>NC_086130.1:57500-657500 GCF_963921235.1 Mobula hypostoma
GAAAGACCAAAACGTTTCATAGTGCTAGAAGGTCATCAACTCAGTGAAAGACGTTTTTTTGCTCAGCCAGAAGTTATTGGTATTCCAATGCAATAAAATGTAAAATTTTGCATTGTTTCCTCTTTTGTATACATATCCTTATAATGAAATATAACATACTATCAGCCTCTCTTATGTCCTATTTGTTATCAAATGCTGCTCGACCTGCTTAGCTTTTCAAGCAGATTTTTACTGTTATTCGATATTCCAACATCCACAACCTCTTAAATCTCCCATAATACAGCGGTTATGAAAGTTTTGCGCATGCGTAGGTTGGGGACTCGAGTTCTGCAATATTCGGTCTTCTCGTGGTTGTCCTCATCCGAGCTCCCGTATTACCCGTCGTGCAGCTTGAGGCAAGATGGAGGAGTAGAGCGGCTGGGGGATGTTGACAAACTAGCGACTGAAACGGGCCTTAAATCCGAGGAACGGCGATGCGAGGTAGGTGGGAAAGGGGATGTGCGGGGGGAAAGGGTGGGAAAGGGAATTGCTTGGTCGGGCGGCCGGCAGATGGATAGCGAGACTGAGAGGTCGGCGAGCACCGGCGTTGGACAAAGCGGCCTGAATCTCGGCAGAGCCCCCGTTCTTTTTAGGGTGGCATGCCCGGCCCCGCGCCCACCAGACCTGGAGGAAATTGGCACCTGTGGCCGCCTCTCCCCCTGACAAAGCTCTTTCCTCATAATCGGCGTGACTTTTCCCAGCTAACCCTGGAATTAAAAAAATAACAGGCCTCAGAGAAAAAAAATACCAACTTTGAACTAATATTTTGGATAAATATTGAAAGTAACAAGTATAGACATTTAAATGGTCCAATAAAATTATTGATTGATAGTTTTAAACATTTTCCTGTGTTAATCTGATAAATACCGTTCAAATCTTGCACACCTGATGGAAAATTGGTTTAGTTAAAATAATCTTAAGAAAAAATAATGCTGATATCGGAAATGTTATGTTTGGAATATTCTGCCCTGTGGACAATAGCTATCACAGAGAATATTCCCGCAGCTACTCCATAGAAAACAAAACATTGCAAATTTGATTTTCGGATGTTCTATCAATTTAAATTATTTCGTTTAACCACTGCATGCTGTGTAGCATGCAGGAGATGGAATGCTCCCTGTTAATTTGTCAGCGAAAGTACCTCACTACGTACTATCCTGTTCTGCTGAATGGTTTTGACCCGAAACATCGACTGTACTTTTTTTCCATAGATGCTGCCTGACCTACCGAGATTCTCCAACATTTTGTCTGTGTTGTTCAGATTTCCAGCATCTGCAGATTTTCTCTTGTTTGTTATACTTCTTTGAAAGCTCACTTGGTGTGGAAAGGAAGTCACGCAAAAACATCAGAGTTACTTTGTAGGTCAGGCAGAAATCTATGGATGACCACTACCATTCATCAGGACTGGAAAGAAAGGAGGGAAGAAAGCAATGTGACACATTCCATTTCTAGAACAACAACTTTTTTTTGTTTAAGTATTACATTCTCAAAAATACCTCTCTCAATTAATAAATTCAGTCTTGCCAATGTTAGTCTCTTAACCATACTGCTTAAAGTCCATAATAAATGCAAAATTAATAACTGAAGTTCTGAATCAGCAAAGTATGAAATCTATTTGCAAAAAGTTCAAGTTTGTGGTTTTGATTATTGGATCTTTCCGAAATTCATATTTCAGATTGTGATTGGTTCAGAACAAATTGCTACTTTGTATCAAATGACAATTGTTAAACTTAACGGTGGTAGGCTTTATAAGCTTGCATTATAATCAGCACAGCAAAATTGCTTTGCTGTTTTCCTTTCTTTTGAATATCAAATTAAATCGAACATCATCTTTGCGTGTTCCTTTCTTTTGAATATCAAATTAAATCTGGAACATCATAACTTAAAAAATATTAAGTATTTGAAAACTCATGTTTCTAATTAGTAAAACATTTTCTTTATTTTTGTACTATTCCAGCCTGACTTAAGTCATTTTAGAATATAGTGAATTCTGATTAATTGTAACACATTGGGACCAGAACATTTTAGCCCAAGTTTCGTGGAAATAGTTGAAAAGGTATAAAAACTACTGTTTAATTGAGTAACTAATGACATATTTAAATGAAACACAGAACAATTTAGAACACTATCAATATACTGGTGGTTGTCCATCATACCTGAGGAAAGAAAACTTTGCAGGAGAGTTTTTAAACTGGACAAGCCATTGTACTAGGTCAGTTAAACCATCTCAACCTTGGAAGTCCCAGGTCCAGTGGTATGAGTAAATGTCACAACAGGTCTTCTTGGCGACTTCTGTGCTTCATCATGTCCTTTCGTCTCTACAGAGCATTGAAGAACTGCCTCCTGGACACTGAGCTGACTTTGCATACAGGTCCCTGTATCATCAGGATATGTCCCTGTATTATCAGGATATGAGACCCACTGGCTACCCTCTCCTGGTTTAATCAGGCTGTTAAATCAATGTACCAGGGTGTGGCTGTTGTTACATGAAAATAGCTGCTTAGAGCTTCAAGGAAGAGCAGAGTGTCCAGTGGGTAGCAAGGGTAACATTAAAGATACTTGTCAATATCTTCAAGATCTTAAATGGTTGAAGTAGTAAAATTGTTTCACTTTCATTCCTGATCATTTCTAGCATTTCCAAACCCTCAATGCTTGAAACCCCAGAGAGCAAAATAGTTCTGGGATGTCTTCCTGCCTATTTCCTGCCAACTATCAGTGAGAAAAATCACCTCTTTATGAACATGCAACTGATACTATTTAAAAACTGTTTTCTCTAAGCATAGTGTAGTGTCTAATGGTTACACGTGGCACGTGACGATGCTTGTTAAAAACTGTTCAGCAACTGTGTTCTGTCCCCACTAGGCAGCATAGTGTATTAAATAAACAATGATAATCCCAACTGTTTTCTCTAGTTTTTGTTCTTTTATAGGTGCCCTATTTAAGTGGTTGCCCTGATTAACCAATGACTCAATTAAACGGAACTCGATGTACATGTTTTTACTTAACATGGAGTCTTCTGGGGTGTTTAGTAAAATTTTCTTTAAACAGCTTTTGATGAAGAGGAGAATGTACACATTATATTTCTATTATGGTCAAGTATTTTGTAGTGAAAATGCTCTTTCATCCCATTTTCTTTTCCACTTTAAGAGTCTAATCATTAACAAAGACGTGGAGTATAAAATCCATGGACATGGATACTTCATCTCAGCGGTATTTTGAAAATTTTCAGAACCGAGGAGAACTTAGGATACAGTGGAAGATTTACTTTCTCTAGTTCTTCACCAATACTTTTCGAATTTTTGATGTTCCTGAGAGATTATCAATTTCAATAAATTCTGTTTCTCAGGATAAATGCTTTATAACTGGAGCCAAAGGATACATAATAACATAAAAAGTTAAAGATTTAAAATGTAATGGTGGGAAATCAGATCAAAACCTGAAATTATCGTGCCTTTAATGGAGGAAAATAATCCATCAGTAACATACAAACATTTACTTACCTTTTTAATTGTGGTGAAAAATGGATAATTTATTGCTATAGTTGTAGTATTGTACAGCATGGAAACAGACCTTCAGTCCGACTCACTCAAACCAACCTTGGTTAAAAGTTTAATTTGGAGATTTTATCAAAGCAGTTTAAGCACAAGACATAGGAGCAGAATTAGGCCATTCAGACCATTGAGTCTTCTCCACCATTCCATCATGGGTGACCTATTGCCTCTCTTAACCTGTTCTCTTGTCTTCTCTGTAGCCTTTGACACCCTGACTATTCAAGACACTAAAAACCTCTGCTTTAAACATACTTATTGATTTAGCCTCCACAGCTGTCATGGCAATGAATTCTACAGGCTCACTGCCCTCTGACTAAAGAAATTCCTTCTGTTCTCTGTTGTAAATGGTTCCTCTATTTTGAGGTTATGCTGTCTGGCCCTAGACCAGGGATTCCCAAATGTTTTATGCCGTAGACCAGTATCATTACGCAATGTACCCCTGACTTACCCTCTATAAGAAACATCCTCACAACATCACTCTAGGCTTTTCAAAATTCAGTAGATTTCAACGACATTCCCCTCATTCTAACAAACTCCAGCAAGTACGGGCCCAGAGCTGTCTAACACTCCTCATATGTTAACCCTTTCATTCATGGTATGATTCTCATAAATCTCTGAGTCCTTTCCAATGCAACACATCTTTTCTTAGAAAACGGGCCTAAAGCTGCCGACCATTGCCTTATAAAGCCTCAGCATTACATCCTTGCTAATTATAAAGTCATAGAGAAATACAGCACAGAAACAGGCCCTTTGCCCATCTAGTCCATGCCAAAACAATTCAAACTGCCTTCTCCCAATGGCCTGCACCAGGACCATAGCCTTATTATCCATGCATCTGTTAGCCAATGTTATCCCTCCCAATCTCTAATTATATATTAGTGCTATTGAAATGAATGTTAACATTGTATTTGTCTTCCTTACCACCACCTCAGCCTGAAAATTAACCTTTAGGGAATCCTGCACAAGTACGCCTAAGTCTCTTCCCACCTCTGATTTTTGAATTTTTTCCTCAATGAGAAAATATTCTTATGCCTTTATTCCTTCTTCCAAAATGAATGACCATATACTTCTCTACTTTATATTCCAACTACTATTCTCCTAATCTGTCCAAGTCTCTATGCAGTTGACTTTCTCAACATTACCTGGTCCTCAACCTATCTTCGTATCACCTCATTTGGCCTCAAAGCCATCAATTCCATTATTTATGTCGTTGACATATAACATGAAAAGAAGCAATCCCAATGCTAGTCCCTTTGAAACACCACTAGTTGCTGGCAGACACCATCCACTTACTCTGTTTTGTCTATCCTGTTCATCACTTCTCCGAAAAATTCCCATTCAGCTAAGATTTTCCCTTAAGGAAACCATGCCTACTTTATCATGTATCTTCAGGTACCCTGTAACCTCATCCTTAATAATGAACTCCAACATCTTAACAACCATTTAAGTCATTATCCATATTGTTGACATAGAAAGTGAAAAGAAGCGATCACTCTTTAAAAGAGGGTCAACGATATGCATGATGTACTCACTTTTATATCAGTTAGCTTACCTTCATATTTCATCTTTTCTCTCCTTAAGCTTTTTTAGTTGCCTTCGATTGGTTATTAAAAACTTTCCTGTCTTCTAACTTCCACCAATTTTGCAATATTACATGCCCTCTCTTTTGCTTGTATGCTGTATTTAACTTCCCTTGTCAGCCACCATTGCCTCATCCTCCCTTTAGAATATTTCTTCATCTTTAGAATTTGTCTATTCTGTGCCTTCAGATTTGCTCCAAGAATTTCTAGCCTTTGATGTTCTACCATCATCCTTGCTAATGTCCCATTCAACTCAACTCTGACCAGATTCTCTCTCATCACTCTGTAGATCCTTTTAGTCATAGTAAAATTAATACATCAGACTTTATCTTTTCCCTCAAACTGCGGGGTATTTTCTATCATATAATCACAGCCTTCTAATAGAGCTCGTTAAGCTCACTAATGAAATAGGCTTCATTACACAACACTCAATCCAGAATTGTCTTTCCCTTGGTGGGCTCAATCCCAAGCTGCTCCATCATCAACTTAATTTTCTAAATCTACCTGAATATACCCCCCCCCCCGTCACCTCCCTCCCACAATACCTAATGGATCACCCACACAGAAGATGGCAGTTGGAACATCAAACCACAAACCCCACCCAACCCATCCCTCACACAAAAGATAATATCACCCACATGGAAAACGTCAGCTGGAATATCAAACCCCTCTCTCCCACAAAAACTAACATCACCTACCTGGAAAATGGCAGTTAGAACATCAAAATCCTGTACCCCCATAATTCTTCCTTGCAAAAAAGTGACAATAGCAGCAAACCCCAAACCCCATTCATACACAAAACCTAATAGATTGAAACACTGAAACATACAGTGTTTTGAAATCCAAAACTCTGCTGGGTCTCTTGGTATTGTCCTCCACAGGAGATATGCAACATACAAAATTGGTGGTCACTTTATTAGGTACATGAGTGGAACTGATTGTGGTTTCTATAGTCCGTCCATTTCAGAGAAAATGTTCTTTTACACACCACTGTTGTGATGAGTGATTATTTGAGCTATTGGTGACTTCCTGAAAATTTGGAATCCACTAATGGCTTTATGTGAAAAAGGTCTGTGTTTATAGAGATATGCTGAGAGTAAATACAATGGCAACAGCTTCTTTTAGTGATTTTATTTTGTGGGAAGCTATAAGTAATGCAGCCTCTGAATTACCTTTGAAATGTTTTCCCTTTGCCATTTTTCCTTTTATGAGATCTATATTCATTGTTTCATCCCTTAACAAGAACAGATTAATCTTTTCAACATATATTTTTGCTTATTGGAGTTACTATTAGTAATGCCTTTGGCAGAGCATGTTAAAATTGAGTGCAAAAAGCAGATTATCTCAAAATAAAATATGACTATGAATATGAATATGAAAATTGAATCCCATGGACTTTCTTGTACTGTTAAAATAATGAAGAATCTTTCACTTGATAGCTATGAAACTGAATGATTATAATGTCACGGACAAGAGGAAAATTAATCCACTAATGAAGACAATCACTGTTACAATGTTTTAGATAAGAGTTTTAGTGCTCAAAATTATTAATAACCTTCAGTGCCATTGTATTAAGAAATCAGTTATTAATGCAATATAAATGATAACATTAACAACAGGAATTCTGCAGATGCTGGAAATTCAAGCAACATACATCAAAGTTGCTGGTGAACGCAGCAGGCCAGGCAGCATCTCTAGGAAGAGGTGCAGTCAACGTTTCAGGCCGAGACCCTTTGTCAGGACTAACTGAAGGAAGAGTGAGTAAGAGATTTGAAAGTGGGGTGGGGGGGGGGAGAGATCAGTCCTGACGAAGGGTCTCGGCCTGAAATGTCAACTGCACCTCTTCCTATAGATGCTGCTTGGCCTGCTGCATTCACCAGCAACTTTGATGTATGTTAAATGATAACATTGATTGCTTCCGATATCACAGAGCATTTAAAATGTGTTTGTAATCCTTTCAAAATATATAACTGTGAACACTTGGCTGTTGCATGTCTAATATTTCGTCCTCTCATTACTTTAGGTGTGTGCTGTCAATCTGACTGAATAATCTTAGACCTACATCATGAGCATTGTCCATGACAAATTAGGTAATGAATTCCTCAGGAATGGTGGGATGGAACCAAACTTGTCTTCTGGTATGATCATGTTCAGTCACCTCCCACCAATCACAAATATTTCTAGCCTTGCTGCTCATTCTGTTATACCATCTGTACCTCAGGATTTGATCCTCAAAAAAGATCCTGATGCTCCAGCAGAAAAATATTCATCAGAATATGTGCAGCCCATCTCGGATGTTAAAGAGAAGAAATTCTCCGCACATGATGGATTTTTATTTTTTAAAAATAAGCTCCTCGAGGAAGAGGAGTTGGGCAGGGGACAGAGCATCTTGACCCAAACCCTGACTCATACTGGTGTAGTAAGTATGTTTTCCATTCAAAGCCTTGTATTGCTTTATTATTGAATGTTGTAACAGTTAAATCAGTTGATTTCCAATTAATTTCCTTTTCTTGGTTTTAACCAATTTTACATGAAACAAATTCCTCCCATCATAAAATGCTTTGGCAGTAGTGCTTTATTAGCAGATTTGCACAACTTACACAGGTTGGGATAAATATTGCCATTCATTGATATGCTATATGAATATTCATCTGTTGAGTCTTTAAAATAACCCTTAAGTAGTTAATTTAGGTTTATTTTTTAATCTCTTTCTCCCTTGTTTACCACAGCGGTAAGAAATACAATATATTTTCTATGTATAAGTGATTCTGCGGATACTGAAAATCTTGAGCAACACACACAATACTGGAGGAACTGGAGAAGAATAAAGCCAAAGTTTTGCATCAGGACCTTTCAATCAGACAGGAAAGGCCAGAATAAGCATATGGAGGAGAGGAAGGAGAACCAGCCAACAACTGTTAGATAAAATGAGATGAAGGGGAATGTGGGTGGGGGAGAGGGGATGAAGTAAAAAGCTGGGAGGTGGAAGATGTAAAGATGAAGGAATCTGATTGGAGAGGAGAGTGGACCATGGAAGGAGGAAGGGCACTATAAGGAGCTGATGGGTAGGTAAGGAGAAGGAAAGGGTTAAGAGGGGAACCAGAATTAGGAATGGAAAAAGAGACAGGGGAGAGGGAAGGACATTGGTAAACATTCATTCTTTATAATTTAATGTGTACAATCTGCTGTTTCTTGATGATCGAAGTATGAGTAGTACTTACACAGCAGTCACTCAATTCAAAGTTCCTTTAATTGGAACATCATGATCACTAAATCATATTGGAATATCAAAAAACAGAAAATAGAAACTAGATCTTCCATCCATTGCCACTAGTGGCTCCTTCTTGGTTAAGTCCCTTTCTACCCACATCTGTGACACTTAGCACTCTTGATCACTTCACCACAATCATTTTTAAGTTCCCTGGCCCTTATTTCACTAGGGAAATCTAGTCCCTAAACCAGGGACTAGACCTCTATCAGGAAGGTCTTAGAACCAATGTGCACATACCGTTGAAGCTCATACTGGGTATTTGGGGTTATAGTCCTTATTCACACACTGGACCCACGGTCTGCGTAAAAGCACCCACCACACTCCAAACTTTGCTTGTTTATCTTGAACGAATTTGCTGTCTCAAAAGTATTGGCCCTTCCTCCCTAGAGCTGCTCATTTGCACAAAGCACTTTTTACAATGGGGAGTCTCCTTCCACGGCATTCTGTGACATCTTCCCTTGTGCCCAACTCCACCAAAAAGACCCCAGATCAGACCAATGTTCTTCTGTAAACTCTTCCCCATAGCTCTCTAGAACCTTTTCTCACATCACATAATCCTGATTGGCTGACTCACATCCTTAATTTGGACAACATAGGTCCTTACCTTAGCCAAAGCCAAAACACACTTTTAAGCATGACATGAGGAAATCTGCAGATGCTGGAAATTCAAGCAACACACATCAAAATTGCTGGTGAACGCAGCAGGCCAGGCAGCATCTCTAGGAAGAGGTACAGTCAACATTTTGGGCCAAGACCCTTCGTCAGGACTAACTGAAGGAAGAGTGAGTAAGGGATTTGAAAGGGGGAGGGGGAGGAGGAGATCCAAAATGATAGGAGGAGGGGGAGGGATGGAGCTAAGAGCTGGTCAGTTGATTGGCAAAAGGGATACAAGGCTGGAGAAGGGAGAGGATCATGGGATGGGAGGCCTTCTTTCTTTCTTTCTTTCTTTATTTAGTTACTTATTATATTTTCTCCTTTCTTCCTCTGTCTTTTTTCTCCTTCTGTCCCTCTCACTATCTTCCTCTGGTGCTGCTCTCACCCTTTCTCTCTCCCTAGGCCAACCATCCTATGATCCTCTCCCTTCTCCAGCCTCGTATCCCTTTTGTCAATCAACGTTCCAGCTCTTATCTTCATCCCTCCCCTCCTGTCTTCTATCATTTCGGATCTCCCCCTTCCCCTCCCACTTTAAAGTCTCTTACTATCTCTTCTTGCAGTTAGTCCTGATGAAGAGTCTCGGCCCGAAATGTTGACTGTACCTCTTCTTAGAGATGCTGCCTGGCCTGCTGCGTTCACCAGCATTTTGTGTGTGTGGCTTCAAGCATGGCACACTGCTTTTACAGAAAACTCTTCATATAAGTTACCTCACAGCATAACAGTGGAAATCTTAACCATGCCATTACATATACTGGGACAAAAATTCTTGAATAGAGCATTATCTTGGAATCTAACACAAGTTTAATATGAGACATGTGGCTTCCTGCTTTCATATTATGCAAAATCTGTTCTAAAGTTCTTCGTTGCTTGAAGTTTGGAACAACTTGACCGAATACACTATTGTACTGACATTATATCAAGTATTCAATAAACATTCTGACAGTTTTTTTAAGAAACTTACAATATGATAGAGAAATACAGCCTGTAGATTAGCCTTTTATCTCAAGAAGTTCATTCCGACATTCATCCATCCACTTACCCTCATTGGGTCAGATAATAGATGAAGAAAGGACCTGCTTAGCCTTTAAAATATCTTGATCTTTTCTTTTACCCTTGCAAATGTGCCCTTACAAGTAAACACCAAGTAGGCTTTTAAAGGCTGATACCAACTTTTTATTAATTCCATTCTAGATTGTAAATTTTTTTTTTGAATTACTGTTTCTTCACTTTCTAATCACTATGCAAGAAAGTTCGTGAACTCTTCTTAATTACTTATAATGGACAAACACTATATTGCTAGCACACAGATGATGTTATTCACGTCTTTATTGAACACTTTGTTTAATCATTCACCGCCCAGGCTGGAAAAAGTATGTGAACTCTTATAGGTAATAACTGGTATAACCTCCTTTAGTAGCAGTAACCTCCACCAAACATTTCATGTAGCTGCTGATCAACAGTGATGAGGAATTTTAGACTATTTCTCCATGTAAAACTGTTTTAGTTCCTCATTAATTCTAGGATACCTTGCATGAACGGCCCTCTTCAGGTCATGCCACAGGTATCTCGATTGGATTAATCTGGCCATCCCAAAAGACAAATTTTCTTTTTAAACCATTCTATTATTGATTTACTTTTTGTGTTTCAGATCATTGTTTTGGTGCATCATCCAATTTTTATTAAGCTTCAGGTGATGAAACGCTACCTGACATATCCTGAGGCAGCAAAGCAGCCCCAAACTATGATACTTCTTCCACCGTGCTTCACAGTTGGGACGGGGTTTTGGTATTGGTTGCAGTGCCCTTTTTCCTCCATATTGGTCTGCATTTCTGCCAAAAATTTCTTTTGTCTCATCTGTCTACAGTATATTGACCCAGCATTGTGGAACATCCAGGTGGTCTTTTGCAAACTTTTGTTCTTTTGTTCATTTTTTTGGAGAGCAGAGGTTTCCTCCAAGGCGGCCTTCCATGACCACCATTCTTATTTGGTTGTGCTCTTGTGAGATTTGCAGGATGTTCAATCCTAGGGAGAGTAGCAACAGTACTGAATTTTCTCCATTAGAAGACAATTTTTCCTACTGTGAACTGATGAACATGGGTCTTTAGAAATACTTCTGTAACTTTTCCAGCTTCTTGTATCTCTACAGTTGTTCTAAAGTCCTCTGAAAGTTGTTTTGATCGAGACATGGTGCACATAAACAGACCTTTCTTTAAAAAATCAGGCTGTGTCAGTAACCTGACTTTCTGTGTCTTTTTGATAGGACATGGTACCTCTACAACCCACAGCTCCAATCTCAACTCATTGACTGCTGAATAGCGTCTGTAGAAGGCGTTACCCTAGAAGTTCTCATTTTTTGTAACTAGACAGTGCTTGTTTAAATGGTGTACTCAACATGATAAGAAAAAGGACAATTGTGTGTTGATAGTTTAGGCAGATTATGTTTATCTATTATTGTAACTAAGATGAAGATCAGACCACATTTTATGAGAAAACCAGGTATTTGCAAAGGGTTCACAAACATACATGTGAAAAGTACTAGCTTTTATTTAACCATTTATATGAGCATTACACAATTATCTCACCAGATATTATTTTTTCATAATTGGCTGATGAGTTATTTTACACAAAGTCAGTATCAGTTTAATTGGGTGGCAGATATTTGAAAGATTAACTTATTTGAACATAGTTTTTCCATGAGTATATTTAATAAAGGAAACTTTCTTGTGATGATTGTAGGTTTGAGAGATGGTGTTTCTTTAATAAATTGTGTGTAGTTTTAAAGTTACATTTTATGTCAGAGTGATGTATACAATATACATTCTGAAATGCTTTTTCTTTGCAACCATCCACAAAAACAGAGGAGTGCCCCAGGAATGAACAACAGTTAAATGTTAGAACCCCAAAGTCCCCCCACAGGGTCCCCTCTCTCCCGCACATGAGCAGTAGTGAGCAATGATTCCTCTTTCCCCCACCAGCAAAAAAAAAAGCATCAGTGCCTGTCACTGAGCATTCAAGCATGAGCAAAGCAATAGTAAGGACACACACTTGCAGTACCACAAAGACTACTTGTTCACTCAGTATTCGATATGCCACAGGCTCTCTCTCTCTCCCCCTAATAAGGGAGAAAAAGTTATCTCCGTTTTACAACGAGAAGGGAGACATAACAAACAACTTGTTGGTTTATGATGTTAAAGTCCGTTGCATCGTTTCTTTTCTGAGCTTTAAGCCCAAAGATTTTGGCTTTCTGGGCACATAGCCAGAGATCTTCAATCTCCAATGATATCCTGATCACCTGCTGGGACACCGACCTTTGATCTTCTCCAGAACCACGAGCTCTTGGATCTCTGAAAGTGAGCTAAGCTGTGAGGTTGCATCCTTGGCATGTCGAATAACGGCCAGTCATGAAACCCCCAGAGTGGATACCATTCCCGCAAAGAACCAAAGATGTCCTTTTGTATAGTATGTTTCCTGTACAGATGTAGAAAGAATTAGCATTTATAAAAGCAGTTTAACATTCCTTGCTGTTACTATAGTGGTGCTAGAAAATTTGTGAACCCTGTAAAATTTTCTCAGTTTCTGTGGAAATATGACCTAAAATGTGAGACCTAAGTCCTACAACTAGATAAATGGAAACCAATTAAATAAATTACTACTACTACTACTACTACTACTACGTCGACTCAGGCCTAGGGGGCCAGTGTCAGGCATGATGATGGACTCTCCACCTCTCCCTCGCCCTCATCAGTGTATTCAGTTCAGCTATATAGCCACGCCGCTGTCTTCTAGGAGTGTGTTGACCTTAGTCTTGGGAGGGCGCCCTGGGTTCATTGTCCCGTGCTTGGGCTCCCATATGATGACTAGGCTGGCAGGTAGCTCGGGGTGGCATAGATAGTGCCCCGCTAGTTGCTGTCTCCTTGCCTCAATTTTAGTGGTGAGCATCGGTACGTCGTTATAGAGCTCAACATACATCATGTGCTGTTGCCAACACATGTCAAGAGCCATCCGGAGCATTCGTGTATAGCAACCATCTAGAGACTTTCACATAGTCTCGGTGAGTGTCCACGTCTCGCATCCGTACGTGAGAATGGACTCTATGACTGCTATGAAAATCCTCTTTTTAAGCCCTCTGGTCAGGTTCAACTTCCAGATTTCCTTCATGTCGTTCATAGCCCTCCACGCCAGCGCCTTCCGTATCTTTATGTCCTCCTCCAAACTCTTCATTCTTGACCCAAAGTACTTGTAGTCAAAGACTTTCTTAATGGTATCATTCTCTACGGTCTTGAGAGTACCCTCATCGCAGTTAAACGCCATGTACTCTGTCTTTTTAGTGTTAAGGTGAAGTCCAACTTTATTGCACTCAATTTCTACTTTTGTCAGTAGCTGCTGTGCTTCCTCCATCTGGTCAGAGAGCAGGACTATGTCATCTGCAAAATCGAGATCTGTGAGCGTAACCGGTCTGACCCTTTTGGTTTGTCCTGGTTTTATGGTAAAACCAAGCAAAATAAATAACACAAGAACACTATACTTGCTGATTTATTTATTGAGAAAAATGATCCAATGTTACATGTATTTATTGAAAAAGATATGTGAACCCCTGGGGTAAAGCCTTCTACAAAAGCTAAGTGGAGTCAGCGGTTTCAATTAAGAAGATGAGATTGGAAGTCCAGTTTGTAGATGGTGCCCTGCCCTATCAAAGAGACACACAAAGTCAGGTTACTGGTTTAACTTATTAGAGCATTGCCATAGCCAGTTTATTCACCTCAAGGTCTTTGAAATGGTGTTAATGTATATGATCAGATAATACGTATGCTTGGTATTGGAATTGATTTGGCTCTACATAGCTCCTGCTGCTATTTCAGTTTGTCTAAATTCATCTTCCTTGATACTTGTAAATACCAAACCGGAACTAGAAATATTTTGCCTTTTTGGGTCAATTATTTTATTTTCTCCATAAATTCAGTCACAAAACTCTGGTCCATATTGAATTGCAATTACAGCAGGAATCTCTTTAGTACCTGCAAGTTACCATTTTCTTTGAAAATTTGTACTGTAGAAGAACAAAAATGAATAATTTCTTCTTTTATTTAAATTCTTCCAGTCACATGTCAGATTTGAAAACGATTACCTCAATGTTCCTAAACAAGGGATTGTTAAGAGGGCAAACAAACAAAATTCCCAATCTCAGGGTACAAAACCCAAGCGGAAGCAAAGTGAAACGACCAAGGTAAGGTTCTGTCAATGCATGGATTACCCCAAAATGGCTTAGAAAACTGTTTAAAGTATTATTATTTTTTCAGACTACTTTATTTCAGCAGATTTTATTAGCAATTTTAGAACTTAAACTAGGTAGCTATTAAATTTAAGGTACTTAGGAAGCTGTGGTTGAATGCCTAATTAAGTTTCCGTGTACAAAATTACCCCACACAGTTTGTAGTTGAAGAGGGATAACATTTTAGATTACAATTATAATAAATTTTTAGCAATTAGTTTCATTGTTTAAAACTTGTCAGAATGAAACAAATTAATGTACATAATATGATGAATTAAAATATCATTAATGGGTTTTAAATAGCAAAGAGCAACAACTGGTTTAATCAAGGAAATATTCAAGTAACACTAGGCATGAAAGTGGAGCACGTGTTTAACTAGTATTTATGTGACACGTTTGTGATTTATGGCACATACATAACAGGAGTACTGAAGATTAGATCTGTTTTAAAATTAGTAGCAGCACTTGCCACTGTTGTGTTGCAATTTTTTCAGAAAATTATTGTTGTACCAGCCACAAGCATTTTCTCTTAATAAATTCGCCAATATTCATCCATTTCTTTGTAATGCATTTCTTGTGGTAGATAATGTGAAATTACATCATCAGTATATAAAGAGGAGCATGTGAACATAAACTATATAATTTGCAGAAATATAATTTAAAAGTATTTATTTCCAGGAATAGATCAAACCAACCAAAATTTCTTTTGGTAAATATTCTAAATCAACAACTTGCAAACAAAGAAAATGTTCCTGAACAATGTCCAGCTAAGTTAATTTTAATAGTGTTCCTAAAATCTTGGTACTTTTATTGCTAAAATCTAGCAAACATTTTCTAAAATGATATCAAATGTTTATTGCATAAAAAAGTTATAAATATTTCATTGGGAAATGAAGTGAAGTGCTTCTTTAAGGAGAATTTTGCTGTGTTTTGCAATAAAATGGATTCCTTTTAATTGGAACACATTGAGACTAGTAGAATTGACTGCCCTAATTAGTCAAAGTTTCACAGAAATAGTTAAAAGGGTATTAAAAAGATAAACTAACGTTTAACTGAATAATAAATTATCTGTTTAAATGAAATATGGAACAGATTAGAACACTGCCAAAATTACTACAGTATGATAAAACTGTAATTAGTTCCTAGTTCCTAATAGCTACAGGGTGATTCATTCAGTACATTGATAAACTGTAAGTAAATAATATTAGCACAGACACCTAGCTCAGATAATAAACTCCCTTCAAACAATCCTTTTCAAGTCTTCATTTTCTTTGTAACATTCAAAATGGTTGTCAATACCTTTAAATTTGTAATAGTTCTTAACTTGTTTAAGTGTTTGAGATTGTTTTATTTTCACTCCTAGTCATTTCTGGTAATACAAGAATGCTTTAAACCACAGTGAGCAAGACAGTCCTGAATTGTCTTACTGCTTATTACCCACCAACTATTAATCATAAAAGTCATTGGTTTTTGGACACAAACACGTACAAGCAACACTGTTTTAAGAACTGTTCACTCTCAGCAATTTAAACACTGTTTACTTAACATGCCACTAATTAAAACTGTCCAGCAACAGTGTCCTGTTAGGTGACATAGTGTCCACTTAAACAAAGGAAATCCTGGGTATTTCCTTGATTTATGTTTGTTCTTTATGATTTGTCCCAGATAAGCTTCTTTCTCGATTAGCTGATGACCAATTAACTAGAATCCACTGTGTAATAATTTATAGATGTATTTGCAAGTTATCACATTTGCAATCAATAATGAGTGATACTTTTGTGTTCAGTATCAAAGCACTTGTTTATATTATTGCTGCTTTCTGCACCTCCCATTATAACATTATATTTACCTAATTATTTGCTATAATTATAACATGGCAAATTTAGATGGTAGATTTTCATTATAGATATTTTGGCAAAGGACTTAAAAAAGGCAGAAATGGAAATGAGCACAATGCTAGATTTAACAGTCTCAAAATGAATTATACCTGTACATATTAGTCCAATTATTCCTTTCATCAATTGATATCCCTTACTGTAAAATTGCTACATTGCAACTTATTCTGCATTTAGAAAGGCTCATCACTGGAGGTAAAAACCTTTTAAGATTCTCAAAAAGATCTTCTTGAGTCTATCCGTGCAATAAGAAAGACTAATGTTTTAAAATTACTGAAAATAACATTAGCATTGTCACGTAATGCTAAATAGTTCATCAAAATATATTGAATTTATTTGTGACTTAATCATTATTCTTTACCTTTTAAAAATAATTTTTTCCTTTCACAGTCTTCAGCTGGTGGAGATGGTGCCAGTCTCTTACGTGGTACGAAGGTTCACGTATGTGAGCATTGCTGTGCCTCCTTTCGTAGTTCTTACCATCTTCGTCGCCATATCCTTATTCATACTGGTAAGAAATAAAAAGCATTACTGAAAATGAGTATTAGATTTTTCCCACTTCGTTCAATGTTTTTTTCTTGAGTTCTTCAGAGTTAAAGTTATAATACTATGCATATTATTCTGTATTATTCCATCAAATTTGAGCTGCTTAATCATTTCAGGCAGGTTGACCCTTTAGCAAATGTTTCAGAAATAATTTCATACTTATTCTTGCAGGTGAACGGCCTTTTCAATGTAGCCAGTGCAATATGTGTTTCATTCAGAAATATCTTCTTCAGAGGCATGAGAAGATCCACAGTGGTATGTATACAGATTACATTGACATACATCTTAACTAATTTCATTGTTTTTTATTTTCTTCACATTTGTGCGGAAAATATACTCGCTGTCCTAATGTATATGCAATATGCACTTGCTAACTATCTTTTTTGAAATAAAGCTAACATATACGTTCCTTGAAGGAGAGAAGCCGTTTTGTTGTGATCAGTGTAATATGAGATTCATCCAGAAATATCACATGGAAAGACATAAAAGAACACATAGTGGAGAAAAGCCTTATCAGTGCCACACTTGCCAACAGGTATAGTTGTCAACTGTAGAAAAAGTTTGTGTGTATGAAAGATATTTAATGTAAAATTTAAATTATATGGCAGATTAAAATGAAACCGGGTTGGGATGGGGTGGTAGTGGGTTTGGAATTGTATATTGTTTGATTCACTTTATAGCAAGAAGCAAAAACAGTATATTAGCAGAGTATTAATTTTGAGAAGACAGACGATCGTTGAGAGTCACAATATATGCTTTATGTATTTGACTTATCGGTAAACTTGATCTTTTTTCAGGTACCAATGTTTTCTATGGATTTTAAATTAAATAGGAAAGAATATGGAAAGAGCAAATTATGACAGAATTCTAAACCCCGAACACAGCTTAAAAATGTTCTTTTTTCCAATCTTACCGGCTTTATTGTAAATGCATTATCAAACATAAAGCACTTATCACTTCAGTGCAGTACAGAAAAGAACTTCAGTCAAAACTAAAGTTGGTTGCCATGCAAAACCTTTTTTCATTCCATTTTACTTTTATGAAATTTATTGGCAATCCATCGCTGAAATTAATTGACTGTCATATTTCTACATTTTTTTACTTCTGTCTGGAAAGCTGTATTGATGATCAGAGCAGTCCATCAACTTGTGAGAAGTTGCTTTAAATCGCATGCGTATTGACAGAATCCTCAGCACTAAGCCTGAGAGACGTTCTTAGCTGTTTTAGTCAATTGCATTTGGGTGTAGTTGCTCTGGAGCTTGCTATACATAACACTTCCCATTCCGCTTTAGTGACTCATCAGAATAAACTAAGAGAAATGTTTACTAATTTTCCATGTGATGGACAGATTTGGTTCATGTCTAACTCTTTTAAATTGGTTCCTTAGTTTGAAGCTTACAAGCAGAAATGGAGTACTGAGTGAACACATATGAAGAGAAAAAGATAAATTAATATTACCCTATTGACAAAATAATTAATCTGTTAATGTAGAAACTATTTTCTCTGAACAGAATATCCTCTTCTTTATCTTAGTTTTTGATTTTCCTTCCTTCCTTCTCCTGTGTTTTATAGTTTCATAGAATTTTTATTAAACTGTTACTGTTTTTCAAGAGTGATTAATAATTAAGCCTTGGCCATTAACATGTAATGATATGCTTAAAGAGAACAAGTGATTATATGCACTGAAACTCCTGATTTTGTTTTCAATAATAATATAATTGTATTGTTTTCTATTATCAGTATTTTTCCAGAACAGATAGATTATTAAAGCACAGACGTACATGTGGAGAAGTCCTTGGAAAAAGTGAAAATGGAATGGAACCTGGATCATCCTGTCAAATTGGAAATGGATGTTTTACCTCATCTCAGGGAATGACAGGAACACATAAGAAATCAAAATCTAAAGTTACATCTCAGGAGGCCAAGGGCAAATCAGTCCGTAAAAAGAATAAAACTAATATATCTGAACTGCAAAGCAGCCTAACCGGGTGCAAAGACAAGTTGTCTGTGTATAATATGCATGAATATGCTGTTGAAATGCCATTGGGGTCTTCCAATATAACGTTAGGAAATGCAAGTGAAGAGGATTTACAAACAAGAGCACCTAAATTGGTAATTAAAAAAGTAAATTTGAAGAGCCCTCAAAGAACAGGTGTGAACAATGCAACACATCTTGTTACACCTACCACGGAGCTGATGAGACAAAAGTTAATGACTAATAAGCAAGGAGCTGTAGAATTGAACAGCAGCACCAGCATGGATAATATTGTCTTGTTGCAGAGTGTAGGCAATAAAACAGAACAGGCTAATAACTGCAACTACGATGATGCTATGCAGTTTTTTAAGAAAAAAAGATACTTGCAAGCTGCCTCCAATAACAATGACTATGCAGTGAGTATAGGACAAATGGCATCTCAGCAGTCTGTGATCCAGGCAGCAGTTGCCAGTGTGATGGACGATGAAAACTCACTTACACTGATGGATTCTTCTCCAATGAATGTGGATGTGAAAGTCTGTCATGAGAAGCCTGGAATTCCAGATGAGGTTCTTCAGAGCCTTTTAGACCAATATTCCCACAAACATGAGGGCCAGCATGATGTTCCTTTTGATATTGCTGACCAACATATACCAATCCATTCTTCAGGCGAAAATCCAGAGATGCATGAGGAAGCTGTTTGCCCAGAATCACATCCATCACGTAGTGACAAAACAGGACTGCTCCAAGAATATTCTAAGTACCTCCAGCAAGCTTTAGAAAGAACCAGTCAAGGCGATGGGTTTTCACTAACCTCAGGAATGCAGTTTTGTCCTACTAGTCCTCCATCAAGTCTACCCAGCCATAATTTATTCCCTGATAAACAAGCTTACACCACCCCTGCACTTGAGTGTGGTTTCAGTCCATCTATTACCTCAGTGTTGCCAATCACCTCACCAAAACCACATTTTGGTTTGTTGGTTGGAAGTTCCCAACCTGGCATTCACTTTCCTGCTACTGAAACAGCTCATCAAAGGCTGACACCGTCTCAGGAGTTGGTTGGACAGCTGGAACAACAAAAGAAGTTGGAGGGTAGTTTGAGTCAACAGGTCTATCAGATTGAGAATTTTGCCCAGGCCTTTGGTTCTCAGTTCAAATCAGGCAGTAGAATGCCAATGACCTTCAGCAGTGACACCAGTGAAGAGGTCCACCAAATAAGGACTACAGTTTCTGAATTCTCAGGGTACTCTAATTTGTTGTCTAATGCTAATGAGCCAATCAGTACGGGAGCCAAGACTCCGACCAGCCAAAGTTATCAGTAAGATCACAAGAATGACTAAGCTGGAGGGCCTTGAGAGCTTCATATCATATTTTAACCATATTGTAAACACATTGTTACTTCAAACGTCTGGATCTGAGAAAAATTAATGAAGCCCTTCCAATGCAACATTTTACCATTTTGTTGGAGCATTCACTCTGTAATCATGTTAGAACAGTTTGTATTAGGAAAATAATTGAACAGTGGATAGGCAGAAATTTAACAAGTTTTTTTTCGCAATGATTTGGAAAATGTTTTAGCACAATAGCATGACTTGGATAGAGGTAAAGTTTTTTGGGGATTTATTTTGTAATTCAACTGTACTATTAATGGAAAAATTGTAGCTGTTAAAACATCAGGGAAATATTCAACATGCAATATTGAAAAATGATGGCATCATTTCTCTTGAACTGTGGCTTTGTTTATAGAACAACTCAGGAAACATGATGAAGTAAAGGGAGATGTTGAATGTACATCTGTTCATTCAAACATTTGGTCCCTGACAACAGCTTTGAGGCCACATGGTATCATCATCATTAACTCAAAAGGAACTAATATTTGACACATTTTATTTCAGTATAGTAATAAATTCTAAAAATATTTAAAAATTAGATAGTGCAACACTTTATTTACCTCACTCTACATTTTAAAAGTTGTAAATAGGCAGGTATCAATGCAAGTTTCAGTAGTAAAAGTAGCATGAGTAAATTGTATTCTGCCCCGAAACATCGACTCATCATTTCCACAGATGCTGCGCAACCTGCTGAGTTCCTCCAGCGTGTTGTGAGTGTTGCTTTGACCCCAGCACCTGCAGATTATTTTGTGTTGTATGATATAATCATTCCTGTTGGGCGCTTTGCACTTTTTACAGGAAAAATATCTAGAATTTTTGTTTTAGAAAATTGTGCAAGACAGGGTGAAAGAATGAAATCTACAGTGAAATCTGCAAAGTATTTTGAAAAGTTTGGTAAGCTAGATCATAACTTCCTTTATACATTTAATAGTGTTGCAAAAGCAGATTTACCCATGAGTTTGATAGGTGACCTGGCAATATAATAAGCATTAAATGAATATGATAATTTGCTGCTTTGTTTTAAGTTCTAAGCCCTGGGAAAACAGGAAATAGAAACATGTCATCTAGTTAAACCAGCAAATACCTGTTTGCCCATTAGTACACATTCTGAGTAATTTCATTCTGATCTTAGATTCCAACCTAAATGCTTGAGACCATAAATGATTACATAAACTTTTTTATTTATAATTCATAACTAGTTTGTGTAGTCTGTGAGGTTGCTAACAAATATATTTGGAGGAAGCTGCATTTCACTTAAAACTATTAACTCAAATGATTTTCAACATAGCAGGTGACCGATAATGCATTGATCAGAAATTACCTAAGTAACAGCAACTATGGTCTAAAGCTTTCACTATTTAAAGATCTTGACAAGGTGAAGATTATCACCACAGCCTGCTCACCTTGCTAACTAACATTTCACCATTAAGAAATTCTTTAAACAAATATAAACTAAACAGTATATATATCTTACCACCACTTTTAATTTGGTATTTAGAGAACACATCAAGAAGGAAGAGTTTTAGCCCTATACCAAGTGTAATGATATTTTTAAACTGTTAAAATTAAAGCAGTGTAGGACTTGAAATTTACACAAACAAATTAGGTTTAGATGAAAGAAGCCTATTTAGATAAAACATATACAGTGATTTTATCTCAAACACTCTTAATGATAGTCATTGCATTTATTTTAAATTTATGCATCATATTTCTGAACACTTTGTCCAGGTACTGTGAATTTGTATTTCTGCTTTCTGATTTCTAATATGTAACTTAAATGATGTCCCTTGAAGCTTAGAAGCTACATGTTATTCTAAAAAATATCTTAACAGCACTACTTAGTGATAATTGTTAATTGCTTTTCACTTGAAAGCAGTAATTCTTTGTTATCGGAAAATGATGAGATCTATTCTTAGAGCCACAGTGAAGTACAGCACAGAAATGGACCTCTTAGCCCATCTAATACATGCTGAAACCTTTTAAACTGCCTACTTATGTCAACCTGCATTGTGTCCATAGCCTTCCATACCCCTACCATCCACATATTTATCCAAAGTTCACTTAAAATGTTGAAATTGAGCTTGCATGTGCTGTCAGCTTATTCTACACTCTCAGGACCCTGTGAGTGAAGGAGCTTCCCTTCAACTCCCCTTAACCTTTTCGCCTTTCACCATTAACTCATGACCTCTAGTTGTAGTTCCACCCAACCTCAGTGGAAAAAGCCTACCTGTATTTACCCTATCCCCTTATAATTTTGTATACCACTATCAAATCTCCTCTCAATCTTCTGTGTTCTTAAAGAATATAGCCATAACCCATTCAATCATTTCTTGTAACTCATGTCCTCCTGATCTGGCAATATCCTTGTAAATGTTCTCTGTACTGTTTCAATTTTATTTTCATCTTTCCTGAAGGTGCGTGATCAAAACTTCACACAATACTCCAAATTAGGCCTCACAGATGTCATATACAACGTCAACCTAATATCCCTTGATCTGTACTCAGTACATGGATTTATGAAGGCCATTGTACCAAAAGCTTTCCATATGACTCCAGCTACCTGCAATACCATTTTCAACGAGTTTCCCAAATTCTCTTTGTTCTACCTCACTCCTCAGTGCCCTGTTGTTCACTATTGAAGACCTACCATGATTGGTCTGGCCAAAGTGCAACACCTCACACTTGTCTTCTTTAAATTCCCTCTGCCCTTTTTCCAGATGATGCTGATTTTTCTCAAGCCATGGTAGCCTTCCTCCATGTACCCCAATCTTGATGACCATCTGTAAATTTGTTTATGCAGTTAATCACATTTTCATTCAAATCATTGATATAGTTGATGGACAAAAAAGGATCCAGAACTGATCCTTGTGGTACACCATTAGTCACAGGCCTTCGGTCAGAGAAGTGTCCATCTACTTTCCCTCTCTGGTTTCTCTCACAAACCCAATGTCTAATCGAATTTACTACACTTTGAATGCTAAGTGACTGAATTTTGTTGAACATCCCATATGGAACCTTGTCAAAGGCTTTTCTAAGTCCATGTAAACAGCATCCACTGCCTTGCTTTCATGGTTTAACTGTTAAAAAACAAGATAGTTAGACATGACAATGATGCACTAAACCATGCTGACTATCTTTGAAATCAGTCCATGTCCATCCAAATACTCAAATATCTGGTCTCTTAGAATCCTTCCAATAATTTGTCCACAACTAATGACAGACCAACTGGCCTATAATTTCCAGGTTTATGTTTAGAGCCTTTCTTAAATTAGGGAACATTGACTATCCTTCAATCCTCTGGTATCGCTCCTGTTGCTGAGGATGATTTCATCCTTCAAAATATCATATTTATTTTTTACAAACTTATTGATTTATAATCTTCAATAGTTGCTGTTGTCAGAATTTGCTGCAGCTGAGAGACATATATAGAAAATAAACTACAACTGTTCCTGTGTTACACTGTGCATTAGTCTGCCTTGGCAAAGGTTACATGCAGGTTAAAGTCTTATTCCTCTTCAGGTGACTTCAGAAAATATTTCTGACAGGGATGTGCATCCTATCTGATACTTTCTTTTTTGTTGTCCATATCCTTCATTTAAATTCTGAGTAAGTGAAGTAACAAAGGCAAAGAGGGGTTGAGGAATATCAGTGGAGAGGGGGGTTATTCAATGTTTTTAATACATTTTTAAACAAAATTGCATTTTGAATAATTCTGACATTAAGAATAAAGAGCAAAAGCTGCTAATACAGTGATATTTAACTAAATCATCTTGGTGATTTTGATATTTTTTTCAGAGTAGTGGATTTTTAAGCTGCCTTCCATTTTGAATATATACATAATTAAACCTGCAGCAGTCCCAACAGTACTGAATGTCTAATATAATTTGACTGAAATATTTTTTTGGCTGTATGACTTCCAACCAAGCATTAAATATGTTTTATGGAGAACTTGTAACTGTCAGTAAACCATAGCTATAAAAAAATCCAGAATTTGTTTTAGATGTTTTCCACATAACCATTTAACAATTACAGCATGGAAACAGGCCATCTGGGCCCTTCTAATCCGTGCCGAGCGCTTACTGTCACCTAGTCCCATCTACCTGCACTTAGCCCATTACCCTCCATTCCTTTCCCGTCCATATACCTAACCAATTTTTTTTTTAATGACAAAAACAAACCCGCCTCTACCACTTCTACTGGAAGCTCATTCCACACAGCTACCACTTTCTGAGTAAAGTTCCCCCACGTGTTATCCCTAAACTTTTGCCCCTTAACTCTCAAATCATGTCCTCTTGTTTGAATCTCCCCTACTCTCAATGGAAAAAGCCTATCCTTGTCAACTCTATCTATCCCCCTCATAATTTTAAATATTTCTATCCAGTCCCCCCTCAACCTTCTACGCTCCAAACAATAAAGACCTAACATATTCACAAGACCTAACAGACTCACATAACTCAGTTTATTCTTTATTTAAATAACTGCATGACTCTGTGATTGAAAAACTATCACAAAGCTTTGTATTTCAACAATAATGAGAAACTTGATTGTTTTCATATGAAGAATCAAAAGCAATTGTTTTATTTTCAACAAGAATTTTAATTTCCCAATTTCAAATCCAAATTGTATGCTAGAACAGAATTCCATCCTCTTGCAGTTCTTTAAATGAGGTGGGTAAGACTTGGGTAATGCAGTCTTGATCTTACAAAGGTGTAATGAACAGATCATACTATAAGAGTAGTTATACAATGACTGATCCTAACAATGAGAGGAAAAAATCAAAACATTTTACTAGTTTGAATGCTCTATATTAATTCTTGACAAAAAGTTCTCTATGGTATTATATTAACATTTAAACAGCCTATTTAAAAAGACAAACGTTTGGTTAGAAACTATTGAGATTAAAGTTGCAGTTTATTCTTTCACTACAATGATACAAATTGAGAAAACTAAAGGGACCGGAAATGAGACCTGCATTACCTCTGTAACACATAGATCTTGAAAAGTAATTTCCAAGATAACCTAAATTAATTTCATAATTGATTTTCTGAAATGATTACTTCAAATTTTATGCCAAATTATGTATGACTACAAATTAATTTTTCTAATTTTGTCAATTGAAGTCAGAAGGACTGTTCTTTGTAGTGTGTTCCTTTTTATTTAAAGTGTTGGTAGTAATTTGACTTCTACTGTTGTCTTCATCATTTCTAGTTTTGGTCAGTTATTTCAGTATAGATTTTACAATCCTATGGAGAATGGCAGTCAAGATACTTGTGATGAAATTTTAGTAAACAGAATATATTAGTCTTTTTTAATCTGTTTAGTCTGGTTTTGTCAGAACGTTCTAATCTATATCAGTTATCACTCATTTTCTGTAAAATACTTGTCAATGATATTTAGATAGTATGTTCTAAGAACTTGGCTAATTGCAACACTTCTGATAACTTTTTTTGACATTTTTCTGACACTTCAATACTCATAGAGAATACATCTCATCGGAAGAATCTTTATTCTCCACCTTCATGTCATCTTAATATTAATGTTTGATGCCATAAAACAATTTGTACACATGAAGGAACTTTTAAGAGAGTGCGTGTGGATATATGTGTGTTTAAGGCTATTGATCTGTAGTCAATGAAGTTTTACATTGAGTTTTGTACAATGTTCAACCGATAGAGGTAAAAATTAGTGTTGATTTCAGGAACATTCAAATTATAATTACAATACAGTTTGTTGTTTTTGTGTTGTATTTTTCCCTTCAGTTCAAAAGTGAGATTATCATGTATTTGATTATCAATATGGAGAGTAGATCTCCTATGACTTCAAAGCAATAATGAATGTGACACAATGAATTCCTTTTTCCAACCTCTGTTGAATAAGGTGGAACACAGTTGATTGTTACTTGTCAGAGTTAATTGTTTCTGTCAGAGATTGCTTTTTTAACACAGCTTTTAAAAATAGTTTTGTTTAGGTCTTATGTTCTAATTATTTTATCCATTTTCTAATACCATGACAAAATTATGTCAATTTTGTTTTACTTTAAAAACATAAAACAGTATCATTTGTCGTGAGTAATCAAAATTGACTAGTGTTAGCTTGATTGGTCAAAATGTAGTTATCAAGAGATAGTTGATTGTTCAACTGCCCAGTATTAAAATATTTATAGGTATTATCGAAGTGGTAACTAGTAATGAGTATATTTGGAAAATCAAATTTTGCAGATACATATGCAGCTAGAAATAGATACTTATGCATAAGGTCTAAAAATCACCTCTTCTAAATTCACTGTTAAATGTATTTTGAGCATAATCTAAGTTTAGGTTAGAAAAGACAGTGCTGTTGTGTTTATATTTCATATGCACACAAATTTTGTGAATAATGTGATTGAATATGGACTTGTTGATTTTTGGGAAAATACTGGTATTGTCCTGCAAAAATTTCTTCCAGAAATTATCAAGTTTGAAGGGAGATTTTCCAAGTTGAAATCACCACATTAACTTCATTCTGCTACTTCCACAGTATTTCCAAAATACTAGCCAGTTGCCCAGAAATTATCCCAATATGAGATGACTAATCAGTTATAAGTTTCATCTGAAAGATTTGTTCTCTGAATAGGAAAGGCAGTAATGCAGTATTACTTAAATAATTTGTTCTGTAAAGTACTGAATAAACACTACATTAAGAGTTTACAAAATGAACATTATGTGGAAAGTGAACTTGCTTGTTTAAGTTCAAACGTGCCAGAGATTTAAACACCAAGGTGAAATTAGACTTACATTTTTAACTAGTAATTTAATTTATTGTCAGATAATGTACATTTCAAATGTGTGATAAAGGGGCTGTGAAACTTTGATCAAAATGAAGCTCCCAGTCATCAGGTGATTCATAATATGAGAACATGTAGACAAATGAATCTCTTAAGGGCTGTCCGGGGCATGAATTTCAGTGGAAAGCAGTAAAGTGTGGGCTGCATGTCCTTTCCTCTGTCCTGTTGTTATGTTCATCACTTTAGTGTTTAACCTCCTTATGGAAAAGGTCAAATTTGTTTTTAAAACCTGGAATCTGAGTTTTGATTTAAGGGTTATATTTTAAACAGAGACCCCAGAAATAAAAGAAAAATTGAAATTCTGATATATTGCATTTTCAGTGATATTTTTAAAATTATATTTTCAGATTGAACGCTTAAAAATGGGGTTACCGTGGGTTAAAAGTCGCATTGCGTGGTTCAGCAAAAGATACTCTTTGAAAATGTTTCTTTAATGTACCATTCTATATTTTTCCTTAACTGGTATTTGCCTTAGAAGATTGCATTTAAGATTTCAACATGTTATTTGTGTAGTGTGGTGATAATAAAGAGTGAAGGCAGCTTTCCCTTCATTACCCTTATAAGGTGTTGAAAATGTTTTGCAGGTTAAGATGTTAAAGAACATTAATTCTGAAAGAACTGAAATTTATTATTCTGTTCACATTAGGACCAACTACCTAATGATTGGAAGAAAATATTCACATCATTTTCTGAGTTTATAAATTCCAGTTGAACTCCTGGAGGCTTCATGACAAGACTAGCTACCTCAAACTCTCCAGCCAGTTAAATAATTTTTATTTGTGTTGTAAGAATTTGTAGGGAAGATTTTTTCTTTTAACTTTTGGTTACCGTCTAGTAAAATAATCCTAATTCCTGGATTGTTCAGTTGATGTTGCTGATGAAATTAAGTAATGAATTATGTATTTTACCATTTTTTTTCCCTGTTTGCATACGTCATGAGTTAATTCATGTGTTTTTCCTAAAGGTCATTTAATGTGAATGTTGTTCCTCTTATAATATAAATAAAATGTTCCTGCCAGTCTATCACTTGATTATATATTTTTATTCATTACTTATGTACCAGAAACCAGTGTTAAAGTTCTTTTGATATACAAGGTAACACAATAATAATAGGGAGATTTTCAGTCTAACAATCCTGACTAAAGTGGCTAGACCTATGCTGTGTGTCCAGGGACTATGAGTCTGCTCAACTGCTAGGCGAATTCCCAAACCTCAACAAACCCAACAGTCACAAAACATGGGATTGAGCATTATATTAACACAACTCCTGCTAGCCCAAGCCCACATGCATAGACTGTACCCACAAAAGCTGGCAATCACGAAGGCTGAGTTTGTTTGCTGGTTGAGTAGCCCCTGAGCTTCATCGCTACATTTGGTCCCTGTCCAATGGTGGTTGCAATGGTGTTAAAGTTGCAATGCCTTAAAGAGGCCTTTCCCTCGATTACTAACCCTGTCTAGTTAGGGGCTACCATCATGTTCCTCTGTGTATGGAGGACATCACTAAAACAGCAGTGATAACCCTGTTTGGCCTTTTTAAGATTCTGCGCGTGCCGTTTGGGCTGAAAATTTTTTTTCAACGGCTGATGGACTCTTACAAGACTGATTTTTTTTCTCTTTACCTGGATGACATACAGTACTTGTTGCCAGTGATTCCAAATCTAAACAGATCTCAGCTTCAAGCACATTTCAAGTGCTTAAGCCATCCTGGGTTGATTGTTAACCCTTCTAAATGCCAATTTGGGATGCCAACTATTGACTTTCCTGATAGAAGGTGCGAAACCCCTCATGTCAAAACTAGCCACTATTACGGATTTTTGACTGCCCTTGACTATTAAAAAACTACTGTAGTTTTAAGATACTTTTTTTTTAATCGCTTCATTCTGAAAGCTGCTGAATTTCTACCTCTGTATAGTGCACTTAAAGGCAGTGCCCCTAGTCAAGTGCTTAACTGGTCATCAGGCATGATCAGGGTATTTGGTAATAGCAAACAACATCTTTCTAACATGACTACTGACACACCTATTCCCCATGCACCCATAGCAATTACTGCTGAAACTTCAGACTATGCTGTGGGTGCTCTGCATGAACAGTTGCTCGGAGAAGAGTGATAGCTGCTCGCCTTTGACCAGTAGCTCCATCCTCCCGAAAGGAAGTACAGCACTTTAACCATTCCCTTGCCTATCATGTCTGCAAGCTGGAAATGGACTGTTCTCAACTCTCACATTTGGACCGAAAAGCCTCACAGAATATGACCGCATTAAAACCAATTTGGCACAACCTCAGAAAAGATGTGTGTGATTGGATTGACCTGTGCAGTGCCAATGGGTAAAAATTGACCATCAGTATCAGGTGCTATTGACACCATTTGAGATCTCTAAGTGTTGATTTGACCATGTCGATGTAGACCATTTTGGTCCTTTCCCCCCCTCTTCTTAACATGATGGACAATACCACCACATGACTAGAGCAATAGTCAGAGACACGGCTCAGCACCTAGGTTACTCCCTCCACTCATCTATCTATCCATCAATCTGTCTATCTATCCTAACCCTCTGATACATCCATCTACCATATGTACATATCTATTTCTCTATCTTTTTATCCATGTATACATAAATCTATGTCTCTATATATGTATCTAACAATCTATCTTTATCAATCTACCTATCCTATCAATCTATCTCTGTCTATCTATGATCTATCAATCTACCTATCTATCTTTCAATCTATATAATCTATCAATCACTATCTCTCTATCTAACTATCTATCTATCTCTCTCTGTCTATCTCTGCAACTGTCTAGTTATCTATGTATCTATAAATGTATCTATATTAATCTAGCAATCTATCTCCCTATCCATCTATACATCTATGCATTTATCTATCTATCCATCGATCAATACATCCACCCATCCAATCCATTCATCCTTTCATCTATCTACCTTTCTATGTGTCTGTGTGTCTGTCTTATCCATCTGTATTTTCTATCTCTCTCTCTTTCAGTATATCTACCTATCTATGTCTAATTATTCCTTCTATCTTCCCATCTATCCATCTAATCTATGTATCTATCTACCTACCTTCCTACCTAATCTATCTATTTACTTACCTACCTATATATCTATCTCTCTGTCAATCAAACTATCTATCTATTTATCTATCTCTGTCCATCTATCTACCTAACCTATCTACCTGTCTATTTCTCTATCTACCTACCTACCTACCTATATATCTATTTCTCTCAATCAAACTATCTATCTATCGATATATCTGTGTATCCATCTAGCTATCTATTTCTCTATCCCTCTATCTTTACATCTAATCCTATTTATCAATCAATCTATCTATGAACTATCCATCTATTCATCGATTTACCTATCTATTTTTCAATCTATCACTATCTCTCTATCTAAATATCTATCTCTCTCTATCTCTGCAACTGTCTATCTATGTATCTATCAATCTTTCTGTGTATGAATCTAGTCATCTATCTCTCTATCCAACTATATGATCTATTTATCTATCTATGTATCTATCAATCTATCTGTTTATCAATCTAGCCTTCTATTTCATCTATATCCATACATCTATCTATATGACCATCTATCTGTCTATCTATCCATCCATCGAACAATCAATCCATTCATCCATCAATCTAGCCTTCTTTCTATGTACCTATCTCTTTCTATCCATCTACCAGTCTATCTCTGTATCTATCTACCTACCTATCTATCTGTCTTTCATTGTATCTAGCTCTCTCTCCAGCTGTCTATCTGTCTATCTATCTATCTATCTATCTATCTATATTATTTATCTCTCTCTCTCAGTATATCTACCTATCTACGTCTAACTATTCCTACTATCTTCTCAACTATCTATCTAATCTATTTACCTACCTACCTATCTAATTTATATATTTACTTACCTACCTATATATCTATCTCTCTATCAGTCTAACTTTCTATCATCTATCTATCTACCTACCTAACTCTCTATCTACCTGTCTATCTATCTATCTATCTATCTATCTATCTATCTATCTATCTATCTATCTATCTATCTATCTATCTATCTATCTATCTATCTATCTATCTATCTATCTATCTATCTATCTATCTATCTATCTATCTATCTATCTATCTATCTATCTATCTATCTATCTATCATATCTACATATCTATCTCCCTATCTTTTTATCTACGTTTGGATAAATCTATGTCTCTATATATCTATCCAACAATCTATCTGTTTATCAATCTACCTATCTCTCTATCCATCTATCTATACATCTAATCCTCCTATCTATCAATCTAACTATCTATCTGTCTATCTATCTATGATCCATCCATCTATCTATTGGTCTACCTAAATATCTTTCAATCTATATATCTATCTATCACTATCTTTTTATCTACCTCTCTCTCTATCTGTGCAACTGTTTATGTATCTATTAATCTATGTTTATGAATCTAGCCATCTATCTCTCTATCCATCTATCTATCCATCCATCCATTCATGCATCGATACGTCCATCCATCCATCAATCCATTCATCCATCCATCAACAATCTTTCTATACATCTGTTTATCTTTTTATCCATTTATCTATCTATCCATCTACCTGTCAATCTGCCTATCTATTTATATATCTCCATAGATCGATCTATCTCTCTCTCTCTTTCTATCTACCTATCTATCTGTCTCTCTAATACTACTATCTATCTGTCTATCCATTTCTCTACCTGTCAATCTGTCTATCTACCTATATATCTATCCATGGATCAATCTCTCTATCTACCTACCCATCTATCTTCCTATGTATGTATCTAACTGTTACTCCAGCTGTCTATTTATCCATTTATCTATCTGCCTATCTATCTATCTTTCTTTGTATCCTCCTATCTATCTTTCTTTCTATCCTCCTAACTATCTATCTATCTGTCTAACTAATCCTACTATCTACCCATCTATCTATCTACCTATCTATGTATCTTTCCATGGATCAACCATTCTACCCATCTATCTATCTATTTATCTATCTACCTACCTACCTACCTACCTACCTACTGATATATCTATCTATCAAATTATCTATCTATCTATCAATATATCTACTTATCTATTTATCTATCATATCTATCTTTTTTTCTATGTATCGATAAATCTCTCTCTCTATATATATATATATATGTCTATCTGTCTACCCAGCTCTCACTCTATCCATCTATACATTTAATCCTCCTATCTATCTTGCCATCTATCGATCTATCTATCTGTCTGTCTATCTCTTTATCATCCATCCATCCATCCATCTACCTATCTTTCAATCTATATATTTATCTACCTATCTCTCTCTGTCTATCTCTCCAACTGTCAATCTATCTATGTTATCTATCAATCTAGCCATCTATCTCTCTATCCATCTATGTCCATCTATCTATCCATCCATCCATTCATTCATCAATCAATACATCCATCCATCCAACCATCGATCCATCTATTTATCTTTTTATGTATCTATCTCTCTATCTTTCTATCCATTTATCTATCTGTCTATCTACCTCTCTATCTGTGTATTTATCTATATATCTCCATGGATCGATTCATCTACCTATCTATCTGTATAGCTATCTATCTACCTATCCATCTACATATATATCTATCCATGGATTGATCAATCTATCTATCATCGATCTATCAATCTATCTATCAATCTGTCAATCTATCTATCTCTCTGTCTGTATGTCTATCTATCTACCTTTGTATCTATTATCTATCAATCCATCTAATTATATATCTGTGTATCTATCTACCTATCCAACATACCTCTCTATCTCATCATCATCATCATCATCAGGTGCCATGCCCAGATTGATCTTTGACTGCCATGGCCCACACGCTCCTGTTTCGCGTCAAGTGGATCAATTCATTGGTATCCATTTCCAGCTCTCTGGCTGCTGTCTCCATCATCATTTGCCTTTGTCTTCCTCTTACTTTCTTCCCTTCAATCTTTCCCATAATTACCATCCATTCCAACTCCTCTTTCCTAATCACATGTCCAATAAAGTTACGTTGCCTTTTCATGATCTCATACATTATTTCTCCTTTTGTGTTTGCTCTGTTCATGACATTCTCGTTAGATATTCGTTTTGTCCATGATATTCTTTGCATCCCCCTCAAAAACTACATCTCTGCTGCCACAATTCATTTCCTTGTGTTACTAGGTATTGTCCAACATTCTGAACCACATAACATAACTGGATAAACGTAACATTTCGGTACTCTGAGGTAGGTTGTCATGCCTAGTTTAGTATTGGTCAGTATACTCTTCACTCTCATAAAGGTGTCTTTTGCCATCCTTATTCTCCTTTTGATATCCAAGTCGCACCTGCCATCTGATATCACCCAGCTTCCTAAGTAGCAAAAGTTCTGTACTTGTTTTATGTCTTCCCCATTTATTCTCAGACTGATAGGATTCTCCTTCTTTTTGGATATCACCATACAATCTGTCTTTTTGTAATTGACAGATAGGCCCATTTTTGCACTTTCTTTAACAATTATATCAATTAAGTTTTGTAGTTCTTCCTCTGTACTTGCAATTAGCAGTGTAATCTGCATATCTGAAATGATTGATGTTTTCATCACCAACTTTGATTCCCAAGGTGTCTCTTATTTTTTTGTAATATTGTCTCACTGTACACATTAAATAAATCAGGGGAGAAAACATACCCTTGTCTAATGCCTCTCTTGATTTTTGTAAATTGACTCACTTCTCCATCTATTCTTTCAGCGGCAATTTGTTCCCAGTACAGATTTCTGATTAGGCAGAGGTCTTTTGAATCTAGATCTAGAGTTTTCTGTAATATTTCAAATAACTTATTGTGCTTCACTTTATCAAATGCTTTTGTGTAGTTGATAAAACAAACAAGTCTTTCTGCACTTGAACAGCTCATTCTGATAGTATCCTTAACCTCAATATTGCGTTTCTGGTTCCTTTGTCTTTCACAAAACCACATTGTTCTTTGCCAATTTCAGCTTGTATCTTACTTTTAGCTGTTGTCATCAAAATTCTTAGAAGTATCTTGGTGATATGACTTTTTAAACTTATGGTCACTCCAAGAGAAAGTGAGATAGTGAGAGTGAGAGAGGAGGGGGCGATAGAGAGGGGAGGGAGGGAAGGAGGGGGCGATAGAGAGGGGAGGGAGGGAAGGAGGGAGGGATGGAGAGAGGGAGAGAGAGAGAGAGATAGAGATAGATCCCCACCCACCCATGTGGGACTCTACAGCCACAACAGACACTGCTTTAACACAGACTGAAGCAAGACTCTCCAGGCACAGATCCATGGTCTTGCGAGACTAACAGATGCCATCACCATATATATATAGTGGTGGGATCCGTTTTTTGTATTTATAGAAAAATCTATCTATCTATACATCTATCAACCTATCTTCAATCTACCTACTATCTCTCTATCCAATTATACATCTATCCATCTATCTACCTATCCATCCATCCATTTGCCTGTCTATCCATCTGTCCACCTATGTATCTGTCTATCTTTCTTTCTATCTGTCTATCTATCTATCTACCTATTTGTCAATGATTATCTCTCTATCTATCTATATATCCATCCATGGTTTGAACGATTGATCCATCTGTCTATCTATCTCTCCATCTATCCATGGATCGATATATCTATCTATCAATCTAGCTATCTATCTGACTATCTATCTATCTATCTCTCTATCTGTCTGGCTATCTATTAATCAATCTATCTCTGTATCTATCTATCTATTTATTGTAGTTCTATCTATCTATATCTATCTCTGTCTATTTGTAGATCTATCTATCAATCAATCTATCTGTCCATTTGTAGATCTATCTATCTATCTACCTACCTAACTATTTTCCTACCTACCTACCCATCTATCTAACTATATATCCATAGATTGATCTACCTATTTCTCATCTATTTGTCAATCTAGCTGTCTGTGTCTGTCTCTCTCTCTCTATGTAAATATTTATCAATCTATCTATCTACCTACCAATTTACCTACCTATCTATCTATCTATTAATCTACCTATCTATCTTCCTATCTGTGTATCTATCTACCTGTCATATCTATCTCTCTATGTATCTATATATCTAAATCTATGTCTCTATATATCTCTAACAATCTGTTTATCAATCTAACTATCTCTATCCACCTACATATCCATCTACCTAGCCATCTATCCATCCATCCATTTATCTATATCTATCTATCCATCTATCTATATATCTAGCTATCACTATCTCTTTATCTGACTATCTATCTCTCTCTGTGTTTCTATCCAACTGTCTATTGATTTATCTATCTTTCTAGCTAGCTATCTACCAATCTGTCGATATACCTATCTATCTGCCTACCTAATTAACTACCTATCTTTCTATCTATCTAACTACCTATCTACCTACCTACCTACCTACCTATCTATCTATCTGTCCATCCATCCATCTATCTAGGTATCTAACTTTCAATCTCTCTATATATATATCTATCTCTACCTAGCCAACTATCTGTCTACCTACCTATATATATATGCATCAATCTATTTATCAATCTATCCATCTATCTCTATTCATCAATACATCTATCAATCCATCCATCCATCAATATATTAATCTATGTACCTATCTCTCTGTCTATCTTTCTATCCATTTATCTTTCTATTTGTCTATCTAATCTTACTATCTGTCTATCTATCTACCTGTCTATCTATCTACCTATCGATCTATCCAAGGATCCATCGATCTATCTATCTATCTGTCTATCTATCCATAGCTTGATCTATTTATCTAGCTATCTATCTGATTATCTATCTGTCTATCTTTCTATTTGTTTATCTTTCTATCTATCTGTCCATCTGGCTGTCTATCTATCTATCTATCTATCTTTCCATCCAGTTATCTGTCTATCTACCTATCTATCTAATCCCACTATCTATCTATCCACCTTTCTATCTATCTGTCCAACCATCTATCCATCCATCCATGCATTTATCTACCTATCAATCTATCTATCCAACTCTCTATCTAAAAATCTATGTGTCTATCTATCTGTTTGTCAGTCTAGCTACCTTTCCCTCTATGCATCTATATGTCCATCTATCTATCTATATATCTATAAATCTATCTATTTGTCTATCTATTCCTACTATCTATTTGACTGTCTATATTTCTATCTGCCTATCCATTTATCTATCTGTATGTCTATATATCTATCATATTATCTTTCCACCTGTCTATCCATTCATCCATCTATCTATGTATCTATGTATATTTCTATCAATTTACCTATCTATCTATCTATGCATGTATGTATCAAACTATTCATCTATGTATCTATCAATCTATCTATGTCTCTTTTGCATCTATGTATCTAACCACTGATCTAGCCATTTATCTATTTTCCATCCATCTATCTATCTAGCTCTCCATCTTTGCATCTACTATGTATCTATATAATTATCTTTCTATATCTATCTATCTATCTATCTATTTATCTATCAGTATATATATATATCTATCTTTCTATCTATCTAGGGAGCTATCTATCTATCTATCTGTATAGTAGCTGTCTGACAATGTATCGTTCTACCTTCCTATCTATTTTCTATTTGTCTATCCATCCATCTATCCCTCTATTTATCTATGTATGTCTATCACTCTACCTGTCTATCTACCTACATATCTGTCTCTCTCTAACTGCCTATCTATTTATCTATCTACCTATCCATCTAGCTATCTATCTACTTACCAATCCATATCTTACTATCTATCAATCAATATGTATAACATTGTATCTATCTAATTGCCTATCTAACTACCTATCCATGTATCTATAGCAGGCAAGCTGTCTACATTGTAAATTGATCTATCCTTCTATCTGTCTATCTATGTATTTAAATATGTATCTATCTGTCTTCTTATCTATATTTCTACCTATCTATCTATCTATGAATTATTGTTCTATCCATCTATATATCAATCTCTCTATCCATCGCTCTCTGTTGCTGTATCTCTATACATTCATCAGGATATCTATCTCTATCTACCTATCAATCTACCTGTCTATCTATCTACATATGTATCTACCTACCTATCTTTCCACAAATCATCAATCCACCTACCCATCTCCCCATTAATCCATCTAGTCACCTATCTATCTGTACATGTATCTATCATCCTATCTATCCAGCTAACTACATATCTATCCGTCTATATATCTGTGCTCTATCTATTCATCTAAGAATCTGTCTATCTACCTATCATATATCTTTCTACCTATCCTACTATTCATCTGCCCATCTCCCCATTTATCCAAATATCCCTCTATCCACTTATCCATTTATCCATCTAGCTATTTAGCAATCTATCTCATTAACTCTCTATCTATCTACATATCTATCCAATAAATCTATAAATCTATCAATAAATCAATAAATCTATCTTTCTACATATCTATCCACCTCTCTCTCTATAAATCTATATATTTATCTATCTAGCTATTAATCTCTCTTTCCACAAATCCATCAATCTGTATGCCCATTTACCTATTCATCTATCTATGTAATGATCTATCTACCCGCCAATCTATCTATCTCCATCTAACTGGAAAGATCTTTCCATCTCTACCTACCTACCTACCTAATTATGTTTGATCCATGTAGCTAATGATCTATCATTCTATCTATCCATCTCTCTATATCAATCAACTACCTAACTCTGTATCCATCAATCTATCTATTTATCCGTCCATCTATCCATCCGTCTCTTTCTCCAACCATCTGTTTCTATTTATCTACCTACCTATCAATGTATCTATTTCTCAAACAACTGTTACATTGCTTTGGTCTATACCTGAGTATATGAACAATTGACTGCTGGATTTCCTATTGTCTGATGGTAATTAATCATAAAGGGGTTCTTAAAAACTGTAAAGTTCTTTAGCATTGCTTGAACAATTGAAAGAAGGAATTTGAATGTTCTTTTATTGACAACTAATCAGTAGCAAAAGTGAAAATGCTGTAAATACTCAGCAAAATTCAGCATAACAGATACCCCATGTGTGAAAGCTGATGTTCACGGTCAATGATCTTCTCTCCATTGCAAAGAATAGTTAAAAACTAGGTCCAAATATTCATGATTTTATTTCAGTATAATGAACATTTTTAGTTATCTGTAAAATTCTGGTTGCATTTAGAATATTTCTGTTAGAAATTAGGAATTAATCATTACCCTAATTAAAATGTACAATGTAGCAAGAACCTAGCTGTAGAACAGGCCTATAGATTTCCACCGAAATGCAGGAATGAGTGCGTAAAGAGATGCAAGAAACTGCAGATTAAGATTATTAAAAAATGCAATGTTGATGTGTAGGGTACTCAAGCATATAAAAGAAATTATTCCTTTAGTTTGCAATTAGCCTCACCAGGCAGTGAAGAAAAGTAAGGTCCAACAGGTCATTATGGGAACAGAAATTGAAATAGCACCTACAGGTTCAAAATGCGCACCGGGGAGAGAGGACAGGTGCTCTGCAAAACAGTTACTTTAAGTTCCTCAGTGTTAACGTCAGTACTAGCTTGCCTGGTTCAACTATGTCAAGACAGCTCACCAATTCTTCTACTTCCACAAAAGCCTGAAAAAATTAATCATACCCCCTCCAACCCTTATCAATCAACTTCATACAGCAACTGCCCTGCCCATGAGTGCAAGAAATTTCAGACAGTTATGGACACAGCTCAGCACACCACAGAAACCATCCTCCTCTCTATCACAAACATGAGGAAATCTGCAGATGCTGGAATTTCAAGCAACACACATCAAAGTTGCTGGTGAACGCAGCAGGCCAGGCAGCATCTTTAGGAAGAGGTACAGTCGACGTTTCAGGCCGAGACCCAGTGTCTTTTACACTTTATTCTGTATTATCCTTAATCTATCCTGATACATCTTAAAATAATAGGTTAAAACTTTGTTTGATCTCACTGATATCGAGGTGGCCATGTCGAGAACATGAATGCGATATATGAAATTGGTGGAGATACACATGGAATAGTTGTCTCATCTGGGCAGGCTGTTTAGGTCCCTGGATGGTAGTGAGAGAAAAGGTATATGGACAAGTGTTGCACCTCATTAAGTTGTACTGATATCACTGGGGCTGGGATACTAAATACAAATCTATATATGTAAATTAGGTTTTCTAGTACTAAATATAAAATTACTATCTCATAATTTCTCAGGATTTTATCCTTTTTAACACTTTTTGCTAAACTTGACCATGAGCCAATAGGCCCTGATATCCCAAGATCCTTTGTAACATTACAAATGCCATCTTTGTTTGCTACACGTTTACCTCCTTGTTATGGTAAAACATTGTATCATTGATATAACCTTGCAAAAAATAAATTCTTTGCCACCAATTTAAGCAACTTCGTGGCGCCGTCTTGAAGACGGCAGGCATCCACGGTCGTGATCTGTCCCACAACACACCGGGTAGAAATCGCTGGCGCCATCATTGAAAGGGGCAGGAGCCTCGACGCATATGACCTATCAAAAATCCGGTACGTTTGTGCATTTGTATTTTGAAATTACATTCTGTGCAACATGGCAGGATAAAATCACGTTGACATATCTGTTTGGTACGATTCTGTTACGCGCTTTGGTTAAAGATAGGAGATATGCTCGCTCCCTGAACAGGTGGAAGACGGTACCGACACCATCTTTCTGAGGGGCAGTAGGTATGGGGGGGTAGATCCCGGAAATTGACATTTTACACAAAAGTTACAGTCCCAGTCTTTATCATTGGTATGCTTTCGCATGTTTCAATTCAGAGCTAGAAAATTAATAAGAACGAATGGTGCTATTTCGAGCTGGGCACGAGTAACCGACAATTCCCGACCTTCTGTATTGGTACTAAGTCCTAGTTTAGGCAGTAAACTCCAAATGAGAGGATGTAGTTACTCCCTTGTCTACTTTGGGCCACTTTTTGTTTGAGAACAGCCCTCCATCGCATTTAAAGGAAAGTAGCACGGTCTGTCAAGTGCCTGGCCAATCCCACAATCCTCCGCACCCGACATCTTTCTTCGGGGCATAGCCCTTGGTCGTGGGATAACGTTTGTGATGCTTAAAGAAATTTGCAGATTGTTACTTAAACGCTTAAATCCGTTCTGAGACGGAGCCTGTAAATGACCTGTGATCAGAAGCCTCGCAGCCTGAAGAATCTGGTTGGTGGGCGTTGTCTCATTCGTTGCCCCGCACTCCCACAATTCCCGGGCGGGTGCCCAGTTGTGAACTGTGAAGGATGGCGGCACCCAGGGCAGCGGAATCCCCGAATCGGAGCTGGCCAAGCGCGGGGACCGATGCCCCGCTCGAGATTGTAGCTCCCACCTGGTCAGAGATAGCGGGCGAACCCCCGATCCCCGAGTGGGCCAGCGTGGTGGTGGAGAACCCTGCGCCCAGCCCGAGCCGGCCACCCGCCTGCCGCGGTATCTCCTGGACGCCGGCCGAGACTAACGCGCTGATTGCGGTGTGGGGTGACGAGCGACTGCAGGATGTGCTGGAGGGCAACCTGCGCAATTCGCACATCTTCGACAGGATATCGCAGGCCCTTCGCGAAATGGGTTACGAGAGAAGCGCCAACCAGTGCAAGGAGCGTATCAAGGTACCAAGACTCCTGACGAGTAAAACTGACTAGCGTACGTATAACAGTAACCCTTTTCCAGTCCTGATGTGGGGTCGCAGCTCCAAACGTCAACTGTTCGTTTCCCTGCATAAATGCGCCTTACGTGCTGAATTCTCCAGTTTTTTTTCCTGTGTGAGTTCGGGGCGCCCATCACCCAGGACATGTCCTTTTCTCATTGCTACCATCAAGGAGGAGGTACGGGAGCCTGAAAACACACCATTTTTCAGTTTTCTCCGCCTCCACCATCAGATTTCTGAATTGAAAGTGAACCCATTGACACCTCCTCTCTAAGTAATGTGTATATATAAAATGTACGAGGAACACAGTAAGCCAGGCAGCATCTATGGAAAAGAGTACAGTCGACGTTTCGCGTCAATACCCTTCAGCAGGACTGGTCGAAGCGTCGACTCTTTACTTTTATCCGTAGATGCTGACTCGCCTGCTGAGTTCCTCCTGCATTTTGTGTGTGTTGCTCGGATTTCCAGCGTCTGCTGATTTTCTCGCATATATGTTTTTACACTACCTCCGTGTTGTTTTATTACATGTTTTGCACTACTTAATTTTATACATATATTTGTAGTTTATATTTTTACTATGTGTTGCAATGTGCAAAACAACAACACGACATATGCCAGTGATATTAAAGGTGATTACGATCTCCAGTCTGCAAAATCTCTTGAGAAAGCTATAACCAGTGTCTTACAGGCACCTTGTAAATAATGAGGTAAATTGGGCACTCCACTGTTTCTTCATGTAGTATCTATAGAAGATTAATTTTTAGATGGTATATAGTCTTGTGCGATTAACATGAGAACCGTTATTCTCATTTTTACTTAGTCCCGTTCAACAGTTTACAAAAAGACATTTTCCCCTTTAATATTCTTATCAACAGTTACATGTTGCTTAAACTTTCCATTTATGTTTCTCATTATTCCACCTAAAGTATGAAACATTGATAGTTTAACAGCCCATCAAGTCCATATTCACACTATGCAAGAACAATTCAGCTCTTGAACTGCAGCTTCATGCTTACCATTAATACTAGCTTTTTATTCCAGATATATTTTAATCATTGGAATTAAATTTCCTATCTGCTTTAATACTATACAAACACAGGAATGAATGAATAATCCACATCTGCCATAGCTGCCTTCTTAACCATTATAGTCTTTCCCCATTCTGATCCTACACCTTAATTTATACTCACAAATGCCAGAGCCTTACATGATTCATCTGGAAATTCTCAGAATCTTACAGTACTATTGCCAGTGAATTTAAAGATTTACTCAATCTTAAATAATTTCATTTGGTATAATCTGGGTCTTTTGACTATTCTTTACATTTAGTCTGCAAGTTTTTTTATTCATTTATTTTTCCTATTTCGTTATCATCAACCTCATATCAAATTGCTACTTTGCAGATAGAAGCAGGACTAGACTAAGTTTTGTAGTGTCATAAGAAAATACATCTTCATAAGAAAGAAATGCCCTTGTTGTCTTCTCCTATAATTGTCTTTGTTTAAGTCATTATTAATCTTATAGTTCATTTGATGCTGCTAATCAGCCTTGCACATTTTCCTTTGGGATTGTGTCCAGGTCTTAAGTGATTCTTATGGATGTTTCTAGATCTGACAGCTCTTTTCAAGGTGTAGTCTGAGATGTGTTGTGCAGTTTGGGAAAGTCATCTTCCAAGTTATTCTCAATTGTTGAAGCTATTCGCTTGCCTTAATATTTTATTTGAATGTTACCATGGTGTCATTAGACAAATTTCTTCAAGCAGTTGTTCAGTTGCTTCAGTACATTTGGTGGGTGGTGTTATTTTTTAATGGCATGTTTTTTTTCATCTGCCCAGTTACATTTTATCTAGCTCCCATAGTTCCTGAGTAACTGCTTCTGTTTTTCGTATTTTAGTATTCCGCGATTTCAAGCCGATACATAGCATTTTTTAAAATTTAAATTTATTGGTTCAAGAAGAATCTTCATTGACACAGCACGATAGAAGGTATTTTAAATACCATTTTTTATTCCATGGTTTGCTTTTGGCAATTGAAGCATTGAATTTGATGTCCCTGTTAGCTAGAAAATAAGGACATTGAAGAAATGTAAGTAAATAATCTGGTTAAAACAATAATATAGTAATAAAGTATTATAACATTTTCTTAGAAACAGTGTTTCAAATACAGGTTAACCAGGGAATTTAGAGAAATGTAAATGCTGCATGTCATATATTTATGTCAGTGCTTTGATTAATGCTTCACTTACCAACAATAATTAGTGCGCTGAGATGAAATAAAATTCTATTTTTTTTACTAAATTGTGGAAACCATAGAAAAACTACAACACAGAAACAGGCCTTTTGGCCCTTCTTGGCATTGACCATTTTCTGCCTAGTCCCACTGACCTGCACACAGACCATATCCCTCCATACACCTCCCATCCATGTATCTGTCCAATTTATTCTTAAATGTTAAAAAAGAACCCACATTTACCACCTCGTACTTTTTATTTTACTATGAACACTCTTGTTCTGTCAGCTAGGGTGTCGTACTTGATCGGACCCGATGCAATTTATAACATTGATCAGGTAGCAGGAAATCTTACGATTACAGGTTTAGACAGTATTAGAATCATTTCAATCACATGCTAAGATACAATAGATGTAAAATAATCATTGGTCAATTAGTTATAATTATTTTAAACCAAAGCTAGCCCATCAGTTCCTCATTCGGACCCTTCCCCTTTTCCCGAGAACATTCTAGCCCCTACACTACTCTTCCCATATTTAGCTATACCGAGATGCTTCTGCATGATCAGATAGTTCCTCATTTGAGCCTTTGCCTACCTTTAGAAAATAATGACTAGTACGTCACCAGCTGCTGGGTAAAGCTTCTTTCTGACTGTCCGAAACAGTAAGCTAAAGCACACACAAGGTGGTTAATCATAAGTTAATCAGTGTCCTCTGTTTTTCCCCCTATTTACCTATTTCTCCATTCTATCAAGGGAAACAATAAAAAAAAGTGAACCAGGGCATTACACTATTAAATTATATTTTAAGGAATCTGTAATCTTCATTAAATTAGACGTAGGGGAATTACTAAAGTTTGTATTATTATACAGTGGATTCTGGTTATTTCAAAGGCCCATTTATTATCAAAGTTTACAACTCATAAATTTTTCTTCGCCAGGTAACCATGAAACCAAGAAAGAAATCAAAAGAGAGGTAGTGTGGTCATCTATCCACAAACCCCCCTTCTATTCACTGTCCAAAAACAGGCACATCGACCCTTAAATCATGGCCCCCTCTGCCACACAGACACACACACATATACATACATACACACGTGCACGCACACACATGTGCAGACACACAGACACACACACACACACACACACACACGTGCACTATAAAACTGGAAAAAAGTCTAGCCCAAGTCCACATCCAAAATAAAAAAAACCCAAGCAATGTTCACTGGGAACAGCTAATAGCCTAGAAGAGTGATCCTCAGTGATCAAAAGGCAGGCAGCCAGCGCTTGCCCTGTGCAAACACGAGGAATTCTGCAGACGCTGGAAATTCAAGCAACACACATCAAAGTTGCTGGTGAACGCAGCAGGCCAGGCAGCATCTCTAGGAAGAGGTACAGTCAACGTTTCAGGCCGAGACCCTTCGTCAGGACTAACTGAAGGAAGAGCTAGTAAGAGATTTGAAAGTGGGAAGAGGAGGGGGAGATCCAAAATGATAGGAGAAGACAGGAGGGGGAGGGATGGGGCCAAGAGCTGGACAGTTGATTGGCAAAAGAGATTCGCCTTTTCTCCCACAGTCCAAAGACATAACTGTTCTTGGCTCCATCCCTCCCCCATTCATATCTCTTACTAGCACTTAGTTCAGTTAGTCCTGCCGAAGGGTCTCAGCCTGAAACGTCAACTGCACCTCTTCCTAGAGATGCTGCCTGGCCTGCTGTGTTCACCAGCAACTTTGATGTGTGTTGCTTATCCTGTGCGCTCATTTCAATGCTTTAACTTCCCTGAGTGTACAATAAAAGCTTTCATCAGCAAAATAGAGTTGGGCATTGGCACACACGCTGTAGCCAAACCACGGGCTGCCCCCCTTGAGGTTCACACACGTTGTCTCTGCATTCCAGAATCCTCTTGGAGACTACAGAACAATGGAACACCCAAATACTTATACTTTATTGTCGCCAAACAATTGGTACTAGAACGTACAATCATCACAGTGATATTTGATTGTGCGCTTCCCACTCCCTGGATTACAAATATTAAATATTAAAAATACTAAAAATTAATAAATATTAAAAATTTAAATTATAAATCATAAATGAAAAATTAAAAAATGGGAAGTAAGGTAGTGCAAAAAAACCAAGAGGCGGTCCGGATATTTGGAGGGTACGGCGCAGATCCGGGTCAGGATCCGTTCAGCAGTCTTATCACAGTTGGAAAGAAGCTGTTCCCATATCTGGCCATACAAGTCTTCAAGCTCCTGAGCCTTCTCCCGGAGGGAAGAGGGATGAAAAGTCTGTTGGCTGGGTGGGTCGTGTCCTTGATTATCCTGGCAGCACTGCTCCGACAGCGTGCGGTGTAAAGTGAGTCCACGGACAGAAGATTGTTTTGTGTGATGTGCTGCGCCGTGTTCACGATCTTCTGCAGCTTCTTCCGGTCTTGGACAGGACAACTTCCGTACCAGGTTGTGATGCACCCTAGAAGAATGCTTTCTACGGTGCAGCTATAAAATTAGTCAGGCCAAATTTCTTTAGTTTCCTCAGGAAGTAAAGGTGCAGGTGGGCCTTCTTGGCAGTGACCTCTGCTTGGTTGGACCAAGTCAGGTCATTTGTGATATTGACCCCGAGAAACTTAAAGCTTTTGACCTGTTCCACTTGCGCACCACCGATGTAAATTGGGTCGTGCGGTCCACTACTCCTTCTGAAGTCAACAACCAATTCCTTCGTCTGACTGACGTTGAGGGATAGGTTATTGTCTTTGCACCATGCCACCAGGTTCTTAATTTCCTCTCTGTACTCAAACTCATCATTACCCGAGATACGGCCTACAATTGTGGTGTCATCAGCAAACTTATATATTGAGTTTGATGGAAACTTGGCTTCACAATCATGGGTGTACAGTGAGTACAGCAGGGGGCTGAGTACACAGCCTTGTGGGGCACCAGTGCTCAGAGTGATTGTAGAGGAGAGCTTGTCCCCTATTTTTAGAGCCTGGGTCCTGTCTGTGAGGAAGTTGAAGATCCAGCTGCAGATCTGAGTGCTAAGGCCCAGGTTCCGGAGCTTAGGAATCAGTTTATTTGGAATGATGGTATTAAAGGCAGAGCTGTAGTCAATGGAAAGGAGCCTTACGTATGGGTCTTTATTTTCCAGGTGTTCTAAGGAGGAATGTAGGGCCAGAGAGATGGCATCTGCCGTTGACCTGTTGCTCCGCTGGTGAATTGCAAAGCGTCGAGGTTGACCGGTAGGCTGTGGTTGATGTGTGCCATAACCAATCTCTCAAAGCACTTCATAGCAATTGATGTCAGAGCCACAGGTCAATAGTCATTCAGGCATGCCACCTTGCTCTTCTTCGGCACAGGGATTATCGTTGCCTTCTTAAAACACAAGGGGATCTTAGACTGAAGCAAGGAGCAGTTGAAGATGTCAGCAAACACTCCAGCTAGCTCGCTTGCACAGGCCCGGAGAACCCATACTGGGATGCCATCTGGGCCCGTCGCCTTCCTTGGATTTATCTTCAGGAAGGCCCTTCTAACGTCCTCCTCGGTGATGATGAATCTCGATGCCACCAGGTCCAGTTAATCCGGGGGGAGCGGGACGCTCCTCTTCTTTTCGAATCTTGCGTAGAATATATTAAGTTCGTCAGGAAGAGAAGCGCCACAGTTATTGATATTCCCAGCCTTTCCTTTGCACCCAGTGATCTCATTTAGACCCTGCCATAGTCTACTGCCATCTCTCTGGTTAGCCTGGGCTTCCAACTTGGCTTGATATTGCCTCTTGGCGCCCTTAATTGCTTTCTGGAGTTCACGCCTGGATTCCGTGTAGCGACTGGTATCCCCGGACCTAAAAGCCACAGCTCTAGCCTTTAAAAGGGACTTGACCTCATAATTCATCCAAGGTTTCCGGTTAGGGAATACCCGAATCGTCTTGCGAGACACACAGTCCTCCATGCATTTCTAAATAAAGTCCATGACAGCTGAAACATACTCTTCGAGGTTAGCTGCTGAGTCCTTGAATACTAACCAGTCTACGATTCAAAGCAGTCACGGAGGACCTCATCCGTTTCCTCTGTCCAACGCGACACTACTTTTGTCACCGTGACCTCCCGCTTCAGTTTCTGTTTGTAAGCCGTGAGGAGGAGTACGGTCTGATGGTATGATTTTCCGAAGTCAGGCCGTGGGACAGAACAGTAGGCATCCTTGACTGCTGTGTAGCAGTGGTCAAGTATATTTGGGCCTCTAGTGGGGCAGGAGACATGTTGGTATAACTTTGGCAGTGCCTTTCTGAGGTTGGCCTCGTTAAAGTCCCTGGCTGTAATGAGCAAAGCCTCCGGATACCTGGTCTCAAGTTCACCGATGTTGGCATACGATATGTTCAGAGCACACTCCACGTCCACCTGGGGGAGGGGAATGTAGACAGCTGTCAGTATGACCAAGATGAATTCCCGAGGCAGATAGTAGGGACGACACTTCACCGACAGGAGTTCCTGGTCCAGGCTGCAGGAGCTTGTCAGTCCAACTGTGATCTCCAAGCAACAAATCACAGGTTCCAGCTGTGCCAGAATCACATCCTAGACAAAGAGCAAATGCAAAAGACATAAGACATAAGAAAAGTGAAGTATATGGTTTCACAGTCTATCTAGAAGATGTTGACCAAAGGAGTGTTGTATACAGATGCAATCTTGACTGGAAGTCATTTGATGCAGTCACTTATTTGAGATAACTCGTAAAATAACAAAAATTATTCGAGAAATTTGGTGTGATTTCCCTTCGTTTATTTGAGACACTATGCCATTAATTGGAGCAGAAGACTGTTACCGAATAGGTTCTAGATAGCATTAGTTGCACAACTTAGAGCGAACAGTTTTTAATAGTGTCCATTGCATGTGTTTGTGTCTTAATCTTTGTATGCCTTCTCATCATCATCTGATTCTGCCAAGAACAGTTTTGTAATGCATAAATTTATAAATTAAATTTGTACCTGGCCTGAGTTATGGGTGGCATGAAATTTAGAAATATATAAAAGCTTTTGCTGATCTTTAGAAGGAATGACCATCTATTGCTTCAGTGCAATACTTATGCAAATTTGACAAAGGAATGCTGTATTCTCATATTGAAAGGTCTTCACTTTCCTGGTGGACACTCGGTTATCAGTATGAATACTCCATCACTAAAATTACTGGAGTAGGTCAGGTATCTTTGTACTCTGTGTCACGTACCCCGTGACGGGGGTAAAGAACCAGCAGAAATAGATACCACTTTGGAGTCTCGTATTGCTAACAACTACTTTAGTTAACTAACAACGATTTTTTAAAAATGTCCATCACAGGGTTTTAAACAATACAGGGAAAAAACATCAGATGTCAAAGCAAAAATGGTTGCAGTTTCCAACTTAACATTGGGATAAATTCCTGCAGTTCTAGACTCCGATTTAACAGTCTCCTATTTTTATCCTTCATTTTATTTAAAAACACCAGCGGATTGTGCTCCGTGTAAATCACAAGAGGTCTTTGAGCAGGACAGGTATAAACTTCAAGATGTTGTAAGTGCCAATAACTCCTTCTCAACTGTTGAATAATTTTTCTGGTTCACATTAAGTTTCTTTGAGAAATAAGCTACTGGGTGTTCAAAGTCATCCACTCCCTTCCGTAACAGTACTGCCCCAGCAGCTTCGTCACCAGCATCTGTTGCTATTGAGAACGGTTTTGAAAAATCAAGTGCTTTGAGCACAGGATGATAACACAGGATGGTTTTCAGACGTTCAAATGCCTCCTGGCAGAGGTCACTCCATACAAACCTTTCACTCTTCCCTAGGAGCTTTGTTAGGGGGAGAGTGATGTCAGCAAAGTTCTTACAGAATTTTGTGTAATACCCAACCATCCCTGAAAACATTCTCAAGGCCTTCTTGTTAGTTGGAACAGGAACTTCAGCAATCGCTTGAACCTTGGCCTGTACAGGAGCCAGCTGGCCTTGGCCCACCACATACCCCAGATATGTGACTGTGGCATGGCCAAACTCACTTTTAGCGAGGTTCACAGTAAGATTGGCCTTGGAAAGGCTGTCAAACCGTTTTTCTACAGCTGCAATATGTTCTTCCTATCTGTCACTCCAGACCACTAGGTCATCGATATAATCCTCTTTGTTTTCTAACCCTCCAATCACCGAATTGATCATTCTTTGAAATGTCCCTGGAGCATTTTTTATCCTGAAGGGTAAAACATTATATTCATACAGCCCTGAAGGTGTGACAAATGCTGAGATCTCTCTGGCCCTGTCAGTCAAAGGAACACACCAGTATCCCTTCAACAGATCAATCTTCGTGAGGTACTTAGCCTTTCCCACTTTATCAACACAGTCATCCACTCTGGGGATAGGATAAGCATCCGTCTCGGCTATGGCATTAATTTTCCGGTACTCAGTACGGAATCTCATGCTACCGTCCGGCCCAGGTACAAGGACACATGGTGACGCCCAGTCTGAGGTAGATGGCCTAATAATACCGGTTGCTAGCATGTACCCGATCTCCTTTCCAACTTTATTTTTCCCGAAGTTCATTCTGTAAGGATACTGTTTAAAGGGTGGAGATGAATTCAGAATGACATCATGCACTGCCCTGGTGCATCGTCTTGATGTGTCAGGAAATAAATCTTTGTGCTTCTTTATTAGCTCCTGCAATTGCTCTCTTTGTGCAGGCCCCAAATGACTAACCTTATCAGTAAGGTCCTTTAAGATAAGGGAATTCGTAAGTCTCGTTGACACAATACTCAGTTTAGTGAAATGATTTCTTTCCTCATTATCAAATTCCTCAGCCCCCTTTGGTTTCGTGGTCATACCTACTGGTACCGCCTCAGAATCATGATACAGTTTCAACATATTAACATGCACCAGCTGAGTGGCCTTCCTCCTGTCAGGAGTTTCAATAACATAATTCAAAGAATCAATTTTCTTCACTATGCGGTATGGCCCATGGAATTTTGCTTGGAGGAGGTTGGTCACAAGGGGGAACAGCACAGTACTTTGTTTCCAACTTCAAACACTTGCTCCCTCGCTCTCTTAACAAACCAATGTTTCATTTTAATTTGGGAGTGCTGCAGATTCTCCCTGGCAAGGTCGCAGGCCTTGTTAAGCCTTTCTCAGAATTTTAAAACATAGTCTAACACGCTGACACACACGTCTGGGTTAGACCATTGCTCCCTGAGCAGGGTCAAAGGTCCTTTGGGCCTATGGCCAAAAATGAGCTCAAACGGGCTGAACCCCAAGGACTCTTGAATGGTGTCCCTCACAGCAAAAAATAGTAAGTGTATCCCCTCATCCCAATCCTTGTCATTCTCATGGCAGTAGGTCTTAATCATAGTTTTTAAAGTGGAATGAAACCTCTCCAGAGCCTCTTGAGACTCCAGGTGGTAGGCAGATGACACAATCTGGTGAGCTCCCAGCTCAGACACTACTTGCTGGAATATTTTTGAAGCGAAGTTGCTACCCTGGTCAGATTGAATTTCTTTGGGTAAATCTACCAGTGCGAAAAACTTGCTGAGTGCTTTTACCACAGTCTTGGCCTGAATGTTTCTGAGAGGCACAGCTTCCGGGAACCTAGATGCAGCACACATTATTGTTAACAAATATTGCAGCTGCAGTCTTTGGCAAAGGACCTACACAGTCCACTATGACCCTGGAAAAAGGTTCACCAAAAGCAGGTATTGGCCGAAGTGGGGCTTTTGGAATGGCCTGGTTAGGTTTTCCCACCACCTGACACGTATGACACCCTCGACAGTAATTGACAATATCTCTCCTCACGTTAGGCCAATAAAACTCCCTCGTGATCCTGTGCACCGTCTTCTTTATTCCAAAATGTCCCCCTAAAGACACCTTGTGGGCCAGGTTTAAAATTTCAGCCCTATAAACCTTTGGAACCACCACCTGGTGCACAATAGCCCAGTCCTCACTCGCAGGCACAATGGCTGGTCTCCACTTCCTCATCAACGCCCCATCCTTAAGATAATGCCCCACTGTTTCTTTCTGAATCTCCTCCTCAGAGAGAGCTGTCTCTTTTAAAGCCACCATTTCTGGATCTTTATTCTACTCCTCCTTAAACTCCTTCCTTGACAAGGACAGGTCTTTCCTCCTTGTTCTCCTCAGCCTCACTACCCCTAAGTCCTGTTGGTATAGGTACGGTAGGAAAGTCTCAGATAAATCAGTATTAGCAGCAGCAGCCTTTCTGGACATGCCTCGTGTCACTGCATATGCGGGATACACATCAGCATCTTTGGGCGGGTCCTCAGCAGCAGCAGGCTTGCTTGTGAGCTGAATTGCTGGGCAAACTTCCCCACCTGCAAGGTCATTACCGAATAAGACATCAACATGGTCTATGGGTAGCTCAGATCGGACCCCTATTATGACTGGTTTCAATACCAAGTCGCATTTCAAAATTATCTTTTGCAAAGGCACGGCCTCTGTTCCCTTTCCAATGCCCTTAATGATGTTTACTTCTCCAGTGTCTGTCTCCGCACCAAATTCCAAAACACTCTTTAATATCAGTGACTGGAAAGCTCCAGTATCTCTCCATATTCTAACTGGGACTGGAATTGACCCCTCCTTCACAGACATGAACCCCTCTGAAGTAAATCTATCGAGTCCCTCCTGAACTCGGTTCGACCTCTCCTTCTTCAGCGGTATTTTAGCCCTCTGAACACAGCCAGTTGGGGTTTTTTCTTTCTCCTTTTCCCCTTTTCGTAGCAAAACAATTTGATGTCACATGGCCAGGTTTTCCACAAGAGTAACACTTAAAACTGGGAAATTTTTCCCCTGACTGTTTCCCTTCCTCCTTACTTTTGTCACTAATCCCCGGTTTACTCTCTGGTTTAGCCAGTGGATTATCTCTACCCACTTGTGGGTTACTCTTAGTGGGAAAAATTTAACCCTATGAGTTAGGGCATACTTGTCTGCTAACTTAGCAGATTCTGACAGTGTCGCTGCCCCTTTCCGATCTAAGTGCATCCTTATCTCAGCCGAGACACAGTTTTTAAACTCTTCAATCAATATTAACTCTTTCAAGTTGCCAATATTCTCATTCGCCCCTTTTGAAGCACACCACTGATCAAAGTATACCTGTTTCTCATGGGCAAACTCCATATACGTTTGGTTTCAGGACTTTCTCAAACCTCGAAATTTTTGTCTGTACGCCTCCAGGACTAACTCATAAGCCTTAAACACAGCATCCTTCACTTTATCATAATCCTTTCTGTCTTCAAGAGACAGGGCTGCATATGCTTGCTGAGCCTTCCCCTTACCACACTCTGTAATAACACTGCCCACTGCTCCCACGGCCACTCCCGATTACGGGCCACTTTCTCGAAATGTAGGAAATACCTATCAATTTCTGCTTCATCAAATGGAGGTACTAACCTAATTTCTCAACTGACACTAAACCCCTCCTCACAGTTCACCATCTGAGCGTTCTGTTGCCATCTCCCCCTTTCAAACACTCTCTGTCTCTCTGCCTCTTCCCTCTGTTTCTCTGCCTCTCTAGCCTCATGGATCCTCTGTTTTTCTGTGGCCTCAGCCTCGAGCTGTAGTCATTCCAATTTCAGTTTCAACTGAGCTTCAGCCTCAGCATGTACCTTACCTGCAGCAAATAACTCTAACGCCTCCTTCTCAAATGTTCCCTTAGCTACGTAATGCTGGGCTATTATCATCCGCAACTGAATTTTCCTCATTTTAGTGGTCACCCTTAGTTATAACCTTTGAGCAATTCCCAACAGCAAATCCCTCTTAGCATCCTCCAACGGCTCAGGGGTTGGTTCTGCCATAAACTTATTAACTTCAAACTCCATTTCTGCTGATATTCCACACAACCAAATCACAAGGAAATTTCCCCAATCAATACAAACCAGCCTGCCGACCAATTTGTTCATATCACGGATGCAGGCCCCAATTTTGTCACGTACCCCGTGATGGGGATAAAGAACCAGCAGAAATAGAAACCACTTTGGAGTCTCATATTGCTAACAACTAATAATATTTATTAGTAACTATGCAATACAGTAATATCAAAGTAAATAATTCACACAGGTTAGCAGTGAATATATATATAAGTACGTAAATCAGTAAGTGTGGAATATATGTATGAAAACCAAGCTTCTTTAAGGCTAGGGGTAAAAAGATACAGTCTTAAGACGTTGAGTAAAGTTCAGTTCAGTTCAGTTCATGGTATGTAGTTGAGTAACGGTGGAGAGAGAGGGAGAGTTGAGTCTTCAGGTGAACTGATGCTGTCGATCTTCTCATCGTCCTCCGAAATCTGTCACAAGTCACTGACTGTGACTTTAACCAGGGGGACCGGTTTTCCTGTGGTGGAGCTATCACCCCGGCAAGGGTGGACACATAGACAACTCCCCACCAGTCAACCCCTTCTTTACCGTTGGAATAGCAATTTGGATTGATCCGCCTGATCGATCCTCCAAAACCCACTTTCTCTGTGGGCACAACAATGCTCATTCAGTGTCCAGATCATGTGTCTGAGGTCTGTACCATCTGATCTCACCAGGCTGAGCATCACCTGTCATTCAAAAAGTCCCTCCTTCCTTTGTCTGTAAAGGAATGCGAGCAGGCAACAAGTCCTTGGAAGTAACATCAATAATGTCCTGTTAGTCACCATAGCAACCTTCAAGCTGCTCAGTTTTTATCTCCATAGTAAAACTCCAAAGTTAACTCCCGTGTCAGTCCAACTGTCAATCTTTGTCTCTCTCTCTCCTTTCCAAACAAACCATCAATGATGAATGTCTCTCTCTGTCTTTCTTCAAATAGTTAATAGGGGCACTCCTGGATCCCCTCATATCTGTAAATAACAAGAGTAGTAAATACCAATCTCTTTTTGAGACCCAACACCCATGAGCAATAAGATCGAGGCATCCATAGCTCCATTGAGATCGTACTGCTGTATTATTATCAATAATAATAATAGTAATAGGTACGTTATTGATCTTGAGTGGGAAATCCTTTTGTTACAACAGTAACACTTAAAAACACACTTAGCAGTGTGCAGACTTAACCATAAAATATAGGATATTAATATATCCCATAATAATTTACTAATGTGCAATAATAAAGTATGGAATAATAAAACTGAGACTATTGTACTATGATGTGTGTTCTCCTGTCACACAGAGATGAACTGTTGTCTATGCTCATTGCATTTGTTAAGAAAGATTTTCTGTAATGATCCTTGTGACAGAGAAGTTGAATGAGTCTGTTCAAAAGGGTGCTCTGCTGCTTATTCAGTAGGTCATGGAGAGGATTGTCTGATTGTCCATAATGGATAACAGTTTGTTTAGTGACCTCCTCTCCACCACTAACTCAAGAGTCCAGGTTGAAAAATGTTATGTTTCCAACAGCTGATGGATTCTGCATTAAAAGATATAGATTTTCTTTCTGGATTATACATCAAGTCAAATCAAGTTGAATTATCGTTCAAAGTATGCTTGGATACAGCCAAATGAGAAAGCAACCCTCTGGGGCCAAGGTGCCAAAACATACATGTGCATTCAAAATAATAAGAGAGAAATAAAGAAGAATATAGTCATACGAGAAAAAAAACATTTTAAAAGCCTGAGCCATAAGTCCCTCAAATTGATGGTTCCAGACAGTCCAGACTGTAGTTCATCGATCCAACATTGCAGGGCAGCACCAGTGGAAGAGGGTACCCCCAACCAAGCACAAATGCCATACTACACTGCCTCTGCCATCTGATCCTCACCTGGACTACAGCAGCAGGTAAGCCTACGGCTTGTGGCCTAGTCCTCACTACAAAAGAAGCCTTACTTCCTATCTCAGCTCTGAATTTAATGTCAGCCAACCATAGGCCCATGACTGCTGTTTGGTAAGCCTGGACCTCTGGGTCAGTAGTTTGGTCGGCTGCCATGCCGGCATAGTCAACCCCTGTGTGTGCGATCGCAACGGCTGGCCGTGAGAGGCAATCAGCCTCTCTGGCATGTAGGCTAGGTAGCGCTTCTGACTGTTAGACCAAGGGTCTGATAGTATGGCTATCCCATGCATAAGGTCTTTGTAGTCCTTTCAGGAAGGGCAGAGAAAGGAGGATGGAGCTGCCAGCTAAAGAAAGCAAATGGAGGCCACGTGCCTCTGACCAACTGTTCGTACACAGCACCCAGAGGTTGTTCCCCCTAGCATTTACTATGTCTGCAGACGTGGCTTGGGTTGCTCAGTCTGGCACCCCATCTGATATTTCCTCTGACTGCAGTTCCCAATTTACATCAGATATCTAGGCTGCCATAACCCAGAACCTTGATGTTAGACTACAACAAACACCATGGCAGATTACTCAGGGTACGATGGCCTCCACGAGTGGTTTCAATGCTTTTTGGAGGCTGCTCTGAGGGCTCCCCTGACAGGTGAATGTTGGCATGTCTATCTCCCTTGGGGCCAGCTGGGGTTCAAAATAGCTTCAAAGGAGGACTGGAAGTTGTCTGCAGTTGAGTTGATTTTTGGGAAGCCATTACAAGTGCCAGGTGATTTTATTCTTGATGTCACAACCGCCTAGTCGGCTTTTCCAACAGTACTTCACCCTCCTCAGTAAATTCAGTACCCTTCATCTGTTCCTACCTCCCACCATGGCATACAGTAATCTTCTTCATGTTGACCTATATTCCACCTAATTGTGTTTGTATGCTATGATGCACACCAAAGTCCCCTTAGGCCCTCTTACAATGGCCTGTTTCACATTTTGAAACAGAGAGAAAAGACTTCTATCATAGATAAGGGGTTATTTCGGTAGATCACCATAAGTTTCCCCAAGATTTTGAGGTTTTCGCTACCAGGTGACTTAGCACCACAACGTATCCATGATCATGTCAGCATTCCTTTGGATGAGCCGGGTGACTTGCCCAAAATCTAGATAGGCTCACAATGCCAGTTTTGGTGAATTCTTGGTGGGTTGGAGAGGGTGGACTGTGTAGGGTAATGTAGAGGGTGGAAATATGTGCATGGCATTCAGTTGGGGTTCACTTTAAGAGGCTGGTCTGATGTAGTGACACAATGACTTGAAGTTTTTACCACTCTTTTGTTCTATGTTTGGTTGACAATAATGGAGCTGTTATTTGTGAAAATCTATAACCATTGTCTCTTTTTCCAAAACTGTAATTTCCAAAGTCAAGCATCCTGCTGTCAAAATTTTTTCATCCTCCAGTCAACATGGAATGGTTCAATATTTCAACAAAGTTCATCCTGTGCAAATATTCCATGAGTCTTTACCTGATCAACTAATTATGTAAACACCAGACACGCTGCAGTGCTGGAAATTCAAAGTAACACACACAAAATGTTGGAGGAACTCAGCAGGTTAGATAGCATTTGTGGAGAGGAATGTTTGATGTTTTGAACTAAGAGTCTTCATCATGAGCTTTTCCCTCTGGGGTGTCCTGCTGAAGCATCTTGACCCGAAACATTGACTGTCCTTTTTTCCATAGATGCTGCTGAGTTCTTCCAGTATTTTGTGTGTGTTGGAGTTTCCAGGTGACTATGTCATGTGACGCATCGTCGTTCCAACATGCTTCAAGGCCGCCACCATTGTCCCCATGCCGAAGAAGTCTTCAGTATCCTGCATCAACGACTACTGTCCCGTTGCTCTCACAGCCATCATCATTAAATGTTTCGAAAGGCTCGTCATGAGGCACATCAAGACCCCGCTGCCCCCCTCACTATACCCCCTGCAGTTCGCATATCATTCCAACCGTTCAACAGACGAGACCATTACCATCACCCTCCACCTGGCCCTCACCCACCTGGACAAAAAAGACATGTACATTCAAATGCTGCTCATAGACCAGTTCAGCATTCAACACAATCATTCCTCAGAAACTGATTGGAAAGCTGAGCCTACTGGGCCTGAACACCTCCCTCTGCAACTGGATCTTAGACTTCCTGACTGGGAGACCTCAGTCAGTCTGGATTGGAAGCGACATCTCCAACACCATCACACTGAGCACGGGGGCCCCCCAGGGCTGTGTGCTCAGTCCACTGCTGTTCACTCTGCTGACCCACGACTGTGCTGCAACACACAGCTCGAACCACATCGTCAAGTTCGCCGATGACACGACCGTGGTGGGTCTCATCAGCAAGAATGATGAGTCAGCATACAGAGAGGAGGTGCAGTGGCGAACTGACTGGTGCAGAGCCAACAACCTGTCTCTGAATGTGAACAAAACATGGTTTTTGACTTCAGGAGAGCATGGAGTGACCATTCTCCGCTGAACATTGACTGCTCCTCCATTGAGATCATTAAGAGCACCGAATTTCTCAGTGTTCACCTGGTGGAGAATCTCAGCTGATCCCTCAACACCAGCTCCATAGCTAAAAAAGCCCAGCAGCGTCTCTACTTTCTGCAAAGGCTAAGGAAAGTCCTGGGAGGGGGGAGAAGATGGCGGCGCGATGGCAGTGTGTGCAGCACTTCGGTGATGAATATCTGTTATCTGTCAAGTAGGGGACCGTGCACAATTCTGACTTGATGGAAACAGACGTGAGAGAACGGAGGAACATCTGGAAAACTTCTGAAATGCCCGCTTCGCTGCCGCTGCTACTGTGTGGTAACCGGAATCTCGGGAGAAGGCCCCAAATCCTCGGCTTTGCTTGTTTCAGCAGTCGGGGAGAGATCGAAGGCGCTCGGCAGAGGATGGCGCTTGGGAGGCTGTATCGGAGAGGCTGGTCGGAGGCTTGAAGTTTTCAGACGGATAGACTCGGGGTCAGGTGCTTCCAAGGTATGGACAAGGTGACGGTGCCTGGAGGTTTATGGCGGGGAGTTTCTCCCTTTTGCTGCCTGCTATCAGGGACTCGGGAGTCGATCGACTCGGGACTTTGAGACTTTTTTTTACTGTGCCCATGGTCTATTCTGCATCAAATTATGGTATTGTTTTCCACTGCGATAACTGTATGTTATAATTATGTGGTTCTGTCAGTGTTAGTCTTTGGTTTGTCCTGTTTTCTGTGATATCACTCCGGAGAAACATTGTATCATTTCTTAATGCATGTATGCATTTCTAAATGACAATAAAAGAGGATTGAGTGTCCTCATAATCTAAGTCCATCTCCCACCCCCCATCCTCACCACATTCTACAGAGATTGTATTGAGAGCATCCTGAGCAGCTGCATCACTGCCTGGTTCGGAAATTGCACCGTCCCGGATCGCAAGACTCTGCAGCGGATAGTAAGGTCAGCTGTGAAGATCTTCAGGGTCTCTCTTCCCACTATTACAGACATTTACACCACACACTAAACCCGCAAGGCTAACAGTATTATGAAGGACCCTGTGCACCCATCATACAAACTCTTCTCCCTCCTGCCATCTGGCAAAAGATACCGAAGCATTTGGGTTCTCACGACCAGACTATGTAACGGTTTCTTCCCCCAAGCCGTCAGAATCCTCAATACCCAGAGACTAGACTGACATCTACATCATTTATTATTATATTGTAATTTGTCCTCTACTGTGCCTATTGTCTTGTTTATTATTTATTGTACTGCCCTGCACTGTTATGTGCACTTTATGTAGTCCTGTGCAGGTCTGTAGTCTAGTGCAGTTTTTATGTTGTTTTATGTAGTCTGGTGTAGCCTTGTGCTGTCTCACATAGTCTAATGTAGTTTTGTGTTGTTTCATGTAGCACCATGGTCCTGGAGGAATTTCGTTTCATTTTTACTGTCAAAAATGACAATAAACTTCACTTGACTTGATGTGGTACCGTCCTTTTGGTATTGGTACTCGTACAATGTGGTGGGAGGGGATAGATGCTGATAAGGAAATGGTGAAGTTTTCCCATGTTGAGGTAATATTTCCATATACATAAAACTCCACTCCTTAACCTTAGAGTGTGCCAGTTTTATAGCTGGAAAATGCTTTACTGTATGTTGTGTGTCTTAAAAGTTTTCCTGGTCAGTGGAGGTTATTCCGTGGCACATTTTGAAAATGAGAAAACTCTGAGGTGTCAGGAAGCAAGCACTGCTCCGACAGCGTGCGGTGTAAAGTGAGTCCAAAGACGGAAGATTGGTTTGTGTGATGTGCTGAACTGTGTTCACGATCTTCTGCAGCTTTTTTCTGGTCTGTAGAAGAAAGTATAAGATAATTGTGATAGGAAAGGCTATGTTTGAGCCAAATAGATGCTGTGGTAAAGAAGATATAGAATGAGGTGGGAAGAGGGTGGGCAGGGTGATAGTGTACTTCCATAGTGTTATTGATCAGTTAAGGGTAATTGAGTGAGTCCCTTTTCCTATGTTTATGTTATTGTAGTTATGATATGTTTGGGAGGGAGGTGTCAGAAATGGACCAGGTAAATTTAAGGGCAGGGTGAAAGTTGGAGGCAAAATTAATGAAGTCAAGGAGCTCAGCATACGTTCAGGAAGCAGCACCAATGCAGTCATCTTTACCTACCGCTCCACCAGCCTCCGGGTCCAACATATAATTCTCCGTAACTTCCAGCACCTCCAGTAAGATCCCACCACTAAGCATAACTTTTCCTTCCACCTCCCCTGCTTTCCGCAGGGATCACTCCCTATGCGACTCCCTCATCTGTTTGTCCCCCCCCCCCATCCCTTCCCACTGATCTCCCTCCTGGCACTTATCCGTGTAAGCGGAACAAGTGCTACACATGCCCTTACACTTCCTCCCTTACCACCATTCAGGGCTCCAAACAGTCCTTCCAGGTGAGGCGACACTTCACCTGTGAGTCGACTGGGGTGATATACTGCGTCCGGTGCTCCCAATGTGGCCTTCTATATACTGGTGAGACCCGACGCAGGCTGGGAGACCGTTTCGCTGAACATCTACGCTCTGTCTGCCAGAGAAAGGATCTCCCAGTGGCCACACATTTTAATTCCACATCCCATTCCCATTCTGACATGTCTATCCACGGCCTCCTCTACTGTAAAGATGAAGCCACACTCAGGTTGGAGTAACAACACCTTATATTCCGTCTGGATAGCCTCCGACCTGATGGCATGAACATCGACTTCTCTAACTTCCCTTAATGCCCCTCCTCCCCTTCACACCCCATTCCTTATTTATTTTTTAATATATATTTTTTTCCCCTTTTCCTCTTTTTTTCCCTCTGTCCCTCTCATTATAACTCCTTGCCTGCTCTCCACCCTCCAGGATCTCCCCTCCCCCTTCTGTTTCTCCCTAGGCTTCCCGTCCCATGATCCTCTCCTTTCTCCAACCTGGTATCCCTTTTGCCAATCAACTTTCCAGCTCTTAGATCCTCCCCTCCCCTCCTGTCTTCTCCTATCATTTTGGATCTCCCCCTCCCCCTCCCACTTTCAAATCTCTTACGAGCTCTTCTTTCAGTTAGTCCTGACAAAGGGTCTCGGCCCGAAACATCGACTGTACCTCATCCTATAGATGCTGCTTGGCCTGCTGTGTTGACCAGCATCTTTTGTGTGTGCTGCCTGAAGGATGTTGACATTGCAGGTGGATTTTTATTACTGTAGATTTTATGGTTCTACTAGCTTATTTTATTCTATGTTTATTTTTTTGGCTGTTGCAATTGGGGTTTAAACTTGCACCTTTTTATCGATAATCAAGATACTGCAATGCTGATCCAGTATTTCAATAACAATAGCATTACACCTCCTAAATCAGCATTTATCAGAGAGTTACTGCTAGATACAAAGTAGCTTCTTTCTTCGACAATCAAGGTACCGCAGGCATCATATGGAGACACTTTCGGTGGAAAGGACTGTTGGCCCAGCATGGGGCTCGATATTTATCTGCTAAATAGAAAGGACAGTTCCATATTTACAAAGTATCGACAATGCTTTCTTTTGAAGCTACATGCAAACTTCAAACCATCTGATTCGCATTCATCCCACAGATGCCAGCAGCGTCTGGATTTGGATCCACAGCTTTTAGGAATGCATTGTTCCAAACTGAATTCATAATACATAATCAAGGAACAGAAGACTGGTAGCCAAAGCCATTTGCTAAATGTAAATAACCTAAACCCCAAAATCACTCTTAACAGAATGTGTGCTTTTGAAATCCAGACCAGGTAGATTGGAACAAACAAAAGTTAAAATAAACAAGAATGCAGAATCAGAACCAGTTTTATTATCACTGTGTGCTGAACCCTCTTCTGTACTACCTGTTCACCTATGACTGCGTTCCTGTGCATGGTTCTAACTCCATAATCAAGTTCACAGATAACACCACTGTGGTTGGCCTGATCAGAGGGGATGACAATACGGCCTACAGGAACGAGGTCCAGCACCTGGCCACGTGGCGTACTGACAACCTGGCCCTTTACACCCAGAAGACCAAGGAGATCATTATGGACTTCAGGCATGCCAGGAGTCACACTCATGTCCCCATCTACATCAACAGAGCTGTAGTGGAGCGTGTATCAAGCTTCATATTCCTTGGTGTCCACATTTCCGAGGATCTCACCTGGTCCGTGAACTCCTCCATCCTGATCAAAAAGGCACAACAGCGCCTTTATTTCCTGTGGAGCATGAAGAAAGCTCACCTCTGTCCCAGGATACTGACGGACTTTTACCGCTGTACCACCGAGAGCATACTCACCAACTGCATCTCAGTGTGGTATGGCAATTGTCCCGTATCGGACCGCAAAGCACTCCAGCGCATGGTGAAAACTGCCCAGTGGATTATAGGCACTCAATTGCCCACCATTGAGAACATCTACCATAAACGCTGCCTGGGCAGGGAGAAAAGCATTATCAAGGATGCATCTCACCCTAACCATGGACTTTTTACTCTCCTCCCATCCGGTAGGCGCTACAGGAGCCTCCGCTCCCACACCAGCAGGTACAGGAAGAGCTTCTTCCCTGAGGCTGTGACACTGCTGAACCTCACATCACAGCACTAAGCAGTATTGCACCCATATTGTATTGTTTCAGTACTTTTATATTTGTGTGCTGTGGCATTTACTTTTTATTCGCAGTTATTTTGTAAATAACACTATTCTTTGCATTTCTGGTTAGATGCTAACTGCATTTCATTGGCTTTGTATCTGAACTCGGCACAATGACAATAAAGTTGAATCTAATCTAATCTAATATGTCGTGAAATTTGTTAATTTAGCAGTAGCTGTTCAATGCAATACATAATATAGGAGAAAAAAATTAATCGATCAATTAGAGTAAATATCGTACAAAAACAAATAAAATGTATTGAGAAAGTGAGGTAGTGCTCACGGGTTCAATGTCCATTTAGAAATCGGATGACAGAAGGGAAGAATCTGTTCCTGAATCGCCGAGTGTGTGCCTTCAGACTTCTGTACCTCCTACCTGATGGTAACAGTGAGAAAAGGGCATGCCCTGGGTACTAGAGGTTCTTAATAATGGACGCTGCCTTTCTGAGACACCGCTCCCTAAAGATGTCCTGGGTACTTTGTAGGTTAGTACCCAAGATGGAACTGACTAGACTTATGACCCTCTGCTTCTTTCGGTCCTGTGCAATAGCCCCTCCATACCAGACAATGATGTAGACTGTCAGAATGCTCTCCACAGTACAAATATAGAAGATTTTACGTGTATTTGTTGACATGTCAAATCTCTTCAAACTCCTAATGAAGTACAGTTGCTGTCTTGCCTTCCTTATAAGTGCATTGATATGTTGGGACCAGGTTAGATCCTCAGAGATCAGACACCCAAAAACTAGAAACTGCTCACTCTCTCCACTTCTGATCCCTCTATGAGGATTGGTATGTGTTCCTTTGTCTTACCCTTCCTGAAATCCACAATCAGCTCATTCGTCCTACTGACGTTGAGTGCCAGGTTGTTGCTGCAGCACCACTCCACTAATTGGCATATTTCACTCCTGTATGCCCTCTGGTCAACACCTGAGATTCTACCATCAATGGCTTTATTGTCAGCAAATTTATAGATGGTATTTGAGCTATGCCTACCTATACAGACGTGTATACAGAGAGTAGAGCAGTGGGCTAAGCACACACCCCTGAGGTGCGCCAGTGTTGATCGTCAGCAAGAAGGATATGCTATCGTCAATCCACACAGACTGTGGTCTTCCAGTTAGGAAGTCGAGGCTCCAACTGCAGAGGGAGGTACAGAGGCCCAGGTTCTGCAACTTCTCAATCAGGATTGTGGGAATGATGGTATTAAATGCTGAGCTATAGTCGATGAACAGCATCCTGACGTAGGTGTTTGTGTTGTCCAGGTGGTCTAAGGCCATGTGGAGAGCCATTGAGATTGTGTCTGCCGTTGACCTATTGTGGCAATAGGCAAATTGCAAAGGGTCCAGGTCCTTGCTAAGGCAGTTCAGTCTAGTCATGAACAACCTCTCAAGCATTTCATCACTGTAGATATGGGTGCTACTGGGCTATAGTCATTAAGGCAGCCCACATTATTCTTTAGTTAACATTACTCATTTTTTGGCCATTTGGAAATTGCTATATATTTGAAATGGCACAGTAGACAGTTACTTGTTAGTTTTCGGATTCAAAGATTTATAATGAGTGGTTTAGATTTTGAATTGATGAATTATTTAAAAAAATCTTTTGGAAGGTGAATGAAACTATGGAGAGAGTCATAATCTTTGAGATTAAAGAGAACAAGTATAATAAAGAGGATGCTTTCACCATATCAGTTCAAAACAAAGTAGTAAGAATAACAATTGGGTATGATAATAGCTATCCTATTGATTTGAGTGGAAAACTGTGAAGTAATAATTTGTGTAAGTTTGGATCCTACATCTGCTGAGGTGTTCTTGCATAAAATGTGAGAATCTTTGATTGCTTTATAAAGAGCAAGACACAAATAGTATGTCATTGATTTCTCTTTGGCATCATTTTTTCTTGTTACTTTTTAGATTCATATTTTTGGCACACTGAAAGAAGACAATCCCCTAACCCTTGGTCTGTATGATGCAATATATGTCATACTTTTTGTACATTTTATATATTGGTTAGGAAATCTGTTCTGCCGGTGGACAAAACAGAATGTTCTATAAACTAACCAGGTGTAAACTAATAGCTCCCGAAATATTGTAGAGGTTTTACAGACTCTGGAATAATAACAATATTGTGGAGGTTTTACAGACTCCGGAATAATCAATGAATTTAGCAAATGTGCATAACGGATTTTGAAGACATTGATTGTTGCATAAACTACAAGTTTATATTTATTGTATTGCTTTTGGGAATGCATTGATAGGTTATTTTTTTAAAAGAGATGGTTGTTGACTTCAGGAGAGCACGGAGCAACCACTGTCCGCTGAACATCGGTGGCTCTTCCGTTGAGATCATTAAGAGCACCAGACTTCTTGGTGTTCACCTGGCGGAGAATCTCAGCTGGTCCCTCAACACCAGCTCCATAGCCAAGAAAGCACAGCAGCGTCTCTACTTTCTGCAAAGGCTGAGAAGAATCCATCTCCCACCTCCCCCCCCCCCCATCCTCACCACACTCTACAGAGGTTGTATTGAGAGCATCCTGAGCAGCTGCATCACTGCCTGGTTCGGAAATTACACCATCTCGGATCGCAAGACCCTGCAGCAGATAGTGAGGTCAGCTGAGAAGATCATTGGGGTCTCTCTCCCTGCCATTAGAGACATTTACACCACACGCTGCACCCGTAAAGCAAACAGCATTAGGAAGGACCCCACACACCCCTCATACAAACTCTTCTCCCTCCTGCCGTCTGGCAAAAGCTACCAAAGCATTCGGGCTCTCACAACCAGACTATGTAACAGTTTCTTCCCCCAACCGATCAGACTCCTCAATACCCAGAGACTAGACTGACATCTACATCATTTATTATTATGTTGTAATTTGTTCTCAACTGTGCCTATTGTCTTGTTAATTATTTATTGTACTGTCTTGCACTGTTTTGTGCACTTTATGTAGTCCTGTGTAAGTCTGTAGTCTAGTGTAGTTTTTCTGTTGTCTTACGTAGTCTAGTATAGCTTTGTATTATCTCACTTAGTCTAGTGTAGTTTTGTGTTGCAACACCATGGTCCTGGAACCTGCTGAACTGTGTCTACACCCACCTGGACAAGCCAGCGAGCACTGTGAGGGTCATGTTTTTTGACTTCTCCAGTGCGTTCAACACCATCCGCCCTGCTCTGCTGTGGGAGAAGCTGACAGCGATGTAGGTGGATGCTTCCCTGGTGGTATGGATTCTTGATTACCTGACTGGCAGACCACAGCACGTGTGCTTGCAACACCGTGTGTCCGACAGAGTGATCAGCAGCACTGGGGCTCCACAGGGGACTGTCTTGTCTCCCTTTCTCTTCACCATTTACACCTCAGACTTCAACTACTGCACAGAGTCTTGTCATCTTCAGAAGTTTTCTGATGACTCTGCCATAGTTGGATGCATCAGCAAGGGGGATGAGGCTGAGTACAGGGCCACGGTGGGAAACTTTGTCACATGGTGTGAGCAGAATTATCTGCAGCTTAATGTGAAAAAGACTAAGGAGCTGGTGGTAGACCTGAGGAGAGCTAAGGTACCGGTGACCCCTGTTTTCATCCAGGGAGTCAGTGTGGACATGGTGGAGGATTACAAATACCAGGGGGTACAAATTGAAAATAAAACTGGACTGGTCAAACAACACTGAGGCTGTCTACAAGAAGGGTCAGAGCTGTCTCTATTTCCTGAGGAGACTGAGGTCCTTTAACATCTGCTGGACGATGCTGAGGATGTTCTACGAGTCTGTGGTGGCCAGTGCTATCATGTTTGCTGTTATGTGCTGGGGCAGCAGGCTGAGGGTGGCAGACACCAACAGAATCAACAAACTCATTCGTAAGGCCAGTGATGTTGTGGGGATGGAACTGGACTCTCTCACGGTGGTGTCTGAAAAGAGGATGCTGGCCAAGTTGCATGCCATCTTGGATAACGCCTCCCATCCACTACATAATGTACTGGGTGGGCACAGGAGTACATTCAGCCAGAGACTCATTCCACCGAGATGCAACACAGAGCGTCATAGGAAGTCATTCCTGCCTGTGGCCATCAAACTTTACAGATCCTCCCTTGGAGGGTCAGACACCCTTAGCCAATAGGCTGGTCCTGGACTTATTTCATAATTTCCTGGCATAATTTACATACTACTATTTAACTATTTATGGTTCTATTACTATTTATTATTTATGGTGCAACTGTAATGAAAACCAATTTCCCTGGGGATCAATAAAGTATGGCTATAACTATGGAAGAATATTGTTTTGTTTTTACTGTGTACTGTACCAGCAGTTTGTGGTGGAAATGACAATAAAAAGTGACTTGACTGGACTTGAAATGCACTTTTAGCATAACAGAGGATATTGACATATTTGTTCAAAATTCCTTTCTCATTCATGTTTAAAGGATATAAGAACATAAGAAATAGGAGCAGGCCATCTGGCCCTTCGAGCCTGCCCCGCCATTCATTAAGATTATGGCTGATCTGTCCGTTATCTCAGTTTTTCCCCATAACCCTATAATTATCCTTCCTATGTAAAAGTCTATGTAACTGTTTCTTAAATATATTTAGTGAGGAAGCCTCAACTGCTTCCCTGGGCAGAGAACTCCATGGATTCACCACTCTCTGGATGTTACATGCTCAAGGAGATCTGTTTTTTTTGTGAGAATGATGTAATGGTCTTTTGGAGGTCACCTGATGTGATTTCCCCGCCAATGTGAGGTCACATGATGATGTGCCCCCCCCCGTGACTATATAAGGGTCGACCCAGCTGACGCAGTAGGCTTTTGAGTTTGTAGATTTCCAGGTAGAACGTGCTGTACCTCCGTTTCTGTTGTGTGTTTGTTTTTGTGATGCAGTTTCATTTTTAAAACGGAAGGTGAGTTTTCTTACAAGGTATTGTATTTGGATTGGGAATTTGTGGCTGGAAGTGCCAATTTACTCAATTCCGACAGTTTTGAAGGGAGAGTGAAGAATTCATCGCAGTGAAGGATCGAGAGAAGTCGCCATCATTTGGCAGTTTAATAAAGAATCGACCATATTGAGTCTTCGTTGGAGAGAACCTGCATTAAGATAACTTGCAAAAGGGCAATGAGTTCATGTAAAAAGGTGCTCTCTCAAAAGGAATTTAAAGTCAGTCGATTTAAACTGTTTATTTTCGGCATCGGGAATCCTGTGGACAGAACCAGCAGTAAAGGTGCGACTGTGAATAAATTCTTTTCCAGAGAAGTCTCTCCCAATTGAATGTGTAAAACTGTTGAGACTTTCAAAGTTATTGCTTTAAGAACTATATCTGACTGTATCGCTTTAAGAACTGTTTTCGCATTTAACGCATTAAGAACCAGAGCTGAGTGGAGTTGATGAACAGCTGCGTATCTGTTAACCTCCGGTTAAAGTGTTTTCCTTTTGTTTTTTTTTCCTTATTGTTTATACGTGTTTAATAAATGTTTGATTGTTTTTATATAACCAGTCTCGATGAATATTCATTGTTGCCGGTTACATAACATAATTTTGTGGGGGCTCGTGGGATATGTTCCGATTTTGAGTTTAAGTGCTGGTAATTGCCATTTTGATTTGGAAAAAGGGAATACCCGATTTTTTTTCATTTGATTGGTGTGTGTGTTGTATTCGGCAACAATGGATGTTGACGGGTTTTTAAAGACGCCTGACTCAGGATTTTTAGAGACTGCGAGAAAACCTGTGGTTTTAGAGATTGCTAAGAGTTTGGATATTAAAGGGATTACGAGAAATTCCACCAAGGCTTTCATACAAAGAAAAATTGCTGAACATTATATCAATTTGGAATTGTTTGATCAGGAGGTGTTAGATAAGTTTCTACTGAGTAATCTGGAAATGCAGTTGCATCTTGAACAGTTAAAGTTTGAAACATTTAAAGTGGAAATGGCCGAAAGAGAGGCTAATAAAAAAAGGGAATTCGAGGGAAGAGAAGCCCTTAAAAAAAGGGAATTTGAAGAACGAGAAACCCTTAAAAAAAGGGAGTTTGCAGAAAGAGAAGCTGAAAACCAGAGGAAATTTGAGTTAGGGATGGAGAAATTAAGGATGGGAAATCGGTCTTCTGGTTCTACGAAACCGTTTATTGCTAGTCGCGAGGTTATTTTGGCTCCTTCATTTAATGAAGCTGATGTGGATGCATACTTCCAACATTTCGAAACAGTTGCTCTGAGTTTAGTGTGGCCGAAAGACCAATGGCCAGTGATGTTACAAAGTGTAATTAAAGGCAAGGCACAACAAGCTTATACAGCTTTAAATGCTGATCAAGCACTGGATTATGATATTGTTAAACAGCATATATTAAAAGCATACGAGATCGTTCCAGAAGCGTATAGAGAAAGATTTAAAAGTTTAAAGATATCGGTGGAAAAAATTTATGTGGAATTTGCCTATGAGAAATCTGTGTGTTTTGAGAGATGGGTTTCCTCTAAAAGCATGAATGGGGAGTATAATAAATTGAAAGAGCAGATTTTGCAGGAGGAATTTAAAAGAAGCATTCCTGTTGAAGTGAGAACATACTTAAATGAACGGGACACTGCTACCTTGCAGGAGATTGCTAAATTGGCTGATGAGTATGTTTTAATTCACAAGAATAAATTTTCTCCAGGTAAAATTTTTGAAAGGAAAACTAGCTTGGAGAGTCAAGGTAAACCAGAAATTAAATCTGAAGTTAGTGAGAAAAGTAAGGATGAAGGGAGACACGTGAAGGAAAGACATTTTGGTATTATTTGTAATTATTGTAAGAAACCTGGACATGTAGTGGCTAATTGCTTCCGATTGAAACGGAAAGGGAAAGAAGTGGTCCCAGATGCAGCATAGTGGAAAACCTGTAAAACCACAGGGTTTAGAAAATATTAATGAAGATGTGTCAGAGTCTGACCAAGTTAAGAAGGGATATGAGGCTTTTATAACAGAAGGATTTGTATCCTTGAAAGAAGGATCCAATGCAGCACCGATAAGGATACTTAGAGATACTGGAGCTTCGAAATCACTAATATTAGATAATGTGCTAAGGTTTAGTGATGAGTCTGACATTGCTGAGGTAAATTATATAAGAGGAGTTGGGAGTGCCCTTATGCCAGTACATTTACATAGAGTAAATTTAAGGTCAGGATTAGTTACAGGGGTTGTTAAAGTAGGACTACAATCCAGTTTACCTGTGAATGATGTTTCTCTTTTGTTAGGAAATGACTTAGCAGGTGGACAGGTTTTTCTGGAAGTGCATTTGACAATAAATTCAAATTCTGAGGAACCATAGAGGGATTCTAACACAGATTCTTCCTGTGTTGTAACAAGAGCTATGGCTAAGAAGACTGATGTAAAGGATGAGGTTGTTACCCATGACTGTTCAAATCAAGATTCGAATTTGGGGATGTATCAGAAACTTTCTTACCACCTTATTTGATCAGGATTTTGATGGTAAGTCTGATCAGGAAGATTTGTCTTTATCTCGGAAGGAGATGATAGCAGAGCCGGGTAGGGATCCTGAGATAGTTAAATTAAAAGAATAAGCTCTTCCAGATAGTGAAATTGGAAAAGAACCAGTTGGATATTATTTTGAAAAGGGGGTATTAATGAGAAAGTGGAGATCACCTACAATTCCTGCTAGTGAGGAATGGGAAGTTAATCATCAGGTTGTTGTTCCTAAAATTTACCGAAATGAGATTTTGACTATGGCTCATAGTATTCCATTGGGTGGTCATTTAGGGGTAAAGAAAACTATGAACAAATTTTCTAAACATTTTTATTGGCCTAGTTTAAGACAAGATGTGGCGACATTTTGTAGAACGTGTCATACATGTGAAGTTATTGGTAAACCTAATCAGGTTACTCCAGTGGCCCCACTGCAACCAATTCCTGTATTTGGTGAGCAGTTTTCAAAAATCATTGTAGACTGTGTAGGTCCTTTGCCAAAAACTAAAATTGGACATCAATATTTGTTAACTATTATGTGCACAGCATCTAGGTTTCCAGAGGCAGTACCTCTTAGGAATATAACAGCCAAAACTGTGACAAAGGCTCTTATAAAATTCTTCACTTATTTTGGGTTGCCTGAGGAAATACCATCAGATCAAGGAAGTAATTTTATGTCTGGGTTGTTTCAGCAGATAGTTTATAAACTGGGAGCAAAGCAGATTATTTCCTTAGCCTATCATCCAGAATCTACAAGGAGCCTTGGAGAGATTTCATTCTACATTAAGAAATATGATTAGGACATATTGTGTAGAAAATGAAAAGATGAAGGTATACATTTACAACTTTTTGCAGTAAGGGAGGCAGTACAGGAATCATTAGGTTTTAGTCCTTTTGAACTTATGTTTGGACATAGAATTCAAGGACCTTTGGCTTTGTTGAAGGAACAGTGGATTAATAAAGAAGTACATACTAGTTTGTTAGATTATGTTTTGAAATTTAAAGAGAGATTGTACAAAGCTTGTAGTTTGGCCAAGGAGAATTTAAAGTTAGCTCAAGAGAAGATGAAGAGGTGGTATGATAAGGAAGCTAGGATGAGGTCATTTAAGCCTGGAGATAGGTGTTGGTTCTTTTCCCAGTGCGAGCAAACCCATTATAAGCAAAATTCCATGGTCCTTATGAGATTAAATCTAAGGTAAATGAGGTGGATTATGTGGTAAAAACCCCAGACAGGAGAAAGGCAAAACAGCTGTGTCATATAAATATGATAAAACCGTATTATGAGAGAGAAGTTGCCACTGTGACTGTTAAGGAAAAGGGTTAAGGAAATTAAACTCCAAGTTAATAATCCAGTTTAATGTTACAGGAGTACAATATTTTGATCACTCATATTAAGGGTAAAGACAATGTGATCGCTGATTGTCTGTCTAGATGTTAGATGTACAATGAAAGTTTGTTTTTTTTTGGAGTGATATTTTATCATTTGTAACACTCCTACTGTACATTAGTTCGTAAGGGGCTATAAGATAAGATTGTATATATTGTGTATTTTGTAAATTTTATACCTTTGTATTTTTTTTGTATAAATTGTTAAAAGTTTGTTCTTCAAGAGACCTAAATTTTTTTTTTAGAAGGAGGTGTTACATGCTCTAGGAGATCTTTTTTTTTGTGAGAATGATGTAATAGTCTTTTGGAGGTCACTGGTGATTTTCCTGCTGATGTGAGGTCATGTGATGACATGTGCACCATGGGTATATAAGGGAAGATCCCAGGTGACACAGTTAGGTTTTTGAGTTTGTAGATTTCCAGGTAGAACATGTTGTACCTCCGTTTCTGTTGCGTGTTTGTTTTTGTGACGCAGTTTCATTTTTAAAACGGAAGGTGCGTTCTCTTACAAGGTATTGTATTTGGACTGGGAATTTGTGGCTGGAAGTGCCAATTTACTCAATTCTGACAGTTTTGAAGGGAGAGTGAAGAATTCATCGAAGTGAAGGATTGAGAGAAGTCGGCATCATTTGGCAGTTTAATAAAGAATCGACCTTATTAAGTCTTCGTTGGAGAGAACCTACATCGAGATAACTTGCGATAGAGCAAAGAGTTCATGCAAAAAGGTGTTCTCTGTCTAAAAGGAATTTAAGGTCAGTTGACTTAAACTGTTTATTTTCGGCATCGGGAATCCTGTGGATAGAACCAGCAGTAAAGGTGCGTCGGTGAAGAAGTCTTTCTCCAGAGAAGTCTCTCCCAATTGAATGTGTAAATCTGTTGGACTTTCGAAGTTATCGCTTTAAGAACTATATCTGACCATATCGCTTTGAGAACTGTTTTCGCATTTAATGCTTGAAGAACCAGAGCTGAGTGGAGTTGATGAACAGCTGCGTATCTGTTAACCTCCGGTTAAAGTTTTCCTTTTGTTTTCCTTATCGTTTATATGTGTTTAATAAATGTTTGGTTGTTTTTATAAAACCCTGTCTCGATTAATATTCATTGTTGCCGGTTACGTAACACTGGGAAAAGCAATTTCTCCTCATCTCCATCCTAAATCTTCTCCCCTGAATCTTGAGGCAATGTCCCCTAGTTCTAGTCTCACCTACCAATGGAAACAACTTTCCTACTTCTATCTTATCTGTCCCTTTCAAAATTTTGTATGTTTCTATAAGGTCTCCTCTCATTCTTCTGAACTCTAGGGAGTATAGTTCTGGGTGACTCAATCTCTCCTCATAGCTTAACCCCTTCATCTCTGGAATCAATCTGGTGAACATCCTCTGTACTGCCTCCGAAGCCAGTATATCCTTCCTCAAGTATGGAGACCAGAACTGCACACAGTACTCCAGTACCCTGTATAGTTGCAGCATGACCTCCCTGCATTTGAATTCAATCCCTCTAGCAATGAAGGCCAACATCCCGTTTGCCTTCTAAATAACCTGTTGTACCTGCAAGACAACTTAATTGTGATTCATGCACAAACACTCCCAAGTCCTGCTGCACAACAGCATGCTGCAATCTTTCACCATTTAAATAATAATCTGCTCTTCCATTATTCCTTCCAAAGTAGATGATCACGCATTTACCAACATTGTATTCCATCTGCCAGACCTTGGCCCACTCACTAAACCTATCTGTATCCCTCTGCAGACTCTCCACATCATCTGTACAATTTGCATTTCCACTCAGCTCAGCGTCAACAGCAAATTTCGCTAAGCTACATTCAGTCCCCTCTTCCAAATCATCAAAGTAAATGGTAAACAGCTGCGGGCCCAGCACCGACCCCAGCAGCACCCAACTCACCACTGACTGCCAACCGGAGAAACACCTATTTATACTGTTATGTAACCGGCAACAATGAATATTAATCGAGACAGGTTTTATAAAAACAACAAAACATTTATTAAACACGTATTAACAATAAGGAAAAAAAAAGGAAAATTTTAACGGGAGGTTAACAGGTACGCAGCCGTTCACCAACTCGCCACTGGGCTCTGGTTCTTAAAGCGTTAAATGCGAAAACAGTTCTTAAAGCGATATGGTCAGATATAGATCTTAAAGTGCTAACTTCGAAAGTCCAACAGTTTTTACACATTCAATTGGGAGAGACTTCTCTGGAGAAAGATTTCTTCACCGACGCACCTTTATTGCTGGTTCTATCCACAGGATTCCCGATGCCGAAAATAAACTGTTTAAATTGACTGACCTTAAATTCCTTTTAGAGAGAGAGCACCTTTTTGCATGAACTCTTTGCCCTTTTGCAAGAGTTATCTCAATGCAGCTTCTCTCCAACGAAGACTCAATAAGGTCGATTCTTTATTAAACTGCCAAACAATGCCAACGTCTCTTGATCCTTCACTTTGATGAATTCTTCACTCTCCCTTCAAAACTGTCGGAATCGAGTAAATTGTCACTTCCAGCCACAAATTTCCAGTTCAATAATACAGAATGCACCTTCCATTTTAAAAATGAAACTGTCACAAAAACAAACACGCAACAGAAACGGAGGTACAACATGTTCTACCTGGAAATCTACAAACTCAAAAACTAACCGCGTCACCTGAGTCGACCCTTATATAGTCACGGTGCACATGTCATCACATGACCTCACATCGGCAGGAAAATCACATCAGGTGACCTCCAAAAGACCATTACTTCATTCTCACACAAAAAAAAGATCTCCTTGAGCATGTAACACCTCTCTCCAAAAAAAAAAAAAAATTTTGGTCTCTTCAGAACAAAATTTTAACAATTTCTACAAAAAAATACAAAGGTATAAAATTTACAAAACACACAATATATACAATCTTGTAACTCCTGTAACATTAAACTCCAATTTAATAATCTTCTATTTTTGTTTTTCATCTTACTTAAAAACACTAATGGATTGTGATCGGTATAAACTGTGAGCGGTTTATGCGTAAAACCAACATACACTTCAAAATGTTGCAAAGCTAAAACAAGAGATAACAGTTCTTTTTCTATTGTTGAATAATTTCTTTGATGGGCATTAAATTTCTTAGAAGAATAAGCTACCGGATGATCAACTTCATCACCATCATCTTTTTGAAGCAACACTGCTCCTGCAGCTTCATCACTAGAATCTACAGCTAACAAAAATGGTTTTTCAAAGTCAGGAGATTTAAGTACAGGTTGACTACATATTATAGCTTTCAATTTATCAAATGCCTCCTGACGTGACTCTGTCCAAACAAACCTCATTTTTCTTCAAGAGATTAGGTAATGGAAGAGCAATACTCGCAAAATTCTTAGAAAATTTTCTGTAAGATCCCACCATACCCAAGAATCTTCTGAGGGTTTTTCTACTAGTGGGAGTGGGTATTTCCAAAATTGCCTGAACTTTCACCTGAACAGGTGCTGTTTTTCCCTGACCCACAACATAACCAAGGTAAGTCACTGTGGCATGGCCAAATTCACTTTTAGTTAAGTTAATAGTTAAGTTAGCTTTTGAAAGTCTCCCAAATAATTTCTCCACCGCCGCAATAAGTGCTTTCCACGTATTATTCCCTGTAACCAAATCATCAATATAGGCATCTGTATCTTTTAATCCCTGAATCAGACCGTTAATCTCCCTCTGAAAAGTACTTGGTGCATTCTTCATTCCAAGTGGAAGAACATTATATTCATATAACCCAGATGAGGTTACAAATGCTGAAATCTCTCTACCTCTATCCGTCAATGGAACCACACCAATAACCTTTTAAATCAATTTTTGTAAGGAATTTGGTCTGTCCAACTTTATCCACGCAATCATCTACCCTAGAGATTGGATACACATCAGTTTTTTGTCACACCATTCACTTTCCTATAATCCATACAAAACCTAGTACTATTCTCTGGCTTAGGCACCATAACACATGGTGAACTCCAATTCGGATTAGAATGTCTAATAATATCATTTTCTAACATATCCTTAATCTCTTGTTCAGCAAGTTCACATTTTTTCCTGTTCATTCGATATGGATGTTTTATGGGTTTTGCATCTCCAACATCTACATCATGTGTAGCTACAGTGGTTCTTCTAGGGATGACTGGAAATAAATCGCTATACTTAGGGTTAGGGTTAGGGTTAAAAATTAACTGCTTCGTCTGGTCTCTCTGTTCCGGCTGTAAATGAGCTAATTTTTCATCAATGTTTTCCAGAATTTTTGAATTTAGCAACCTGGCTGAAATAATGTTGAGTTTAAAATGAGTTTCAGATGAATCCTCTAGTAAGTTTTCATCAAGATCAGACTCATTATTAATCACAACAGTCATAGTAGCAACTTTTCTTTCATAATACGGTTTTATCATATTTATATGACACAGCTGTGTTGTCTTTCTCCTATCTGGGATTTTTACCACATAATCCACATCATTTACTTTAGATTTAATCTCATAAGAACCATGGAATTTGGCTTGTAATGGGTTTGCTCGCACTGGGAAAAGAACCAACACCTTATCTCCAGGCTTAAATGACCTCATCCTAGCTTCCTTATCATACCACGTCTTCATCTTCTCTTGAGCTAACTTTAAAATTTCCTTGGCCAAACTACAAGCTTTCTACAATCTCTCTTTAAATTTCAAAACATAGTCTAACAAGGTAGTGTGTACTTCTTTATCAATCCACTGTTCCTTCAACAAAGCCAAAGGTCCTCGAACTCTATGTCCAAACACAAAGTTCAAAAGGACTAAAACCTAATGATTCCTGTACTGCCTCCCTTACTGCAAAGCTTGTAGTTTGGCCAAGGAAATTTTAAAGTTAGCTCAAGAGTAAATGTATACCTTCATCCCAGTCCTTTTCATTTTCTACACAATATGTCCTAATCATAGTTTTTAGTGTAGAATGAAACCTCTCCAAGGCTCCTTGTGATTCTGGATGATAGGCTGAGGAAATAATCTGCTTTGCTCCCAGTTTATAAACTATCTGCTGAAACAACCCAGACATAAAATTACTTCCTTGATCTGATTGTATTTCCTTAGTCAGCCCAAAATAAGTGAAGAATTTTATAAGAGCCTTTGTCACAGTTTTGGCTGTTATATTCCTAAGAGGTACTGCCTCTGGAAACCTAGACGCTGTGCATATAGTAGTTAATAAATATTGATGTCCAGTTTTAGTTTTTGGCAAAGGACCTACACAGTCTACAGTGATTTTTGAAAACAGCTCACCAAATACAGGAATTGGTTGCAGTGGGGCCACGGAGTAACCTGATTAGGTTTACCAATAATTTCACATGTATGACATGTTCTACAAAATGTTGCCACATCTTGTCTTAAACTAGGCCAATAAAAATATTTAGAAACTTTGTTCATAGTTTTCTTTACTCCTAAATGACCACCCAAAGGAATACTATGAGCCATAGTTAAAATCTCATTTCGGTAAATTTTAGGAACAACAACCTGATGATTAACTTCCCATTCCTCACTAGCAGGAATTGTAGGCGATCTCCACTATCTCATTAATACCCCCTTTTCAAAATAATATCCAACTGGTTCTTTTCCAATTTCACTATCTGGAAGAGCTTGTTCTTTTAATTTAACTATCTCAGGATCCCTACCCGGCTCTGCTATCATCTCCTTCCGAGATAAAGACAAATCTTCCTGATCAGACTTACCATCAAAATCCTGATCAAGTAAGGTAGGTAAGAAAGTTTCTGATACATCCTCAAAATTCGAATCTTGATTTGAACAGTCATGGGTAACAATCTCATCCTTTACATTAGTCTTTTTAGCCATAGCTCTTGTGACAACACAGGAAGAATCTGTGTTAGAATCCCTCTGTGGTTCCTCAGAATTTGAATTTATTGTCAAATGCACTTCCGGAAAAACCTGTCCACCTGCTAAATGATTTAGCCTATGTAGACTTCCGGGATCGAGTATGGAGTGAGTTGGTGTGTGTGAGTGTGGCTCCCGATTTTTATTGAAAAGCTACCTGTTTATCTTTGCCGTATGCTCGAGATAACTGAATATTTACCATTGTGAACAACACGGGACATAGCTGGACATTGAAATGGCAAGTAGAATGTACCTTCGAAGTAAAACTGGGGAAAAAGATAGCGAAGCCTTGAGCAAGAAGGCTGATGTTACAGTAATGGTGCCATTGCACGCTGCTGGAGCTGGACCCGGACCTGCGCTACCCAACAACTTGGAGAGGCTTCGTTTAGTACTTATTACTGACATGATGCAAGCGGTGCATTCTGCCTTAAAAAGAGAACTTGAAGATGCTTTATCACCAGTGACTGCTACCATGGAACAAATTATGTCTTCTTACGAGTCACACGACGAACGCATTCGTGGGGTTGAAGACGGCCTGAATGATTACAGTGACCGACTGGTGAGCGCCGAAGCCGCCATTGGAGCGTTGCAGAGCGAAAACGCAGTTCTGAAGGGAAAGCTAGATGACCTCGAAAATCGGTCGCGGAGATCTAATTTGAGAGTGGTCGGCATTCCTGAAAATTCGGAAGGTTCGGACCCTGTTAAATTTATGACCGAGTTTTTTGACGACGTGCTGGGGACAAATTTTTTCCCAAGGCCTTTCGTACTTTCGCGTGCTCACCGAGTGGGACGTAAACCATCTGGTGTGTCTGGAGCCAAGCAAACGAGACCAAGAACGTTCCTGGTTTGCTTTCACTCCTTTAAGATAAGCAATGCATCAATAGATGGAAGCAGGAGCTGTATTTCCGCGGACATCGCATGTTTTTTATGAATATTTTAGTGCGGAGCTGGGTAAAAAACGAGCAGCTTTCAAGGAGGTGAAATCCCTGCTTTACGGGAAAGGGGTCAGGTTCGGCCTCTTGTATCCTGCCCAGCTCCAGGTCGTGCATGAAGGTGAAAAGCATTATTTCCATACACCAGAGGCGGCCGAAGAGTTTCACCATTCGCGCTGGGGAGAAGAAGAACAAGAAGAACAATGACTTTTTTTTAGGTTATTCGTGCAGCACTGAATGGGCCTCAGCCGAAGCAAACTGTTAATTTTCACAATCCACTTCTTTGTTCATTTTTTCCAGTTTAATTTGTGGAACTGGATCAGGTCGAACTGCTATGCTGCCGAAACTGATTAACAAAAACTTTCAACCAGCAAAATGTAAATATTTGGGATTTATATCTCGGGTGTTTAAGTTGCCCAGTGTGTTTTTTTTTGTTTTTAATGCTTTGCTTGACCTGTGTCATCTTTAGCCTATATGTTATATTAAAGGTAGTATAAGTGATAGGATAAATTTTAAGGAGGGGAGCCACCCTAGATTAGATTGGAAGTTGGGTTGTATGGTGAACGCCTTGGAAGTTTTTTGTTGGGTACTGCCTGTGATCATCCTCAATTGGGGAGGTAGATCTAGGTTTCGGGGGTTAATTGGGTTCTTTTGTTGTTTGTGTAAAGGGATGTGGGGAGTGTTTTGGGGGATTACCATGGCAGTTTATTCTTTTGTGTGTTACGGATTGATTAGACTTTCTTTTCATTGTGCGTTATTGTGTGCAACTTATACCCTCGCCCTGTTTTGGATTGTAGGCCCTGTGTGGCTTTTGATATGGTTAACGTGAGTGCTGCTGGTGGAGGCCACCCTGTGAGGTTTATTTCTTGGAATGTAAAGGGGCTCAATGGTCCGGCTAAAAGAGCTAAAGTTTTCTCTCATCTGAAACAATTAAAAGCAGATATACTATTTCTACAAGAGACACATTTAAGAGTGGAGGACCATAATAGACTTCGTAAAGCATGGATTAGTCAGGTTTTTCATTCCAGATTTAATAGTAGGTCCAGGAGGGGTGGCAATATTAATCATCAAAAGAATGCAGTTCACACCATCTGATGTAATCAGTGACCCTAATGGTCGCTTTATTATAGTTTCTGGCTCTCTCTTTCAGATACCTGTTATTTTGGTAAATGTTTATGCTCCTAATTGGACCATGTCCAATTTGCAAATAAGGTTTTGTCATTAATACCTAATCTGAATACACATAAATTAATCTTTTCTGGAGATTTGATCTGTGCTATTGACCCACTGCTTGGTAGGTCTTGTCCTAGGGGAACATTTTCTGGTATGGCAAAGGCCTTCTCGATGTTTATGCAACAAAATGGTTATATGGATCCTCGGAGATTTTTGAATCCATCAGTTAGGCAATTCTCTTTCTTTTCTCATGTTCACCACTCCTATTCCAGGCTAGACTATTTCTTTATAGATAACTCCTTGATACCAATGATTAGACAAATTGAATACACTGCTATAGTTATATCTGATCACTCGCCCGTGAAACTGGACCTATGTTTTCCTTTAAAAGTTAGAGAATGGCCTCTGTGGAGATTTAACCCCCTTTTGCTTTCTAATGAGAAATTTTGTAGTTATATATCGGCTAACATTGACACATTCTTTGAGACTAACAAAACTGAGTCGGTATCGTACTCTTTACTTTGGAAACTTTAAAAGCTTACTTGAAGGATCAAATAATATTTTATACTTCACGCGCCAATAAAGAGCATAGGAAGGAAATGCAAATGTTATTACAATCTATTCTGGACCTGGATAGAAAATACTCTGAGGCACCCACTGCGGAATTATATAAAAGCCGGGTTGATTTGCAAGCAAAGTTTAATCTTCTATCTACAAACCTATCAGAACAATTAATTCTTAAGACACGTGGCCTCTATTATGAATATGGTGACAAGGTGAGCCGGCTTATGGCTCATCAGTTGAAACGTCAAGCTGCACCACGACTTATTCCCCAGATAAGGGACATGCACCAGAACTTGACAAGCAGTCCAAAAGAGATTAATAACACCTTTGCAACTTTTTATTCCTCTCTGTATGCCTCAGAGTTCTTCTCAGATAAAACAAATATGGAACATTTTTTTAGATAATTTGGAAGTGCCAACTCTTGAACCAGAGGAGGTGGACAACCTAGATCGGGCTCTTGGGCAGGAAGAGATTAATAATGCCATTATGGCTATGCAGAGTGGTAAGTCCCCGGGTCCTGATGGTTATCCAATAGAATTTTATAAGAAATTTAAGGATAAGCTCACACTGGTCCTTCTAGAAGTGTTTCAGGAATCTTTGGAGAATGGCTCCTTACCCCCTTCTCTTTCACAGGCAGCTATTTCACTACTTCTTAAAAAGGACAAGTACCCGACTCAATATGGACCATATCGCCCCATCTCACTTTGGAATGTAGATGTGAAAATTTTGGCTAAAGTGCTTGCATGCTGTTTAGAATGTCCCCTTCCCAAGATAATTTCAGATGATCAAACAGGTTTTATTAAAAATCGCCATTCTATTTTTAATATCCGTTGACTGGCTGATGTGGTTTATTCACCCAGTGATTCTCCAAGTCCAGAGGTTGTTATCTCCTTGGATGCAGAGAAGGCGTTTGATAGAGTGGAGTGGGTATACTTACTTAGTGTTTTGGGGAAATTTGGATTTGGCAGAATATTTGTAGCTTGGGTTAAGCTATTATACCACTCGCCTTTAGCATGTATACAGACAAATTATTTTCGATCTGACTATTTCCCATTAACACGTGGCACTCGCCAAGGCTGCCCATTGTCCCCTCTTCTTTTTGCAATTGCAATTGAGCCTCTTTCTATTGCACTTAAGTCAACTACATTATTTCAAGGTGTTATAAGAGGGGACATGGAACACTGTGTTTCCCTATATGCTGATGACCTCTTACTTTATGTTAGCGACCCTGTAGGTAGTAGTCCTGCTATTGTGTTATTATTAGGTCAATTTGGAGCCTTCTCTGGCTATAAACTGAACTTTCAAAAAGCAAATGCTTTCCCATTAATAACTTGGCCCTACAGATCTGACAGGAATCCTCGCCTTTTCCTTTATCTCAAGATGTATACCTAGGAATACATATTACTCGCTCTTTTACATCTCTGTTTGAAGCTAACTACAGGCCTCAGGTTAGCCAAATGAAGGCTGATTTCGAGAGATGGCGCAGTTTACCCCTTACTATAGCTGGGAGAATGCAGTCAGTGAAAATGACTATACTTCCTAGATTTCTTTATTTGTTTCAGTGTTTGCCAGTTTTCTTATCTAAGTTATTTTTTAAATCAGTCGACCAAGCTATAATCTCCTTTATTTGGGAAAATAAGGTCCCAAGGGTTAATAAGCGCATTCTTCAAAGAGGTCGTGACATAGGTGGAATGGGTCTTCCCAGCTTTATTCATTATTACTGGGCATTGAACATTCAAAAAGTATTATTTTGGCTTCACCGGCCGGATATAATCTGGTGCCTGCTTGAGTCACGGTCTTGCCACTCCTCGTCTCTCCCAGCTTTGGTGTATTCTTCCTTACCATTGAAATCCTCTCAATTCACATCTAACCCGGTTGTGCTCTCTACCCTCAAAATTTTTAATCAATTTCGCTGCCACTATAAGTTCATATCAGCTTCAGTTTTGGGCCCCATTCATAAAAACCATTTATTTCCTCCCTCCACATTCGATTCAGCTTTTAGACAATGGGGTTTGAACGGTCTTATGCGCATTAAGAATTTGTATATTGATAACATATTTGATAGTTTTGATAACCTGCGCGGCAAGTATGGCCTTCCGCATAATCATTTTTTTAAATACCTGCAGATTCGCCACTTTGTCAAGGAAAAATTTCCCTCTTTTCCTGTTCTACCACCTGCTACGTTATGGGAAAAATTCACTCTTTAGCTTTAACAATAAAGGGCTGATCTCCGAACTATACTGTCAGCTGATGTCTTTGGGAGTTCAAGATCTAAACAAAACTAAGAGTAGGTGGGAGTATGACCTCAGTATGGATCTGGTGGAGGAATATTGGGCAAAAGTATTGAATAGGGTTCATTTGTCATCATCATGTGCTAGACTGGGGCTCATACAATTTAAAGTTTTACACAGGGTACATTTAAGTAAAGCCAGGCTTGCAGACATATACCCTGGGACAGACGCTGGCTGTGACAGGTGCTCCTTCTCTCCGGCTGGTTCAGTACATGCATTTTGGTCATGCCCTCGGCTTGATGACTATTGGGCACTGGTTTTTAAAATTATCAGTGAGGTTTGGGGGTGACACTGAGACCTTGCCTGCTTATAGCTGTATTTGGTGTGGCAGATGATGATTTGGGTTTAAATGCAAGCCAGTCGGATATCATTGCATTTACATCGCTATTGGCCCATAGGAGATTTTTGCTGGTTTGGAAATCTGCCACTCCCCCAACTGCTGCTGCTTGGTTAGAAGATGAAATATTTTTTCTGAAATTAGAAAAGATTAAATTCACTTTGAGGGGGTCTGTGAAAAAGTTCTATTCGAAATGGGGACCTTTCTTATCATATTTTGGGAGCCTTAAGGAATTACCTACTAGTTGAGGGCATTTGATTGTACTTGGGAAGTTGCCTCCCATTTAACACACTTATAATTTACTTCACAGGGTGGTTGATGAATTGTAAATATGAATGTATTTTCGATCATCTGACATGTTGCAGATGTGTATGAGCCGTCGTACTGAAGTAGTGTGGGGGTACGGTTGTGAAATGTCCGTACTTGTATTTGTGAATTGTTGTGTTGTAAATATATTAGCTGCCATGATATGTTCGGGGAGGGTGGGTGGGGGAGAGGTTTGTTTTGGGGGTACGATATTAAAGCAAAATGGAGGAAAGTGTAATCCATTATATATTCTGTATTGTGTCATTCCTTCAATAAAAATAAAAAATTTTAAAAAATTTACTCTATGTAAATGTACTGGCATAAGGGCACTCCCAACTCCTCTTATATAATTTACCTCACAACTGTCAGACTCATCACTAAACCTTAGCACATTATCTAATATTAGTGATTTCGAAGCTCCAGTATCTCTAAGTATCCTTATTGGTACTGAATTGGATCCTTCTTTCAAGGATACAAATCCTTCTGTTATAAAAGCCTCATATCCCTTCTTAACTTGGTCAGACTCTGACACATCTTCATTAATATTTTCTAAACCCTGTGGTTTTCCAGGTTTTCCAATATGTTGCACACAAGCATCTGGGGCCACTTCTTTCTCTTTCCGTTTCAATCGGAGGCAATTAGCTATTACATGTCCAGGTTTCTTACAATAATTACAAATAATACCAAAATGTTTTTCCTTCACGTGTCTCCCTTCATCCTTACTTTTCTCACTAACTTCAGATTTAATTTCTGGTTTACCTTGACTCTCCAGGCTAGTTTTCCTTTCAAAAATTTTACCTGGAGGAAATTTATTCTTGTGAATTAAAGCATACTCATCAGCCAATTTAGCAATCTCCTGCAATGTAGCAGTGTCCCGTTCATTTAAGTATGTTCTCACTTCAACAGGAATGCTTCTTTTAAATTCCTCCTGCAAAATCTGCTCTTTCAATTTATTATACTCCCCATTCACATTTTTAGAGGAAACCCATCTCTCAAAACACACAGATTTCTCATAGGCAAATTCCACATAAGTTTTTTCCGCCGATATCTTTAAACTTTTAAATCTTTCTCTAAATGCTTCTGGAACCATCTCATATGCCTTTAATATATTCTCTTTAACAATATCATAATCCAGTGCTTGCTCAGCATTTAAAGCTGTATAAACTTGCCTTGCCTTTAATTACACTTTGTAACATCACTGGCCATTGGTCCTTCGGCCACTTGAAACTCAGAGCAACTGTTTCGAAATGTTGGAAATATGCATCCACATCAGCTTCATTAAATGGGGGAGCCAAAACAACCTCACAACTAGCAATAAATTGTTCCATAGAACCAGAAGACTGACTCCCGAACTTTAATTTCTGCATCTCTAGCTCGAATTTCCTCTGGTTTTCAGCTTCTCTTTCTGCAAACTCCCTTTTTCTAAGGGCTTCTCTTTCCTCGAATTCCCTTTTTTTTATTAGCCTCTCTTTCAGCCATTCCCACTTTAAATGTTTCAAACTTTAACTGTTCAAGATGCAACTGCATTTCCAGTTACTCAGTGGAAACTTATCTAACACCTCCTGATCAAACAGTTCCAAATTGATATAATGTTCAGCAATTTTTATTTGTATGAAAGCCTTGGTGGAATTTCTTGTAATCCCTTTAATATCCAAACTCTTAGCAATCTCCAATACCACGTTTTCTTGCAGTCTCTAAAAATCCCAGTCAGGCTCCTCAAAAAACTGTCAATATCCATTGTTGCCAAATACAACACACACACACACCAATCAAACCAAAAAAAATCGGGTACTCCCCTTTTCCAAATCAAAATGGCAATTATCAGCACATAAATCAAAATCGGAACATTTCCTGGCTGAGCCCCCACAAGTTATGTTGCATAACTGGCAACAATAAATATTAATTGAGACAGGGTTTATAAAAACAACCAAACATTTATTAAACACATATAAACGATAAGGAAAACAAAAGGAAAACTTTAACCGGAGGTTAACAGATACGCAGCTGTTCATCAACTCCACTCAGCTCTGGTTCTTAATGCGTTAAATGCGAAAACAGTTCTTAAAGCGATACAGTCAGATATAGTTCTTAAAGCAATAACTTTGAAAGTCTCAACAGTTTTACACATTCAATTGGGAGAGACTTCTCTGGAAAAGAATTTATTCACAGTCGCACCTTTACTGCTGGTTCTGTCCACAGGATTCCCGATGCCGAAAATAAACAGTTTAAATCGACTGACTTTAAATTCCTTTTGAGAGAGCACCTTTTTACATGAACTCATTGCCCTTTTGCAAGTTATCTTAATGCAGGTTCTCTCCAACGAAGACTCAATATGGTCGATTCTTTATTAAACTGCCAAATGATGGCGACTTCTCTCAATCCTTCACTTCGATGAATTCTTCACTCTCCCTTCAAAACTGTCGGAATTGAGTAAATTGGCACTTCCAGCCACAAATTTCCGGTTCAATAATACCATATCTTGTAAGAGAATGCACCTTCCGTTTTAAAAATGAAACTACATCACAAAAACAAACACACAACAGAAACGGAGGTACAGCACGTTCTACCTGGAAATCTACAAACTCAAAAGCCTACTGCGTCAGCTGGGTCGACCCTTATATAGTCACGGGGGGGGGCACATCATCATGTGACCTCACATTGGCGGGGAAATCACATCAGGTGACCTCCAAAAGACCATTACATCATTCTCACAAAAAGATCCGATCTCCTTGAGCATGTAAGAATACCAACTCTGCCTTCTATCGGTTAACCAATCCAGTATCCATTCCAATACACTTAGTCCAACTTTATTCATCTGTAAATGTTTCTTGTGCTGCATCTTATCGAATGCCTTCTGGAAATCCAAGTATATGACATCTACCTCGACTCATCATAGAGACATCCCTCTATCCACTACACTCATTATGTCCTCAAAGAACTCCAGTAAGTTTGTCAAACAGGACCTGCCCTTTCTGAATCCATGCTCTGTCTGTCTAATAGAACCACTGCTTTCTAAATGTTTAGCTATTTCTTCCTTAATGACAGCTTCAAGCAGTTTCGCAACTATAAATGTTAAGCTAACTGGCCTATAATCGCCTGCCTTTTGTCTACATCGATTTTTAAAAAGTGGCGTGACATTTTCTGTCTTCTAATCCACAAGGACTTGCCCAGAGTCTAGGGAGTTTTGATAAATGAATACCAACGCATCTACTATAACCTCCACCAATTCCTTCAGTACCCTAGGATGCATCCCATCAGGACCAGGGAACTTATCTACCTTCAGGCCCTCCAGTTTGCTCATCACTATCTCTATAGTGACAGTGATTTTATCAAGGTTCTCACCTCCCATTTCATCCATAATATCCTTCTTTCACATATTAAATGTGTCCTCCAACTTGAAGACCAACACAAAATAGTCGTTCAATGCCTCAGCCGTTTCCTTACCACCCAGTATCATTTTCCCCTTCTCGTCTTCCAAGGGACCTAAGTTGACTTTAGCTACCCGCTTCCACTTTATATATTTTATAAAAAGTTTTGCTATCTGTTTTTATATTATGTACTTATTTACTTTCATGCTCTATCTTTGCTTTCTTTATTTCTTGTTTGGTTGTTGTCTGTTGCTTTTTGAAGTTTTCCATAAGACCATAAGACAAAGGAGCAGAAGTAGGCCATTTGGCCCATCGAGTCTGCTCCGCCATTTTATCATGAGCTGATCCATTCTCCCATTTAGTCCCACTCCCCCGCCTTCTCACCATAACCTTTGATGCCCTGGCTACTCAGATACCTATCAATCTCTGCCTTAAATACGCCCAATGACTTGGCCTCCACTGCTGCCCGTGGCAACAAATTCCATAGATTCACCACCCTCTGACTAAAAAAATTTCTTTGCATTTCTGTTCTGAAAGGGCGCCCTTCACTCCTTAAGTCATGCCTTCTCGTACTAGACTCCCCCATCACGGGAAACAACTCTGCCACATCCACGCTGTCCATGCCTTTCAACATTTGAAATGTTTCTGTGAGGTCTCCCCTCATTCTTCTAAACTCCAAGGAATATAGTCCAAAAGCGGACAAACGTTCCTCATATGTTAACCCTCTCATTCCCGGAATCATTCTAGTGAACCTTCTCTGTACCCTCTCCTACGTCAAAACATCCTTTCTTAAATAAGGAGACCAGAACTGCCCACAGTACTGCAAGTGAGGTCTCACCAGCGCCTTATAGAGCCTCAACATCACATCCCTGCTCCTATACTCTATTCCTCTAGAAATGAATGCCAACATTGCATTCGCCTTCTTCACCACTGACTCAACCTGGAGGTTAACCTTAACGGTATCTTGTACGAGGTCTCCCAAGTCCCGTTGCGTTTTCCCAATCCTCCAGACTCCCACTACTCTTTGCAACTTTGTACACATCTTTTAATTTGATACTATCTTTTATTTCCTTGGTTATCCAAGGTTGGCTCTCCCCCCATGTACTGTCCTTACTTTTGACTGGAATATAATTTTGTTGGGGACTGTGAAAAATCCCTTTGAAAGTATTCCACTGTTCCTCAACTGTCCTCCCAAATAGCCTGTTCTCCCAATCCACATTAGCCAACTCCTCCCTCATCCTGTTGCAGTCTCCCTTGTTCAAGCATAATACACTAGTTTTAGATCTACCTATTTCATCCTCCATCTGTTTGCGAAATTCAATCATACTATTATCACTCTTTCCAAGAGGATCCCTGACTATAAGATCGTTAATCTTACCTGTCCCAGTGCACAGGACCATTTCGAAGAAAGCACTCCCCCTTGTAGGTTCACTAACATACTGCTCAAGAAAGCCATCATGGATGCATTCTATGTAGTCCTCCTCAAGACTTCCTTAACCAACCTGATTCAGCGAATCTATGTGGAAGTTAAAATCCCCCATGACAACTGCTATTCCGTTCTGACAAGCCTCAGTTATTTCTTGGTTAATCGCCTCTGCCACTGCAATGTTTTTATTAGGTGACCTATAGACAACTCTCACCAGTGATTTTTTGTCTACCCAGATGGACTCAGCATTCTGTTCTGTAGATCTTATATCTTCTATCACAATCACCTGCTCTCATCCTCAATTCAGAGCGCCACCCCACCTCCTCTGCCTTCCTGCCTATTTATCCGTATTACCTGATACCCTTGGATATTTAATTCCCAGTCATCTCCACCTTGCAACCAGGTTTCTGTAATGACCACTAAGTCATATGCCTTGGTACTGATCTGTGCTACAAGTTCACTAACCTTGTTTCTAATACTGCGGGCATTTAGATAAAGTGCCCTTATACTCATTGCCCTTTTAGTATCTAGTGACCTCTGCAATTTTTGGTTTTTACTTTTACGCACTGTACTCTTACTTGTTTCTTCACTGACTCCAGCTTTGGTCTCTGCATCACTTCCCTTTTCGTTTCTGTGTGGGTTCCCCTTCCCCTGCCATATTAGTTTAAAGCATCCCCAACAGCACTAGCAAACAATCTCTCTAGGACATTGATCCTGGCCCTGCCCAGATGTAGACCGTCCGGATGGTATTGGTCCCACCTCCCCCAGAACGGGTTCCAATGCCCCAAGAATCTGAAACCCTCCCTCCTGCACCACCGCTCAAGCCACATATTCATTCGAGCTACTTTCTGCGAAGGCTGAGAAATGTCCATCTCCCATCCGCCCCCGCCCCTGTCCTCACCACATTCTACAGAGGTTGTATTGAGAGCATCCTGAGTAGCTGTGTCACTGCCTGGTTCGGAAATTGCACCATCTCAGATCGCAAGACCCTGCAGCGGATAGTGAGGTCAGCTGAGAAGATCATCGGGGTCTCTCTCCCCGCCATCACAGACATTACACCATTTATACCAAATAAAAAGGCACCAAAGCATTCGGGCTCTCACGACCAGACTATGTAACAGTTTCTTCCCCCAAGTCATCAGACTCCTCAATACCCAGAGCCTAGACTGACACCAACCTACTGCCCTCTACTGTGCCTACTGTCTTGTTTATTATTTATTGTAATGCCTGCACTGTTTTGTGCACTTTATGCAGTCCTGGGTAGGTCTGTAGTCTAGTGTAGTTTTTGTGTTTTTTCTTACGTAGCTCAGTGTAGTTTTTATATTGCTTCATGTAGCATCATGGTCCTGGAAAACATTGTCTCATTTTTACTATATTCTGTACCAGCAGTTATGGTGGAAATGACAATAAAAAGTGACTTGACTTGACTTGATATTCATTCTAGCTATCTTGCTATTCCAACTCTGGCTAGCATGTGGCACAGGTAATAATCCTGAGATGATTACTTTTGAGGTCATATTCTTTAATTTATCAACTAGCTCCCTAAATTCAGCTTGTAGGACCTCATCCAACTTTCTTCCTATATCGTTAGTACCTACATGCACCACAACAGCTGGCTGCTCACCCTCCCCTTTCAGAATGCCCTCCAGCCTCTCCAAGACATCTCTGACCCTTGCATCTGGGAGGCAACACACCACATGGGAGTCCCGTTTGTGGCCACAGAAGCTCCTGTCTATTCCCCTTACCATGGAATCCCCTAACACAACAGTTCCAGCACTCTTTTTCTTGCCCTCATGCGCAGCAGTCACCCACGGTGCCATGATCCTGGCTACTGCTGCCTTCACCTGATGAGCCATCTCTCCCAACAGACTCCAAAGCGGTATATCTGTTTTGGAGGGAGATGAGGAAGTTTTCCATAATAACCAACATACAAATCTTTTAGAAACATAGAAAATAGGTGCAGGAGTGGCGGTTCGGCCCTTCGAGCCTGCACCGCCATTCAGTATGATCATGGCTGATCATTCAACTCTGTATCTGCCTTCTCTCTATACCCCCGATCCCTTTAGCCACAAGGGCCATATCTAACTCCCTCTTAAATATAGCCAATGAACTGGCCTCAACTGTTTCCTGTGGCAGAGAATTCCACAGATTCACCACTCTCTGTGTGAAGAAGTTTTTCCTCATCTCGGTCCTAAAAGGCTTCCCCTTTATCCTCAAACTGTGACCCCTCGTTCTGGATTTCCCCAACATCGGGAACAATCTTCCTGCATCTAGCCTGTCAATCCTTTTAGGATTTTATATGTTTCAATAAGATCCCCCCTCAATCTTCTAAATTCCAACGAGTATAAGCCTAGTTCATCCAGTCTTTCATCATATGAAAGTCCTGCCATCCCAGGAATCAATCTGGTGAACCTTCTTTGTACTCCCTCTATGGCAAGAATGTCTTTCCTCAGATTAGGGGACCAAAACTGCACACAATACTCCAGGTGTTGTCTCACCAAGGCCTTGTACAACTGCAGTAGTACCTCCCTGCTCCTGTACTCGAATCCTCTCGCTATAAATGCCAGCATACCATTCGCCTTTTTCACTGCCTGCTGTACCTGCATGCCCACTTTCAACGACTGGTGTATAATGACACCCAGGTCTCGTTGCACCTCCCCTTTTCCTAATCGGCCACCATTCAGATAATAATCTGTTTTCCTATTTTTGCCACCAAAGTGGATAACTTCACATTTATCCACATTAAATTGCATCTGCCATGAATTTGCCCACTCACCCAACCTATCCAAGTCACCCTGCATCCTCTTAGCATCCTCCTCACAGCTAACACTGCCACCCAGCTTCGTGTCATCCGCAAACTTGGAGATGCTGCATTTAATTCCCTGATCCAAGTCATTAATATATATTGTAAACAACTGGGGTCCCAGCCCTGACCCTTACGGTACCCCACTAGTCACTGCCTGCCATTCTGAAAAAGTCCCGTTTATTCCCACTCTTTGCTTCCTGTCTGCCAACCAATTCTCTATCCACATCAATACCTTACCCCCAATACCGTGTGCTTTAAGTTTGCACACTAATCTCCTGTGTGGGACCTTATCAAAAGCGTTTTGAAAATCTAAATATACCACATCCACTGGTTCTCCCCTATCCACTCTACTAGTTACATCCTCAAAAAATTCTATGAGATTCGTCAGACATGATTTTCCTTTCACAAATCCATGCTGACTTTGTCCGATGATTTCACCGCTCTCCAAATGTGCTGTTATCACATCTTTGATAACTGACTCCAGCATTTTCCCCACCACCAACGTTAGGCTAACCGGTCTATAATTCCCCAGTTTCTCTCTCCCTCCTTTTTCAAAGCTTTAATTAGCCACCCTCCAATCCTCAGGAACTAGTCCAGAATCTAAAGAGTTTTGAAAAATTATCACTATTGCATCCACTATTTCTTGGGCTACTTCCTTAAGCACTCTAGGATGCAGACCATCTGGCCCTGGGGATTTATCTGCCTTTAATCCCTTCAATTTACCTAACACCACTTCCCTACTAACATGCCTTAACCTCAGTTCGTCCATCTCACTAGACCCTCTGTCCCATACTAAATACGGTGTTTACACGACGAAGAGGTTTTCTAAGCATAGTTAGATGTTTCTGTATATAAATGCAGAACTCTGCACTTGAAATGTTTCCTCGCCTTTTGTGGTTGGAAGTCATGATGGGACTGGGTAGCATTTTACAAGGGATTTGTTTAAGGAACTAGATGTTGCATTAAACAGTTTCACTTGTGGTATCATGCTCTACATAATAGCAAGCAAATTGTACAAAGTAGCTTTTCAAATTTGGAAGTATACATCTATTTTTGCTGGGTGGAAATTTGGGACCTGGCTACTTAGCTTCACCAAAATTGCAGTGGCTTAAAGTTCACATAATTTTCTCAGAAATATTCCTTTAAGAGTACCCTTATTTTATGTGGTCTTTACAGACACAGTTCCGAAGAGCCTTTGCATTAAAAATGAACACAAGCTTAGATAATTTACAATACATCTTAGTCTTGTTGTCTGTATCCAGTCCATTCCGTAAAAAGGGAAATAAGCAATAAGTGTTTCACTACTGCTTTACTTAGTAAAAGAAGCTAAGTTCTATTGCATTCTTCATTCATTGTCATAGGAACAATTGTCTGCCATTAATATGGTGTAACATTGTGAGAAGTGTGATATTCACAGAAAATGACTTTTTTTCTGGTTTTCTTACTTGGTGCACTTTAAATAACCAAAAGTGGTTTTGACTGAATCAAGTTTTTGTTTTGTGTTTACATCATGGGTTTCCTCTGGCTGCCCTTTCCCTGTGCAAAGACATACTGGTTAGTAGGTTAATGGATCGTCATTAAGTAAGAGCAAGAGGGAATTAATCAAATATAATTTTTTTTTGGATTTGGGCTTGGTGGGAAGAAGGAAAATAAGGGTGCCATGGTAGCCTAGTGTAATGTTGTTACAGCATCCGCAACCTTGATTCAATTCTACCACTGTTTGTGAGGAGTTTCTATATTCTCCCTGTGGCTATGTGTATTTTCGCTGGGTGTTCTGGTTTCCTCCCACATTCCAAAGACATCTAGGTCAGTAGTTAATTGGTCACATAGTTGCATTTGGGCAATGGGAGCTCATTGGCCTGTTACTGTGCTCTACCTCTAAAATAATTTATTATCAATTCTTCATTTCTGCGATCCTGAGAAAGATAAATTTTTAATTTAGTTTTTGCACATATACTTTTAAACTGCTTTTAAGGTCTGACTTATTTTCATTCTTGTACAGACTCTAAAGAGGTGTTATAGTCGAGTCAAGGAACGAGGTCGTGGTAAGAGAACCTGTAACTATACATTTCAGCAGCTGGAGCAGGTGTTTGGACGCATGCCTGTTGTGTGGGAGCAACATGCCTATCAGCCTGTTCTTATTGACAGCAGTGGACTCTACCAAGATACAAAACCGAGCACCGTTAATCTAGAAGAAAGCCAGGGAGTGCAGCCGACTGAACTGGAAGATTGGGGAAACCAAAAACAAGACTTGTTCATCAAGCAGGAGCTGCTTATGAATCAGAAACAGGAACTACAGGTCTACCAGGATCTGTCTGTATACCAGGATGCAGATGAGGATGTGGGTGAGCAATATTTTGGCTATGTACTTTAAAATAGAGGATCATTTATCTATGGTCTGCCTTTGGTTGATTTAATGGTCTTAGATGGCAGGGAATCATGATGATTAGATAAATGGGTTCACAAGAGTATATTGACGTTAGCTCCCATCACATTTAGGGATTTATTCAAAATGTAGTCTTCCCTTGCTGCTTTTTGTGAAAGCAGACATATTGAAGTAATATGAGTTGCAGGTCCATTATCTTTTTATTCTTGTTACTGATGGAATTGCTGAGATAGAATTCATTCAACCTTTACTGAAAGCTATTTTTTAACGTATGCAAAATGTTTAAGAGCTTGACAATACACACAAAATGAGATGTTATCAGTGGATTCTGATATATTGTTAACAGTCCAATTGAGTTGGTCAGATTTTGCACCTGATGATTTTTCAGTGACCAAATCAAATGTACCGTTTTGATTGCTGTGCATCATGTACATTACATCTTAATTCTTGGTCTGTTAGGCAACGCATTAGCCAGGTTCTCAAGTTGTTTTTTAATTTTATTAATCTTGCTGACAGTCTTTTGTCTTACCAAAATCAAAATCCACTTATATTCTTCTCTGTTTTTGAATAACCAATTGTCTCCATGATCTAACTTAATTTAGATGCTCCAATAAATTCTCTTATGTTCTCTTACAGCTCCAAGCCATAACCTTGCTACGTAGTTATATTTATGCAGCACTTTGCCTGTAACATCATTTAAGGAAGTAATTAATACCATAATTAACTCTCCATCATCATGCTTAAAGGATTTCAAAATTCAAACTAAAATTTATTATCAGAATACATGTATGTCACCACATACAACCCTGAGATTCTTTTTCTGTGGGCAATCTGTGCAAACCTATTGAACAGTAACACAAAACAGAAACAATGAACAAAACACTGCAAAAGCAAATATGAATAAGTACTGTGAAATAGCAAGATAAAACAAGGTTTAGCGTATATGAGAAACATCCGTTAGGTTACATTAGTTGCAGTTCCTATCCCTTAGCAGTTGTCACATTTAAGGTTGCTTAATGCTGATACCCTTGCTGTCAATTTTTGCCTACCGTATAATTGTTATTCCTAGCCCATTGAAGCCAGCTCTGGTAGCCACTAGTGTGAAATTTTTTTGGTCCTCTGTTGATTTTAGCATATATGCAGCTTCTTTCTTACTTTTTTTTGCTTTTTCATTTAACTTAACTTCGACTCATCCCAATAATTTGGCATATATCATAATACTCCTACAGTTACATGAACTTTGTTAAGACCACATGTTTCTAGTAGGATTTTAAAAAATGAGACAGTAGAATAATTCTTGAATGGCTGTTTGCTATAGAACATAATCTATTCTATTTTGTTCGATTGCTGAAGTTGAATGTAATAAAAGGTAGAACTTTAACTGTTTTATAAAATGAGGATTCTTCACAAGCTTTTGAGTTTTCAGCTTACTAACCCCATGGAAAACAAATGGTTTCAATTTCATGTGCAGAAAGGTGTGGTTCCCCCAACAAATGCATGATGATAAAATGTTTTTTTATCAGAATTTTACTACAATTCAGAGGATAATTGAAAGTATTCTGTGTCCCTTTCATTTCTTCTATTGAAGATCAGAGTGGAATTTATTTAAAAAGCCATTTCTCAAGTAGGATTTTGATTCTTGCGTGCCATCTCAATGAAATCTCAGTAGCTCTATCCAGAATTTAATGTATTATTAAAACAGCTCAACAATGTAGATATATTTGCACCACTCTTGATAATACAAAGTTGTTTTTCCAATGCTACTGAAAGGAAGGCTGTGGAAATTGACATCCAAATCAGATTTAACACAAGAGTTGTGTTATAGAAAAACAGCCTCTAGTTGTTTTCAACTCATATTTACACAGGTGGCAGTCACACCATAACTACATAATTGGAGGAGCAAATCTGCAGAGAGATAGCAGACAACTTCAGGAAACATAAGGATGATAGTAGGGGATTTTAATTTTCCGCATATTAATTGGGATTCCCATATTGTTAAGGGTCTAGACGGGCTAGAGTTTGTAAAATGTGTTCAGGAAAGTTTTCTAAATCAATTTATAGAGATACCAACTAGAGAGGATGCAAGATTAAATCTCCTATGAGGAAACGAGTTAGGACAGGTGATGGAAGTGTGTGCAGGGGAACACTTTGGTTCCAGCGATCTAATACCATTAGTTTCAGCTTGATCATGGATAAAAATTGATCTGGTCCTCGGGTTGAGATTCTACTGGAAAAAGACCAAATTTCAAGAAATGAGAAAGGATCTAAAAAGCGTGGATTGGGACAGGTTGTTCTCTGGCAAGGATGTGATTGGTAAGTGGGAGGCCTTCAACTGAGAAATTTTGAGAGTGCAGAGTTTGTATGTTCCTGTCAGGATTAAAGGCAAAGTGAATAAGAATAAGGAACCTTGGTTCTCAAGGGATATTGGAACTCTGATAAAGAAGAAGAGAGAGATGTATGACATGTACAGGAAATAGGGAGCAAATAAGGAGCTTGAGGAGTATAAAAAGTGTAGAAAAATACTTAAAAAAGAAATCAGGAGGGCTAAAAAAAGACATGAGGTTGCTTTAGCAGTCAAGGTGAAGGATAATTGAAAGAGCTTCTACAGGTATATTAAGAGCAAAAGGATAGTATGGGATAAAATTGATCCTCTTGAAGATCAGAGTGGTTGGCTATGTATGGAACCAAAAGAAATGGGGGAGATCTTAAATGGGGTTTTTGTGTCTGTATTTACTAAGGAAACTGGCATGAAGTCTATGGAAATAAGGCAAATAAGTAGTGAGGTGATAGAACCTATACAGATTGAGGAGGAGGAGGTGCTTGTTATCTTGAGGCAAATCAGAGTAGATAAATCCCCAGGACCTGACATGATATTCCCTCAGACCTTAGAGGAGACTAGTGTTGAAACTGCAGGGGCCCTGGCAGATATATTTAAAATGTCCGTATCAATGGGTGAGGTGCCGGAGGATTGGAGGATAGTTCATATTGTTCCGTTATTTAAAAAAGGCTCTAAAAGTAATCCGGAAAATTATAGACCAGTAAGTTTGATGTCGGTAGTAGGTAAATTATTGGAAGGAGTACTGAGAGATAAGGATCTACAAGTATTTCGATAGATGGGACTTATTAAGGAGAGTCAACATGGCTTTGTGCGTGGTAGGTCATAGGAAGATTTGGTGGCTAGGTATACATGGAGAGGTACTAAATTGGATTAGATTTTGGCTCAATGGAAGAAGTCAGAGAGTGGTAGTGGAGGATTGCTTCTCTGAGTGGAGGCCTGTGACTAGTGGTGTGCTACAGGGATCAGTGTTGGGTCCATTGTTATTTGTCATCTATATCAATGATCTGGATGATAATGTGGTAAATTGGATCAGCAAATTTGCTGATGATACAAAGATTGGAGGTGTAGTAGACAGTGAGGAAGGTTTTCAGAGCCTGCAGAGGGACTTGGACCAGCTGGAAAAATGGACTGAAAAATGGCAGATGGAGTTTAATACAGACAAGTGTGAGATATTGCACTTTGGAAGGACTAACCAAGGTAGAACATACAGGGTTAATGGTAAGGCACTGAGGAGTGCAGTAGAACAGAGGGATATAGGAAAACAGATACAAAATTCCCTAAAAGTGGTCTCACAGGTAGATAGGGTTGTAAAGAGAGCTTTTGGTACATTGGCCTTTATAAATCAAAGTATTGAGTATAAGAGTTGGAATGTTATGGAGAGGTTGTATAAGGCATTGGTGAGGCCGAATCTGGAGTATTGTGTTCAGTTTTGGTCACCAAATTACAGGAAGGATATAAATAAGGTTGAAAGAGTGCAGAGAAGGTTTACAAGGATGTTGCCGGGACTTGAGAAACTCAGTTACAGTGAAAAGTTGAATAGGTTAGGACTTTATTCCCTGGAGTGTAGAAGAATGAGGGGAGATTTGATAGAGGTATATAAAATTATCATGGGTATAGATAGAGTGAATGCAAGCAGGCTTTTTCCACTGAGGCTAGGGGAGAAAAAAACCAGAGGACATGGGTTAAGGGTGAAGGGGGAAAAGTTTAAGGGGAACATTGGGGGTGGGGGGCTTCTTCACACAGAGAGTGGTGGGAGTGTGGAATGAGCTGCTAGATGAAGTGGTAAATGCAGGCTCACTTTTAAACTTTTAACATTTAAGAAAAACTTGGACAGGTACATGGAAGAGAGGTGTATGGAGGAATATGGTCCAGGAGCAGGTTAGTGGGACTAGGCAGAAAAATGGTTCGGCAAAACCAGGAAGGGTCAAAAGGTCTGTTTCTGTGCTGTAATGTTCTATGGTTCTATGGTACTATTCAAGAGGCAGACCAATGGACAGATAAGGCTTTTGAGCAGGTGATTACACCCAGAGTGCAGAATTGGGGGAGTAGATGGCTGAACATTGAGAGAGTAAAGGGAGAGGGAAGTCAGTGCAGGGTCCCTCTGTGGCCATTCTCCTCAGCAACTGGTATACCCTTTTGGATGCTGCTGAGGGCTGAGAAGGATGAACTATTTATGCATGGCAGCAGCAGCCAGACTAGTAGCACTGTGGTTTGCGCTGAGCATCAGAGAGTTGGGTGAATTCAGGCAGAGCAGTAGTCATAGTGGACTCTGTAGTTAGGGGGACAGATAGGAGATTCTGTGGCAGCAGAAGAGACACCAGGATAATGTGTTGCCTCCCAGGTGCAAGGGTCCAGGATGTTTCTGAGCAATTACAGAATATTCTTGAAGGGGAGGGTGAGCAGCCAGAAGTCGTGGTACATGTTGGTACTAATGCCATAGGCAGGAGAGGAGTAGAGGTCCTGTGTAGTAAGTTCAGGGAGTCAGGGAGGAGGCTGAAGATCAGGACCTCCAAGGTAGTAATCTCCGGATTACTTCTGGTGTGACAAGCTGGGGAAGGTCAGAACAGAAAGACAGCGCAAATGAATGAGTGGCTAAGGAGATGGTACTGGGGTCTGGGTTTCAAGTTCTTGGATTATTTGAACCTTTTCTGGGGAAGGAGTGACCTGTACAAGTGGGACAGATTGCATCTGAACTGGAGAGGAAACAATGTGGAGGGAGGTTTGCCAATGCTATTGGGGAGGGTTAAACTAGATTTGCAGGAGTGAGAGAACCAAAGTAAGAAAGCAGAGGATAGGGTGGTTGGTGCACAAGTAGAGGCAACTTGTAAGGAGTTTGTGAGAAAAGATAAGCTTATGATAGAACAAAGAAGCACTTAGCCACACGGTTTGAGAGGTGTCCATTTTAATGCAAGGTGTATCATTAACAAGGCAGATAACATCGACACTCACAACGCGCTGAGGGAACTCAGCAGGTTGGGCAGCATCTGTGGAAACGATCAGTCAACGTTTATGGCAGAACCCTTTGTCAGGACTGTAGAGGGAAGGGGCAGAGGCCCTATAAAGAAGGTGGGGGGAGGGTGGGAAGGAGAAGGCTGGTTGGTTCCAGGTGAAAAACCAGTAAGGGAAAAGGTAAAGGGGTGGGGAGGGGAAGCAGGGAGGTGATAGGCAGGAAAGGTGAAGGAGGAATAGGGAAAACACAATGGGTAGTAGAAGGAGGTGGAACCATGAGGGTAGTCTCCCCCTTGGTATGAACATTGAATTCTCCAACTTCTGGTAATTCCCTCCCTCTCCCTTCCTCTATCCCTATTTCATTCTGTCCCCTCCCCCCGCTACCTATCACTTCCCTCATGGTTCTCCTTACAGCAAAGGGTTTAGATGGGGTGGAGTTTGTTAGGTGTGTTCAGGAATGTTTCCTGACACAATGTGTAGATAAGTCAACTAGAGTAGAGTCTGCACTTGATCTGGTATTGGGAAATGAACCTGGTCAGGTGTCAGATCTCACAGTGGGAGAGCATTTTGGAGATAGTGATCACAATTCTATCTCTTTTATCATAGTATTAGAGAGAAATAGGAATATACAAGTTAGGAAAGCATTTAATTGGAGTGAGGGGAACGATGAAGCTATCAGATAGTAACTTGGAAGCATAAATTGGAACATGTGTTCTCAGGGAAATATATGGCAGAAGTATGGCAAATGTTCGGGGGATATTTGCATGACGTTCTGCACAGGTACGTTCCAATGAGGCAGGGAAAGGATGATAGGGTTAAAGAACCACAGTGTACAAAGGATGTAGAAAATGTAGAAAGGTTCAAGAAACTAGATACTGTTAGAACTCTAGAAAATTACAAGGGTGCCAAGAAGGAGCTTCAGAATGAAGTAGAAGATTTAGAAGGGGCCATAAGAAGGACTTGGCGAGCAGGATTAAGGAAAACCACAAGGCATTCTGCAATAATGTGAAGAGGAGGAGCCACAATCAGGAGTGGGAGTGGAAACACATGCATGGAGTCAGAGGAGGTAGCTGACATACTTAATGAATATTTTGCTTCAGTATTCACTAGGGAAAAGGGCATTGGCAAGTGTGGGGATGAATTACAGTGGACTGAAATGCTTAAGTGTATTGACATTAGGAAAGAGGATATGCTGGAGCTTTTGGAAAGTATTAAGTTAGTTAAGTCACCAGGACTAGATGAGATATACCCTAGGCTACTATGGGAAGTGAAAGAGGAGATTACTGAGCCTCTGATGATGATCTTTGCATCATCATTAGGGATGGGGAAGTACCAGAGGACTGGAGGGTTGCGGATGTTGTTCCCTTGTTCAAGAAAGGGAGTAGAGATAGCCCAGGAAGTTAGAGACATGTGAGCCTTACTTCAGTGGTTGGTAAGTTGATGGAGAAGATCCTGAGAGGCAGGATTTATGAATATTTGGAGAGGCATAATATATTAGGAATAGTCAGCATGGCTTTGTCAAAGGCAAGTCGTGCCTTACGAGCCTGATTGAATTTTTTGAGGGTGTGACTAAACACATTGATGAAGAAAGAGCAATATATCTAATGTATATGGATTTCAGCAAGGCATTTGATAAGGTACCCCATCAAGGCTTATTGAGAAAGTAAGGAGACATGGGATCCAAGGAGACCTTGCTTTGTGGATCCAGAACTGGCTTGCCCAAAGAAGGCAAAGAGTGGTTGTAGACGGGTCATATTCTGTGTGGAAGATAGTGACCAGTGTTCTTCTGCAAGCATCTGTTCTGGGACCATTCATTTTTATAAGTGACCTGGATGTGGAAATAGAAGGGTGGGTCAGTAAGTTTGCTGATGACAGAAAATTTGGACATAGTCTGGAGGTTACAGCGGGACGTCGATAGGATGCAAAACTGGGCTGAGAAGTGGCAGATGGAGTTCAACCCAGAAGTGGTCCATTTCAGTAGGTTACATTTGAAGACAGTACATCTTATTAATGGTAAGACTCTTGGCAATGTGAGGGATCAGTGAGATCTTGGGGTCCATATCCATAGGACACTCAAAACCTGCTGTGCAGGTTGACACTGTTGTTGAGAAGACAAATAGTATGTTGGCCTCATCATGGGATTGAGTTCAAGATCCATAGGGTAATGTTACAGCTATGTAACATCTTAGTTGGACTCCACTTGCAGTATTGTGTTCAGTTCTGGTCACTTCATTACTGGAAGGATGTGGAAACTTTAGAAAGGGTACAGAAGAGATTTACAAGGATATTACTTGGATTGGAGAGCATGTCTTATAAGAATAGATTGAGTGAACTCGGCCTTTTCTCCTTGAAGCGACGGAGTATGAGAGGTGATCTGATACAGTTGTATAAGATGATGAGAGGCATAGATAGTGTGAAAGCAATGCTTTTTCCCAAGGCTGAAATGGCTAACACATGACGGCATAGTTTTAAGGTGCTTGCAAGTACTACAGGGGGATGTCAGAGGTAAGTTTTCCACTAGACAGTGCTGGTTGCATAGAATACACTGCCGTTAAAGGTGGTAGAGGCAGATACAACAAAGTCTTTAAGAGACTCTTAGATGGAGTTTAGAAAATAAGAGGGCTATGCAGTAGGGAAATTCTAGTCATTCTCTTGAGTAGGCGGTATGGTTGGCAAAATATTGTGGGCCAAATGGCCTGTAATGTGTTGTGGATTTCGTTGTTTCTAGGTAAAAGTTTTGAAAGGTGAAGAAGATATTTTCGAGTATGAACCTGAAGAATAAAATTCATAAGGTGAACAATGTACTGGAGAAAAACTTGCCATTGGTTGTGTGATTAAGATGTTCAAGGCATAAAGTAAAGTTGAATGCAAAAAGAAGTAAAGTAATTTGAGGCAAAAAGTATGTACACAGCAAATGATATTGTCTGGGGTTAAGAGAAGTGTATTTAATTATGTTCAAATATAAACTGGATAATACGTGAAACAAAATAATTTGCAAGGCTTTAGGGAGAGGGCAGAGGACAGTAACTAGTCCAGAGAGCTGGCATGCATCCAATGTTCTGTGCTTTGACAAAGTGTGTGTTTATGTGTGAATCTGTACCTTTACAATTCTGAAGTGAAGGATTCTCAATGTGCAATTGCACAGATTTGTTCATGACCTATTAAAGTGTTGAAGCTATGCAGACAGAGTTTGGAATTAGCAATACATATTTACATGATCGTCACTTCCCAGCTATAGATTGGCTTACTATAGAGCCTAATGACCAAACTGCATAGTTGCCTTTGTCTATTACTAGAAGTGCTTCTCTTTTCAGCCAAGGTGGCATGCAGAGGGTGAGAAACGTTGTCTAGAATTTCCAGGATTTTTAGTAGCTGCATTTGAAAAGTGTCGCTCACTTGAATCATTTACCAAGAAAGCTAAAAATGACCTTGATAGTGGTCCCATTACTTTCTATAATATTTCCAAAGTGATAGCAAAGTGTGGAAAATCTCATCAATTGGTGAAAGATTATTAATGCCTGCTGATTCAGAAGTGCTCACCACTGTCCTCAAACTGGACACCAGTATTTTAAAATCAATTCCTCTGAGTAATTACTCTGTATCTCATTGTATTGAGGAAATGAGTGAAGATATTGAGTATCAACTAGATGAGTCAATTCTGCAAGATAATGAGTTATTGCAAATGACAGATGAACGGTTTATCAAAAGTGGAAAGTTTATACAGAGATTCTCTTCTGTAACAAAGGTAAAAACAAATATCAACAGAGAGTCAATCTATGAAAAGTTCAAAATGTGTATTGAGGATAAAAGTATTCTGGTTAGGAATCTCAAGCAACACACACAAAATGCTGGTGAACGCAGCAGGCCAGGCGGCAACTATAGGAAGAAGTACAGTTGATGTTTCGGGCCAAGACCCTTCATCAGGACTAACTGAAAGAAGAGATAGTAAGAGATTTGAAAGTGGGAGGGGGAGGGGGAGATCCAAAATGATAGGAGAAGACCGTAGGGGGAGGGATGGAGCCAAGAGCTGGACAGGTGATTGGCAAAAGGGATACAGAGTTGGAGAAGGGAGTAGATCATGGGACGGGAGACCCAGGGAGAAAGAAAGGGGGAGGGGAGCCCAGAGGAAGATGGAGAGCAGGCAAGGGGTGATTGTGAGAGGGACAGAGAGAGAGAAAAAAGGAAATAATAAATAAACAAACAAACAAATAAATAAATAAGGGATGGGGTACGAAGTGGAGGAGGGGCATTAACGGAAGTTAGAGAAATCAATGTTCATGCCATCAGGTTGGAGGCTACCCAGACGGAACATAAGGTGTTGTTCCTCCAACCTGAGTGTGGCTTCATCTTTACAGTAGAGGAGGCCGTGGATAGACATGTCAGAATGGGAATGGGACATGAAATTAAAATGTGTGGCCTCCGGAAGATCCTGCTTTCTCTGGCGGGCAGACCATAGGTGTTCAGCAAAACAATCTCCCAGTCTGTGTCAGGTCTCACAATATATAGAAGGCCACATCGGGAGCACCGGACGCAGTATATCACCCCAGCCGACTCACAGGTGAAGTGTTGCCTCACCTGGAAGGACTGTCTGGGGCCCTGAATGGTGGTGAGGGAGGAAGTGTAAGGGCAGGTGTAGTACTTGTTCCGCTTACACGGATAAGTGCCAGGAGGGAGATCAGTGGGGAAGGATGGGGGGGACGAATGGACAAGGAAGCCGCGTAGGGAGTGATCCCTTCGGAAAGCAGAGAGGAGAGGGAGGAAAGATGTGCTTAGTGGTGGGATCCCATTGGAGGTGGCGGAAGTTAAGGAAAATTATATGTTGGACCTGGAGACTGGTGGGGTGGTAGGTGATTAGGAACATGATTTCCTGTGCAACAGATGGAGCACCATATATGACAGGTCTCCATGGTGGTTTAGTGATATTTAAGGAAAAAGAAATCCCAAGTCTGTTTGTAATCTATTGCATAATTCATTGTCAACATCTAGTAGCCAAAAGCCTCAGCCAGTGACTTTTCTTGTAATATCTGCTTTCAACAAAATTAAAGCTCATTAATTAAATGGTATAATATTTTGCCATTATCCCGAGATAATGATGAAGAGTTTGAATGCATCCTTCTTCACACTGAAGTCATTGGCTGTCAAAAAGCTGTTGCTGAAACATTCCTTTGATCTTTTTGACTCTTTTTGAATTTTTGCTCAGTCGACAAGTTTGGGAAACAAGTTTGAACTTGTACATCGAGGTGTAGCATACTTAACTGATCTATATAACAAAATGAACATTCTAAATATGAAACTGCTGAGTAAGAATTTCAATTTATTCCAAGCAAAAATTGTTTTGTCCACTTTTATCGGAAAATTGGAAATATATTAGCAAAACATTGGAAGAAGAATGTTCTCACAGTTTTCTGAATAGAAAGTATGTCACACTCTTTCAAGGATGGTGATCTGCAAGAGTATTGCTTACACCTGCAGTCACAGAAGAAGGATTTTCTGAATCAATTCTAGGATTTGAGTGATCTGAAAATTCCGGTCTGGGTAATTAACCCATTTGTTTCTGGAAGAACAGGAAGTGAGCTGCAAGATGAAATTATCGAAATTCAGATTGATGAAGAAGCAGAAATGGATTTCAGAGTTGACAGCTTTTGCGGTATGTGGCTACATTATCATATGAAGCTTCCTAGTCTTTGGAGAGGAGCCAATGTGTTCTTCATTGCATTCCCATCCTTCTACCTCTTTGAAAGAGGCTTCAGTGGAGTGAACCGCATACTCACTGAAAATAGAAACCGCTTGGACATTGTTACAAGGGTACTTAAGGCTTTTTTTGTCACAACTTTAACCAGAAAATCCTTGCTAAAAATTATCATGCTCAAGGATTACGTTGATACTGAAGCTGCTGTTCAGCGCACATGTGTAAGCTAGGTTTAAAGACAGATCAAAAAAAATAAAGTACAATGATTTTTCTCATGTTAGCATATGGTAGACATGTTTTTACACATTGAGGGCGCCGGAAAGTATATTGTGCCTAAGAGAGGCATTGGCAAATATGAATGTGCTTTAGGGAGCATTGAACTAAAAACGGTTGGGAAACTAATGTAATTTACTTCGTAATAAAGTTCAAAGTTTTTTTTTCAAAAAGGTAATCTTTTTTACTCATACAGTTCAGTGGACTACCATAACTTTAACAAAAATATTTCCCTTACAAGAGTGGGAAAATCTGTGCAAGTTCATGTTAACCTGTTGGAGTTCCAGTAATATTGTATATTGGTGTTGATGATGTGAGAGGAGGTTGGGGAAATTGAACATGGGCCACCATTCTTGTTCATGGAAGTATGTGTTCTCTGTATGGAGAGAGCACTTGGAAGGTTTATGTGCAATTTATAAGCCTTATGAAGCAGAAACTAAACACTTCTGGATTTTGGATTTTCTGGATTCTAGTTATCTTATGATTTTAAACATTGGATCTCAGCCACTTTGTTTGAAATCAGCAGCATAACTATGTTGCCAATGCTATGAATTGTTTGTTTAACTGAGAGTAACCATTTTGTAATCTTATCCTGAAGGCTGCATTGTCTTAGGATCTACATGATCTTTGTTCCCCAGATGAATACAGATAATTTTAAAGAGTTTATTTTAATTGAGAATTTCCTTCCCAAACAAAAAGCACACTTCCATGCAATAAGCTAATTCATACACTCAATGGCCATTTTATTAATTACCTCCTGTATCTAATAAAATGGCTACTGTCCATGGTCCTTTGCTGCTGTAGCCTATCCATGTCAACATTTGACATGTTGTGCCTTTAGAAGTGCTCTTCTGAAAACCGCTGTTGTAACATGTAGTTATTTGAATTACTGTCATCTTCCTGTCAGCTTCCAGGCTAGCCATTATCCTTTGATCTCTTACATTAACAAAGTGGTTTCATCCACCAAACTGCCATTCATTGAATTTTTTTTGTTTGTTTTTCCGTAAATTCTTTGCAAACTCTAGAGATTGTGTATGAAAATCCCAGGAAAGCAGCCATTTCTGATATGCAGTCTGGCATCAACAATATTCTAAAATCAGATTTCTTCCCCATTCTGATGTTCTGTCTGGACAACTGAATCTCTTGAAATGTCTGCATGCTTTAATGCATTGATTTGCTGCCACTTGATTGGCTGATTTGTATTTGCATTAACAAGCATATGTACAGGTATCTCATAATGGCCACCAAATGTATACCTGAATTTTTTTCTAATATAGAAAGCTACGAAAGTATGCACTTGAAAATAGACTGCATTTGAGGATGTATCTGGGGAAAAAGTATTTGAGCAGAACAAAACATTACCTTGCAGTCTTTTCTAATTTTCAATTATCAATGTTATGATAATCTTTCAGCTGATTTCTTTAAAAGGTCCTACAAACCTGCTTGAGGAAGAATGGAGGAGTAGTCTATATCAATTTTCTGGTCAGTGTTCCTGCCTTGACCAGCTGTACCAAATGAAATTGTTCATTTGGTTGTTGATGGTGGCCTTTCTGCATACTTGTGATTTTTCTATTCACTTGAAAAATACTTCTGGGAGAATTGGAGGAGAGGGCTGAACTTATGAAAGGCTCCTCTTGAGTCATTCCATTTTAAAGGAAGTATTAATCCAGTCATGTGTTTTGTAAAATGTGCAAATTTCTTTCTATCTTTATGCTCTTACACTCATTTAGTCTGGCAGCAGGGGGAGTAGACCTCACTAATCCCTCATTCTATAACACTGATGCTCTACACATGACTGCAATTTTAGAAATGTGAATATCCCCTGATTTCTTTTAAATTTTTACTCTTTTCTGTGAGGTAACTTTTAAAGTATATAGCCTTTCTACTGGATTTTAAGAGAAGAGTCCTTCAAGTAAAAGGCAGCTTTCTGACTATGAACGGTGGGAAAAGAGGCATGATCTGTTTTAGTTCCTCAGTGGTCTCACTATATAAATAAAGTTTGTTTACTTCAACACCTGATAAAGAAAACCCCTACATGTACAAATTAACATCCTTCTTTGGTTCTCTCAATTGTAATTGGTCTTTGATTAAATATATTGAAGACTAAATAAATCATCTTTCCATCTAGTGACTTGCTTACATTTTGGATTCTTTGCTTTGACTAAATTGCAGTGGCTTTGTTTTGTAGCATATGGTATAACTTCAGGGCACGTACAGAACTCATTGTAAGTAATCAATGGTGCTTGTTAAATGGGAGCTCATAGAACTATCACGTAGATATACTTTTCTCAAAAAATAAATTAATAAATTAGCCAACTCTTAATCAATTAATTTTTTTTCCTAGAAGAAATGGGTTTTGTAAAGAAGAAACCACCTGCATGGCGCAATTCCACCGAAAACATGCAGTAAGTATTCAGAATCAGGTTTAATATCACTGGCATATGTCATAAAATTTGTGAACTTCTTTCACAAGTTTAAATGTAATTGTTGCATGTTAATACAATGCATTTCAAAACATTGCCAGAGCCATAATGTTGAATTAATTTAATCATTCCCTTGATATGCATTTGAGAATTTTAGGAGTTTGTTTCCAATCCTGAAATGAATTACTGGGACACTACTAATAACTTGATCTAGAGAATATGAAAACCAGTCAATATTCACCCTTTATGATTGTTGCTGGGTATGATGTATGTATTAAAGTAAATATTGTGGAGCTCTGAGTACATTCATAGTAGCATAGACTGATAGTGCTCCCTGTGTTGCTGTTGGCAAATCCTGGAATATTGAAGGTTGGTAACTGTCCCCATTGCTAACCCAAGTGTGAGGAAGAGCTTGCTTAACGTGAGATGTGTTCATCGGAGAATTGAACAATTGTAATTTTTGAGCGCACTCCTGCAAACAACTTCTAGACTGAATGTATGTATTGATAATGAGGAATATTTTTGTACACTCATATCTTACAATCTATTTTCAGTTTTAAAATAATCCAAGTCCACAGCAGTAGGGAATACATCTGATATTGCTCAATATTTAAAATAGTATGATGATCAATATCACCAACTTTGAAGAAATGAAGTTGAAAATACTTGTCTAAAATAGTTGGTAGAAAGCTCAAACAATCCTGTTGACTGTCTGCCAGTTCTGATAACTTGGAGTATCAAGGGTATGAAAAGTGGCTCAAAATTTAGATATCCAGCTTGAACTCCTAAGCTGCTCGATCCTGTTTGTAAACATTTCTTAGTATTGAATAAATTCCTTTGGCCTAAAGTTTCGGCTTGGTTATCCTTATTGAAAGGATATCTGTGGAAAATGAATTCTGAATGCTATCATCAAAAATGATATTAAGTATTAACATGTGCATCATCATGTCACATTCTACCTGTTGACTAAGACAAAAAGCTTGACTTGTGCTCTTGAAAGAATCATTTGTGAAGTAATGGTGATAGCATCATGCCTGATCAACTTCGTTTGTCCTTAATGTTGTCTTACTTTTACCCTCCACTGTTCCCCCCAGACACTCAGAGCATTCAAATTCTTTCCACTTCTCCTTGCTCTGAGGAGCATTCATTTACTGAATTATGTTTAACCTGCCATGATTATCCATTGTGATTTCCTGCCAACTTCATGAGCAAACATCTTGATGCTCTACTCCATCTAGTGAAAAAGAACTGCAATGACTGTTTGAGTAATGGCAAGACTGGTTGTTGGAAGACAGATGTTTCAAGCCTTCCATGTTTTGAGAAGTGATTGCTGGCAAGTGAAAATTTTACTTTGGTAGCAGAGGCTAATGCAAGGGTTGATTTGAGAAATTTGTCCTAAGTCAAACTGTGCTACATCTTTAAATACATTTTGTTAGTTCTCTAAATATTTGACAGATTATAAATGTTTTCCATTAAAAATTGGGTTGAAGGCACATTTACAATATATTTTTTAAACAAGTGAAAAGGTAATTGCAATTTAAATATCTTGACAATCTGGACTGTCCTGTTAGGATGTGTATGTAAGCCTGATACCTTTTAATGGGAACTGAAATTAAAATTGCAGGATTGTAGTTAAAGGGCTGCAGAGTGGGTCTAGCTAGCATGATTAACGAAATCTACCAGAACTCTTTTTGAGTTACTACCTGTGTCCAGTAAATAGAGTTTTCTGATTCTCTGCTGTTTGCTCTTTTCAAGGAAACCAGAGATTCTGCAAGCCCTTATGGCACTGTTGGACTCAGTCCACTCAAGGTGGCAAGATTTCCAGAGTTATGATGATCTCAGCAGTATGTACTTTGCAAATAAACTTGGTATCTTCGCTATTGGTTATAATACGAGATGGGTTGAGGACATACGATATCATTATGCAGAAATCAGCTCACAGGTGCCGGTTGGAAAGAGACTGAAGGAATATTTAAATCCAGATAAACCAGAAGGCAAAGTGATCGCTGTTAAGCGACAAAAAATGAACTGGAAGAAAGTCTATTATAAGCTATTTGAGATCACAAAAAGTGAGGCACGATGTCTTGAGCTACACTTTGGTTTTGATTGGATACCTATCGCACTTTCCCGTGCAGCCAGTGACAACATTGTACAGTATTTGCTTCCGGGTGGGATCCCGGATTCCAATGGCCTGTACGTAATTGGTTGTGAAGAGGCAGAAGGTGAGGATCTTTCCCCACGGCGAGATTACGGCATTAGGGTGCCTCTGCAGAAGGTTTCTAGTGGCAGTACAGCAGGACCGTCGCTTTTGGAAAATGAAGTTAGTGATGCTAGTGATGTAAAGTCAAAAATTCGTTACTGTTATCTAGGTGTTGCAGAGGAGAAAACCATTCATCAGTGCATACTGCAACACTTTCAATCACCAGTCAAGATGCTGCACATGAAGACATATTCAATTAACAACTTCCTCTCTGAAAACTGCCGAGCAGGAGCCATCTGTAGATCTATTTACATCAAATTTATAGAAGTAGAGAAAGAATATCTCTCTGCAGGCTGTGTGCAAGAGTGTTTGGAAAAAGTCATGGGATATCCTTTATGGTTCACAAAGTAAATTTCAAACACAGTCAACGTATTTAATTGTGATATGTAAAGACTTCTGCCTGGTCATATTTATATCTGTAACAATGTCAGGGTTTTGATTTTAAAGTTTCCCAGCTTCTCTACACTTAAAGGGTTTCAGTTCCATTATAGCTGAGAAAGAAACAACAAAGAAATTGAACCACTTTGGTCAAAACTGATTGGAATGGAAGTGCAAGACAGGAACTAAAATGTTGGAGATGGAGTTTGGAGTTAGCCTCCTCTGTGAACTTAAAATTCAATTCTCAAAAGTGATTGTTGAAGGGTTAGTACCTTAACTAGTCTTCATAGTCTGATGTTTTTGTTACATTGCAGTTAATGTACAGAGTACTCTACAGGCCCACCAGTTTACAGTTTAGAGCAGGAAAGCGTGTTGGAAGAGTAACTAAATGTTATACTGAAGTGGATGTATATTGGGACGCATGCTTTACTTAAATTTTGTGGTTTTAGCATTACCCAATAATCAAACCAATCTCTTTTGTGCTGATTTCACTGCGTTATAATGCAACCAGTTTAGTTGGGTGCAAGTGCAAAAACAGAGAAAGGAAAAGTTGAAATTGAGATAGGAATTGTATGCAGCATGCTTTTTCTACTGAAATTTGTATTGAATTGATAGGGAAGAAATCTCCAATTACTTTTCTGTTGCTTGAAACTTGCCTCAATTGGCCAAAGTGTTAGTGTATTCTTCCTCGTTTTTGTTGAAATATAATTATAAACATATATTGTTATAAGAAACACAATCCCAAGAACCTCATTTTCTTACGGTCCTGACCAAGCTCCAAACTGCTGTTCTGAATTTTTCTGACATCTAACTCATGTGCATGCACAATGGTCTGAAAATATCCTAGGTTTTTATATGAGCACATACGGAACAGACTGAGATAAATGCAGTGGAAGCAAATAGACAGAAAAAGATACATGGAAGTTTGGAGCTGTTATGGTAGAGCAGATGTGCAGTTGAACCTGTAGTGAAAAGAATCCTAGTTCAGATTACTCTGTTATGATCTCCTAGGTTTATTGAGCACAGTGTCTAATCAGATTATTTGCATTGACCCGATGAAATTCTTCTGAAGTTTGTTTGTTGACAAATTCTACTCCAGTCTTGACAGGTACTGATATGATTTACCAACTTTTTTAATGAGTGCAAGCAGCACCCTTAGAATGAGATACAGTGCAAAGCTTTCATGAATGATTTCTACTTTCAAATGTAGTTTAATATAATCTGCAGCATGCCTTTTCTACTGAGATTTGCGTTGAAGTGATAGGGAAGAAATCTCTGCTAACTTTTCTGTTGCTTGAAAGTAATATTCTGCATTCAAACTAATATTCTACATTTGCCCTAATCAACTTATCTGTTTAAGTTTGTACTCTCCCTTTACCGTCAACGTAAAATGCCATATTGGCACCAGGCAGTTTCAGCCTCACATGGTCTTCCAAAGTTAGTTATATCAAACAATCCACTTCTTGACTGAGTTTGTGGATGTGCGCAATTGGTCAAGATTTTGTGCTGATCAGTGCACAAAGCTGATCAGATGGTGGAAAGTTAGATTTCAACATTGCAGTGCCCTGTGAATTTTAGTGTAGCTGTGGTATTTGTGTGAAATAGGGGCACGTTATTTACCTAAATAGGTTTTGGTTTACCTGCTTAGTTTTCCCTTTGCAAAATGGGTCCCATGAAACCTTTCTGAGTTAATATTCTAAATTTTTAAAATAATGGCCATTTCAGCATTTTCATTGTTTTCACCCTTTAACTTGTAGTGTCCACATCTGTTCAATCATTAATAGAACATGAATGACTTGAAGAAACCTCTTTCGATGTAAGCTTTTGATATGAGGATATTTTAAAGGTATTAGAGACTAAGTGAGAGAAACTGTAGCTCTTCTTCAGTCTTTTTAAGCTAATTGTTTTAACCAGAATAAGCTATTATTATCTAGTTTGTCAAATAAACTGTAATCTTACTTTGTTGAATACATTCTCCCCAATTTGAATATGTTGGAAATCCAAATCTTCACTGTAAAATGCTAGAGTATCTTATAAAATTTCATTTCTATGTTTGGTATTGATAGCCCCTACCAAACAAGAACCCAAGTGGAAAATATGCTATTTAAAAATAATCCAATAAATAAAGTATTCAATTTCTGTAATGTAGTTAGTGGAACAACAGAGATTGCAAAGATTTATTTCTCAGTCAAAAGATGATTTTTTTTTAGTTGGCTGAATAAATTTCACTGAAAGCTGATTATGCCTCTGTAGAGTCAAGAACATAGGCAAATAGACAAGGAAGTCCCCAGATTTGCTGTCTTTTCTGTGCCTTTACAATATGGAAGATAGCAAGAGCTTAACTTGAGTTTTGAAATGAATGAACTATGAGGCATCCTATTTAAAAGTTTGCTGATGTGAATTACATAGGTGTCCTTCATTCTTTGGTTGACAGGATATACCATTAGATCTGATGCAATAACTTGTTCAGGCAAGCCATTATATTTCAAACTTGTTTCCACCTCCCCTTTAGAAAGCTGCCACTTACAAACGTTTGTACTTACAGTCTGGGCATGTATCTTATCTGACCAAGATAATGAAAAGGGTTTTTCTGACTTGAGTTACATTTCATGAACTAATTCCTTTGACAATAGGTAGAAGAATACAGCAAAAAGCTTTATTTCAGCAATTTAGTCTGGTTAGTCATAATGCGAGTATTGATGCTTTGGCGGGGCAGATTTGTGTCTGAATATCTGTAATCTGAATATGGAACGCAAACTAGCAAGAGATCATTTTTGGTTTTCTCTACACTGAAAGGTGTCCAAATTATTAATTTAATTCCTCTGTAGTCTGTAGGCTAGTGCGACCCAAACACAACATGCAGTCTGTTCTTTTTTCTTGTCATTAATATGCTTTTAACTTCCTGATGTGATGTTTTTAGAAGCAGTACCAATTTGTTGTAAAATTGCAACTGTTTTAAGAAACGATATAAGGCATCATAAGGGTTGAATGGGGGAGGTGCATCATGTTTCATGAGAATACATTTCCTTTAATGTTTTCTGCCACTAAAAGATTTTAGAAGATTTACAATGTACTAATTTCATATACTGGTGATGCCCTGGTAAAACCTTCACAAGCACCTAATTTGAGCTACTGTGATCAATAATTGCTTCTTGGAGGTTCCCCAGTGATATAGATAGCACTACTTGGTGTGCCTCATTTGAAATGTCTTTACAGTAAAGAAAACATCTTGGCATTTAAAGTTCCAAAATCTAATTTACATAACATCAGTCTTTGTGACTCAGCCCACTTCACAGTTTTACTTTTTATCGTAGTGTTACGATTTGTTCTCTGTATAGACATGTCACGATCATTTCTAAGCTTTACAGTAAATGGATTTTTTCAACCGTAATCCAAAGGTATTCTTGTAGTGCCACATAAAAGAAGCTTTGATATTAATCATGTTTTCAAACAAATTAGTTAATTCTGCCTTAAAAGTTCGTTCAAAGTAAATTTATTATCAAAGTACATGTATGTCACCATATATCGTTTCTTTGTAAACAATCGTAATAATATAAGAAATACAATAGGATCAGTAAAGGTCTGCACGGAATAAGACAAACAACCAGACTGTCTGCAAAAAATACAACAAACTGCAATATAAAAAGAACATGAAAAAATAATAAATAAGTAAGCAGTAAGTATTAAGAACTTGAGATGAGGAGTCCTTTAAGATGAGTCCATTGGTTGTGGAAACAATCCAGTGATGCGGTGAGTGAAGTTATCCATTGTGTTCAAGACCCTGATGGTAAGAGGTAATAGATGTACTCGATGTTGAGGAGGACTTTACCAATGGGACTGGGCCATATCTACTGCTTTCTGTAGATTATTCCATACAAGGGCATTGACGTTGCCATACCAGGCCATGATACAACCACTCAGTATACTCTCCACCACATTTCTATCAATGATAGTCAAATTTTAGATTACATATTAAATCTTTTTTAAATATATAAGGAAACAGAGGTGCTGCCAAGGTTTCTTTGTATGGCACTGGCATGCTGAACTGCGAATGGGTCCGTTGAAATGATAAAAGTTGCTGATTCTCGCTACTGTTGATTCCACCAGTGAGGACTGGCTTATGGTCCTCTGATTTTCCCCTGCAGTCAATAATCATCTCTTTGCTGTTGCTGACGTTGAGAAAGAGATTGTTGTGGCACCACTCAGCCAGGTTTTCAGTCTCCCTCTTAAATGCTAATTGGTCCACACCTTTTATTCCAGTGGTCCCCATCTGCTACAGGGCCGCGAGGAAATGATATGATTTGGCAACGTGACCGTGTTGCCGACTTGCTGCTTGGCACCTTCTTGCCCAGACTCTTGGTGGCAGAAATATTGCCAACTGTAACTGACCAAAAAAGCATTTTTCTTAAAGGAAAATGTTTTAGAACTTTCATGCAGATAATTTTAGCATGTTAAAAGCCAGGAAAAAGCCAAAAAGTGGAATGAATTTGCTGGCGTCAACCACACTGGGGGAAAAAACCAGATGTTTGGAATCTTTCACACGAAAAAGAAGCCAATCTGGTAACCCTGTAATGAGTCAGCTGCACCATTCCTCATTCCCTGTCACGCCCACTGTTGAATGCACGTGACGTCATTACACATGCGTTATCCATGTCAGCGCAGGAAGAAGATCAACTCCACGAGCTTGCAAATAACGTTGGGCTGAAAGGTATGTTTAACATAACTCTGGACCAAACTCAAGGCTAAAAATCCTGAGATAGCCACGAAAGCACTGAAAGCGTTGCTTCCATTTCCAACATATCTCTGCAATGAATGCAACGAAAATTAAATTGCGGAATAGACTGGACACAAGAAACCCCCTTCGAGTATCGCTGTCTCCCATCACCCCTCGATAGGACGGTCTCATTGCAGGGAAACAAGCCCAGGACTCCCACTGATTCAGTGATATTTGTGTTTTGCAATGATTTTATATGTTCATACGGGGAAAATATGTGCTGTGTGTTTAATATCCAAACGTTACTTAAAATGTTATGATGCTATTGACTTGCAAGTGTCTTATAATTGACTTATCACTATATTCATGCGAGGAAAATATGCGCTGTGTTTAATATTAAATTCATGCGATAAACCCTTTTAGGAACCAAATTGAGTTTATTAGCCACTTAATAAGTGACTTGTAGTTGACTTATCACCTATATTCCAGTCGTGATTAACACCCCACCCCGTCGGCCGGTCCACAAGAATATTGTCAATGTTAAACCAGTCCGCAGTGCAAAAAAGGTTGGGGACCCCTGCTCTTCAACACCAAAGACCATGGTGTTATCAGCAAATTTTAAATACAGTATTGGAAGCGTGCTTAGCCTCATAGTCGAAAGTAGAAAGCAAGTAAACCAGGGGTCTTTTGATACACTGGTACTGAAGGAAATTGTGAAGAAGATGTTGCCAATCTAAACCAACTGCTATGTGCAAGTAAGAAAAATGATTCAATTATACAACGAAGTATTCAGGCCTAGGCCTTGAAACTTCTTGATTAGTTTTGAAGGGACGATAGAATTGAATGCTGAGGTGTAGTCGATAAAGAATATCCTGTTATATACAATTTTGTTATCCTAGTTTCCATGGTTGACTGAAGAGCCAATGAAATGGATTCTACTGTGGTCCTGTTGCTCCAGTAGGCAAATCAGACTGGATCCAAGTCACTTCTCAGGCAGGAATTGATATGTATCTTCACCAACTTCTTAAAACACTTCATCTGTGTGGATGTAAAAGCTACTGTACAGATCATTGAGACAGGTTATCATATTCTTCTTTGGTGTAGTTGAAGCCTGCTTGAAGTAGGTTGGTACCTCAGACAGACAATGTGAGAGGTTAAAATTATTGGTAAATGCTATAGTCGTTTGATCAGCACAGGTCTTTAGTACAGTAGCCTGTCCGGGCCAGATGCTTTCAGAGGGTTCATCCTTCTGAAGAATGTTCTTATGTTGGCCTCAGTCAAAATGAGCATAGAAGACATTAAACTCATCCGGGAGCAAAGCCTGGTTGTTACCTATTTCACTTGATTTCATTTTGTAAGAAGTGATAGCATTCATGCCCTGCCATAGCTGTTGATCATCCTAATCAAAATCATGCATTCAGAATTACTCACAGTATTGATTTTTCCCTCATTACTCATGAAAATATTAATCCAATACATCCATCTTTCACTAAATAAATATAGTTTGGGGAACTTGTATTACAACAACATTATGGGGTAACCTCTGCATTGTGGATGTGTGGGCGTCATTAGACTATTCAAAAAGGTATATTCTGTTCCCAACAAAAATGAAATTGCATTTTAATATGGGAAATAAATTTGAGGTGCACTTCTGAAACTTCCTGGTCAGTGGTTTAAAGCATTGAGACAGTGCAGTTTACCATTTGTACCCTGGCCTATTAGTGATAAAGAACCTCGTGGAATTATTTCAGTACCTACTATGAAATAATATCATTCAGTAATTTAATTTTAAGCTTGTGTTGATCAGTGTTTGATTATTCACTTAGTCATTTAGTTTCCCATAAACATGAGTTTCCATGCCTTCAAAGAAACTGTTCTGGAAGATCTAATAATGATAAAAATTTTGTTAAAATATTTAAACTAAATGCATAAGTACAAGCTGGATAGTTGTCAATTTTTAATCCAGTTCTAGGAAATTATGCAAATAGGAGTACATTCATACTGAAGAGAAAATCTGCGGATGCTGGATATCCAAGCAAAACACACACAAACTGGAAGAACTCAGCAGGCCAGGCAGCATCTATGGGAAAAAGTACAGTCGATGTTTCAGGCCCAGGCCTTTCAGCAGAACTGACCCTTACTGAACAGATCCTGCTGAAGGGTCTCAGCATGTTGTCTGGCCTGCTGAGTTCCTCCAGCTTTCGAGAGTGTTGCTTGAGTGCATTCACACTGACCTTTTGATTAACAATTTGTTAATACTGAATGAAATAGGCCCTAGTTCATAGATGTTTATTTAAATTTAAATGATCTATTTTTCAAAAACAGATTAATGTTTAGATTTGATACAGTCTTGCTCAAAGCAGTTTGCCTCTCTTCTAGTTCCTTTCCTTGAATCTTCTGCCGACTGTTATTTTGGATATTTAAATGTCCCCAGCATTGAACACATCATACAAAGCTGTGGCATGAAAACAGCATCCATAATTAAGGATCTGCACCACCCAAACCATTTTCCCGTTGCCTTCAGGAAGAGGGTACAGGAGCCACAAGATCCACACCACCGATTTCAGTAACCATTATTACCCCTTAACCGTCAGCTTCTTAAACCAAACTGGATAACTTCACCCAATTTCACTCACTCCATCACTGAAATGTGCCCATACCCTAAGGACTTATTTTCAAGGATTGTTCATCTCATGTTCTCAATATTTGTTGCTTATTTATTACTATGGTAATTGCAATTTTTTTTTTGTGAATTGGTTGTTGTCCATCCTGTTGGGTTCAGACTTCCATTGATTCTATTGTGTTTCTTATATTCACTCTGATTTCCCAGAATGAGATGGATCTCATGGTTCTATATGGTGACACATACATACTACGACAATAAATTTACTTTGAACTTTGTAGTATTAGTCTTCCTGTAAACCACATAATTTTTGGCTTATGAACTCAAACATCCAATGTTGACCTATAATAACTAGAAAACATGTCAATTCTGAGGTTCCTACTCATAGAACTTATAGCATCCTTGTTTGATTTTCAGGTCACTGTATAGTGATCAAGAAAATATTAAATGCTGAATTATACTCATATAATCAGCTGTCCTCTGTGATCTTTCTGTTAGGAAATACATTGACAATTTATGCTTTTGCACCTTAAGCTTGAAGTGCCAGTAAGACATTTTATGATTATACTCCTTGGACAGTCTGGAAACATTCCAAACCCATTACAAAGTGCTAGACTGTTCTGTCTATAGCTTTGTACTAAGCAACACTGGCACAGATGCTTAGACTCCTAAATCTGCAATTGCAATTTCTTTGTTCTGTCATTGCCAGAATGCACACTTTTTGAAAATTTGCCCTGGCACAACTTTAGTATCGTGTTGTGTAAACATACAAATATGTCAGTATTAAGCATTTTCTTATTTAGCATTATAATTGAAGACCAAATGAAATAGCAAAACAATATCTAAATCGCAAGAGAAAATACCCAGAACAAGTCAATGTTCTGTGCGTTCACCAACCACGTAGGCTGGACCATATCATCCTTAGTATAGACACTGTTGATCATATAAGGATGGAGATGTAGTTGGAAGTAACCTTAAATAAAGAAAAATGAATTTTTACAGTTTCAATTTAAAATATTTTTAATTTTTTCAATGTTGTATTTCAGATTTTGTTTTTCTCTAATTAAGCAATGTTAAGCTTTGATTTTTAAACAGGGCAGCCATTCCTCTTGTATAGCTGACCAATGATGCCGGTGAACAGAATGATGGCTGGATCAGGACAAGGAGTGAAGACATTTCATCAGCAGGTGGCTGATCTTCGCATTAATGTCCAAGTAATGACATTTTGTGATATTAAAACTTGACTTTGAATTTGCAACAGTAATCACAGAATGGCAACAGTAACATGAATATTTTTATCAATTTTTTCTTGTCAAATATTATGTGATATTTATCCCTGCTGTTGATTATATTGTAATATTTTATGAAATGACTTATCCTTTAAGAAAAAATATAGCATCACTACAGTCTAGCAAATGTTTGTGACTGAAAAATAATGACGGATTCAAATGTTGATTCCAAGTGATTAAGACAAGATATTTTGATTCATTATATCAAAGAATACAATCCTCACTCACTGCCCCTACTAAAGAACTTCAGGGAAATTCCATTATTTTCGTTGGAAACTCCTAGTGGTTCTGGGCTGTTTTGATACAGCATTAAGCTATAAATTATTAGATATTAAAGATTATTATGAATTTATTTGTGTGTGTGGATATTTTGTTTAATGAAATAATACCTTTTGGGTTTCATGTATGAAAAAAAAATCACAATGATACATTAAACCTACTACAATGTAAATCCTAAATGTCTCTTGAACGCAATGTCACAAGCAGGGCTGAAGGGAAGTTCACTTAAGAGCTGGCAGTGACCATACCGGTGGACCCAAGAAGTAGAGGAGCAGCCAAAACCAATCCCATTGGTTTCCTGTCAGTATTGCAAAATGAGAGTAGGTGAAGGTGATTCTACTACAAGAACTTGCATATTTAGTGTACAAACTATTTGTATCTCAACTTGATGGCAACAGCTTAATTGTTTACCCCTTAACCCTAAGAAGTGGAATGCTGTTTAAAGAATTGCAGTTGGTCTTGATTGATTTTTGAATTTATGCGTGAAGGTGATTTACACTCCACCTTTGCAAAATGCTTAAAAATATTTTAGTCATATTACCCCCTAATCTGAGTAGTCCCTAAAATTTAATCCTCATTTTCTTTACCAAAATAATTATGGTGATTTTGCTGCACATTCTCTCAGTTCATTATATCTGCCCTCAACGTCTTTAAGTCATGAGTAAGCAGAGCATGGCACTTAAATCTCTTTCTCCCCCATGGTTTAGGCTTTTCACCACTTACAAAAATTAATCTGGCGTGTCTGTCTTAAGCCTAGTATTGGTTTGCCATATTAAGCTCCATCTGACACAGCTTTGCCTCCCATGTAACACTGAACAACAGAAATTTTACTTTCTGAATACCTTTAGGTGTATCTTATGAATTTTGGGCTACTGATTGTGAAAATCACCATGAAATTTCCCTGTCATGCACCACTTTTTAATAAACTTATGTTTATTATTTCAATTCAAATTCAAGTCAATTAAAATGTTGCCTACAATGTAAGCTGGAAAGTTTCCTATCTTGTCCAGGCATGGTTAGGCGGTGTGGCTGTTGCATGACAGGACAGATTTTAGTAATAATTATTGGGTTCAGGACTAAGGATGTAATTCGTTATCACCAGGCACAAAAATTTCAAAGAAGGATTTTGATATTTGAGACAGATGCTTCCCAGAATAACTGATGCCAAGATTAAGGAAATCATTTCTGTTGGTCCACAAATCAAATAGGTCATCTATGACAGGCAATTTGCATAATTTCTAGTGGGACAGGAGAAAATCACATGGAAGGCATTCAAGGAAGTTGTTGAAATTTTTCTCAGCATCTACAGAGCACCAAACTACATGCAGCTGGTTGAAAGCATGCTTCAAGCATATAAAACCATGAAATGCAACATGTCACTAAAGATCCATTTTCTGCATTCCCATTTAGACTTCTTCCCAGCAAATCTTGGTGCTGTTAGTGACGAACATGGTGAAAGGTTTCACCAGGACATTGTGGTCATGGAGAAAAGATACCAGGACAGCTGGAATCCATCAATGCTGGTGAATTATTGTTGGACACTTAAGTCAAACGCCTCAGACACTGAGTACAAATGAAAATAATTAACAAAATATTTTTCACTTAGTTGTACTACTGCAAAGCATCAGCACCATTATGCAACTAAACACATTATATTCAATAAAAGTTAATTTGTTGTTTCCCCAAATTCCTACGTGATACAAGTAGTCTGAAATTATATTTGTGTTCATCTTCAAGCAGTCTATCATAAACAAAAAAAAATTATGAGGATGCAACACTTCTGAAAAAACTTCTGGATTCCAGACCTAACCAGTTCCCCCCACCACCAATCTCCTCCGTCTAGCAGAATTAGTCCTTACTCTTAATATTTTCTCCTTTGGCTCCTCCCACTTCCTCCAAACTAAAGATGTAGCCATGGGCACCTGCATGGGTCCCAGCTATGCCTGCCTTTTTGTTGGCTTTGTGGAACAGTCCATGTTCCAAGCCTATAATAGTATCTGTCCCCCCACTTTTCCTTTGCTACATCAATGACTGCATAGGCGCTGCTTCCTGCACGCATGCTGAGCTCGTTGACTTAATTAACTTTGCCTCCAACTTTCACCCTGCCCTCAAATTTACCTGGTCCATTTCTGACACCTCCTCCCCTTTCTTGATCTTTCTGTCTCGAACTCTGGAGACAGCTTATCTACTGATGCCTATTATAAGCCTACGGACTCTCACAGCTACCTGAACTATTCCTCTTCCCACTCTGTCTCCGCAAAAATCTCGCAATTTTCGCAATTCCTCCGTCTCTGCCGCATCTGCTCTCAGGCTTTTCATTCCAGGATGAAGGAGATGTCTTCCTTTTTTAAAGAAAGGGGCTTCTCTTCCTCCACCATCAACTCCGCTCTCAAATGCATCTCCCCCATTTCACGCACATGTGCTCTCACTCCATCCTCCCGTCACCCCACTAGGGATAGGGTTCCCCTTGTCCTCATCTACCACTCCATCATCCTCTGGGTCCAACATATAATTACCCGTAACTTCTGCCACCTCCAACAGGATCCCACCACTAAGCACATCTTTCTCTCCCCCCCCTTTCTGCTTTCCACAGGGATCATTCCCTACGCGACTCCCCTGTCCGTTCATCCCCTCCCCCATCCCTTCCTACTGATCTCCCTCCCGGCACTTTTCCTTGTAAGTGGAACAAATGCTACACATGCCCTTACACTTCCTCCCTCACCACCATTCAGGGCCCCAGACAGTCCTGCCAGGTGAGGAGACACTTCACCTGTGAGTTGGCTGGGGTGATATACCGCGTCCGTTGCGGCCTTGTATAAGCGAGACTCGACACAGGCTGGGAGACCGTTTTGCTAACACCTATGCCCTGTCCGCCAGAGAAAGCAGGATCTCCCAGTGGCCACACATTTTAATTCCATGTCCCATTCCTATTCTGATATGTCTATCCATGGCTTCCTCTAATGTCAAGATGAAGCCACACTCAGGTTGGAGGAACAATGCCTTATATTCCATCTGGGTGGCCTCTAACCTGATAGCATGAATATTGCAGACACGAGGAAATCTGCAGATGCTGGAAATTAAAGCAACAAAGGGTCCTGGCCTGAAACGTTGACTGTACCTCTTCCTATAGATGCTGCCTGGCCTACTGGGTTCACCAGGAATTGTGTGTGTGGCATGAACATTGACTTCTCTAACTTACGTTAATTCCCCTCCTCCCCTTCTTATCCCATCCCTTATTTATTTATCTATTTATTTATTTATCTATCTATCTATCTATCCATCTAATTTATTTATTTATTTATCTCCCCCTTTTTTTTCCTCTCTTTTTTCTCTCTCTCTCCCTCTCACAATAACTCTTTGCCTGCTCTCCATCTTCCTCTGGTGCTCCCCTCCCCCTTGTCTTTCTCCCCGGACCTCCTGTCCCATGACCCTCTCATATCCCTTTTGCCAATCACCTGCCCAGTTCTTGGCTCCATCCCTCCCCCTCCTGTCTTCTCCTATCATTTTGGATCTCCCCCTCCCCCTCCCACTTTCAAATCCCTTACTAACTCTTCTTTCAGTTAGTCCTGACGAAGGGTCTCGGCCTGAAACGTCGACTGTACCTCTTCCTAGAGATGCTGCCTGGCCTGCTGCGTTCACCAGCAACTTTTATGTGTGTTACTTGAATTTCCAGCATCCGCAATTTTCCTCTTGTTTACGTTGGGAAAAAAAATGTTGTCCAGTGTAATCATTCCTTATTCCTGTGCCACTTTCTATCCTTGACTATACTGTTTAACCTTCTGAAGGCTACGTCAGAGGTCCTTTCTTCTTTTTTATTCCCTTGCATAGTTAAATTTAAACTAATTTCCCAATAAATCTCTAGAGATGACCATTTTCTCTATAATCATAGTCAGTATTGAAAATGTGACAAACAGTAAAGGGAATGGGAAGTGTGTTTATTGCATACTTCAGAACATTGGATTAACTTCAATTTTTCTGGTTAGTGTCAAATATCTCTTTTAAGTAAAATATTCCTCTTTGTGTTCTCTCTCTCTCTTTCTCCTTCTTAGCCTGTTCACCTAAATCTGTGAAAAATAAATCTTGACTCAGCTTTTTCAAGATTATCACCATGCTTAACAAGTTATTTGTTAGAACTGAACTAATAGACCTCAGAACTGTTAATTTTCTGATTACTAAAGAAAGTATTGAAATCCATGTTTTGTTAGTGGGGCTGTTCAGTATATCTTCGGACGAAACAGCATTTAAGTCTGTAATTTAGTGGGGCCAGTGAGAAATATCCTTTTATTTTAAGTCTACACAATAAGTCTTCTACCTGTTAATAAAAAGCTTCCTTTCCAAATTTAAAAAAACTTTGTTGTTTGCCCTAGTGCAGTCAATTGATAAAAGATTCTTTTTAATTAAAGTTCAAAGTACATTTATTATGCAAGTACATGTAGTCTGTCACCACATACAACCCTCAGATTCTTTTTCTTGTGGGCATTCTTAATAAATCCATAATAGAGTAATGACCCTTTAGAATTAATGAAAGACCACATGAACTTGCTATTCAACCAGTGTACGAAAGACACAACCTGCAAATACATACATACATAAATAAATAATAAACAATAAATATTGACAACATGAGATGAATAGCCCTTAGGTTGTGGGAACATTTCAATAATGAAGTGGAGTGAAGTTATTCCCTTCTGTTTAAGTCCTTGATGGTAGTAACTGAGGCAACCAAACCTTGTGGTGTGAGTCCTAAGGCTCCTGTACATTTTTCCTGATTACAGCAGCGCGAAGAGACTATGTCCCGCTGGTAGGGGTCCTTAAAGAAGGATGCTGTTTCCTGTGACAGTGGCTCATTTAGATGTGCTCAGTTGTGTAGAGGTCTCTACCTACAATGGACTGGGCCCTACCAACTCATTTTTGTAGGCTTTTTCATATAAGGATATAAGGGCCATTAAGTTGCCATTCCAGACTGAGATGCAATCAATATATTCTCCATCATACATCTATCAACATCTGCAAATTGTTAGAAGAAATGACAAATCTTCGCAAGCTTCTGAGAAAGTAGAGGCACTGCCATGTATCTTTCATAATGGCTCTTAAATGCTGGACCCAGGATAGATCCTTTGAAGTGATAACACCAAGGAATTTAAAATTGCTGAGCCTTTCCAACTCTGATTCCTGTGATGAGGGCTGACTCATGGATCTCCAGTTTCCTCCTGAATGAATTTAATACTCGTCTCCTTGCTCTTACTGACAATAAGTAAGTGGTTGTTGTGATCCACTCCACCAGATTTTCAATGTCCATCCTATATGCTGATATATCACCCAACTTTGATTTAGCCTTACTTGACAATAGCAAACTTGATAATGACATTGTTGGAAGTCCTGTTGTCACGTACGTCACTTAATTTAACTAATTCAAATCCTGCCATAACTGTCAAGCATCCTTCATTGATCTGTTTAGTCCATAATTGCCATTTGCCCATGAGAAGGCTTTCTGGAGGTCATATCTGGACATCTTGTAACTTTCTTGGTCACCAAACTTGCGTGCCTCTGAACTGGCGGTCAGCAGATTAAGGATCTCGTGGTTCATCCAGGGCTTCTATTTGGAGACAATGAATGATTTTGTGGGGACACGCCTATCTACAACTTTTTAATAATGCCTGTGACAATTGAGATGAATTCATTCAGATCAATATGATATTAATGCACTTTAGTTATATATGTATGATTCATCTGAAGATTATACCCTTATGTACATGCATACTACTGTGCTTTACACCTTGGTTCAGTGAAACATTGTCTCATTTCTATCTACATTATATGGTTGGTTATGTATGTTATAAACGTGTATATTGTTACATGACAATAAACTTGACTTGCCTCCCATGACCTCCTCTTTGTCCTAATCTCTGAAGCTTCGTTCTTTAGCCTCTACCTGTATGTAGGTAGGAGAAGGATAGTTTACCAAAATGTTGACTAGGCATGGAATGGTAGACATTTTTTTAAATCTTAGTATAACAGTGGTCTAGTGTTTTGGAACCTCTGATACTACAGATTTATGCTGGTGGTAACTGAGCAGGGTTTTCTTCAAACAAACCTAGTTGAAATCCGGGCTATGATTAGAAATGTGACAGGTGAACTGTATTTGTTTGGAGGTGGCATCATGCAGAATCACAAGCACTTCACTATAGTCAGCCGCTGCTGATACGCAACATGTGGTGAGGATTATGGAGAATTTCTTGGATAAGTAGAACAGAACAGAACAGCATTTGACCATTATATGTTCAAGGTTTGGGGAACATGAGTTCAACAAGCCACCAGATTACATTGCAGCACCATCAGGTTTATCATGAAACACACACCACCAACTTTTGCCTTTACCAAATCATCATTTCAATCCTTTCTGTAAACCGAGAAACCTCCTGGTCTGAACACCATTTGACATGCTTGTAGAAAGCCATATTTTGCTCATATATAGAACGCAACAATCTATCATTTCCCTCTAATCTTGCCTTCAGGCCCTCAACTGACCTGCAGTGAAGGTACAAGGACTAAGTGATAGTGACATTCAATATCTTGAATAATCTTAATTATTTACAAAGGCAACGATGGTAGTAATCAGTTAAAAGTTTAAATAAATATAAAACATAAAAAAGACTTCCAGAGGGAATATGAGGGTAGTTCTAGGAAAGAATTGATGTTTCAGAATATATAAACTTTAAGTAATAAAAGCAGATTCAACAATAATTAGTCATGGAGAAGATGCAAGTTATATGGATACATTTCAGTAGGACACAGTCAATTAGAATGTCTTTTCCTGTTTCTGGATTCCCAATATGTGAATGTATATTGTACCTTTCCAATAAAGTGTGATTTCCATTTTACTGATGGTTTGACAAGGCTGCTGGAAAATTCATCTGTCCATTATTGCTGCTTTTATATTAGTAAAGGGGGAAAATGTCAAATGGGTTAGTTACTTGTCTTGCACTTTAGAGATCTATGTTGACTCATGTTGGATGCTTCACATTTATCCAAACTGAAACATCGTTTTACATTAGTTCCAAAACTAATATATAAATACTTAATATGTTCATTTAATGCCTAAATCTGAAATTGATTGGTATTTTATGCCAATTTTTAACAAACCGAGGATTAATCAAACTCAAGGAACTGTTCCTGAATTCAGAACTGTGGAAGGTATTTTCCTCATATTTTCAATGCCTTATGTTGGAAATTGAATCAGTGAGTCTTAGCAGTCTTTAGTTTAATTAACTTTTTTTGGGATTTAATAATTTTATTGTTGCAAAATTTCCCCGTGTTTAGAGTGTGAATCACCACTGGCACCTTTCTCTTTTTCTAAGGGAGGCCAAAGTAATTATCCTGCAAGTTCACCACATCCTTGTTTTCAGTTGTATAGAAGGCCATTCATTCAGTCACTTGATTCTATGATGGATTTCACAACATTCTTGTCAGTTCCGTTTCCCTGCCTTTAATCCTTCTAACCCAATTTTTAGTAGGTGTATCAACCTAATTCAGATTCTCATGATTCGCTTACCTAGTGGTTACGGCATTGGGCTAGCTACCTGAAGGTCGTGAGTTAGAGTCCAAGCCGAGGGAACGTGTTGTGTCCTTGAGGAAGGCACTTAATTGCTCTGCAATGACACTGGTGCCAAGCTGTATGGGTGGGACAGCATTGGTGTTGTGGAGAGGGGAGACTTGCAGCATGGGCAACTGCTGGTCTTCCATACAACCTTCCCCAGGCCTGCTCCCTGGAGAGTGAAGACTTTCCAGGCGCAGATCCATGGTCTCGCAAGACTAACGGATGCCTGAGACTCTGGGGCAGTTAATTATTCGAGCAACCTACATCTCTTTCAGTATAGAAGGAAACTAGAACTTCCAGAGGTCAAATTTCTCACTGGCATCACCTAAGTTGTGTAAAATAAATAAGCAGTTTGTGTTAATCACGTTTATTTATGTAACCTTGATTAATTTCATTTTCACTGCAAATATTATTTACATAGTCCAGTAGAGTTCCAACACTTTGAATACATGAAAATAGTGTTGAACCAAGAAGTTCCCTGAATATTTTGTCACACAGGTGAGGAACTGCTAGAAAGGTCAGCAGTTTAATGAACAAGGAGGAAATTATAAGAGAGAGCGAGTACGGCGTGAGCTAGGAGGTCACCATGGTAGCAGCTCAGAGCGGTTGAGCTGACGGACGCTGGAATTTTGGATGGATTATAAAAAGTTGATCCTTCGGCATGATAACGGCAGAGGAGACACGACACGGGATAACTGCGGAAACTACCCGGGAAACCACTGGTGGAGTTTAAGACCACCACGAGGGTGGAGGCCATGGACCGATTAATTTCAACCCGTGATTACCAGTGTGGGTAAGAGCCTGCCTGTGGGGGTCTGCTGGTGGTGAATCTGTGCCAGGGGTTAGTAGATCGTTCCCTAGAAGGGGCTCTGTCCATCTGTGTCTGTGTGTGTGGGGGGGGGGGTCACACGAAGTGACTGAAGACTTCAGAAGCAAGAACAGTTAAAGCTGCCAACTTGAACATCAACTCAGTTAACTCTCTCTCCATCAATTCAACTCGACGCAAAACAAAGTGAACTATATAACCATATAACAAGCAACACACATCAAAGTTGCTGGTGAACGCAGCAGGCCAGGCAGCATCTATAGGAAGAGGCGCAGTCGACGTTTCAGGCCGAGACCCTTCGTCAGGACGAAGTGTCTCGGCCTGAAACGTCGACTGCGCCTCTTCCTATAGATGCTGCCTGGCCTGCTGCGTTCACCAGCAACTTTGATGTGTGTTGCTTGAATTTCCAGCATCTGCAGAACTCCTGTTGTTTGCGTTTAAAAACCATATAACAATTACAGCACGGAAAGAGGCCATCTCGGCCCTTCTAGTCCGTGCCGAACTCTTACTCTCTCCTAGTCCCACTGACCTGCACTCAGCCCATAATCCCCCGTTCCTTTCCTGTCCATATAGCTGTCCAATTTAACTTTAAATGACAGCATCGAACCTGTCTCAACCACTTCTGCTGGAAGCTCGTTCCATACAGCTACCACTCTCTGAGTAAAGAAGTTCCCCCTCATGTTTCCCCTAAACTCATGCCTTTTAACTCTCAACTCATGTCCTCTTGTTTGAATCTCCCCCACTCTCAATGGAAAAAGCCTATCCACGTCAACTCTATCAATCCCCCTCATAATTTTAAACACCTCTGTCAAGTCCCCCCTCGACCTTCTATGCTCCAAAGAATAAAGACCTAACTTGTTCAACCTTTCTCTGTAACTTAGGAGATGAAACCCAGGCAACATTTTGGTAAATCTGAACTGCTTAAACTTACCTGACTCCGTAAGACTGATATCTACTTCCTGGACTATTATTTTTGTATCCACACACACATTTACAGACATGGACACACACACACACACACACACACACACACACACACACACACACACACACACAAACAAATCCAAATCATCAAAACTGGCTAATTTGTTGTGATCAAGTTCTGCCTTGTCTATCTGAGTCAAATATAATGTTTAAAATGCCTTCACCTGTCTCCCTGTCAATTTTGACACCAAATTCAATGACGTGACAGTTGCTATTGGGAAATAGTTCCTTCACTACTAAATTGTTGATCAATTATGGATTACTCCATTGTGGTGCACCATTTAATGCTAACCTACTCAACAAAGAATTTTGGTCTTCATTCCTCAATGACCCATGGTCTCTACAACAAACTAAAAACTCCTGGCAACTGTGAGATTTCACATGACACTTCTCATAAATTCTGAAAACCAAGCTATCATTTAGCTGCAGGTATAAGTGAAGTCTTATTGAAATATAGGAAATGTTGTAACCTATTCCTGGAAATCTATCCTAATGTAAGTTAATGGCCAAATTAAAAACACTTAATGTTGTTGGGTATGGATTAAGTATTGGCTAGGGCACTGGGGAAGAAATTTGTTTAAAATTGTTTCTGAAAATGTATATAAAAGGAACACTCTTATAAAGGTACTTAAATTTTTCACCAAGTTTAACTATATATTGAACTGCACTGAGAACTTGTGTAAAGTTGCAGATTAAATGCAGACTTAGTTATTTCTTTACTGCATATATTTCACGTGGAGAGTAAATCATATCAACTCAGTTGTAAATTTAACACAGCAGCTGATTCTGTTGATTTGCACACAAAGCAGTAAAGATTCCCAGAGTAGCTACTGTTGGCACAGAAGTGATAAGATCAAGTATCTCAGTCTAATTCCCCTAATGCAGAAAATCTCAGCTTGGTAATAGTCAGGTTGCACCAAAAGAGAAATCCTGCTGGGATCACTGATGACTGTTGATTGTGTAATACAAGTAGTCGGTTGGTGTTTTATTGTTCCCTGTGGTGTCGAGCAGCCTACCCAAGCTCCTGATCCAGGTAGTGATGAAAACTGACGGTTTTGATTTTGTAATGGAGAGATGTGGTCACTTGCATAAACACAACAGGACACAGTTTTGGAGAAATACTAAGGAACTGCACTCAGACACAGAGGAGATTGCTTCAACCAATCTTTATTCATGATATCACGGGGAACTCTTCCCTAAGAGCAGAGTATCAGATTTCTGAAAACAGCTTCATTTATATAATTGAGTACATATCAGTAAACACTACAAGCGGGGAGTATCTGTTAGTTATCAACTGTTCACACACTCATGATCACAGCACATTCCATTGATGACAGTGGGATGCAGGCCTTGAGGTTTTTATCAAAAGAGGAGGACAACACTCATATTCAGTTCTAATACATGACCTTTAAGCGAACACATAATACATTCTGTTGCCCTTTAATCATGATAAGAAGCCGCTCTAGCAGAAATATGCTGATGTATGATAAAGAATTACTAAACAGGGACAGACTGGTGAGTTCGGTTCCTCACCACTCTCGCCTTTCACAGGCTTCAGGATTTATTCCATTTAGTCCATTTTAACCCTTTGATGCTTGAAAATTCCTCCGCACACCTTAAAGATTGGGTGGGTGAGACGGTGAGGAAAGAAAATCCAATATTGAATAACAGTGTTGAGGTAGTACAGTAGTTGTTTATTGCATTTATTTTATTTCTTATATCCAAGGGAGTAAAAAACTTTATGTTGCATCGCAGTCACAATGTACAAGCAATGAAGAGGGGAAATGTGGAGGATTTTGCCCAAACAGTAGGATGGTGTACATAATTGTTTTGTATTCATGTACGTGCAATCAAATGGTGAACAAAGCTGTCCCAGTTACTTTTTTTTGCTAACTGTCAAAAAGAGTCAACGCTTAACTCCCAAGCAGTTAAATGTTGAATTTAAGCAGTGCATACATATTAATTAGCACAAATCAATTGCCAAATTATGGTTACTAAGAAGCATTTGTTAATTTTAAAGCTCATTGTTGTGTTTGTTAGTAACAGAACAATCACCAAGATTAATTATAGATTAACCAAGATTAATTAATTAATTGTATATTATGCCATTTGGCTCAAAGGATCCCTGAAATCATGTAGTGATTCATGTTGGAACATCTGTGTGGATATTACACAAAGACAAAATTGGACTTGCAACTCTTGCAGTTAAATAACACTGGAATTATGTTGAATGGCTCCCAGTCAAGATGGTGCCATCTTCCAGGCAGCCAAAGAAAATGTCTTTTGTGTGTATTTTTTAAACTTAAATGGATTTCAGGAAGTATTAAAGCCTGTCATTTTCAGTCTGGAGATCGATTGAATAATCTAGTGCTTCATTGTTTCCAAGAAGATTCCAGGAAATGAGCACTCCTCAAATGGTCTTGAGGTGAAGAAATGTGAGGCCAGGACTCAAGCCGATATTCAACTCCCTTTTGCTGATTAAAGCAATGAAGAATATTGAGACTTCAGGATGAATGTGGATAGTGAGTGAGAATTCAACATCAGCCACCTTCTTTTGATCATTGCCAGAGAAGAAATATATGAGCAACTTGTCACTGTGTAGCTCACTTTGGTAGGTGGATCGGCCTCTCTATGTTCACATAGTGTGTCTCTCAATGAGCAAAAGGACGATATCATGGTTCTACTATTGTGTTTATGGATTGTGGACTTCCTTAGAATCATGGGTTTTATATTTATATGTTTTTTGTCAGTTCCTGTTATGTTGTGCAAGGGGAGGAGTTTTGGGGGGGGGTTGATATTCATACTGCATTCTGTTAGTTTTTTGTGAGGAATGAGGTATGTTTTGGGGTCGGTTCTTAATCCATTTCTGTGAAGGGAGAGGGTTGGGGGGGATTTTTAATCAGAATGCTGTTCTTTTTTGTGTGCATGAGTTGTTTTGATGTTTCTCTCTGAACTACTTTCAACTTCTTTCTTTGGTTTGTGACTATCTGGAGAAGAAGAATCTCAGAGTTGTATTTGGATACCTACTTTGATAATAAAAGAACCTGAATCTTCAACCTTTTGAACATTCCTGTATTCATTCTATAGGACCACATGTGAAATATAGCTGGTTGTCAGATCTCAAGTGGCAGCTATCAAGCTGACTTTAAGATACAGTCAACTAGCAATTTAGAGAATTTGAAAGAGTCATGTTTAAGGAATCTGCTCTGTAATGACTAAACCTACTTTCTAGCAAGAATGTCAGTGCTGATGTTTGCCAAGCTAAACTGTTGATCTTAGTGTTTTAAATTTATCTGAGCTCAGAAATTGAAAGCTAGCATTCTAAATTTTTCAGTTATTTCTTTGAAGTGTGCATGAAAATTAATTTCTGAGGATTTTAACTAAACATTGAATTAGATAAAACCAAAATAATAAAATAGCTCATTAAGTAGCTACACACTCCATGGCTATGCACTCCATAAAGAGATTGTGGGCTATGGACGTGGATGTAGCATAGATCTATATGTTAGATGGTTAAAAGAATAGCACACAGACTAAATTCATTACCTACGATACTCAGCTGTTAATTTAATTAAGGTATCTGAGATGATTGGAAGAATTGATGCATATGATAGAAGAAAAAAAATCTTTAATAGTAGGGGTGTACAAAATCAATTCTTAAGCCATTCAAGGGTAAATCTTAAATACATCTTCATGTGAAGGATGATAAGAATCTACAACACTCCTCCTCAGGGACAATTCAGGCTAGGGATTTGCTAACAGTATCTCAATTTTGTTATCATACAGGGTAACGTTTTGTTTTCCATAAACATAAAACTCCTTACTTCATTTGCAAAAAATCTACACTGGTGACCTCAAAGATCTAGGATGATTCCAGAGTTATTGAACATGTTGGCCAATGCTGTTACTTCGAAACTGCTGGAGTTTTCCTTTGTACAGCCAAGGTCCAATACAAGGTTTGAGAATTTTCTGCTGACAACACTAAGTACTTCTGTGTGGTAGCATTGCTCAGTAACTCCACAACTCTGAGAGTAGTGAGTCTACTAGACCACCTGACTGAACACAATAAATACCAATCTCTAAAAATTCACCTTTTACAGACTTTTGGAATCCGAGTGCCAATTTGAGTTCTCGCCATTGATTTTTTCAGCCATCACATCCCTGCAGAATTAGCAAAACCCTTCCCATCAAAAGTAGCCACTATTACGGATTTCCCATCACCCTGTACTAAAAAAAAAATACTATGGGAGTTTTTAGGTATGAAACTTTTCTATCAGCACCTCATTTCCAAGCTTCTGAATTTATGCTCCCCCACATAGTCTGCTTAAAACTATACCCCTAATCATGTGCTGGACTCATCAGCTGACATGAGCAGAGCATTCAATGATACCAAACAATCACCCTATTGGAGCATCAGCTCGCCAATACACCGGTAGACTGATGTTTCAGTCTATGCTGTGCATGAATAGTTGGCTGGAGGCGTGAGGTAGCTGCTCATCTTCTTCAGCTGGCAATTCCATCTCCCTGAAAGCCAACCAGAAAAGGATCCTTTTATTCCTACTCACTGTTTCCTACAAATGCTACAATGCTCTAACCATGTTAGTAACCTTCCTGTAATACCATGGGCTGTTAATTTGGTAATCAGCATCATCTGTGGCACCTTGTCAAAAGGCTTCTGAAAGTCCAAAAACACAAGTTAGTTGTGGAGGGACAGTTACTATAGTAAGGTTTAGCTGGGTGATTCAGACCCAAGTGATGTATAGGTGACTGACTGTGATGAAGTGGGCAGGTTATCATAGTGAAGTTTAGGTGGCTGAGTGAGATGTGGAGTGATATTGTTACTGTGTTGAAGTTAAAATGGCTGTGAGATGTGGGTGGACAGCTTACTAAAATGACATTTAGGTGGATGAGTGAGATGTGGAAGGACAGGTTACCATCATGAGGTTTGGTGGCTGAAGTGTGGAAGGACAGGTTACCAAAGTGAGGTTCATGTGGGTTAAGTAAGATGTGTAGGGAGAGGTTACCATAATAAAGTTTACGTGGTTGAGTGAGAGGTGGCCGGACAGATTACCAAAGTGAGGTTTAGGTGCCTGACAGAGATGTGCATGTTACCATAGTAAGGCTTAGGAGGCTGAGGAGGATGTAGAGGGACTAGTTAATATAGTGAGGTTTAAGTGGCTGGGTGAGATGTGGACGGACATGTTACCGTACTGAGGTTTATATGGCTGAGTGAGAAGCGAATGGCGAGGTTACCATTGTAAGATTCAGGAGGCTGGGTGGAGGCACAGTTACTGTAGTGAGATATAGCTGGGCAATTCAGATGTGGAGGGACAGGGTGCAAGAGTGAGGTCTAGGTGGCTGAGTGAGACGTGGAGGGACAGGTTACCAAAGTGATGTTTAGCTTGCTGACTGAGAGGAGGTGGGCAGGTTATCATAGTGAAGTTAATCTACACCACAATACCAAAGGGCCTGTATTGTGCTGTAGATTTTCAATGTTTCTATGTTTAAGGTGGCTGAGTGACATGTGAAGGGACAGGTTAGCATAGTGACGTTTAAGTGGATGAGTCAGATGTGGAGGGACATTCTACCCTAGTGATGTATAGGTGACTGACTGAGATGAGGTGGACAGGTTATCATAGTGAAGTTTAGGTGGTAGGTGAAATGTGAGCACATTTATTTAATATAGTCATGGTCATAGTCATACTTTATTGATCCTGGGGGAAATTGGTTTTTGTTACAGTTGCACCATAAATAATAAATAGTAATAAAACCATAAATAGTTAAATAGTAATATGTAAATTATGCCAGTAAATTATGAAATAAGTCCAGGACCAGCCTATTGGCTCAGGGTGTCTGACCCTCCAAGGGAGGAGTTGTAAAGTTTGATGGCCACAGGCAGGAATGACTTCCTATGACACTCTGTGTTGTATCTCAGTGGAATGAGTCTCTGGCTGAATGTACTCCTGTGCCCACCCAGTACATTATGTGGTGGATGGGAGACATTGACCAAGATGGCATGCAACTTGGACAGCATCCTCTTTTCAGACACCACCGTCAGCGAGTCCAGTTCCATCCCCACAACATCACTGGCCTTACGAATGAGTTTGTTGATTCTGTTGGTGTCTGCTACCCTCAGCCTGCTGCCCCAGCACACAACAACAAACATGATAGCACTGGCCACCACAGACTCGTAGAACATCCTCAGCATCGTCCGGCAGATGTTAAAGGACCTCAGTCTCCTCAGGAAATAGAGACGGCTCTGACCCTTCTTATAGACAGCCTCAGTGTTCTTAGACCAGTCCAGTTTATTGTCAATTCATATCCCCAGGTATTTGTAATCCTCCACCACGTCCACACTGACCCCCTGGATGGAAACAGGGGTCACCAGTACCTTAGCTCTCCTCAGGTCTACCACCAGCTCCTTAGTCTTTTTCACATTAAGTTGCAGATAATTCTGCTCACACCATGTGACAGTTTCCTACCGTAGCCCTGTACTCAGCCTCATCTCCCTTGCTGATGCATCCAACTATGGCAGAGTTATCAGAAAACTTATGAAGATGACAAGACTCTGTGCGGTAGTTGAAGTCCAAGGTGTAAATGGTGAAGAGAAAGGGAGACAAGACAGTCCCCTGTGGAGCCCCAGTGCTGCTGATCACTCTGTCAGACACACAGTGTTGCAAGCACACGTACTGTGGTCTGCCAGTGACCACATATGTCACCACATCCCTGATATCCATTTTCCAAAAGTGTGGAGGGAGAGTTACTATAGTGAGGTTTAGCTGGGCTGAGTGGGATGTGGAGGGAAAATTATCATTGCAAAGTTTAGGGGTCTTAGTGATACATATATCCATAAATATTATTGTGAAGGAAGTACAATGGTACTTCCAATTCCTCCGGAGTTGGCAGAGATTCAGCAAGTCAAAATAAACCTTGGCAAGCTTCTATAGATGTGTGTTGGAAAATGTGCTGACGGGTTGCATTATGGCCTGATATGGGAACACCAATGCCTTTAAGAGGTAAATCTTACAAATGGTAGTGGATTTGGACCAGTACCATCACTGGTAAAACCCTTCGAACCATTGTGCACATCTACATGAAACATTGCCATAGAAACATTGCCAAAGATCCTCACCATCTAGGTCATGCTCTCTTCTCGCTGCTGCCAGCAGGTAGAAGGTATAAGTGCCTCAGGACTAGCACCAGCAGATTCAAGAACAGTTACAATCCCTGAGTTGAAGAGGATGTACACTTATCTATTGAGATGTTCCCACAACTGGTGATCTCATTCCGAGTACTCTTTATCTTGTTATTTCATGCGTTCATTATTTTTTGCTATTTATTCATATTTGCCTTTGTATAGTTTATTAACTTCCATGCTCTTGCTCTTCTATTGATCCTGTTTACAGTTATTGTACAATAGATTTGCTTGGAAAATGGATATCAGGGATGTGGTGACATATATTACTTTGATAATATAGTTTACTTTAACCTTTATTTGGAAATTGTTGTATATTCAAGCAATTCCTATATCAACATGTCAGGCTGAAATGACCACAAATAGCTCCACCACATGGACTTTTAATATCAATGTGCGCATTATCAAAGAACACCAGCAATTCCCATAATACATATGGGCAAAATAAATTACAAACCTCCAAAATTCTGCTTGTATTTTAACATACTTTCTGTTTTCAGCTTTTTTTTTCAGTTCGTATCGATCCAACTCCAAAGCAAAAGGAATGGGTGTCAGGAGTACTTGTCCTGACACCCGTGTTTCTACAGCTGTACCGGTCTGCCTCTGAACTGACGCCAGTTCAGTGTGGGGATTGATCTCCGATTATTTTGTTGAAGCTCTTCCAGCAGAACGCATAGAACCCTCCTCTTCCGTCCTTCTCACTGAAGTCCTTCGGTTGCTGGAGACTTTGCGTCGAACTAAGTTGCCTCATGGAGTGGGCTGTAGATCCGGGGCAAATGGGAAGCTTTTTTCTGCCTATTCCTGACCTGGAATTACTTTGCGTGGAGGGATCTGCGCTGCCCTGGTGTAATAGGTGCAGCGGCGGCGGACGGAACGGTGAAAAGTGAAGGGGTTCGAGCGAAGTAAAGTAACGAGCGTATTTGGGAACCGATCGGGAGCTGCCGAGAGATAGGACCATCCTCCAAGCCGCCCAAGTCACCCCTTGCTTTTCACCTCACCTCCAGTGTAGCCCTGAGGATCAAGACAACAGGAAGCGACCCCTCGTAACCGGATTGGATCCGGGAGTAAAGCGGGAGCTGGGCTCGGGATGGAGCGGGGAGAGTGAAGCAAGGGTGGGACGAGCGGAGGGCTGGCACCTATACCTACCGCAAACTCAATCTGAACGACTCAGGCTTGGCCCTGCGCACATTCCAGGCATTGACCAGGTGAGAGTCCCGGCGCGTCCGGATCTCAGGCCCTAAAACGAAGCCTGCATACGCAAGCTCACTGCGGGTTGGATGTAACTTCCATACTCTGTCGAATCAGGAGTGAGACTGGATTGAACCCACATCGTCTTCAGTTCCGAGAATGGATTGAAATCTGCACCGAAGACTGATACCGATTTTATACTGGATAATGAAACCATGCAAAGCTGGAAAACAAGATCGAATCGATAATCTTCAAAGCTTGATCAATACTAAACTGAATTATGCAAGTGAGTAACTGATCGACACCACTACAGACAAAACCGATAAGTATCAGACTGGATGGAATTTGAGCCTGAGGATAAGTGTCAATACCTGATCAATACCGTTTAGCTGGAGCTGCGATAACGGGAACAGTGGTTTACGGATTGAGGTTGGGCTCGGTTTCTAGAATGGGATTTGATCCTGGATTTCGCTATGAACCGTGAGAGCTGGTCTGAGACATTCCTGAAGACCAGGTTATTCACGTGAGACCGCGTCGAGACAAAGTTGTCCAGGAATTTGCGTCGAGAAATTTTGCTTAACTTTTATATGGTTTCGTTTTCTCCTTGAAGTAGTGGTTATCTATCAGGTTTTGCGCATGAAAAATGAGAACTGGATAAATTGTAAGAACAGGAATCGGTGAGAGGAGCCAAATGAGTGTTAGACCGTCCGTGCTAAGTGAGAGGTAAGAAAGTAAAAGGGTAAAAAGCTTAATAAGAGCAATAACCAATATTGTGGGGATTAATGGAGGATGTATTGATGGAGAACGGAGGGCATGTATAGGGAATAAATATAGTTTATAGTATAGACACCTGTGGCATACATGCACAGGATAATATGTAGCTGAATGTTGTGCGTTATCGTGGACTGTTCAAACTTTAGTTGTATTTCAGAAGGATTCAAAATATATTTACAGATTGGTCCCAGACATAACAGGAGTTTGATGAAGAGATGGAAAAAGCAAGAATTGTTTCTGGTTAAAGTGATTGAGGAATTTGAGATGAGTTTCAAAATCATTAATTATTCTGATAAAAAGAGACTTTCTGACTGGCAGGATCACTGGAAGCCAGGTCAGAGGAATGATAATAAATGAGGTTCAGCAGGTATTGAAAATTTAACACAACAGACAAAAAATGCTGGAGGAACTCAGCAAGTCAGGTAGCATCTGGAAATTAATAAATAGTTGGCATTTTGAAAAAGCCCTTGTATTTTTTAATGTAACTTGTTTAGATCAGTGGAAGGAGACTCAATTGTAAAGTTCAAAAGAGAGTCGGGTTGTTGAGTGGGAGTATTTGATGATGAGCTGAATATGTTGTGTACTTTAATCAAAACTTGCCCTTGGAATTCTACAGTCCATAACTTTTGCTTTCAGTTATTTACATATTTGTGAATATAATCTATGCTTGTTTCAGTGAGGTTGGGGCATGGTACAATGGTAATAGAATTACATATGTATTAGAGATTGGCACTCTAAATATACTGAATGAAAGTACCTTTTAATTGTGGTACTTAGTGCAAATTAATTGGAATCCGGTTTATTTTCACCAGCATGATTGGTAAAATTTGTTAACTTGCCAGCAGCAGTTCTATGCAATACATATTATAGAAGGAAAAAATAAGTAAGTATATCAATTACATACACACACACTCATACATATGTGTGTGTGTGTGTGTGTATAGGTATATTAAATAGATCAAAATAGTGCAAACAATGAAATATTATATATTAAAAAGTGTTGTAGTGTCCAAGGCTTCAAAGTTCATTTAGGAATTGGATGGCAGAGGGGAAGAAGCTGTTACTGAATCGCTGAGTGTGTGTCTTCAGACTTCTGTACCTCCTCCCTGATGGTAACAGTGAGAAAAGGGCATGTCCAGGGTGCTGGAGGTCCTTAATAATGAGACATTGCTCCTTGAAGACGTCTTGGGTACTTTGTAGGCTAGTACACAAGATGGAGCTAAGTGGATTGACAACCCTCTGCAGCTTCCTTTGATCTTCATTGCCTCCCCCACCCACCATACTGGTCAGTGATGCAGCCTTTCAGAATGCTCTCCATGGTACAACTATAGAAGTTTTTGAGTGTTTTAGGTAACAAATTAAATCAGTTCACTGTCCTAATGAGGTATAGTTGCTGTCTTGTCTTCTTTATAATTGCATTGATATGGAAACATAGAAAACCTACAGCTCAATACAGGCCTTTCAGCCCACAATGTTGTGCTGAACATATTCTTACTTTCAAACTATGTTAAGTTAACTGACCTAAAGTTTCCTGCCTTCCATCTTCACCTTTTAAGTAAGCGAATCACATTGGCCGTTTTTCAATAGGTACTTATTTCTGTTTCCAATGGTCTAGCTTGTTTTAAAAAATGTACAACAAAAGAGAATCAGATTCAGGTTTACTTTCAGTTATGTATATTGTGGAATGTCTTGTTCTACAGCAGCTGCACAGTGCATGACATTAAAAAATTATTACAAGTTACAGAAGATAAAAAGTGCAAAAAAGGAATAACGAAATAGTGTTCATGGACATTCAGAAATATGTCTTAGAGGAAGAAGCTGTTCCTAAATCATTGAATGTGTGTTTTTAGGCTCCCATAACTCCTTTCCAGTAGTAGTAATGGAAAGGGAACACTTCTTGAATGGCGAAAATCTGTAATGATGAAAGTTCCTTTAAGTCCTGCCTCTTGAAATTGTCCTTGATTGTATGTTGGGACCAGGTTAGATCCTCAGATCTTGACACCCAGGAACTTGAAGCTGCTCACTCTCTCCACTTCTGATCCCTCTGTGAGGATCGGTATGTTTTCCTTCATCTTACCCTTCCTGAAGTCCACAATCAGCTCTTTCGTCTTACTGACGTTGAGTGCCAGGTTGTTGCTGCGGTACAGCTATCCAGTGCATGATACTGGATTGTACAAGTTGGTATATAAGTAGATTCATTTCTCTCAGATTGAGTACTCCATTCACAGCAGAAGCTGGGTCAAATTCAATTTACTGTTTTCTTGATAATAAGTTGTAAGTTGGTTAAGAGCATTGCTGTTACATTTTGAGACAATGTGACTGTTTTGTGAAAGAAAGCTGTACAATATTGTTACTGTATGTGATAACCAAGAAATGTAGCTGAAGAAGCCTATCACAAGTGACCCCTATATAGTTAGTGCTGAGCCCTGCAAGAGATTCAGTAGACAGGGAGCATTTCAATGTGATATGAACTGGGGAAAATCTGCCTGTTTTGTAGCCTGAACTCCACAGGTTTAAAGGAATCTTTGGATTTCTGTTTTGGAATAGGCAGAAAGTAGAATTGCTGCTATTTAGTTTTCAGTCTTCAAGATTCGGTTTAACCATTTGCAGAGATGTCTTTTGGTTGGACTCTGCCATTTGAATGAACAATTCTCATAAATTTTATGGACTGCTTAGTCACTACAGACAGTTAAGAATCTGCAGCAATAGTTAGTATTCAGTGATATGCCAATTTGATGTCTCTGATGGTATAGAAAATCAGATGTTTGGTACTGTATCTATCCCATTTTCAAACTGCTTTGAAATGCTTTCCATTAGCTGTTTGCCTTAAAGGGTGTTTTTCACATTTTGTAGGCACAGTGTTCTTTTACACAGGTTGATGAAGTGATTGACCAGCTATCTCTTTTTGGTAATATTGATTTAGCAGTTGATCACTGTCTAACTGCTAACTCCAACTGAAACTTTAGCGAACACCAGAACAAGTAGCAAGAACATTATTTTTTAAAATCTCATATGATACATATGATTCACTCCGTACTATCCTGTATAATAGTGGTTGCCAGCCAGTCGATCGCAATCGACCTATTGATCTTTGAGACTTTCCCAGAAATAAAAGAAAAACATTATGCCTGTTAAACTTCTTGATGCGAGTATGTAGTAACTTCTACTTTGCAAAAGGACCACTCGGCAACTTCATGCCCAAAAGGAACAACTTTACCTAGGATGGTAAAACAATATTCGCATACAGAGGTTTGCACTAATGCACGCCAGGCAGAAAAGACTGGAAGGAAAACCCCGCAACCCTGGAAACAATGTCCCTTTACAAACAGCTTTCCATAGCGGGAGTTTTGCTATGTTACCGTGATCCTAATTGGTATTAACTTGTCTTTATAATGCTCACATTACAACACTTCTCCCCCTGTAAATTCCAAAATTCCCCAAATGTAAAAGAAATGGGAAACAAAAACAGTGATGTCATTAGCTTTCATACCTCTGAAACTTATACTAGTGTCTCAGTAATAGTTTACCAATACCAGGAAAGTTGAGGAGCTGAAATTGGGTTTGAAGTCCCAGCAAACATGCTGCTCAGAGGACGCGGATCGACAAGTGTTAAAGGACTTGTCACTCTATGAATATTTTTCACTACAGTTCGATGAATCCCTGGATGTAATGCAAACAGCTCAGCTTGTTGTATTTGTCAGAATGGCTTTCCAGGATTTTACAACAAGGGGGACTTCCTCACTCTTTTGCAATTAAAGGAGAGAACGAGAGGTGAGGATATTTACAATGAGTTTAAAAAATGTCTGTGAAATGACATCCCCATTCATAAACTGGTGGCAATTACTACTGATGGGGCCCCAGCAATGCACGGTGTGTGTGTTGGTTTTATAGCACTGTGTCGTAATGACCCTGATTTTCCCGACTTCCTGAATTATCACTGTGTGATTCATCAGCAGTCCTTGGCTGGGAAGGTCGTGAACTTTTCTCATGTAAGGACACTGATGGTCAAACGGATAAACTTGATTCCAGCAAAAGCGCTTCAGCACCGCGTATTCAAGGCATTATTGGATGAGCTCAATGCCGCTATGGCCTGTTAGATATGTTAGTTACAGTGTTTTCTTGGCTGAATGAATTTAAAAGTTTGACGAAAGCATTTTATGTAATTCAATACAATTAGCCCAAATAAAAGGCCTCAAATTGGAAGTATAATCTGAGCTGTTTTCACTTTAAACAATTTAGTAGGTCGATCTTGCCTTTCACTAAGGCTGAGGTAGGGGATCTTGGGTTTAAGAAGGTTGGTCATCACTACTGTATAGTATGTTTAAAATATAGGTTGACACACTGTGTCAACCATGCTTCAGTTGGCAGTGAATTTAACTCTCAGTTTGAAGATCTGTTGACTTAAATCCCATTTGAACTAACAGATTAGAGCTAACTTGTCCAAGGCCATATTGGATAGTTCTGTACTATTGGAGGTGATATCTTACATATGATGTTAAATTGAAATCCTGTATCTCCTCCCTTTGCATTGTTTGGGAAAAGACCATGAGAAATCTCTCACTAGTATCTTTATGAGTATTTAAGCAATGTTTTTAAGCCATAATGTTCATCTGGTAAACTACTGTATTTATCATGTCACAGAAACTAGACTTTATATGTATTCATTTGGATGGATTGAACTCTTGGCATGTTCTGTGGTTCTTGTAGTCGATTGTAATTGCATGCCTTCTAATTCAGAGTTGCTGTAAATAAATAGTTTACAGAGATTGAGGGTATGCCATTGTACAGGATAAATACCTAAGAAGTCTTTCTTAGGAGGCTTCGTTAGATGAATGATACAGTTTATAAGTAATATTTTGCTTTGCAGACAGATGTGACTAAATTACTCTGCATTGTGAACAGTTCTGATTGTACACTACAGGAAGTTCATGCTAGTAATAAAGTGCAGAAGATATTCATCAGTTAAAAGGGGAAATTGGGTAGGCTGACTTTCATTTGAACCACAGGAAACTAAGGGGCAAGCTTTCAGAAGTCCATCAAGATCTTTAGCCTCTCATTTTGGCACTGTATGGTTGCCATCTACTTATAGCAGGCTGCAATCATACCGGTGCCCAAAAAGACTGTGGTGACCTGCCTTAATGACTATTGCCCAGTAGCACTCACATGCACAGTGATGAAGTGTTTTGAAAGTTAATGATGAAACATATCATATCAGCCCCTGAGATGTGATCTAGATCCACTCCAGTTTGCCTTCTGGAGCAACAGGCTCACAGCACATGCCACCTTATTGGCCCTTCACTCAATGTTGGAATAGTAAAGTTGCGTACATCAGGATGCTCTTTATCGACTACAGCTCAGCATTCAATACCAATATCCCCTCAAAACTTATGAATAAGATCCAAGACCTTGCCCTGAATAACTCCATGTACAATTAGGTCCTAGGTTTCTTCACTTGCAGACCTCAGTCAACTTGGGTTGGCAAAAACATCTCCTCCACAATCTCCATCAGCACAGGTGCTCCATGAATCAGCTTAGTCTCCTACTGTACATGGTTTACACTTGTGACAGTGTGGCTGAGCACAACTCCAAGGCCATATTCAGGTTTGCTGATGGTGCCACTGGTGTGGACCATATCAATGTTAGTGTCTGTGGAAGGGTGGGGGGAGGGACAGAGAGAGAGAGAGAGAGAGAGACTGAGGGTAGGGAAGAGAGGGAGGGAGGGTGTGGGAGAGAGGAGGAAGGAGGAAGGGGAGAAAAGAGGAAGATTGATTGATTCATTGATTCACCCTTTCATTCCTTCATTGCTGGTTTAACAATTCCTGAATCACATTGTTCTGGCTCTGGCTGATAAATCTGTGCAGTTCTCTGATTTGGAACACAGGAAAAAACATCTGCTTCAGACTCATTTGCTTTAGAGGCTGGAAAAGGGAAGTGACACTCATGTCAATAACTTACTATAAAATTTGAATATTGCAAATACTGTTGAATGAACCTTGTGTCTCAGAAAACCAATTACAGCTGACTTGTAGTATGCTTTTTATTAATATTGCTTAGGTGATTTAAGTTTAGTAGATGCCAAGGTGAGATATATCAAATTGGTGAATATTGTATATTGCCTAGAGATCTTACAACCGGTATTCTATACAATGTTCCTTAGGTAAAGGTGGGAGCAACATAAAATTGCAAATTCACTGTTACAACAAACACTCAGTCTTAACCTGTTAATTGAGGGTTATCAGGAACCTCTCCTCAAGGCGGAAAGAGGGATAGAAAAAGAAGAAGATACGAGGCAGCTTTAGCAAGTAAGGTGAAAATAAATCCAAAGGGTTTCTACAGTTATATTAATGGCAAAAGGATAGTGAGGGATAAAATTGGTCCCTTAGAGAATCAGACTGAACGGCTATGTGTGGAGCCAAAAGAGACGGGGGAGATTTTGAACAATTCCTTTTCTTCGGTATTCACTAAGGAGAAAGATATTGAATTGTGTAAGATAAAGGAAACAAGAAGGGTAGTTATGGAAAGTATGATGATTAAAGACGAGGAAGTACTGGTGCTTTTAAGGAATATAAAAGTGGATAAGTCTCCGGGTCCGGACAGGATATTCCCTAGGACCTTGAGGGAAGTTAGGGTGGAAATAACAGGAGCTCTGACAGAAGCATTTCAAATGTTGTTAGAAATGGGGATGGTGCTGGAGGATTGGCGTATTGCTCATGTGGTTCCATTGTTTAAAAAGGGTTCTAAGAGTGAATTTAGCAATTATGGGCCTGTGAGTTTGACGTCAGTGGTGGGTAAATTGATGGAAAGTGTTCTTAGAGATGGTATATATAATTATCTGGATAGACAGGGTCTGATTAGGAACAATCAACATGGCTTTGTGCGTGGAAGGTCATGTTGGACAAATCTTATTGAATTTGTTGATGAGGTTACTAGGAAAGTTGACGAGGATAAAGTGGTGGATGTTGTCTATATAGACTTCAGTAAGGCCTTTGACAAGGTTCCACATGGAAGGTTCAATCATTAGGCATTAATAGCGATGGTAAAACGGATTCAGCAGTGGCTGGATGGGAGACGCCAGAGAGTAGTGGTGGATAACTGTGTGTCGGATTGGAGGAGGGTGTGTAGTGGTGTGCCTCAGGGATCTGTACTGGGTCCAGTGTTGTTTGTCATATATAGTAATGATCTGCATGATATTTGCTAATTGGATTAGCAAGTATGCAGTTGATACTAAGATATGTGGAGTTATGGATAATGAAGTAGGTTTTCAAAGCTTGCAGAGAGATTTAGACCACTTAGAAGAGTGGGCTGAAAGATGGCAGATGGAGTTTAATACTGATAAATGCGAGGTGCTACATTTTGGTAGGCCTAATCAAAATAGGACATACATGGTAAATGGTAGGGCATTGAAGAATGCAGTAGAACAGAGGGATCTAGGAATAATGGTGCATAGTTCCCTGAAGGTGGAATCTCATTTAGATAGGGTGGTGAAGAAAGCTTTTGGTATGCTGGCCTTTATTAATCAGAGCATTGAGTATAGGAGTTGGGATGTAATGTTGAAATTGTATAAGGCATTGGTGAGGCCAAATTTGGAGTATTGTGTACAGTTCTGGTCACTGAATTATAGGAAAGATGTCAATAAAATTGAGAGAGTATGGGGGAGATTTACTAAAATGTTGCCTTGGTTTCATCTCCTAAGTTACAGAAAAAGGTTGAACAAGTTGAGTCTTTATTCTTTGAAGCGTAGAAGGTTGAGGGGGGACTTGATAGAGGTGTTTAAAATTATAAGGGGGATAGATAGAGATGACGTGGACAGGCTTTTTCCATAGAGAGTGGGGGAGATTCAAACAAGAGGACATGAGTTGAGAGTTAAAGGGCAAAAGTTTAGGGGTAACATGAAGGGGAACTTCTTTACTCAGAGAGTGGTAGCTGTGTGGAACGAGCTTCCAGCAGAAGTGGTTGAGGCAGGTTCGATGTTGTCGTTTAAAGTTAAATTGGATAGATATATGGACAGGAAAGGAATGGAGGGTTATAGGCTGAGTGCAGGTCGGTGGGACTAGGTGAGAGTAAGAGTTCGGCATGGACTAGAAGGGCTGAGATGGCCTGTTTCTGTGCTGTAATTGTTGTATGGTTTAATGGAAAAGTTAATTTTTTGGAGCTGAAAACATTGCTGGCAGCAGTGGATTGATTAATGTAATGAAGACATTTGGAATTGAAGAAATACAAATATTTTGTAGGTTTGAGAAGAGGGCTAAGACCAAATAGACATTTGAAAATTCTTCAGAATTTTAAAATTGAAGAATTTTTTCAATGAAAACATTTATAGGTTACTGAGTGGATGGTGAATGAGTTTGACTGGTATGAATTAGGAAGTGGGCAACTTACTAAGCATGCTTTGTGCATTGACATCCAAATGTTTTAATAAAATAAGTACAACAAAGATCCCAGCATTGACACCTGTAGCAGAGCACCAGACTGAGTTTTTCCAGTCTGCTAAACAACCTTCAGCCATCACCCATGCTTCCTACCACTGAGCCAACTATGTAATCCAATCAATTATCTTAGACCATAACACATAGCAGCAGAATTAGGCCAATCATGGTTGATACTTTTCTTCCTTCCTCAGCCCCACCCTCTGGCCACCTCCCCATAACAGCATCAAATGAGAGATGAGAGTGGATATAGAACTACTAGAAAATGATGTTAGAGAAATAATGATAGGCGACAAGGAGCTAGCACATGAACTAAATGAGTAATTTGCATTAGTCTTCCTCTGGAAAATACTAGCAGTGTTCCAGATGATGTAGTGTATGAGTGAAGAGAAGTGAATGCAGTTACTATTACATGGGAGATGGTGCCCAAAAAGCTGAAAGACCTAAGGGTACAAAAGTCTCTTGTTTCAGATGGATTCATCCTAGGGTTCTGAAAGAAGTAGCAGTAGAGACTGTGGAGGCTTTAGTAATGATCTTTCAAAAATCACTGGGACTCTGGCATGATGCTAGAGGACTGGAAAACTGCAAATGTCATTCCACTGTTTAAGAAAGGAAGAAAACATCAGAGAGGAAATTATAGAAAGTTAGCTTAAAATTATAGAAAGTTAGCTTGACCTCAGTGGTTGATAAGATGTTGGAGTCAATTGTTAAAGATGAGGTTATGGCGTACTTGGTAACACTGGACAAGAGATTGCCTTGGGGTAAAATCCTGCCTGATGAACCTGTTGGATTTCATTGAGGAGATTACAGGTAGGATAGATAAAGGGGTTGCAGTAGTTGTATATTTGGACTTTCAGAAGGCCTTTGACAAGGTGCCATACATAAGTTAATAGCCCATGGCAGGGAAGTTACTAGCATGGCTAGAGCATTGGCTGATTGGTAGTGAGTGAGAATAGAAGGATCCTTTTTTGATTGGTTACCAGTGACTAGTGGTATTCTGCAGGGGTCTGTGTTGGGACCACTTCTTTTTATACTGTATATAAATGATTTAGATGAAAGAATAGATGGCTTTGTTGCCAAGTTTGCCGATGATACGAAGATTGGTGGAGGGGCAGGTAGTGTTGAAGAAACAGGTAAACTGCCGAAGGACTTCTAAAGATTAGGAGAATGGGTAAGAAAGTAGCAAATGAAATACAGTATTGGAAAATGCATAGTCATGAATATTCATGATAGAAGTAAATGTGCAGACTATTTTCTAAATGGGAGAAAATCTGAAAATCTGAGATGCAAAGGGACTTGGCAGACTATCCTAAAGGTTAACTTGCAAGTAGAGGCGGTGATGAGGAAGGCAAATGTAATGTTAGCATTAATTTCAAGAGGTTTAGAATAGAAGAGCTGTGATGTGAAAGTGAAGCTTTTTAAGGCATTGGTGAAGCCTCACATTGAGTATTGTGAACAACAGGAATTCTGCAGATGCTGGAAATTCAAGCAACACACATCAAAGTTGCTGGTGAATGCAGCAGGCCAAGCAGCATCTATAGGAAGAGGTACAGTCGACGTTTCAGGCCGAGACCCTTCGTCAGGACTAACTGAAGGAAGAGTGAGGAAGGGATTTGAAAGTTGGAGGGGGAGGGGGAGATCCAAAATGATAGGAGAAGACAGGAGGGGGAGGGATGGAGCCAAGAGCTGGACAGGTGATTGGCAAAAGGGATATGAGAGGATCATGGGACAGGAGCTCTGGGGAGAAAGACAAGGTGGGGGGGGACCCAGAGGATGGGCAAGGGGTATATTCAGAGGGACAGAGGGAGAAAAAGGAGAGTGAGAGAAAGAATGTGTGTATAAAAATAAGTAACAGATGGGGTACGAGGGGGAGGTGGGGCCTAGCGGAAGTTAGAGAAGTCAATGTTCATGCCATCAGGTTGGAGGCTACCCAGACGGAATATAAGGTGTTGTTCCTCCAACCTGAGTGTGGCTTCATCTTTACAAAAGAGGAGGCCGTGGATAGACATGTCAGAATGGGAATGGGATGTGGAATTAAAATGTGTGGCCACTGGGAGATCCTGCTTTCTCTGGCGGACAGAGCGTAGATGTTCAGCAAAGCGGTCTCCCAGTCTGTGTCGGGTCTCACCAATATATAAAAGGCCACATCGGGAGCACCGGACGCAGTATATCACCCCAGTCGACTCACAGGTGAAGTGATGCCTCACCTGGAAGGACTGTTTGGGGCCCTGAATGGTGGTAAGGGAGGAAGTGTAAGGGCATGTGTAGCACTTGTTCCGCTTACACGGATAAGTGCCAGGAGGGAGATCAGTGGGGAGGGATGGGGGGGACGAATGGACAAGGGAGTTGTGTAGGGAGCGATCCCTGCGGAATGCAGAGAGAGGCGGGGAGGGAAAGATATGCTTAGTGGTGGGATCCCGTTGGAGGTGGCGGAAGTTACGGAGAATAATATGTTGGACCCGGAGGCTGGTGGGGTGGTAGGTGAGGACCAGGGGAACCCTATTCCTAGTGGGGTGGTGGGAGGATGGAGTGAGAGCAGATGTACGTGAAATGGGGAGATGCGTTTAAGAGCAGAGTTGATAGTGGAGGAAGGGAAGCCCCTTTCTTTAAAAAATGAAGACATCTCCCTCGTCCTAGAATGAAAAGCCTCATCCTGAGAGCAGATGCGGCGGAGACGGAGGAATTGCGAGAAGGGGATGGCGTTTTTGCAAGAGACAGGGTGAGAAGAGGAATAGTCCAGATAGTTGTGAGAGTCAGTAGGCTTATAGTAGACATCAGAGTATTGAGTATTGTGAATAGCTTTGGGCCCCTCATCTTAGAAAAGATGTGCTGGCATTGGAGAAGCTCTGGAGGAGGTTCATAAGGATGATTCCAGGAATGAAAGGGTTATCATTTGAGGAACGTTTGTTAGCTTTGGGTGTGTACTCACTGGAATTTAGCAGGATAAAGGGGGATCACATTGAAACTCTTTGAAAGTTGAAAGGCCTAAACAGAGTAGATGTGGAAAGGACGTTTCCCATAGTGGGAGAGTCTAGGACAAAAGGGCACAGACTCAGGATAGAAGAGTGTCCATTTAAATCAGAGATGCAGAGAAATTTCTATAGCCAGAGGGTGGCGATGTTATGGAATTTATTACCAAAGGCATCTGTGTAGGCCATGTCATTGGGTGTATTCAAGGCAGAGATTAATAGGTTCTTGATTGAACATGGCATCAAAGTATTTTAAAATACAAACTCAAAATGGCCCCATACCTTCCTATAAATACAAATGTCATCCAGTTTTAGAGTCAGAGTCCTACAGATTATATTACAACTGATTCTTTATTACAGATAGGATTACAACCTTAATAACCATCCTGATATAATAATACAAGATCCATGAGCAAGAACAACTTACATATTAGATACAAGTCCACAATGTCTTATCTGAAATTCTTGGGGCCAGTTACATATCGGAATTCAGAATTTTTTCTGATTTCATGTCCCCCCCACCCCCCATACCAAAAAACACGTATGCTCAAGTCCGTTATTTAACCTGTCTCAGTGCGGTGGACTTTAGGACCCAGCGGCACACCAGACCTACACACCTCCTCCTGTATACTTTAAATCATCTCTAGATTACTTATACTACCTAATACAATGTAAATGCTATGTAAATAGTTGTTATACTCTATTGTTTAGGGAATTATGACAAGAAAACATTTTATTTCCAACAAAAACATTCAATAAAACATAAAGATATACAGCTTCAAACAAACCGAATCAAACACATGGTAAATGACTTATTGGAATAAATGTAGAACATCACTGTCACTGTCACTATAAAACTTCAGTAACTTGTCTTTCTGTTTATTTAAATCATGTACAGTGGTAGTTCTGACACTATTTTCTTCAGTAAGACGCCGCACAGACACACCACGATCAAGCTTCTGCAGTAACTCCACTTTCTGCATTATTGATAATGATAGATGCTTCCTTCTCTTTTTCTCATTGTCACCCATAGGGGTATCTGCAGCTCTTTTTGACATTTTCACAGTGAAATTAAACACAAAGTCAACAGTGAACACAAAATATCAGCGAACAGCAAATGCATGTGTAACCAGTACGAGCACTGAGCCACAACTGACGTGTGGTGTCCTCTGCCAATGCTGCCACGTCACACCTGAGTGACGTCAGCTGTTGGTGAAAAAGACTTCGGTTTTTGAAGCTTTTTGGATTTCAGTATTTCAGATAAAGGAATGTGCACCTGTATAGCCATTCCAAACTCAAATAATATACAGAAATCAACATGTAAAACACCAGAAATATACTGAATTAAAAGAGGAAACTGAAATTTTATGGAATATGAACAGGGTATTACTACTATGTCCCAGCAGTAATGTCTAAAGCTGACATCATCCCAAAGTTACTACACAATAGCATTAAACAATTAGGCGTGCCGTCAATATTTCTGTACCTCCTTCTTCATGGCAGCAGCAGTAAAAAAGCATAGTGGGGGGCTTTGATAATGTTTGCTGCTTTCCTTCAACAACACTCCTTGTAAATATGCTCAATAATGAGGAGGGCTTTACCTGTGATAGAGATCCTACTTGTAATTATTACCTTTCAAGGGCAATGAAATTCACATTTCAGGCTGTGATGCAATCAGTAAGTATACTTTCTAGTGACATCTGTAGAAGTTTGTCAAAGTTTTAGATTCCATGCTGAATCTGCGCAAAGTAGAAATTCTCTCATGCCTTCTTTATATTGGTGGTTACTGGTTAGAAGGTTAATTGGTCAATGTGAATTATATTACAATTAGTCTAGGGTTAAATTAGTGGTTCCTGTGTGGCGCAGTTTAAAGGGCCTATTCTACACTGTTATCTCAATAAATAAGCAAATTAATAATTAACTAACTAGTAGTCGACTCGTTAGCTCTCCTGACACATCTACATGAAGCATTGTCGCAGAAAAGCAGGATCCATCATCAAGGAACCCCACCACCCACATCATGCTCTCTTCTCACTGCTGTAATCAGGAAGAAGGTACAGGGGCCTTAGGATTCACACCACCAAATTCAGGAACTGTAATTATATGTAAAAAAAATTCTGTATAGCAAAGATGCTTTTAAAAATAATGAAATGAAATGTTTCTGAATATCCTATATATATATTATATATCAAGAGCAGTAACCAGTAACACTAACTAAATCAAAGCACCATTTGATACACCCACCCTTTGCCTTTAAAACTGCATCAGTTCTCTTGGGTACACTGTCGTGAAGTTTTAAAAGAGAACTAGCGGGTAGGTTGTTCCAACCATACTGTAGTTCTTCTGCAAACTTTGGCTGTCTTGCTTACTTCTGTCTCTCCAGGTAATCCCAGAGAGACTTGATGATGTTGAGTACAGGGCTCTGTGGAAGCCAAACCATCTGTTACTGAACTCTTTGTTCACCTTTTCACTGAAGATAATTCTTTATGACCTTGGCCGTGTGCTTGGGCTCATTGTTCTGTTTCAGAGTGAAATTGATGCTGATCAGACGTCTCCCTGATGGTGTTGTGTGATGGATGAGAATCTGCTTGTACTTCTCAGCTTTGAGGATTCCATCAGTTCTGACCAGATCACTAACTCTATTTGTAGAAATGCAACCCAAAACCTGTAAGACCTCTGCCTATTTCACTCTTGGCTATAAGCACTCATTCACGTAACTCTTCTATGGCAAACTGTCTCTTGTATGAGTCAATCATTTCAAAGTTTGACTCACTAGTGCACAACATTTGATACCATGGTTCAGCATCTCAGTTCTTGTGATTTTTTTAATGCTTAGGTGATTTTCTTTGCTTTTTGACAGCAAACCTTCCATGAAGACTGCTTCTGATAAGACTTCATGGGACTGTAGAGGGGTTCCACTGGTTTCTGTTAATTCAAAGCTGAAAGCAGTGCTGGATGTCTTCCTATTTAGAGAGGAATCAGTCTGATGTATCTCTCATCTGCTACACTCAGTTTCCATGGTCAATCACTGCTATTCTGTTCCTTAACCTTGCTGTTTCATTATGCTTTTTCAAAAAAGATTGGACAGCATGCCTTGAAACTCCTGTCTGCTGAAATGTTTCTGCTTGGGAGAAGCAGGGTGGAGACCTTGTATCTTGTTGCTATGATCAGTCTTGCCATTGTGTAAGAAATGTTGAAATGAAGGTTGAACTGTCATATCTGTCACACCCTCGCATTTACCCAGTTTGATTCCTTCTGCACCTCTGTTGGATCTCTGTTATATTCTGATCCTTAAGATTCTTCTGGGGTCAAGAATGGCAAGGAGTTTTAATACTTAACAACAATTTATTTTGAAGGTTAAACAAGCATACAATTACAATGCAAACTAAGTCTGAATATAAAGCAAAGATGGAGAAGGCGAAAAGACAGTGCCTCTGAAAAAATCCATCACCTTGATAATTGAGCTAAGAGAAATTCCTAAAATAAGAATAATTCAGTCAATAGTTGCACAATTACTTCTCATGGATAATGCGCTTAAAAATTAGCCAATGAAAAACCAGAAAGGTGATAAACTACTATGCTGACTTCTACCAGAAAAATACACAAATTAGCTAAATAAGTATGAATTATGTTTAAATTATGAGTTTGGTCTTCATTAATTCACCTAATATCTTATAATAAGTCTTTTTAAAAAATCATTTCAATATTTATTTCTGTTTCAGTTAGTCAGTTATCATTGATAATTAGCATCCTGTTTATTATGTTTGTTTAATCATGCACTGGGCTATATACCTACAAAGTAATCAGTTTTTATTTGAGATGTGGGCTATTTCTTAATATGTTACTGGACAGTAATCATTGAGGCAGGTTACCACATTCTTCTTGTTCCAGAGTGTAATTGAAGCTTGCTTGAAGCAGGTGGGTACTTTAGACTGCAGAAGCAAGGGGTTACAGACATCAGTGAACACGTCAGCCAGTTGAATAGTACAGGTCTTCACTACTAAGCCAAATACTTCGGGCTAGATATAAATAATAAATATTTTTAATGAATAAAGTAAGTAGAATAAACTAATAAATACATACAAAAAATATGTAGGTATAGAAACAACAGGTGTTGTAGAATCCTCGAAAGTGAGTCCATAGGTTGTGAAATCAGTTCAAAGTTGAGGTGTGAAGTTACCCACACTGTTTCAGGAGCCAGATCGTTGACGGGTAATAACTGTCTCTGAACCTGCTGATGTGGATCCTAAGGCTCCTGTATACTTTTCCTGATGGCAGCAGTGGAAAGAAACCATGGCGTAGATGGTGTGAGTCTTGATGATGAATACTGCTGTCAATGCTTCTTGTAGATGTACTGAAAGGTATATCCTGTGATGGACTGAGTTGTGTCTGCAACTATTTGTTGGCTTTTCCATTCTTGGTCATTGGTATTCCATGTCCAATTTCATGACTGACATCACTAATTTCTGCCTTTTATTCCAGTTTTGTTTAGTTAATTAAAATTTAAATCCCAGGATATTCTGTTGAGTCTCAAACTTATTCCTTTGGTTTCTTAGTTCATTTCATTTATGACATGTAAGAGAATGGCCACTGAGGGGTTAATATGCAAGGAAGAAAATCTCACTGGAATGAATGTGCAATAGTTTATCTGCTATTGCTTTGAAGAGCTTACTAATGATTTAGGTGTCCACTAAATTACGAAGAGAAGAGATAGATACAGGTGTCCCCCGTTTTTCAAACGTTCACTTTACGAAACCTCACTGTTACAAAACACCTACATTAGTTCCCTGTTTTCGCTAACAGAAGGTGTTTTCACTGTTACGAAAAAAGGCAGCGCGCAAGAAACAAAATTAGCGTGCGCCCCGAGCAGCCGCTCTCCCCCGGATTCGGAACTGCAATGTATAAGCATTGCTTAAACACCTGCCTGTGAGCAGCCGTTTGCAAGATGAGTTCTATGGTATCAGAAAAGCCTGAAAGAGCTCGTAAGGGTGTTACACTTAGCGTAAAACTAGACATAATTAAGCGTTTTGATCGTGGTGAACGAAGTAAGGACAAAGTGAGTTTGGCTTGTGGAAGCTGACGAAGATGATGTTGAAGAAGTTTTGGCATCCCATGACCAAGAACTGATAAATGAAGAGCTGATGCAATTGGAAGAGGAAAGGATAACAAAACCAAATGCAGTAGCGAGCGGACCGAAAATGAAGTTGTCCAGGAACTGAATGTGAAGCACTTGCGTGAGATTTTCGCTGCAATGATAAAGTACGACTTTAATTTTGAAAGAGTACGTCGGTTTAGGGCATATTTGCAGGATGGTTTGAGTCCTTACAAAGAACTATATGATAGAAAAATACGCGAGGCTAAGCAGTCAAGCAAGCCTTCCACATCACCCACAGCAGACGATGAACCTCGACCTTCAACATCGAGGAGGGCAAGTCATAGAAGAAGATGACCTGCCTGCCCTGATCGACGATGAGATGACACCCCAGTGTCCCACCACCCCAACCCCCAGGCCGTAGACAGATACTGATTCGTGGAGAATGCAGCGGTAGTCGGAATGCACCCTGCGCATCTTTAAGAAAAAAGCTGAAATAAACAAGCTAATTAATTACGTGCCGGGCGGCACCTAATTAATTAGCTTGTTTATTTCAGCTTTTTCTTAAAGATGTGCTGGATGCCTCCTGGCTACCGCTGTACCCCTGCATGTTTCGCGGATCAGTGTCAGTTCACTGCCTGGAGGATGGGGGCCACTGCACTACCCCAACTAGCGACGACTCAGCCTAACACACCATCATCAGTGTGCTCGACGTCTTCACGGTTCCTGTAAGTGATACTACACTGTACATACATTATTTCTACTTTATATAGGCTGTGTATTTTTATGTGTTATTTGGTATGATTTGGCAGCTTCATAGCTTAAAGGTTACTGGAGAGCGCTTGCGCCGTGTTTCTGTAGAGAGCGCTTGCGTGAGATTTTTGCTACGGAGAACAGTGCGGGCAATTATTGTAGAGAAGTATTTCTACTTTATATAGGCTGTGTATTTATCATACCATTCCTGCTATTACTATATGTTACTGTTATTTTAGGTTTTATGTGTTATTTGGCATGATTTGGTAGGTTATTTTTGGGTCTGTGAACGCTCACAAATTTTTCCCATATAAGTAAATGGTAATTGCTTCTTCACTTTACGACATTCCGGCTTACGAACCATTTCATAGGAACGCTCTACCTTCGGATGACAGGGGAAACCTGTAAAGGTTTTACGAGTCATTGAATATGACAATGCATTCGAACACCTTCTTAGAGCAATAGAATGGAAAATTGGTTGTCATAATGGATGTGCTTTGCTATATGTGCATTTTCTCCTTTATTACTATTTCCTGCCCATGATAACGATATTATTGGCCATTCCTAACAGAGTTGCTAATTCATGCCATCTAACATATAAATATCCATTTAAATATTATTTCAAAATGCTCACAAGGTCTGTTTTTGTGGAATTGGAATTGAATACTAGTTTATAATTGTCCAATCCAAATTATGCAAATGCTGGGAATTTGAAATGCAGTGAATTACAGTTAATTGGGACCTTAGAGTGCGCAGTAGATTTGTTAAAGATCATGGCTAACATTCTTCATTTATGTAGAGAGATTGGTGAATCAGTTCTTCAAAAAGCAGAGAAGATCAAGAATTGAAAATCATAATACTCATTGGTAAATATTGATTCTAATGGAAGAAGGTTCGGCAACCAGAGAAATACATTGATGAGGCAAGGTACTCCAGCAATTAATTTTGCCATTTTATACTGCAGCTTCAGGGATCTCTTTTGACGTTGATATTGGCTCCTCTCTGTGTGGAGTAGGTACGTTCTTCTGGCGAATGTATGGTTGTTAGGTTTCCTCACATTTCAAAGGCAAGATAGTTGGTTAATAGCAACACACATCAAAGTTGCTGGTGAACGCAGCAGGCCAGGCAGCATCTCTAGGAAGAGGTACAGTCGACGTTTCGGGCCGAGACCCTTCGTCAGGACTAACTGAAGGAAGAGCTCGTAAGAGATTTGAAAGTGGGAGGGGGAGGGGGAGATCCAAAATGATAGGAGAAGACAGGAGGGGGAGGGATGGAGCCAAGAGCTGGACAGGTGATTGGCAAAAGGGATTTGAGAGGATCATGGGACAGGAGGCCCAGGGAGAAGGAAAAGGGGGGGGGGAAACCCAGAGGATGGGCAAGGGGTATAGTCAGAGGGACAGTGGGAGAAAAAGGAGAGAGAGAAAAAGAATGTGTGTATATAAATAAATAAATAACAGATGGGGTACGAGGGGAGATGGGGCATTAACGGAAGTTAGAGAAGGCAATGTTCATGCCATCAGGTTGGAGGCTACCCAGACGGAATATAAGGTGTTGTTCCTCCAACCTGAGTGTGGCTTCATCTTTACAGTAGAGGAGGCCGTGGATAGACATGTCAGAATGGGAATGGGATGTGGAATTAAAATGTGTGGCCACTGGGAGATCCTGCTTTCTCTGGCGGACAGAGCGAAGATGTTCAGCAAAACAATCTCCCAGTCTGCGTCGGGTCTCACCAATATATAGAAGGCCACATCGGGAGCACCGGACGCAGTGTATCACCCCAGTCGACTCACAGGTGAAGTGATGCCTCACCTGGAAGGACTGTTTGGGGCCCTGAATGGTGGTAAGGGAGGAAGTGTAAGGGCATGTGTAGCACTTGTTCCGCTTACAAGGATAAGTGCCAGGAGGGAGATCAGTGGGGAGGGATGGGGGAGACGAATGGACAAGGGAGTCGCGTAGGGAGCGATCCCTACGGAATGCAGAGGGGGGGGAGGGAAAGATGTGCTTAGTGGTGGGATCCCGTTGGAGGTGGCGGAAGTTACGGAGAATAATATGTTGGACCCGGAGGCTGGTGGGGTGGTAGGTGAGGACAAGGGGAACCCTATTCCTAGAAGGGTGGCGGGAGGATGGAGTGAGAGCAGATGTGCGTGAAATGGTGGAGATGCGTTTGAGAGCAGAATTGATGGTGGAGGAAGGGAAGCCCCTTTCTTTAAAAAAGGAGGACATCTCCCTTGTCCTGGAATGAAAAGCCTCATCCTGAGAGCAGATGCGGCAGAGACGGAGGAATTGCGAGAAGGGGATGGCAATTTTGCAAGAGATAGGGTGACAAGAGGAATAGTCCAGATAGCTGTGAGAGTCAGTAGGCTTATAGTAGACATCAGTAGATAAGCAGTCTCCAGAGATAGAGACAGAAAGATCTAGAAAGGGGAGGGAGGTGTCGGAAATGGACCAGGTAAACTTGAGGGCAGGGTGAAAGTTGGAGGCGAAGTTAACGAGTTCTGCATGCGTGCAGGAAGCAGCGCCAATGCAGTCGTCGGTGTAGCGAAGGAAAAGTGGGGGACAGATACCAGAATAGGTACGGAACATAGATTGTTCCACAAAGCCAACAAAAAGGCAGGCATAGTTAGGACCCATACGGGTGCCCATAGCTACACCTTTGGTTTGGAGGAAGTGGGAAGAACCAAAGGAGAAATTATTAAGAGTAAGGACTATTTCTGCTAGACGGAGCAGAGTGGTGGTAGAGGGGAACTGGTTAGGTCTGAATCCAAAAAGAAGCGGAGAGCTTTGAGACCTTCCTGATGAGGGATGGAAGTATATAAGGACTGGACATCCATGGTGAAAATAAAGCGGTAGGGGCCAGGGAACTTAAAATCATCGAAAAGTTTAAGAGCGTGAGAAGTGTCACGAACATAGGTCGGAAGGGATTGAACAAGGGGGGGATAAAACAATGTCGAGGTATGCAGACGTGAGTTCAGTGGGGCACAAGCAAGCTGAGACAGTAGGTCTACCAGGACAGGCAGGTTTGTGGATCTTGGGTAGGAGGTAGAAACGGGAAGTGCGGGGTGTGGGAACTATAAGGTTGGTAGCCGTGGATGGGAGATCCCCTGAGCGGATAAAGTCAGTGATGGTGTGGGAGACAATGGCCTGGTGCTCCTTAGTGGGATCATGATCGAGGAGTAAATAAGAGGAGGTATCTGCGAGTTGTTGCTGTGCCTCGGCAAGGTAGAGGTCAGTAAGACAGACTACAACAGCACCCCCCTTATCGGCGGGTTTAATAATAAGGTTAGGATTAGTGCGGAGGGAGTGGAGAGCAGAGCATTCCGAAGGAGTGAGGTTGGAATGGGGACAAGGTGCAGTGAAGTCGAGACGGTTGATGTCCCGTCGACAGTTAGCAATAAAGAGATCCAGAGCAGGCAGAAGACCAGAGCAGGGTGTCCATGACGAAAAGGAGGGTTGAAGACGGGAGAAGGGGTCATCGGTGGGGGTGGAAGAGTCCTTGCTGAAGAAGTAGGCTCGGAGACAGAGACGGCGGAAGAAGAGTTCCGCATCATGGCGAACGTGGAACTCACTGAGGTGTGGGCGAAGGGGGACAAAGGTGAGGCCCTTACTGAGGATAGAGCGTTCTACGTCCGACAGTTGAAGGTCGGAGGGGATGGTAAAGACCCAGCACAGATGAGAGCTGGGATCAGAGGGGGTGGGGGGAGGCTGGAGATGTCAGTGGAGAGGGGAGGGTTGGGGTGAGAAGAAGATGGAGCCTCTGAGGCACAGGAACTGACGGTGGGATGTGAGGGAGACCGGATTGCAGAGTATTGGTGGGGGAAGGGGAGACGGGAGTCACAATAGCAGCACATAAAGATCCAGCCTGGTGTTCAAGGCTGGAGTCGCAGTTGGTGGTTGCGCAATCGCTTTCTGCAGGGATCGCTCCCTACGCGACTCCCTTGTCCATTTGTCCCCCCATCCCTTCCCACCAATCTCCCTCCTGGCACTTATCCTTGTAAGCGGAACAAGTGCTACACATGCCCTTACACTTCCTCCCTTACCAACAGTCAGGACCCCAAACAGTCCTTCCAGGTGAGGTGACATTTCACCTGTGAGTCGACTGGGGTGATATACTGCGTCGGGTGCTCCCGATGTGGCCTTTTATATATTGGCAAGACCCGACGCAGGCTGGGAGATCATTTCACTGAACACCTTCGTTCTGTCCGCCAGAGAAAGCAAGATCTCCCAGTGGCCACACATTTTAAATCCACATCCCATTCCCATTCTGACATGTCTATCCACGGCCTCCTTTACTGTAAAGATAAAGCCACACTCAGGTTGGAGGAACAACACCTTATATTCCATCTGGATAGCCTCCAACCTGATGGCATGAACATCGACTTCTCTAACTTCCGCTAATGCCCCATCTCCCCCTCGTATCCCATCTGTTATTTATTTTTCTACACACTTTCTTTCTCTCACTCTTTTTCTCCCTCTGTCCCTCTGACTATACCCCTTGCCCATCCTCTGGGTTTCCCCCCCCACCTCCTTCTCCCTGGGCCTCCTGTCCCATGATCCTCTCGTATCCCTTTTGCCAATCACCTGTCCAGCTCTTGGCTCCATCCCTCCCCCTCCTGTCTTCTAACATTTTGGATCTCCCCCTCCCCCCCACTTTCAAATCTCTTACTCACTCTTCCTTCAGTTAGTCCTGACGAAGGATCTTGGCCCGAAACGTTGACTGTACCTCTTCCTAGAGATGCCGCCTGGCCTGCTGCGTTCACCAGCAACTTTGATGTGTGTTGCTTGAAATTTCAACATCTGCAGATTTCCTCGTGTTTGCATAGTTGGTTAATAGTTACTGTGAAGTGCTTCTCTGTTATAGTTACATGGTAAAATTTGAAAAAACCACAGGAAATCAGTAGCAAGTGAAACGTGGGGCTACTCAGAAATTTGAAGGGGAGGAAGGGGTGAGGGATTGATGGGGATATCTTTGTAGGGAACTTGCATGGAAGATTTTGGTTGTATCACCTCATTTGGCACCCTAATAAGTGTTTGGCCAGGAATTCGGAACAGATCTGTAGAAATGCTTCTGTTGCAACAAGTTTTTTGTGTTTCAAGTTGGTCTGACACAAGAGATGTTTGAAGCAGATTTGGTATATAGTAGGGTATTAGATAAATATCTTGAAGAAAATTTGCCAGTGACAGAGGGATTGGGATTAACTGGATAACTTTTTGGGGGAAAAGCTGGAACATTTTGTAAATTAATTTTATGTATTATTTTAGGCTTCAATATTGAATGAATGAGACTGGTTATTTTTCTCTGAGAACACGCTGAGTTCTCTAACTTGAGATGGTCTCTTTAATTCCAGGTTTCCCATCAGAAGACTTCCCAGGTAAGAGCTCTCGACACAATGGGTGAAAGTGATTGCCATCTCATTCTGTCCAGTCAGCAATTCGAAGGCTTAACAATTTGTATCTATAATAAGAATTCTCTTTGAGATCCCTGCTCAGTCCCTTCCCTTGATTTCTCTATCTCCTCTTTGGCTTACACTATTAGAAGACCATAGATTAAAACAGTGGTAGGGAATTAAAATTAAGGAGAAACAATTGTTGGAAAAATTTGGAATGTGTGACACAGCTAAAGAAATAGGAAAAGTTGGTAATAAATATGTCTAATGTTCCAAGTAAAGCTTTAATATTGCATAACCACAGTCCCTGAAGACATTTCCTTTTCAGATTTAACATGCTCAAGCATAAATACTTTAACTTGATTCTGCTGTTGATATCACAGTCTCAAAGCTGGGATTATCATTGAGGTGGTGGTAATAGTCTTTTCCCTTGATCTACTTAGCTCCAGGTGACTTCACCCAATGCTTTTAGATATGGACTAGTGAGGACAATTGACAGAATTTCAGACTGATGAGGAGGCATATGTGAGTGAAATGAATCAGCTGACTGAGAAGTGTGCACTCAGTTTCAGTAAAACCAAAGAATTGATTTGTGATGATGAAAGGGAAGTTGAGGGAACATATACAAGTCCTCATTGAGGGATCAGCAATGGAAAGGGTGAGGAGTTTCAAGTTCTTGAATGTCAACATTTCTGAATTCTATCCTAGTCCCATCTTAGTGATGTGATTACAAAGAAGACACAACAGCAGCTATACGGAATTTGGGAGTTTGAAGAGATTTGGCATTTTATCAAAGAACATCAAATTTCTACAGATGTACTCCAAAGAATTTTCTAACTGGATGCATCATCGTGTAGTATGGTGGGGCCACTGAATGGGATTGGAATTCATTGTGTGAAGACACACACTCAGCATTTTAGGAACATATTCTTCCCCTCTACCTTTGGATTTTTAAATGGACAATAAGTCCATATACACAGGTTCACTAATTTTCCCTCTTTTTGAATTACTTATTAAATTTAATTTTAATATATTTATGTTTCTTACTGTCATTATAGTGTTTTTTATTATGTACTGTTGCCACAAAACAACAAATTTCACGACATTTGCCAGTGATATTAAACCTGATTCCAATTTTGATGCAATCTAAGAAGCAAAGAATCTTTGGTTTAAAAAGCAGTGATTTGCAGTTTCAGATAACAGAACTTGAAAACAGCAAGACAGATGGTGTAGTTAGTTTTTTTAACCAAAAAATGTGTATAGACATTTTAGGAGGTTTCTGAATGAGTACAGCTCCTGCAGAATCCACTTCTTGATATTATCTAGAACAATGCAGTGTACTGTGGCATGCAAAAGTTTGGGCACCCCGGTCAAAAATTCTGTTACTGTGAATAGTTAAGTGACTAGAAGATGAACTGATCTCCAAAAGTTATAACCTTAAAGATGAAACATTCTTTTCAACATTTTAAGCAAGATTAGTGTATTATTTTTGTTTTATATAATTTTAGAGTGAAAAGAAGGAAAGGAGCACCATGCAAAAGTATGGGCACCCCAAGAGATATGAGCTCTCAGATAACTTTTACCAAGGTCTCAGACCTTAATTAGCTGGTTAAGGCTGTGGTTTGTTCACAGTCATCGTTAGGAAAGGCCAGGTGATGCTAATTTCAAAGCTTTATAAATACCTTGACTCCTCAAACCTTGTCCCAACAATCATCAGCCATGGGCTCCTCTAAGGAGCTGCCTAGCACTCTGAAAATTAAAATAAATGATGCCCACAGAGCAGGGGAAGGCTATAAGAAGATAGCAAAGGGTTTTCAGGTAGCTGTTTCCTCAGTTTGTAATGTAAAGGCGGGAGGAGAAGATGGCGGCATGATGCAGCGCGCGCGAACTCTCTGGTGAAATGATATCGTATTTGTAAGTAGGATGCCGTGCACAATTCTGATTTGATGGAGACAGACATGAGAAGCACGGAATAACATCTGGAGAAACTTCTGAAATGCCCGGTTCGCTGCTGCTGCTACTGTGCATTCGAGAATCTCCGGAGGGTAGGCCCAAAATCCTCGGCTTTGCCTGTTGCTGGTGGCCAGGGTTGGGGTCGAAGCGCTCGGCAGAGATGGTGCTCGGTGCTCGGTGTTGGAGGGCTGGTCGGAGGCTCGAAGTTTTCGGAATACTCAGAGTCGGACTGTGGCCAGGTACTTCCAGGGTGCTGCGTCAGCAAGTTTGTGGCACTGGAAGCTCATGGCAGGGAGAGTTTTCTTCCTTCTCCCGTCTGCGTGAGATCACGAAATTTCGAGAGGCTTTGAACTTCTTTTGGTGCTCATGGCCTGTTCTTCATCAAGTTTTGGTATTTTAACTATTTTGGTATTGTAACTATATTTTATAATTATGTGGTTTTTGTCAGTTTTTCAGTCTTGGTCTGTCCTGTGTTTCTGTGATATCACACCGGAGGAATATTGTGTCATTTCTTAATGCATGCATTACTAAATGACAATAAAAGAGGACTGCATGTCTTCATAATCTAAAAAAAAATCTAATCTAATTAAGAAATGGCAGTTAACAGGAACGGTGGAGGTCAATTTGAGGTCTGGAAGACCAAGAAAACTTTCCGAGAGAACTGCTCTTAAGATTGCTAGAAAGGCAAATTAAAACTCCTGTTTGACTGTAAAAGACCTTCAGGAAGATTTAGCAGACTCTGGAGTGGTGGTGCACTGTTCTATTGTGCAGCGACACCTGCACAAATATGACCTTCATGGAAGAGTCATCAGAAAAAAATCTTTCCTGCGTCCTTACCACAAAATTCAACGTCAGAAGTTTGCAAAGGAACATATAAACAAGCCTGTTGCATTTTGGAAACAAGTCCTGTGGACAGATGAAGTTAAAATAGAACTTTTTGGCTAGACTGAGCAAAGGTATGTTTGGAGAAAAAAGGGTGCAGAATTTAATGAAAAGAACACCTCTCAACTGTTAAGCATGGCGGTGGATCGATCATGCTTTGGACTTGTGTTGCAGCCAGTGGCACGGGGAACATTTCACCGGTGGAGGGAAGAATGAATTCAATTAAATACCAGCAAATTCTGGAAGCAGACCACACCGTCTGTTTAAAAAAAAGCTGAAGATGAAAAGAGGATGGCTTCTACAACAGGATAATGATCCTAAACACACCTCAAAATCCACAATGGACTACCTCAAGAGGTGTAAGCTGAAGGTATTGCCATGGTCCTCACAGTCCCCCAACCTAAACATCATCGAAAATCTGTGGATAGACCTCAAAAGAGCAGTGCATGCAAGACAGCCCAAGAATCTCACAGAACTAGAAGCCTTTTGCAAGGAAGAATGGGCAAAAATCCCCCAAACAAGAATTGAAAGACTCTTGTCTGGCTACAGAAAGCGTTGACAAGCTGTGATACTTGCTAAAGGGGGTGTTACTAAGTACTGACCATGCAGGGTGCCCAAACTTTTGCTTTGGGCCCTTTTCCTTTTTTGTTAGATTGAAACTGTAAAAGATGGAAATAAAAAGGTAATCTTGCTTAAAATATTAATGAAGTGTGTTATCTTTATGCCTTTTGGAAATCAGGTCATCTTTTACTTGCTTAGCTATTCACAGTAACAGAAATTTTGACCGGGGTGCCCAAACTTTTGCACGCCACTGTATTTAATTGGCAATGCATGTACCACATTCAGTGTTCATTCCTGTAATATGTATCAATTAAGAAGTGTTCTACAATAACTCACTAAAGCTTTTCATTGTTGCCTACCTGACGTATGATCTCTACTAATTTGACTGAAGGAATGTAGATGCATGTCAGCACTACCACCATGAGTCTAAACCCAAATCTTACTCTATGTATTTGTTTGGAAATAGATTACCTTTCCTCCATAGCTGAATCAAATTCGTGGAAATCTATACTCAACAGCAACATGCCACAGTTTTCAGGAGGTTATCAATATTGTCTACACGATGTTGGGATTGTTACTGAATACTTAATTTAATTAATTCCGGTCAGATCGCAGTACAGGGCCAATCAAAGGTGTTCTTTTCTTTTTTTGTTTTTTTTTTAATGATCTTAAGACCTTAGTAGACATTAACAAAGTAAAATATTTCGTCTGCCCTATCAGCAAGTTGGTAATTGACAAGGAGGCTGAAGGAACTGGGCAGTGCAGATTGTGCTGCTGCCTGTGTCAGAGAGACATTGGAGAAGTCATTATACAGGAAGTGTGCAGTTTACAGTGAATGATTGTCTTTAGTATCTTTGCTTGTGATCACAAGACCTGGTTGGACATTGTTACTGAGGAATGCAGCAGGTTCGATTCACTGACAAATTGACTAATGTTGGAGGAACTGCACGACCTTGGACATGACTTACAATGCATTGAAAAGCCTGAGCATATAGACATTAAGAAAGAGGAAGTGCAGTAGCTTTTGGAAAGCATTAAGTAGGGTAAGTCTCCAGGACCTGACGAGGTATGTCCCAGGTTACAGGCAAGGGAGGAGAATGCTGAGCTTCTGGCGATGATCTTTGCATCATCAATGGGTACGGGGAGGTTCTGGAGGATTGGAGATTTGCAGATGATGTTCCATTATTCAAGGAAGGGAGTAGAGATAGCCCAGGAAATTTTAGACCATTGAGTCTTACTTCAGTGGTTGGTAAGTTGATGGAAAAGATCCTGAAAGGCAGGATTTATGAACATTTATGAACATTTGGAGAGGTATAATATGATTAGGAATAGTCAGCATGGCTTTGTCAAATGCAGCTCGTGTCTTATGAGCCTGATTGAATTTTTTGAGGATGTGACTAAACAAATTGATGAAGGTAGAGCAGTAGATGTAGTGTATATGGATTTCAGCAGGGCATTTGATAAGGTACCCCATGCAAGGCTTATTGAGAAAGTAAGGAGGCATGGGATCCAAGGGGACTTTGTTTTGTGGATCCAGAATTGGCTTGCCCACAGAAGGCAAAGAGTGGTTGTAGACGGGTCATATTCTGCATGGAGGTTAGTGACCAGTGGTGTGCCTCAGGGATCTGTTCTGGGAACCCTTCTCTTCGTGATTTTTATAATGACCTGGATGAAGAAGTGGAGGGATGGTTTAGTAAATTTGCTGAATACACAAAGGTTGGGAGTGCTGTGGATAATGTGGATGGCTGTTGGGGGTTACAGCAGGACATCAATAGGATGCAAAACTGGACTGAGAAGTGGTAGGTGGAGTTCACCTCAGATAGTGTGAATTAGTTCATTTTGGTAGGTCAAATATGATGGCAGAATATTGTATTAATGGTAAGACTTGTCAGTGTGGAGGATCAGAGGGATCTTGGGGTCTGAGTCAATAGGACATTCAAAGCTGCTGCGCAGGTTGACTCAATGGTTGAGAAGGCATACAGTGCATTGGCCTTTATCAGCTGTGGGATTGAGTTTAAGAGCCGAGAGGTAATGTTGCAGCTATATAGGACCCCGGTCAGACCCCACCTGGAGTACTGCGCTCAGTTCTGGTCGCCTCACTACAGGAAGGATGTGGAAACCATAGAAAGGGTGCAGAGGAGATTGACAAGGATGTTGCCTGGATTGGGGAATATGCCCTATGAGAATAGGTTGAGTGAACTCGGCCGTTTTTCCTTGGAGTGACGGAAGATGAGAGGTGACCTGATAGAGGTGTATAAGATGATGAGAGGCATTGATTGTGTAATTAGTCAGAGGCTTTTTCCCAGGGCTGAAATGGCTGGCACAAGAGGGTACAGTTTTAAGGTGCTTGGAAATAGGTACAGAGGAGATTTCAGGGGTAAATTTTTTACATAGAAAGTTGTGAGTGCATGGAATGGGCTGCCGGTGACAGTGGTGGAGGGGAATACGATATGATCTTATAAGAGTCTTCTGGACGTGTATATGGAGCTCAGAAAAATAGAGGGCTATGGGTAACTCTGGGTGATTTTGCTCGTAAGGACATGTTTGGCACAGCTTTGTGGGCTAAAGGGCGTGTATTGTACTATAGGTTTTCCATGTTCTTTGTTCTGTGTCAGAGGTAAGTTTTTTACGCAGAGTGGTCAGTGCGTGGAATGGACGGCGATGGTGATGGAGGCAGGTACAATAGGGTCTTTTAAGAGTCTCTTGGACGGTACATGGAGCTCAGAAAAAGAGGACTATGGGGAACCCTCGGTAATTTCTAAAGTAAGTACATGTTCGGCACAGCATTGTGGGCCAAAGGACCTGTATTTTGCTGAAGGTTTTCTGTGTTTCTATGTCTGTCCCAGAAGAGAGGCATTAGAGTTGCTTCTCTATACCGCAGTGCAAGGGGGTAGTGTGGGGTGGCTTACAAACTGAAGTTGGGGCTTCAAACTTACTGTTGTCTTCCATACTGCTTTAGAATCAGAATCAAATTTAATATCACTGACATATGTCATGATCACAGAGGAAAACTGTCTTGGTAAGTAGAGTGGGCACCACTTAATCATTTGCTGTTTCAGGTCAGGGGAATATGAGTGTGAAGATGGTTGCACCTGAGCACCACAACGAGTTTATAATAAAACACAGACCATCTCATGTTTTTTCTCCCCCAAAACAGCATTCCAGTCCATCCTGTATATCTAGAAGCCCTCTGAACTTACTGACGTATCTGGTGTATATGAGGTGAGCAAATCACAAACGAGAAAATTTGCAAATGTTGGAAAGTCAAGCAACATACACAAAATGCTGGAGGAATTCAGCACCTATGGAAAAGATTAAACAGTTGACATTTCGGGAGAAAAAGATGAGCAGAGTTAAAAGGTGGGAGGAGGGGAGAGGAAAACACAAGGTGATAGGTGAACCCTTGAGGGGGAAGGTTGAGGTAAGTAGCTGGGAAGTTGATTGTTGAAAGCTACAGGGCTGGAAAAGGGAGAAGCTAATTGGAGATGACAGAAGGCCATGGAAAAAAGAAGAGGGAAGGAGCACCAAAGGGAAATGATAGGCAGATAAGGAGATAAGGTGAAAGAGGGAAAAGGGGATGGGGGATACTGAAGGGGAGGGGTTGTGCCATCGCTGGAAATTCAAGAAACAATGTTCATGCCATTAGGTTGAAGGATACTCAGACTGAATATAAGGTGTTGCTCCTACAACTTGAACGTGGCCTCACCAGAACAATGGAGGAGGCCAAGGATTAACATATCGGAATGGTAAAGGGAAGTGGAATTAAAATGGGTAGCCACTGCGAGATCCCGCATCTTCTGGTGGATGGAGCAAAGGTGTTCAGTGAAATGATCTCCCAATCTACGTTTGTACATTGGGTCTCAGGGATATTTAGAAGACTTCGCCAGAAGCACCGGATACAGTAGATGATCCCAACAGACCCACAGATGAAGTGTCACCTCACCTGGAAGGGCTGTTTTTGACTCTGAATGGTAGTGAAGGAGGAGGTATAGGGGCAGGTGTAGCACTTGTTCTGCTTGCAAGAATGAGTGCCAGGAGGGAAATCAGTGGGGAGGTAAGGGAGTTGTATAGGAAGGGATTCCTGCAGAAAGCAGAAAGAGGTCTCCAACTCTGAGCCAGGCATTAAAAGCTTCCTTGTTGACACCTACTCTGCTCAGATTGTTGGATGTCCTCCATGGAGTGTGTTCCTTTTCTATAGGTTAACTTGCTCTTCTGTAGTTTTAATTTCTTCATTTTTCTGGGCTGTGCTCAATAATGTAAGTTTAGTCATGTTTACTTATCAGAATTATAAATGCTCACTTGGAGTGCTGAATCCTTTCTTTCTTTCTTTGAACAGTTTTTCAGGATGTATATTGTATACATTTCTCTGACATTAAATTGGACCTTCGAACCTTTTACATTTCGTTTTTTTGTCCATCTTGTTGGGTGTGATCCTTCATTGTTGTGTTTCTTATATTCACTGTGAAACCCTGCAAGGAAACCAATCTTAGGGTTGTATATTGGAATATTTTCAAAGATTATAGATTGGTAATGGGCAGAAAATACAGCAGCAATTAATGAACCATTTTCAAATATGCAGGTTTAATTGCAGAAAAGAGCAATGCTTAACTTCAGCGATTCATAAACTTTTTCATTGAGTTAAACAAGGGGACATTGTATTCCACTCTATTTTTCTAATGGTACAAAACAAAGAAATTAGGTTTACAGAGTATAATCTAGTAGAAAAATGGAAAACATTGGTTTTTTAAGTTGAATAAATACTGGTGTGCAGCAGAATTTGTTCTACTGTGTGCCAAATGCAAACAACAATTAGAAAGGCCAATGATATGTTAGTCTATATTGGAAGGGACATTTAGTATAAGAATAGGAAGTCTTTACGTGGTTAGTCAAGGCTTGATGGATTTGTTCCTGGAACACTTGTTTTGGTCTCCATACCTAAAAAATGCATAGTACCCAGACGAGTTAGGAAAGAATTAGAATGTTAAAATGCTTACTATCAGGGTACCTATTGAATTGCTGTTTTGCATTGCTGAAAAAAAAAGATTTATTCACATAGATTGTTAATCTTTGAATTGTTTACTCCAGATGACAATGCTCAGTATTTTATATTCAAGGCTGAGATCAGTAGATTTTTGAATGTGGAGTTTGTAATTTTATAGAATCATGAGAAAGGTTCAAGAAATGTTATTGCTTACTGTTCCAACAATTTCTGATGTTGTTTCTTTATTATAGTTCTCCCATTCAATTACCTTAAATTGGTAGTCATTTTATTCTCCTGATATTTATATTGTTAAATGCAATGTGTAGTTTATACTCCTGGGATAAAAATGTCTCTACATTGTACCACTAATGAAAAATTCTTATTATTTCAACTGGTTCAAATGGTTCCATTTATTATCAGAGAATGTATTCAGCATAAACCTGAAGTACTTGTCTTCGCAGACATCCATGAGATAAAGAACCCCAAAAGAATGAACAACAGAGAAACATTAGAATCCCAATGTACCACTCTACTCCCTCCCCTGCACAATCAGTAGTAAGCATCAGTGCATCAGTTTGATCCCTCCACCCCAGTTTAGCAAAAAAGCCCACTACCCACCAAATGCCAGTGAAGCACCCAAAGAGAGACCATGATCTGCAGTCAACAAAAAATATTATTTACCTAATAGTTCGTTATGCCACAGGCTCTCTCTCTTTCTCTCTCTTTCTCTCTCTTTCTTTCTCTTTCTCACTACAAGGCACAGATATCATGCATTTTCTCAAATGAGAGGGGAGACTGATAGTCATTGTTATAATGTTACAGTCTGCCACGTTGTTTTTCCATACATGTGCCGCAACAAAATCATGATGTTCCATCTCCCATGACACCTCAGTCGGAAAACTGGCCTGAAGCTCAGAGACACCATCTTCCAAGCTGCAACTGGATAATGTTGGAAAACAACAGGAACAGGAACTCATCTGAGTAAAAGCTGTAGTTTGAGTGCTACTTGCAGTTCAGGACCTCAATAGAATCCCAACCACCTTGAAAAGGAAATATAGAAACATTAAAGAAAGGAATTTAAGCTGTTCCCACAGATGAACTCAAAAAGGAAGCCGCAGCGCTATATTAATTCTGCCCAAATTTTATTTTCATATTAACAGTTTACTCTTGTCATAATTCATACTATTTTGAATTTTGCTTTACTTTAATCACCACCTTCTTTATCTCTCAAATCCAATATTGTTCATTTGTGATGACCCACTTTACACACAAGCGAACCGGCTCACAAAATAGCCCACGTGCGGGGAGAGACTTTTGTAATACACTTCTGACGTCATTTCCGCCGGAGAGGGCGGGAATGGAACTGTGTAAAAGCCAGTGCCGCAAAGTTTGAATAAACGAGTCTCCAGTGCAACTTACAGACTGCGTGTTGTTATTTCTAGCTCTGTGTGTAGCACATCACTACATTGGTGACCCCGACGGTCCAAACGGGATTTGGACCAAAGATGATCGGCTCTTCATCTGTTCACGCAGTTTCACTAAAACTGCCAACTTTCTGGATGCTGCGACCACGTGTGTGGTTTGACCAAGCAGAAGCCCAGTTCTAGATTCGGCAGATATCTTCTGATTCCACGCATTACTATTATGTGGTGAGCTCCCCTGACCAGGAGACAGCCGCCCAGGTTGAGGATTTCATGCAGTCACCCCCGGAAGAAGGCAAATATGCAGCATTCAAAGTGCAGCTCATAGGGACCTTTGGCCTCTCACGGTGTGAGTGGCGTGCCCGCTTGCTGCACCTGGATGGTTTGGGAGACAGGCCGCCATCAGCATTAATGAACGAGATGCTGGCCCTGGCTGAAGGACACAAGCCCTGCCTCATGTTTGAGCAGGCGTTCCTAGAGCAACTGCCCGGGAACATACATTTGCCACTAGCCAATGCAGATTTCAATGACCCCCGGAAGGTGGCAGCCCGGGCAGACGTGCTGTGCAAAGCCAAGAGGGAGAACAGGGCATCTGTCGAACAGATTACCAAGCCATGCGCCCAACAGCAGGCCAGACCAGGCCCGGCAACGGAGCGCACACAATCCAGAGGCAGGAGTGAGGAGGCCAATGAACAGTGGTGTTTCTACCACCAACGGTGGGGCACAGAAGCCCGCCGTTGTCGCCCACCCTGCAAGTTCCTGGGAAACGCCAGGGCCAGCTGCCGCTAATGGCTGGGACAAACAGTCGGGATGCTGCTTCTCGGTTGACACCGAAGTGGAGACTAGCGTCTTCCCCCGACGGGGTATGACACCCGCAACAGGGAGCCGGGACCCACCCTGAGGGCCGTAAACAGCAGCACAATTCAGACCGACGGCACCCGCACAGTGCAGCTACAGTTCGGCGCCAGCCGGTTCTCGTGGGACTTCACACTGGCCACCGTGGCCCAACCACTCCTGGGGGAGGACTTCTTGCGAGCCCACAGCCTGCTGGTCGACTTGCCAGGGAAAAGACTGGTCCATGCCAAGACTTTCCAGATGTTCTCCCTGGGTGAAGCCAAGTTGCCGGCCCCATCACCTGGACTCCATCATGCTGTCTGACAACGAATTCACCAGAATCCTGGCGGACTTTCCATGGGTTCCACGAAGGCTTCCCCGGACAAGCTCCACCTGGCGAAGGGGGAGTTCAACAGGACGGAGGAATTGGGGATCATACGGTGGTCTGACAGCCCATGAGCCTCCCTCTTGCACATGGTGCCCAAAGCAGCCGGGGGCTGGAGACCATGTGGCGACTACCACACACTGAACAAGGTTACAACTCCAGACCGCTACCCCGTGCCGCACATACAGAACTTTGCTGCAAACCTGCACGGGGCAAGCATCTTTTCCAAAGTAGACCTCCTCCGGGGGTACCATCAAATCCTGGTACACCCTGAAGACATCCCCAAAACAGCTCTCATTCCCCGTTCGGCCTGTTGTAATTCCTTCAAATATCGTTCCGCCTGAAGAATGCTGCACAGACTTTCTAGCGACTAATGGACGTGGTGGGACGTGACCTGGACTTTGCGTTCATCTATTTGAACGACATCGTCATAGCCAGCAGTAGTCGTCAGGAGCATCTGTCCCACCTCTGTCAGCTCTACTCCCGCCTGAGTGATTTTGGCCTCACGATCAACCCAGACAAATGTCAGTTTGGACCTGACACCATCGACTTCCTGGTCCACAGGATTACCAAAGACCGGGCAACACCTCTGCCCGCCAAGATAGACGCGATCCGCCACTTTGCCTGGCCCAACACAGTCAAAGACCTGCAGGAGTTCGTTGGTATGGTGAACTTCTACCACCGCTTCCTCCCCTCAGCAGCCCTTATCATGCACCCTTTGTTCACCCTGATGTCGGGTAAAGGCAAGAACATTACTTGGGATGAAGAGGCCGTGGCCGCTTTCGTTAAAGCCAAAGAAGCCTTGGCAGACGCCACGATGCTAGTGCACCCCAGAACGGACATTCCAACTGCCCTCACAGTGGACGCATCCAACACAGCAGTCGGTGGGGTGCTGGAGCAACTCATCGAAGGGCGCTGGCAACCCCTGGCATTCTTCAGTAGGCACCTACGGCCACCCGAACTCAAGTACAGTGCCTTCGACCGGGAGCTGTTGGCACTATATCTGGCAATCGGGCATTTCAGGTACTTCTTAGAAGTTCACCGCGTTCATGGACCACAAACCGTTGACCTTTGCGTTCACAAAAGTGTCCGACCCCTGGTCGTCCCGCCAGCAGCGACATCTGTCCTACATCTCCGAGTACACGACGGACATCCGGCATGTCTCTGGAAAGAACAACGTCGTGGCGGACGCACTTTCCAGACCGACCATACAGGCCCTGTCCCAGGGGGTGGACTATGCAGCGCTGGCAGAGGCACAGCAGGCAGACGATGAGATCCCCAGTTACAGGACTGCAGTCTCCGGTTTGCAGCTCCAAGACCTCTCCATAGACCCAGGTGAGAGGACCCTACTGTGTGACGTAGCTACCGGCCAACCCCGCCCCGTCGTCCCAGCAGCCTGGCGCCGGCGGGTTTTCGAGTCCATTCACAACTTAGCACACCCCTCCATCAGGACAACCGTCCGGCTGGTCGCCAACAGGTTTGTGTGGCATGGACTTCGTAAACAGGTCAGCGAATGGGCCAAAACGTGCATGCAGTGCCAAACGGCCAAGGTGCAGCGGCACACCAAGGCTCCACCGCAGCGGTTCGAACCCACCCGCCGGAGGTTCGACCACATCCATGTGGATATCGTGGGGCCCCTGCCAGTGTCACGAGGAGCTCGGTACCTCCTAACTATCGTAGACCGGTTCACCAGATGGCCAGAGGCAGTCCCGCTCACCGACACCACCTCCGAATCCTGCGCCCGAGCACTGATCGCAACCTGGGTAACACGCTTTGGGGTACCGGCCCACATTACCTCCGACAGGGGCACCCAGTCCACCTCCAGCCTGTGGTCGGCTTTGGCCAGCCTGTTGGGAACACAGCTACACCACACAACTGCCTACCACCCACAGTCGAACGGACTAGTGGAATGCTTCCACCGTCACTTGAAGTCAGCTCTCATGGCCCGCCTGGAGGGGCCTAACTGGGTGGACGAGCTTCCCTGGGTCCTGCTCGGAATCCGCACGGCGCCCAAAGAGGATCTGCACACCTCGTCGGTCACTCTTATCAACCCAATATAACCAAAAGGACATGTATCGCACATTAACAGCCCAATAATACATTCTTAGATTAGGTAAAGCAAGACCTCCATCCTGATTCAAATTTTGTGAGTGACATTTACTAATTCTTGGGTCTTCTATCATTCCAAATAAAAGATAAAATAATACAATCTATCCGATCAAAACACTTCCTAGTCAAAAAAACAGGGATATTCTGAAATAAATATAAAAATTTTGATAAAATCATCATTTTAACTATATGAATACGACTAACAAGTGAAAGTGTAAATGGACTCCATCTACTAAATAAATACTTCATGGAGTCTACTAAAGCAGGGGTCCCCAACCTTTTTTGTGCTGCGGACCGGTTTAATATTGACAATATTCTTGCGGCCCGGCCGACCCGGGGTGGGGGGAGTAGGGTTGCCAACGGACAAGAGTAGGAGTCAAAAAATACATTGTGTTTACCCTGAGAAAGACTACAATGACCATGAGGCCTTGCTGGGCACCAGTGCGCATGCGTGTACCTGCTGTTATTATTCCCTGTAAATCTTTTTTGGCGATTCTGATCGGGGGGGTGGGGGGTGTTAATCACGACTGGAATATTGGTAATAAGGGGCTAATACACTCAATTTTGTTTCTAAAAGGGTTTATCTAACAAATTTAATATTAAACACACGGCGCATATTTTCCTCGCATGAATATAGTGATGTCAATTATCAGGGAGGACAGGGGAGCTTGAAGTAAGTGTTGAACGAACTTCCAGTAGAAGTGGTAGAGGCAGGTTCGATATTATCATTTAAAGAAAAATTGGATAGGTATATGGACAGGAAAGGAATGGAGGGTTGTGGGCTGAGTGCAGTTCGGTGGGACTAGGTGAGAGTAGCGTTCGACACGGACTAGAAGGGCAGAGATGGCCTGTTTCCGCGCTGTAATTGTTATATGGTTATGTAAGTCACTTATAAGTCAATAGCATCATAACATTTTAAGTAACGTTTGGATATTAAACACACAGCACATATTTTCCTCGTATGAACATATAAAATCATTGCAACACACCAATATCGCTGAATCAGTGGGAGCCCTGGGCTTGTTTTCCTGCAACGAGACCGTCCTATCGAGGGGTGATGGGAGACAGCGATACTCAAAGGGGGGTCCTTATGTCCAGTCTATTCCGCAATTTAGCTTTCGTTGCATTCATTGCAGAAAACTCCACTTCGCAGTAAATGTTGGAAATGGAAGCAACGTTTTCAGTGCTTTCGTGGCTATCTCAGGATATTTAGCCTTGACTTTGATCCAGAATGCCGGCAGAGATGTTATGTCAAACATACTTTTCAGCCCGCCGTCATTTGCAAGCTCGAGGAGTTGATCTTCCCGTGCTGACATGGATGACGCCCGGGTAATGACCTCGCGTGTGTTCAAGCTCAACAGTGGGCATGACAGGGAATGAGGAAAGGTGCAGCTGACTCATATCGTCAAATCATATCGTTTCCTCACGGCCCGGTAGCAAATGCTCTGCGGCCTGGTGGTTGGGGTCCGCTGTACTAAAGGAACAAATTTGGCTTTATAAAGATCCTTATATATTTTTAGTAATTGTAATACCTAAATATCTAAAAGAATCCATGACTTTAAAAGGAGTATTATCATATATAGAGACAATCATTTAAAGGAAACAATTCACTTTTACTGAAATTTATTTTATGTCCTGAAAAATCTCCAAATTCATTAAATAATTTTAGCAAGGCAGTAATAGATTTGTCAGGATTAGATATATAAACCAATAAATCGTCAGCGTAAAGAGAGATCTTATGCATGGTCTCATTCACAAAAATCCCATGGATATTTTTAGCCTCACGAAGAGCAATAACAAGGGGTTCTAATATTAAATTAAATAACAAAGGACTTAATGGACAGCCTTGCCTTGTCCCCCCTGAAAGCTGAAAAAAAGGAGACCTACAATTGTTAGTAACAACAGTAGCAATAGGGGCTTTATATATCATTTTAGTCCAATTATTAAAATTAGCACTGATGCCAAATTTCTGTAAAACATTAAATAAATATTTCCATTCGACTTGATCAAATACTTTTTCAGCATCCAAAGATACCACACGTTGTGGAGTTTTAGAAGAGGATGAATATATAATGTTAAATAGTGTTACGTACCCCGTAACTGGGTTGCCAAACCAGCAGAAATGGATCACTCACTTGGAGTCTGGATTACTAGAACTAAGAAAGTTTTATTAAAGAAACAAGCAACACAGTACTCTAATCAAAAGGATAATATATGCAACAGTTCAGCAATGATAAACACACATGTACACAGAATTAGGATAACAGGATCAATCAAGCTCTATCGTCGTCTAGGGGTAAATGACCAGTTTCAAAATGACGCGAAGTTCAGTTCAATTGAATTCAGTTCAGTTTGCAGTAATCACTGCCGTGGGAGATGGACAGTGGGGGGAAGGAGAGAGAGAGCAAAATGAATGAATATTCAACACAGCTTCCACACAGACCTTCGATATTCTTCGCAGTCAGCTTTCGGGCGAACCCTTTGTGATGTCTTCTGAAGTCACCGACCGTGACCCCTCCGTTTCCAGATACTATCGTTTCTCTGCGGTGAACCTGGCACCCAGGCAAGGGCGGACACACACCAGGTTCCCGCTGATCGTGCCTTTCCGCCCTGTGCGTCTATGGCTTGGTCCCGCGACCAGCCTTCCAAAACTTCCCACCGACTTATGGGAGGCGCACCGCTTCCAGGGTCTCGTTACCTCGTGGTGTCGTGTGTGTCTTGCCTTAGCGAACCTGTCCCTTTTTATCCCCCTGCTGGGATATTGCCTGTCCATCACTTCAAACAGTTCAGGGTTCAAAGGGGGAGCCGATCTTGACAGCTCTTCTTCCGTTAAACTCTCCCGTCCCTTCATTAACATCTCCAAATGCTGCTCCATTGTTTTCCTTATCTCTCTTTCTCCTGAAGACAGGTGGCAGACCAACTGCTGATCCCACTGGTGCCAGCACAGGCCAGCTAACATCTTAATCTATGTGTATTCTCGTCACACCTCCCACCTTTAAGGGTTTTTACCAGGGTAAAAATTACAAACATGAATACATTATTTGATATACACAAATACACATCTTTATCAGCTATTTGGCTAATACAGCGAACTTGAAGTTGTCAACACCTGACAGACAGTCAGCCATCGTATTTTCTGTTCCTTTTATATGTGTTATTAATAATCCCCTAGACCAAGCTCCAACTTAGCAAACTTCATAGTGGCCAAAAACACTAATGAATTGCCATCAATGTAACCTGTCATTGGGTTTTGTCCCGGACCACAATAACAAGGGTCGTCCCATTCCAACTTAGTTTTCTCTCGCAAGGGCTTAGTAGGAGGGGGAGGGGTAGTAACCGCAGAGTTATTGCAAAACTTCCTACAGTACCCCACCATCTCCAAGAGCCTTCTGAGGACCCTCTTGTCTGTCGGGGTTGGGAGGTCAGCGATAGCCTGCACTGTAGCTTGCATCGCTGCCAGCTGCCCCTGTGTCACCACAATTCCCAGGTAAGTGACCTTCGTGTGGCCGAACTCATTTTTTTCAAGGTTCACTATCAAGCTGGCTTCAGACAGCCGTATTACATCGCCAATACAAACCTCTGTGTTCGTCAGCCCTTACGTCACTGTATTACTCATTCTATAGGAGGGTTGCTCACTAGGCTGACCTATTGTAACAAACTCCACCCAGGGTCCCAGTTCTTTGCATCGCCTCGGGACAATCAAACACACGTGTGCAAGTCGTTTAATTACTTCTCCTAAAGAGTCGCTTTGTTCGGGGATTGAGGGAGAGACCTTATCAGCAGAACTGGCCAAAACAATAGTCTTCTCCCTTCTGGTCGATACCATACTCATCTTTTCAAAATGGTTTTTTTCTCTTATCAGGAGGACCCTAGCTTCATTGATTTCTGCGCTAACACCGACTAGGTTTGCTAGCATATCAAAAGCCTGTGACCGTCTCAGTTCGCGTCTGCCATGATCAATAACATCCTTTCTCCTGGGCAGCCGGTAAACCTCTTTCATGATTCCACCAACTGTTTCCTCCAGCACCGCAAAATGTCCACCGGGGGGTACCTTGTGGGCCAAGTTAAAAATCTCATCCCCATAACTCTTTTGCACCACCCCCCATTTCTCATCTGTGGGTATAATACTTGGTCTCCCTTTCTTCCTTAGCACTTCCTCCTCCACACAATAGCCTACTGGTTCCCTTGTTAATTCTGCGTCAGAGAGAGCTGTCTCCGCCAAAACCATCAGCCCCTCGTCTCGCTCCTGCATCTGCACAAATTCTTTCCTGGCTAATGCTAAGTCTGTCTCAGCTCCTTCACTACCTTTTGTTTCACTACACTCCTTCTTTTCACTTTCTACCTCCTCCTGGTATGTCTCAGCTAAATTTACTTCGGCAGTCCTGGGATGAACCTGTGAGTCCATGGGCAGGCTGACCTGTCAATCTCACTGCTTGGAACACGATTCCCCCGGCGAGGTCATTACCGAGCAAGACTTCCACGTCTTTCATCGGTAATTCGGACCTCACCCCGATCGTGACTAGTCCAGAGACCAGGTTGCTCTGTAAATGTATCTGGTGCAAAGGGACGGCCTCTGTCCCTTCCCCAATACCTTTGACCTTGACCTCCCCAGTCTGGGTCTCTGAGCTAAACTCTACTACACTCTTCAATATCAATGACTGACACGCTCCCGTGTCTCTCCAGATCCGCACTGGAAGTGGTTTTAACCTCTCCTTCACCGACACCAATCCGGCCGAGATAAACCTCTCGCGCCCTTCCTGAACTTTGGCAGACCTGTCCTTCCCTAGCGGTTCGCTTAACAGCTCGATACAGCCATTCAAAATTTCCGCTTTTCCTTTCCCCGTCTCCTTCCTTGGGGCAAAGCACCTGGACGCAAAGTGTCCGACTTTCCCACAGTTATAACAGACGACCCCAGGAGACTTCCTACCAAACTGCTCCTGGTCTACCTTATCCTTCTCACTAGTCCCCGGCTTACTTTCTGACTTTGCTGGCGGACTCTCCCCGCCGTCCTGACTACCCTTCTGGTAGCCTTTACTCAGGGCAAACTTGGTTTTATGTGTCAACACGTACTCATCCGCTAACTTAGCAGTTGCGGCTAAAGTGTCTGCCTCTTTCTCATCTAGGTAGGGTCTCATACCCTCAGGGACACAACCTTTAAACTGCTCAATCAGGATCAGCTGTAGCAGTCTATCATAATCCCCATTTACCCCCCTCGAGGCGCACAAACGCTCACAATATGTCTGCATCTCACGGGCAAACTGTAAATACGTGCGGCCCCACTGCTTCCTCGCATTCCGGAACCCCTGCCGGTATGCCTCCGGGACCAACTCATAAATCCTGAGGATGGCCTCTTTTACCACCTCATACCTCTGGGCATCTTCTGCGGACAAAGCTGAGTAAGCTTGTTGGGCTTTTCCTTTAAGTACACTCCAAAGCAAAACAGCCCACCTGTCCCTCGACCCGTCCTGACTTGTAGCAACTTTTTCGAAATGGAGAAAGTACCGATCCACGTCGGTATCGTCAAATGGGGGAACCAGCCTAACCTCCTGGGTCGCCTGGAACCCTCCACCTTGGTTCGGCATGGGCCCCTGCTCTGCCCTTATCTTTAACTTCTCCAGCTCGAATTCCCTTTCCCTCTGTTTCTCCTCTCGCTCCAACTGTCTCTCTCTCTCTCTCCTGCCTTTCTAACTGTTTCTCTTTCTCCCGCCTTTCTAACTCTCTCTCTTTCTCCCGCCTTTCTAACTGTTTCTCCTTCTCCCACCTTTCTAACTCTCTCTCCTGCCTTTCTAACTGCTTCTCTTCGTGTTCTAACTGCCGTACCCGGAACTCGTGCTCGGGTCTCAGTTTTTCAAGCTGCACCTGTACTGCGTCTCCAACAGGTTTTTCAATAGACACCACCTCCAGCTCCCCTTGGGGAAACACACCTTTAGATACATAGTGCTCTATGATAGCTCTGTGTATCTCCTCTCTCCTCATTGTCGACTTCCCCTTGGCAAGATTCAACCGTTTGGCCACAGCTACCAATTCCGATTTCCTGGCATCCTCTAATGCCTCCAAGGTTGGCGCCTTTATAAATTCCTCAACCTCCATTTCTGCTGTTTGTCTTTTCTTTCTTTCGGGAATTTTAACCCAATCAATTTACTCAGTCCCAAACTTAGCATTCAACATCGCGGATGAGAACCCCACTTATGTTACGTACCCCGTAACTGGGTTGCCAAACCAGCAGAAATGGATCACTCAGTTGGAGTCTGGATTACTGGAACTAAGAAAGTTTTATGAAAGAAATAAGCAACACAGTAATCGAAAGGATAATAAATGCAACAGTTCAACAATGATAAACACACATGTACACAGAATTAGGATAACAGGATCAATCAAGCTCTATTGTCGTCTGGGGTAAATGACCAGTTTCAAAGTGACGCAAAATTCAGTTCAATTGAATTCAGTTCAGTTCGCAGTAATCACTGCCGTGGGAGATGGACAGTGGGGAGAGGGAGAGAGAGAGCAAAACGAATGAATATTCAAACAGCTTCCACACAGACCTTCAATATTCTTCGCAGTCAGCTTTCGTGCGAGCCCTTTGGGATGTCATCTGAAGTCACCGACCGTGACCCGTCCGTTTCCAGATACGATCATTTCTCTGCGGTGAACCTGGCACCCTGGCAAGGGCGGACACACTCCAGGTTCCCGCCGATCGTACCTTTCCACCCTGTGCGTCTATGGCTTGGTCCCGCGACCAGCCTTCCAAAACTTCCCACCGACTTATGGGAGGCGCACCGCTTCCAGGGTCTCGTTACCTTGTGGTGTCGTGTGTGTCTTGCCTTAGTGAACCTGTCCCTTTTTATCCCCCTGCTGGGGTATCGCCTGTCCATCACTTCAAACAGTTCAGGGTTCAAAGGGGGAGCCGATCTTGACAGCTCTTCTTCCGTTAAACTCTCCCGTCCCTTCATTAACATCTCCAAATGCTGCTCCATTGTTTTTCTTATCTCTCTTTCTCCTGAAGACTTATGGCAGACCAACTGCTGATCCCACTGGTGCCAGCCCAGGCCAGCTAACATCTTAATCTATGTGTATTCTCGTCACAATAGTCTCCAAACATTTGAAAAAGAATAGCGACCCTTTATAAAGCCTGTTTAATCTTTAAAAATAATTTTACCCAAAATATTCTCCAACTGATTGGCCATTATCATTTTAATCAGAATCTTAGCGTCGACATCCAGTAATGAAATAGGTCTATATGAAGCACAATCAGTGGGATCTTTATCTTTTTTAAGAATTAAAGAAATAGAGACCTCATAAAAAGTAGAGGGTAAGTCACTTTTCACAAAAGAATCCTTAAACATTTCCAACATATACGGAGAAAGCAACTTCCCAATTTTTAAATAAAGTTCTACAGGATATCCATCAAGTCTCGGGGACTTACCAGATTGCATTGAAAAAAATAGCTTTATGAATTTTGGCTTCAGTAATTTAAGCATCGAGAGTTTTTTGATTCTCAGCCGAGATTTTAGGAAAAACAATCTTTCGTAAAAAAGCATTCATTTCAGAGGAATCTAACGGATGTTGAGATTTATAAAGTTCAGCATAAAAATCTTGAAAAATCTTTTTAATTTCTTCATATTCCTGAGCCAAGGTACCATCTCTCCTACAAATTTTCATGATTTGCCTTTGGGCTGCAGCCATTTTTAATTGAGATACAAGCAGTTTATTATTTTTATCTCCAGACATATAAAATTGGCTCTTTAACTTAAGCAAATAACCTTCAATGGGATGAGATAATAACAGGTTATATTGTGATTGAAGTTCCACCCTTTATTTAAATAAATCAATATTGGGGAAAATTGCATATATATTATCTAAATCTTTAATTTGTTTTGAAATTCTATCTAATTCTGCTTTAGTCTGTTTTTTTAAGTTTAGCTGAATAAGAAATAATCTGACCACGTAAAAATACTTTAAGTGTATCTCATATAATTAATTTAGACATACCCCCAGATCATTAAAAAGAAAAAAATTCTTTTATCTGGGTTTCAATGAAACTGACAAAGTCAGAGTTTTGCAATAATGTCTGAGACATGCGCCAAGGTGGGCGGGCAAGAGTGACATCATCAAATTCAAAAGACAAACTCAGGCACATGACCTGTAACAGAAAAATTGTTTTGGCCAATTTATTTGGTCCTAACTTAGATGATCCTTTTTTAAAAAAGCTATTTGCTTTATTGCCTGATTTAAATGAATGTATGCTAATAATAGGCGGATATTTTAACTGTTGCTTAAATCCTATGATTGATAAGAGCTCAACCAATCAGCGACTTCCAAATGGTTCTGCACCATTTATTAATTCCTTTTTGCTTGATTTTGGGTTGATTGATTTGTGGAGGTATCTCCATTCAGATAACGGAGAATATTCTTTCTTCTTACATGTTTATAAAAAATATTTAAGGATCGGTTATATTATAATCGATTCCCGCTTCTTGCCTAGTGTTAAAAATTGTGAATATGACACTATTGCTATATCTTTCCGTTCCTAACCTCCACCCACAAAGACTCCATAGACAATCCGTTCATGATGTCCACCTTTTTGCAGCCGTGAACACTATCTCTGATCAACAGTGCCATGCCCCCACATCTTTTGCCTCCCTCCCTGTCCTTTCTGAAACATCTAAAACCCGGCACTTGAAGTAACCATTCCTGTCCCTGAGGTATCCAAGTCTCTGTAATGGTCACCACATCATAGCTCCAAGTACTGATCCACGCTCTACACTCATCCACTTTATTCACAATACTCTTTGCATTAAAATAGACACATCTCAAACAGTCGGTCTGAGCGCATCCCTTCTCTATTACCTGCCTATCCTCATCCTCCCTCACACACTGTCTCCAAGCTTTCTCTATTTGTGAGCCAGCCACCTCTTCCCCAGTCTCTTCCGATTGCAGGGAGGTACTACTGCAGTTGTACAAGGCCTTGGTGAGACCACACCTGGAGTATTGTGTGCAGTTTTGGTCCCCTAATCTGAGGAAAGACATCTTTGCCATAGAGGGAGTACAAAGAAGGTTCACCAGATTGATTCCTGGGATGGCAGGTCTTTCATATGAAGAAAGACTGGATGAACTGGGCTTGTACTCGTTGGAATTTAGAAGATTGAGGGGGGATCTGATTGAAACGTATAAGATCCTAAAGGGATTGGACAGGCTAGATGCGGGAAGATTGTTCTCGATGTTGGGGAGGTCTAGAACGAGGGGTCACAGTTTGAGGATGGAGGGGAAGCCTTTTAGGACCGAGGTTAGGAAAAACTTCTTCACACAGAGAGTGGTGAATCTGTGGAATTCTCTGCCACAGCAAACTGTTGAGGCCAGTTCATTAGCTATGTTTAAAAGGAAGTTAGATATGGCCCTTGTGGCTACAGGGGTCAGGGGGTATGGAGGGAAGGCTGGGTTCTGAGTTGGATGATCAGCCATGATCATAATAAATGGTGGTGCAGGCTCGAAGGGCCAAATGGCCTACTCCTGCACCTATTTTCTATGTTTCTATGTTTAGCAAACCTCCCTGCCAGGATATTGGTCCCCCTAGGATTCAAGTGCAACCCGTCCTTTTTGTACAGGTCACGCCTGCCCCAAAAGAGGTCCCAATGATCCAGAAATTTGAATTCCTGCCCCTTTCTCCATCCCTCAGCTACACCTTTATTCTCCACCTCACTGTATGCCTATATTCACTGTCGCATGGCATAGGCAGTAACCTCGAGATTACTACCTTTGAAGTCCTGCTTCGCAACTCCCTTCCTAACTCCTTGTAGTCCGTTTTCAGGATCTCTTCCCTTTTCTTACCTATGTCATTGGTACTAATATATACTATGACCTCTGGCTGTTCTCCCTCCCACTGCAGGATATCTTGGATGCGATCGGAAACATCCCTAGCACCTGGGAGGCAAAATACCGTCCGAGTTTCTTTCCTGTGTCCACAGAATTGCCTGTCTAACCCCATAACTGTAGAGTCCCCTGTCATTACTGCCCTCCCCTTCCTTTCCCTACCCTTCCAAGCCACAGGGCCAGACTCTGTGCCGGAGGCACGGCTACTGTTACTTCCCCCAGGTAGGCTGTCTCCCCCAACAGTACTCAAACAAGAGTACTTATTGTTAAGGGGGACAGCCACGGGGATACTCTCTAGTACCTGATTGATACCCACTTGTCTGTCTCCCGTGGCCCTGGTGTGACCACCTGCCCATTACTCCTTTCTGTCACCTCCTCGCTCTCCTTGACGAGACAAAGGTCATTGAGCTGCATCTTCAGTTCCCTTAGGAGCTGCAGCTCGACACACCGGGTGCAGATATGGCCATCCGGAGGCTGGGAAACTGCAGGGCCTCCCACATCTGACACCGAGCACAGAAAACCGGCCTCACACACATACTACTTCCTTTCCGCAATTAACACAGATAAACCTGCCTCGCCTCGTTTCTGCCTAAGCCCATGGAGCCGAAGCCCTATTACTCTGCTACCTCTCACTCCACTGCCTGCTCCAAACGCTGCCAGCTGGATATGGCAGTCCTCTTTTTAAACTTTTCCCGCTCTACTGGCTGACGTCAAGCGCCTGTGCAGTCATGCCTCTCTTTACCCTGAGTAGTAAAATGCCTTCGCTCTGAAAATCTTTAGCCATTCCACTTGCAGCCTTCTTGCTCCGATCCTGAGTAAATACAGATGCAAAAAAAAATTAATGTAGGGATTCTTGGTTTTCAAAAGATGATGAGGCCCCAGTTAAGATGTAAGGGGTTTCTTCTTTTATATTACTGCTAAGGCTAATAAATTTGCTACTTTGTTATGTTATAATAAAATGGCTTCTCTGTAATGCTAACTGCTGAGTTAACGGTAGCAGCTTGTTTAGGTTATATTACTGATAACGAGAATTGTATTCATTTGTTAACCAATTGGGATAGATGTTACTCTTTATTGTGTGTCTGTAAGCTATTGTTTTCGCGGGCTTTGGGGCAGAAGGTGCGATGGGGACAGAGAGAGGAGTCGTGATGCTGTAATCTGGGCGAGGATCGGACCCATGAGGGAGTCCGAGGCCCAGGGTTTTTCGGGAGGAGAACCAAAGAGGAAGGACATGCTGGACGTGCTCTGGTCGTCCACCGTGGTTGGTCCCAGGCGGCCAGTCGAGAGGGTTGAAGGGGATCGAATGGTGGAAAGAAGTCTCCATTAATTGAGCTCCAACGGTTGTGCCAAAAGTGGTTGAACTTTGATAGGTCTGGTGCCTTTCACTTTCCTTTTATATTGTATCTCTATTAATTACATAGTTCCAGTAAGATCTATAAAGTGTAATAATTTAATTGTATCTGGTGTATTGTCTGTTATTTGGCGGGGTGGGGTACATCACACAGCATCCACACAAATTTGATTACCCAGTTTGGTGGGGCCAAAGGCTGCTCCCCCTGCATGAGAGCGAGCTGAGTGAGCCTGAGGCTTACCAGGGGCTACAAAGAGAAGTAAGGGGATGTATAGTATAGGAACAAATGAGGTACTTATGGAGTACAAGAAATACAAGAGAACACTTAGGAAAGAAGTCAGGAAGACTAAAAGAAGGCATGAAGTTGCTGTAGCAGACAAGATGAAGGAGAATCCTAAGGGATTCCACAGATATGTTAAGAGCAAAAATATTGTAAGAGACAAAATTCGTCCTCTGGAAGAGAAGAATGGTAATTTATGTATGCAGCCAAAAAAGATGGGGGAGATCTTAAATGCAGGGATATTTAAGTCATCCTTAGCTGCAGGAGAGGTAGCAGAGGATCAGAACACAACCTGTGTTGTTTGCTGTTTTAAAAAGGCTCTAAAAATAAACCAGGAAATTATAGACTGGTGAGTCTGACATCATTATGGGAAAGTTATTGGAAGGTATTGTATGGGACCAGATTTATAGATATATAAATAGTTCAATAGACATGGACTGATTAAGATTAGTCAAATTACTTCGTGCATGGTAGGTCATCTTTAACCAATTGAGGTCTTTGAGGAAGCTTCCAGAAGAGTTGACTACATGGACTTTAGCAAGGAAGGTTGGTCAACAAGGTTCAGTTGCTTAGCATTAAAGTTGATGCAGTAAATTGGATTAGATATTGGCTTTGTGGGAGAAGCCCGTGAGTGGTAGTAGATAATTGTCTCTTTGACTGGAGGGCTGTGACTAGTGGAGTGATGCAAGGATCGTTGTTGGATCCATTGTCGTTTGTGTCATGTATATCAATGATCTAGATGATAATGTGGCTAACTAGGTAAGCAAATTTCCAGATGACACCAAGATTGGTGGTGTAGTGGACAATGAGGAAGGTTATAATGCTTTGCAGCGGTATCTGGATCAGCTAAAAAAGGGCTGAAAAATGTCAGATTGAATTTAATGGCAGGCAAGTCCAAGGTTTTGCACTTTTCATAGTGTACCCAGATTTGGGAACACGGGTACTTAATTTATTAGAATTAACATCATAGGTTGTAAAGGTCATACATTCATAAATCAATGTGATGTGCACAGAAGATGGGATATTATGTTGAAGTTGTTTAAGACATTAGTGAGTCCAAATTTGGAATATTGTGTGCAGTTTTGGTCACCTACTTACAGGAAAGATGGAAACCAGGTTGCAAGAGTACAGAGAAAATTTACAAGGATGTTGCCTGGACTGGAGTACGTAGATTATGAGGAAAGATTGAATAGGTTAGGACTTTATTCCTTAGAATGTAGAAGATTGAGAGAGATTTGTTAGAGGCATACCAAATTATGAGGGGTTTAGATAGGGTAAATGCAAGCAGGCTTTTTCCATTGAGCTTAGGTGGTACTACAATCAGAGGTCATGGGTTGAGGATGAAAGGTGTAAAGTTTAGAGGGAGCATGAGGGAAACTTCACTCAGAGGGTCATGAGAGTATGGAACGAGCTGCCAGCACAAGTGTGCATGTAAGCTTAATTTCAACGTTCAAGAGAAGTTTGGATAGATGCATGTATGGTAGAGATCTGGTGGCCTATGATACTGATACAGGTCAATAGGACTAGGCAATTTAAATAGTTCCAGCATGAAATAAATGGGAGAAAGGACCCTGTTTCTATGCTGTACCTCCCTATGACTGTATGATTCTTAAGTTACTGACAGACTGATTCCTGTTTATTTTCTTTGTAATCAGGTCTAGTTCAGCGCTGTGTCATAATCCAGAGAGATGAAAATGGGTTTGACATTACAGTCAGTGGGGATAATCCTGTGTTTGTCCAGTCTGTCAAAGAAGGTAATTTTATATATTTTTTTTCTGCTGTTTAACCTCTCTGGCTATTTCAGAGCAACTTTTAGGTTCTATTCCCATTCTGTTAAATTCCACATAGAAATGTCAATAAAATATTTTTGGTTTTGTGAGAGAAGGAGTTGGAATATCTCCTTTTGTTCCCACTTATTACTCTTACTCTCTGTGTTTGTGTAACAGATGGAGCAGCTGTACATGCTGGTGTACAACAGGGTGACAGAATCATTAAGGTGAAGTATATCTTTCATTGGCATTGGTGATTTTCAAGTTGAATTATTCTAAGTGGACGCGATGTGTCAGTGGAAATTAATAATGTTCACCAGGTTATAAGTGAAGATCTCCAGAAGCTGCATTTGTGATTTGTAGCTTATTGGTGGTCCTTCCCATTTGGGTGTCTGGGAACACACTTATCTGGTACTGCTTTATCTGCAAACAAAACCACAATATTTTATTAGTGGTTATCCTAATGCTTGATTCCAAGCAATGAGAGCGATCATTGCACCTGCTACAATTATGTAATTCCACACATTATGCCGTGGTACATTTCATTCACATTATAAAAGTTAAATATCAGTTGAAATAAAATGTGGCTAATTATATCTATAAATGATTGGTGTATGAAAATCTTCACTGAAAATTTTGTCAGGTGTTTTCCAAAAATCTAAAAGAATTTCTACCAACTACCTCATAACAATTAGAAGCTTCTCAAGCTATGTGCTCCTTTTCTAAATTCATGCTGGTTCTTCTCACTAAGTTATTGAAGTTGCATTGTTCTTTAAGCAGTGGGCTGAACATTGATCTAAAAGGAAAATGCAGTAAATGCTCAGCAGGTCAAGCAGAATTTTAAAAGAGAACATGAGTTAAAATCTCAGGTCAGTTACCAATGGCTAGTTATCAGTGCTTATTTGGGTCAACTTGCTGTATTGTCATAGCCAAACTGTTTTCTCCTCTCCTTTGCTGTAAGATGGAATCTTCCCTGCCTTTCTCCACAACGCAACTACCTCCCGATCTTCTTGGTGGATGATGTCTGTTTTCTCTTTAGTGACTTTTTTGAATCTTTTTATTCTGTATGTTACTTATTTTCTGGAAGAGTTCCACAACCTCTGTTTCTAGTAGATAGGCATTACAGACTATGTAATCTAGTTCTGTGTCATTTATCTCTGAGTTTAAGTGCTATAGGATTTTGATCATCACGATAATTGTTCTGTTAATATTTCTTCTTCTTTACAAATTGCAGTCAGTTTAAGATTTTATTTGGTAATTTTCTTTAGTTCTGATAAACTGATATTTATTAAAATCCAAATGCATTATTTCTTTACCATACCTTGCCCATATTGGTGCAGAGCTTAGCACTGCTGTTGCACAGGTCCAAGAATAAAAGTTTCATTCCTCATGTTTGTGTTGTGGAGTTGTATTGATTTCCCACAGCTATATGGGTTTCTCTTATATGATTTTGTTTCTTCCCAAGGGCATACAGAATTTTAGATTAATTGGGTATTGTTAATTCAGGTAGGTGGCAGAAAAACCAATGAGGGCTTGATGAGCATGTGGAGTTGATGGGCATGTCAAAAGTAAGAGATTAGTGGATAACATTTGGGTGAATGTATTTGCAGGATCATCCTGAAAGCTGGCATAGCCTGAACTGCTAAGTGCTTTTTCTTGTATTATGAGGAATATGAAATATGTCACTGGTGGTGTTTTATTTGCAGGTTAATGGAACGTTGGTCACTCATTCAAATCATGTGGAAGTGGTTCGATTAATTAAATGTGAGTGCTGGCTAATGAGAATCATCTAAAAAATTGAGTACCACCAGCCATCCTGTAGGATGTAGAACTCAACCACACAACGTGTAATCTGTACAAGTAGATGCTCATCACTGCAGATGTAATTATCAGGCAGGGTACAGCCATTGAGGAGACAAAAAATGAAAGGGAAACTGTGTTCCTCATGGAGCATCAGATGACATTTATACATCAGCATCCACCTCTCATCTAGGAACGTGAAGAAAATCCTTTAAAATTCCATGTTTATATTAGTGACTGTGATGACTGCATGGTGACACATTTTTCAGACTTTTGGCTACTGGATATGATGAGCCTTAGTTGCAGTGAAAGAGATAACATCATATTATTGTGACTTACAGTAACTGTTTTGAATTTTGCCACGATCTTTACTGTTCAACTGACTACACATGCAAGTGCAATTACCAGTCTAGAGGATGGCAAGGTTACTAGAAAAATGTTTATTTTAGTATTGCGCCATTGCCTCTCTATGCCCTGTCACTTTACATAGTGGTGCAAGATCTGCCTTTTCTTACAGTGTTATTTTTTCTGAGCTCTGCTATGGATCTTTAAACTGCAGCAGTGAAACAGGCCTTTTGGCTCTGCTGATTCATGCCAACCACACCACCCACCCTGCTATTCTCAGTTGCCGGCACTTAGCCTGTAACTCTTCAAGCCCTTTCTTACCTAGTGCCTCTTAAATGTTGCAGTTGTACTCACTTCAATCACCTCCTCTGGTAATTCTTTCCAGTTTCTCACTTGACTATCCCTCACTTTTTGTACACTACATTGACAACTGCATTGGTGTTGCTTCCTGTACCCATGCTGAACTCATTGACTTCATCTGCTTTGCCTCTAACTTCCAGCCTGTCCTCAAATTTACCTGGTCCACTTATGACACCTCCCTCCCCTTTCTCAATCTCACTGTCTCTATCTCTGAAGACAGCTTATCCACTGGTGTCTGTTATAAGCCCATGGACTCACACTACCTGGATAAACGTCTTCCCACCCTGTTACTTGTTAAAACATCATCCCCTTCCCACAATTCCTCCGTCTCTGCCCCATCTGCTCTCAGGATGAGGCTTTTCATTTTAGAACGAAGGAGATGTCTTCCTTCTTCAAGGGAAGGGGATTCCCTTCCTCTACTATCAGTGCTGTTTCCAACCTATCTCTTCCATTTCACACATGTCAGCTCTTACCCTATCCTCCTGACACTCTACTGGGGATGAAGTTCCTCTTGTCCTCACCTACCACCCCTCCATCTTCTGCGTGGAGCACATAATTCTCAGGAACTTAGGCCATCTCAATGAGATCCCACAACCAAACATATCTTTCCCTCCAGCACCCCCCAATTTCTGCTTTCTGCAGTGATGCGACTTCTTTGTCCATTCGTCCCTCCCCACTGATCTCCCTTCTGGCACTTAACCTTGCAAGCAGAAAGTGCTACACCTCCTCCGTCACTACCACTCAGGACCCTAAAAAGTCCTTCCAGGTGAGGTGACACTTCACCTGAGAGTCTCTTGGGGTCATATACTGTGTTCGGTGCTCTCAGTAAAGCCTCCACTATATTGGTGAGACCTGACGTGGATTGGGAGACAGCGTTGCCGAGCACCTACATTCTGTCCACCAGAACATGTAGGATCTCCCAGTAGCCACTCATTTTAATTCCACTTCCCATTCCCATAGCGATATTTCCATCCATGGTCTCCTCCACTGTTGTGATAAGGCCACACTCAGGATGGAGGAACAACACCTTATATTTTGTCTGGATAGCCTCCAACCTGATGGCATGAACATTTATTTCTTGACCTGCTGGTAATGCCCCGCCACCCCTTCTCACTTCCTTCACCAGTCCCCATAACCTTTTCCTTCTCTCAGCTTATCCCTTTGCCTGACAACTGCCTCCCTCTGGTGATCCTTCCCCATTTTCTTTCTTCCATGTCCTTCTATCCCCACCTACCCATTTATCAGATACCTCCTTCTCCAGCCCTGTATCTCTTTCACCAATCACTTCCCAGCTATTTACTTTTATCTTCCCTTCCCGGGTTTACCTGTTACCTTGTGTTTCTCTCCCCTTCTGCCACCTGTTAAATCTACTCCCCAGCTTTTTTTCTCAGTCCTGCTGAAGGGTCTTGGTCTTTAACATCGAATGTCTTTTTCCCATAGCTACTCTGTGGCCTACTTTTTGTGTGTGTTGCTTGAATTTCCAGCATTTGCAGATTCTTAACATAGAAACATAGAAATCTTCAGCACATTACAGGTCCTTCTGTCCACAATCTTGTGCCAGCTATATAACCTACTCCAGCAACTGCCTAGAATTTCCGTGCCACATAGCCCTCTATTTTTCTAGGCTCCATGTACCTTAATAAGTGTCCTATGTACCTATTGTATCCGCCTGTATCGCCTTTTGCCAGTAGTGCATTCCATGCACTCACTACTCTCTGTACGAAAAACTTAACTCTGACATTCCCCTTATGCTTACTTCAAAGCACCTTAAAACTGTATCCTCTCGTGATAGCCATTTCAGCCCTGGGAAAGAGCCTCTGACGATCCACACGATCAATGCCTCTCATCATCTTATACACCCCTATCAGGTCACCTCTCATCCTCAGTCGCTTCAGGGAAAAAAGGCCAAGTTCGCACAACCTATTCTCATAAAGTACACCCTCCAATCTAGACAACCTCCTTGTAAATATGCTCTGTACCCTTTCTATAGTTTCCACATTCTTCCTGTAGTGAGGTGACCAGAAATGAACACAGTACTCTTAAGTGTGGTCTATCTCGGGTCTTATACAGCTGTAACATTACCTCACAACTCTTGAAGTCAATCCCATGGTTGTTGAAGGCCAACACACCATACGTCTTCTTAATATCACTGTCAACCTAGATAGCAGCTTTGGGTGTCCTATAGACATGGACCCTGATACCTCACTGTTCCTCCACACTGCCAGGAGTCTTACTGTTAAAATTATATTCTGTCTTCAAATTTGACCTACCAAAATGAACCACCTCACACTTATCTGGGTTGAAGTCCATTTGTCACTTCTCAGCCCAGTTCTGCATCCTGTTGATGTCCCGCTGTAACCTCTGACAACCCTCTGGACCATGCAGAACACCCGCAACTTTTGTGTCATCAGCAAACTTAATAACCCACTCTTGGTCACCATCCTCCATGCAGAATATAAACCATCTACGACTACCCTTAGACTTCTGTGGGCAAGCCAATTCTGGATCCACAAAGTAAGGTCTCCTTGGATCCCATGCCTCAATATTTTCTGAATGAGCCTTGCAGGGGGAACTTATCAAATGCCTTGCTGAAATCCATTCTGTCTTGATTCTGGTAAAAAGATTATCAGAATCCACCTTATCTATATACTTAATGATTTTATAAACATCCATCATCATCCTGCATTTCCTGGAATGAAAATCCATGGTGGCCAACCTCTCCTTATAACTGAGGCCTTCTAGTCCTGGCAGCATCCTCATAAGTAGCATCTGTATCCTCCCCAGCTTAACAATATACCTCTCCTATAACAGGTTGACCAAAACTATACAAAATGCTCCCAAGTGTGGTCTCACAATGACTTGCAACACCATAACAGTATCCCCCACTCCAAAATGAAAGCCACCTTGTTAAGTATCTTCTTCATCACCTGAATGCTTGTGCAGCCACTTTTAGCAAACTGTGCACTTGTACTTTCTGGTCCCTCTGTTCAACAACGCACATCAGCGCCTTTCCATTCTCTGTATAGATCCTACTGGTTTAAATGTCCATCTCCCTTACTGATCAAAATCTTTATGTAATTTGTTGTAACACTTCTTTATTATTAACAAGATCCCCTAATTTCGTATCTTCAGCAAACTGTTTGATAGTGGCAAATACATTCACGTTGAAATTATTTACATAAATAATGAATAACAGAGGTCTCAACACTGTTCCCTGGGACACCTCTCTAGCTTAGGCCTTCAGTGGGAAAATCAAACCAACCATCACTTTATGGTTCTTATCATTGAGCCAATTATGAATCCATTTCGCTAGTTCCTTCTGAATTTCGTGACCCAATCCTCAAGAACAATCTGCCATGCTTAGCTTGTCAGAGTCGATATAGACAACATTCACTGCCCTATCTTCATCTATCCTCTTAGTTACTTCAAAAAGCTCCCACACACAAACCATGTAGACTATTCTTGATCAGGTCTTGATTATTCAAGTGATAAATCTTGTTTTAGGAATTCCTGCTAGTAACTCCCTATAACTGAACAACATCAGCCACCTCGAGTCTTCTGCAAATATTTGAAGGACTTCTTGGGATTACCTTGAACCCCATGTGCCATATAAATTGCATTGCCTCTTTTTGTCCTGTTGATTTTCCTAATTTTCCTGCTCTTAAACTTTTTATTGTATTGGTCAAGGGATTAATTTGAACACAACTGCCTAAAACCAATGTATGCGCTCTCTTTCATGAACAGGGCCTCTATCTTTCATCAGCCAGAGTTCATTGAACTTGGTATGTCTACCCTTCACCTACACTGTAACATGCTGTTTCTGACTTGATATGACCCTGTTAAGAACCTCCAACTTGCCAGCTGTTCCTTTACATTCAAATAGAGTTGCCACTTGACCCCAGCTAGATCCTTCCGAATGCTCTCAAAGTTGACCCTGCTCCTGTTCAGTACATTAATCATTGGAACTGTTCTTTTTTGCTTAGCTTTTTAAAACTAATAAAATTGTGGTCACTGGACCAAAGTCTCCCCAGTTACAACTTTAGTTACCTGTCTGGCTTTGTTCCCTAAGGGGAGATCCAGTATCCCTCCTTCCCGAGTAGGTTCCTTGATACGTTGTGTAAGAAAACTGCCATTTATAACTTAAACACAAAATAATCTGCAGATGCTGGGATCAAAGCAACACTCAGAACACTTTGCAGGAACTCAGCAGGTCGGGCAGCATCCATGGAAACAGGCCGGAACCCTTCGTCAGGTTAGAAGAGTGAAGGGGCAGAGGCCCTATAAAGAAGGTGGGGGAGGGTGGGAAGGAGAAGGCTGGTAGGTTCGAGGTGAAAAACCAGTAAGGGGAAAGATAAAGGGTTGGGGAGGGGAAGCAGGGAGGTGATAGGCAGGAAAGGTGAGGGAGGAATGGGGAAAACACAATGGGTAGTAGAAGGAGGTGGAACCATGAGAGAGGTGATAGGCAGCTGGGGGAGGGGGCAGAGTGAAATAGGGATAGGGGAAGGGAGGGGGAGGGAATTACCAGAAGCTGGAGAATTCTATGTTCATACCAAGGGGCTGGAGACTACCTAGACAGTATATGAGGTGTTGCTCCTCCAACCTGAGTTTAGCCTCATCATGGCAGTAGAGGAGGCCATGTGTGGACATATCTGAATGGGAGTGGGAAGCAGAGTTGAAGTGGGTGGCTACTGGGAGATCCTGTCTGTTGTGGCAGACGGAGCGGAGGTGCTCGACGAAGTGGTCCCCCAATCTGCGTCTGGTTTCACCGATGTAGAGGAGGCCACACCAGGAGCATTGGATGCAATAGATGACTGCAACAGACTCACAAGTGAAGTGTTGCCTCACCTGGAAGGACTGTTTGGGGCCCTGAATGGTGGCAAGAGAGGAGGTGTAGGGACAGGTGTAGCACTTACGCTTACAGGGATAAGTGCTGAGTGGGAGATCCGTGGGGAGGGATGTGTGGATCAGGGAGTCGCGGAGGGAACGATCCCTGCGGAAAGTGGAGAGGGGTGGAGAGGGAAAGATGTGCTTAGTGGTGGGGTCCTGTTGAATGTGGCAGAAGTAAGAGAGACAGACTGTCCACTGACATCTTCTACAAGCCCACTGACTCTCGTAACTACCTCGGCTATACCTCTTCCCACTCCGCCACATGCAAAAATGCCATTTCCTGTTCCCAGTTCGTCCGTGTCCGCCACATCTGCTCCGAGGATGAGACTTTCCATTGCAGGACATCTCAAATGTCCTCTTTCTTTAAGGATCGTGGTTTCCCTTCTACTGTCATCAATGATGCCCTCACCCGCATCTCCGCCATTTCCCGCACTTCGGCCCTCACCCCATCCTCCCGTCACCACAACAGGGACAGAGTTCCCCTTGTCCTCACCTACCACCCCACCAGCCTCCAGATCCAGCACATTATCCTCCACAACTTCCGCCACCTTCAACAGGACCCCACCACTAAGCACATCTTTCCCTCTCCACCCCTCTCCGCTTTCCACAGGGATCGGTCCCTCCGCGACTCCCTGATCCACACGTCCCTCCCCATGGATCTCCCACCTGTCCCTACACCTCCTCTCTTGCCACCATTCAGGGCCCCAAACAGTCCTTCCAGGTGAGGCAACACTTCACTTGTGAGTCTGTTCAGGTCATCTATTGCATCCGGTGCTCCCGGTGCGGCCTCCTCTACATTGGTGAAACCAGACGCAGATTGGGGGACCACTTCGTCGAGCACCTCCGCTCCGTCCGCCACAACAGACAGGATCTCCCGGTAGCCACCCACTTCAACTCTGCTTCTCACTCCCATTCAGATATGTCCATACATGGCCTCCTCTACTGCCATGATGAGGCTAAACTCAGGTTGGAGGAGCAACACCTCATATACCGTCTAGGTAGTCTCCAGCCCCTTGGTATGAACATAGAATTCTCCAACTTCCGGTAATTCCTTCCCCTCCCTTCCTCTATCCCTGTCACTCTGCCCCCTCCCTCAGCTCCCTCATGGTTCCGCCTCCTTCTTCTACCACCCATTGTGTTTTCCCCTATTCCTTCTTCACCTTTCCTGCCTATCCCCTCCCTGCCTCCCCTCACCAACCCCTTTATCTTTCCCCTTACTGGTTTTTCACCTCGAACCTACCAGCCTTCTCCTTCCCACCCTCCCCCCACCTTCTTTATAGGGCTTCTGCCCCTTCCCTCTTCAGTCCTGACGAAGGGTTCCGGCCTGAAATGTCGGGTCATCATTTCCACGGATGCTGCCCGACCTGCTGAGTTCCTCCAGCGTGTTGTGAGTGTCGCCATGTATAACTTGTTCAAATTCCTTCCACACAGTCCCTTGCACCCTGGATGATCTGCTCAGTATTGGGAAAAGTCAACTCTCCCACCCTACTATTCTTAACAACTATGTGCAATTTCTCAACAAATCTGCCTCTCAATTTCCTGGTGACAGTTGGGGGCTAGATTTATAATACAGCCCTACCAAGGTGACCATCCCCATTATGTGTCCCCTCAATAACATCGAAGCAATACGGTTAAGTCTTTCCTCCCTTATTAAAAAGACGGCATACCCCCACTCTTACCTGTTCCTCTGTCACACCTAAAGCACTGGTATCCTGGAACATTGACCTATCATTCCTGCCCTTCTCTCAGGTATGTTTCTGTTCTGGACTCAGTATTCCAGTTGTTAGAAGAAATCCACGCCCTCAGAGAAAACAGCACAATAGGGTTAAGAGGGAACTGGAACATCCATATTAAATGACGGAGCAGCGTCAATGGGCCGAATGGCCTAATTCTACGCACTTATGTCTTATGTTTTTATGGTCTAACAAAAATCCCTAAGTATTAATTAAGTAATGACTTGGTCATCTGTTTCTTATTCGAAGAGGTGACTTTGTCAGAGCATTTATCTCAAAAACAAAGCAATTCAAATAAGGAATGGTTAAAGGCTGTAGGAACATAAAAGGTGCTCATTTGTTATAGCAGATTTGGATTGGAAGAGTTTGAATCTGCTTTAGTTCGTAATTAGTTTTAGAGATTTCTACAGTGTTTCTATTTCCAGCTGGATCCTATGTGGCTCTCACAGTTCTAGGCCGTCCCCCGGCTCTTCCTGAATTCCACTGACTTCTACCGATGGAGATGCTGGGAGTAACTTCTTTCCTCGACAGCAAGGTCAGATGTCCCCAGCATTCTCCCACCATTGTTCAAGCAGCAACTGCCCAGAGAGGATCACAAGTCCCATCCCTGTGGCAGTGAGTGTTCAAATTCCGTAAATAGCCAATTTGCAGTGCTACAGAAAATGAGTTTTTTCTATAAACTAACAGGCATTAATTAGTGCTCTCTGGTATTAACCTGCCTTTAGGTTCCTGCAGGATATGTGCTGTGTTGAATATACATTGTCACATCTGCTTGTTCTTTGAATGGCAGAATTGCATCCCCTTTGAGAATGCAACTCTATTGATGACAAGAAGTTGTTGATAACTAACTTGGGAGACAGGTCATGTGATTATTAAACTCATAATCTTCTTTACTTGTTTCTCCCTTAAATTGTCTGGCTGCCTGGCCATAAAGAAAACATTACAGATGTTTTCTTTTCCTCTAGTGGTGGAAATGGTGCTTCGCCACTTGAGCATTTGGTAGCTTGGAAAATTGAAATCTCACTGAGTGGCTTTGATGTGCTTCTACACTGTCATTCATCTACCATAGCATAGAGGATGTTCGTTTTCTGAAGGGTGTTTGAATGAATTGTCACTCCAGGCAACACACATCAAAGTTGCTGGGGAACACAGCAGGCCAGGCAGCATCTATAGGAAGAGGTACAGTCGACGTTTCAGGCCGAGACCCTTCATCAGGACTAACTGAAGGAAGAGTGAGTAAGAGATTTGAAAGTTGGAGGGGGAGGGGGAGATGCAAAATGATAGGAGAAGACAGGAGGGGGAGGGATGGAGCCAAGAGCTGGACAGGTGATAGGCAAAAGGGATATGAGGCTGGTGAAGGGGGAGTATCATGGGACACGAGGCCTAGGCAGAAGGAAAGGGGGAGGGGAGCCCAGAGGAAGATGGAGAGCAGGCAAGACGTGATTGTGAGAAGGATGGGGGGGGGGGGGGGGAGATAATAAATAAATAAATAAATGAATGAATAAATAAATAAATAAATAAATAAATAGATAGATAGATAGATAGATAGATAGATAGATAACAGATGGGGTACAAGGGGGAGGTAGGGCACTAACAGAAGTTAGAGAAGTCAATGTTCATGCCATCAGGTTGGAGGCTACCCAGACGGAATATAAGGTGTTGTTCATTCAGCCTGAGTGTGGCTTCATCTTTACAGTAGAGGAGGCCGTGGATAGACATGTCAGAATGGGAATGTGTCGACTGGGAGATCGTTTCACTGAACACCTACGCTCTGTCCGCCAGAGAAAGCAGGATCTCCCAGTGGCCACACATTTTAATCCCACATCCCATTCCCATTCTGACATGTCTATCCACGGCCTCCTCTACTGTAAAGATGAGGCCACACTCAGTTTAGAGGAACAACACCTTATATTCCATCTGGATAGCCTCCAACCTGATGGCACGAACATTGATTTCTCTAACTTATGTTAATGGCCCTCCTCCCCTTCTTACCCCATCCCTTATTTATGTATGTATGTATCTATTTATTTATTTCTCTCTCTCTCTCTCTGTGTCTCTCTCTCTCTCTCTCTCTCTCTCTCTCTCTCTCTCTCTCTCTCTCTCTCTCTCTCTCTCTCTCTCTCTCTCTCTCTCTCTCTCTCTCCCTCTCCCTCTCTCCTCCCCCCTTTCTCTCTCTGTCCCTCTCACAATCACTCCTTATCTGCTCTCCATCTTCCTCTGGGCTCCCCTCCCCCTTTCCTTCTCCCTAGGCCTCCCATCCCACGATCCTACCCCTTGTCCAGCCATGTATCCCTTTTGTCAATCAACTTTCCAGCTCCTATCTTCATCCATCCCCCTCCTGTCTTCTCCTATCATTTCGGATCTCCCCCCCCCCCACCCCACTTTTAAATCTCTTGCTCTTACTTCAGTTAATCCTGACGAAGGGACTCAGCCCGAAATGTCGATTGCACTTCTTCCTATAGATGCTGCCTGGCCTGCTGTGTTCCACCAGCATTTTGTGTGTTTTGCTGGAATTTCCAGCATCTTCCAGCTTTTCTGGTGGTCACACTTCCGGGTTTATTTTAATTAGTCCTGAACTCTGAACTGCTTCAATAAGCCATACAGATAAATATTAGGCTTTCTCCCCTCTCTCTGTTAATGATTGTATATCTGTATTTCTATCATTCTCAGTATCTTTCCTCTTCCCATTCTTTTCATTGTTTTCTCATTCCCTCCAGCTCTCTCTCTCACATACATAACACGCACTCCTGTCTGTATATTTTCTTTGTGAATATTCCTCTATTTCTGTTTCTTCTGTCTCTGCTAATTATATTGTCTCCTGTTTAATTTAAATTAGATACCTTCAGAGAATGACTTGAATAGAATCTGACTCTTACTTCTGTTACTTTCATAGGAAGACACCATTGTGCACAACCAGAAAGTTGAGATTCTGAGGAATATGCTGCACACTGAGTTATGACAGCTCAAGGTATGTTAGATGGTAAAAGTTAATCTCTGTAGTCTAATAAGAAAACTGATTTAAAAAAAGAAATCTGCATCACCTGTTTGAAATGTAGAAGCTGAGTAATCCAGTGCCTGTAATTTAGTGCCTGAGTTGTTCAGGCACTACTAAACTGGTGATTTTGTAGGAAGTCATTCTCATCCTTCAGTGCAGATTCTAATAATTAGCCTCATTTACTCCAGGTTAGGTATGTGATGGATTATTTATTTATCCCATTGCAACTGAGTGGTCAGTCATGTTGTCTCTGTGTGAATTTATTGCCTGATGCGAATAGTTTAGTTTTCTGATTGGTACCTGATGGACTCTGCATTTATGTGAGCATTTATGTTCTCCCTAAGTGATTTAAATAGTGTATCAGTTAATCCCAGGTGGATCTTATAGACACAGATGATATTGCCTCTAATGAACCTGATTTGTTAAACTCGGTTTTCAAACTAAGCTTGATTTTTTTTACAAAGCAGCTAAAGGAGAAGTACGTGAGGAACCCATTGCCACAGGTGCTTCAAGATAAACAGGAGGTAGAAAAACACATTCAACAACTTCAGGAACAACTTAGCAAAGCAACAGGCTCATCACGGGCTAGGCCACTTTGTCCGGACTCTAAAGTAACAGTGACTACCTTCTCCAGTAAAATACCTTTGTGATCTTATTGTCTGCTATGCTAGAATATGTGATCTGGTTTAAAAAGCATCTTATCCTCATAGTATTGCAAGTGTACGCTCTTGTTCATAAGTGTTTTCTGAACACTCAAAGTTGTGTTACCATAATTCACAACAATGCAACCAATCCAATCCCAGATTTCTTTCACAATACACTGAGAACCATGTATTTACCGTGATGTCGTTTTCCCTCATTGTCCCTCTCTAACTCCCACTCTCAACTTTCAAATAATTTAAATTTTATTTCCTTTAGGATGGCTCAAGTTCGATTCGACAGTATGAAACATTAGCTATTGTTGAAAGACTGACAGAAGGTGAGGACTAAAATTTGCTTAACTGAGAATTGGCTGTCAAATCAACCTAATCCTTGCTCCACACACTCCTCATTTCGAAATGTAAATCCCTTTTTAGGATTTGTGGGCACATAAGTATAGTAGTGTGTATTCCAATGGCTGTAATGGAGTGCTGGCTGAAAATTACAAGTATGGTCCTCACCACTGTGAGATACTGGGATGTGAGATTTTTATTAAAGAAACAAAATGTTCATTTTCTTTTCTATGAGTTTTGTGTTAGTAGCCATGTTCTCTCGAAGCATTTTAAGCAAACTCTCAATAGAGTCCTGGGTTGGAAGTCCTTATTTCTTATTTGTAGCAATGAGTCAGGGTAATATCATGAATAGGATCTCCTTAACGTCTACTGAATTTCTTTCTCATTTATTTTGCTGGTGCACAGTTAAATACCCATTTTCTTCCTCAGCATTGTCTTGTAATATAATCAGCTCCTTTTCCATTGCCAGTCTACCCTGATCCCAGATGTCTTCAAGCTGCTCCCTGTCCTTCTATATTTCCTGTCCATCCTTCTCAGTGTCCCCACCATCCCTTCTTCATATACAAACTTCCAACTGTGCTGCTCTTCCTTATTGTGGTTTCCCCCATATTTTTGTATTTTATACTGCTGGGTCGTGTTTGAGGGACAGTGATCTGGTAGACAGTTGCCTCTTGTCAGGCAGGACTGTATTATTTCCCTTCAACCCACTTGGACAAGGCCCAGGCAGGAACAGGTAGAAGCATGTACAGGATGAGGTATGAACAGCTCTGTGAACAGGAAGTGCATACCAGGATGGTAGGAATGGGGGCAGGGAGCTTGGATAAGGTGTAAGGGTGCACCAAAGTATAAAATCTCCTGGTCCAACATCTGGCAGGCAAAACACCAGTGCATTGTTCATGATCCAGGCTGTGTACAACCTCCTGTCTAGTCCAGTGAAGCTGTTTGCTTTGGGCAAAAGTGAGGCACCATCATGTCCTCTCTGTCTTGACACATCCTCAGCAGCAAACCATAAAGCCTTGGGAAAAGGACACTGCTGCTGGTACCATGTCCAAGTGTTGAAGGCAGTGGCAGAAAGTGTCTTCTCAGCCATTAACAACAGTGGCCAACCCAGAAAGCCCATAGTCTTTATCAAAGCTGGAGACCAACCACAGTCTCAGCCCAAATCACCTGCAGGCTTGTTCAGCACGGCTTCTGGCTGGCAACAGAAGTCGATCTTAGTAAGCAATTAAAGTTCCCTGATTTCATCATATCATCCCCGTGAAGTGTCACTTGGCCATTCTGTCAAAAACTTCAAAGCAGGTGATTATGGTAGAACTGGCCATACCTTGGGAAGACTGGATTGTGCAGTTGTTTGAATGCAAGGAAGTCATATACCAGGAGCTGGTAGAGATGGGGGTGGAGGGCATGATGTGAGCCCACAGAGGTGGGGTTTAGGGGTTTTGCTGGCTGTGCAGACCTACTCTGTCCTTGGCATTACAAGGACTGCAAAGAGAAAACCCATTAGGACCATCACAGCTGCTGAGTGAGCCTCCAGATGGCAGTGGATCAAGAGGTGTTACCCATGGACCATTGCTTTTGGGATACCAGCCAAGCCTGATTGGTTGAGTCACATGGGCGAGAGTGTCTAATGTTGAAAGATCTAAAACACCCGATGACTGCAGATTACATCACAGATTATGTGTCCCAGCGGTTCCCAGGATATATCTCAGCATCGTAGTTTAATTTTGTATCAAAGTTTTTAGAATGGAAGGTTTATAAATTTTTAGTTTTTTAGATTATGAGAACACTCAGTCCTCGTTTATTGTCATTTAGAAATGCATACATGCATTAAGAAATGATACACTGTTTCTCCGGAGTGATATCACAGAAAACAGGACAAACCAAAGACTAACAGTGACAGAACCACATAATTATAACATATAGTTACAGCAGTGCAAAACAATACCATAATTTGATAAAGAACAAACCATGGGCACGGTAAATAAAGTCTCAAAAGTCCCCGAGCCGATTGACTCCCAAGTCCCCGATAGCAGCGGCAAAAGGGAGAAACTCCCTGCCATAAACCTCCAGGCACCGTCAACTTGCCGATGTCTTGGAAGCAGCTGACCACAGCCGACACTGAGTCCGTCTGTCCGAAAACTTCGAGCCTCCGACCAGCCTCTCCGATACAGCCTCCCAAGCGCCATCCTCTGCCGAGCGCCTTCGACCTCGCCCCAGCCGCTGAAACAAGCAAAGCCGAGGATTTGGGGCCTTCTCCTCCCGAGATTCCGATTACCACACAGTAGCAGCGGCAGCGAAGCGGGCATTTCAGAAGTTTCACCGGATGTTCCTCCGTACTCTCACATCTGTTTCCATCAAGTCAGAATTGTGCACGGTCCCCTACTTGACAGATAACAGACATCACCACCGAAGTGGCCGCGCGCGCTGCCGTCGCGCCGCCATCTTCTCCTCCTCCTTTTGTCGTAGTTGTATATTAAGTGAAAAATGACTATAGCCATCAGATCAAATCCCACTGTTTTGCTCAGTCCTTATATCCTTTAATACAGTAATCTATTTTATTTGTTTTTAATTCTCTTTCTGAAGCATTGCTGGACTCTTGCTGTACAAATGTTGAGAGCCTATCCCACATTTGATCATGTCCCCACATTTTATTTCCTTCTTTAATTTTAATGCTTTACCCTTTGAATCTTGGCTTTCTTCTTTACCATTTACTTGCCACTATCCTAGTAACTTGTTTTGGTAATAAAATGCATTTGATCTGAAGGAAATTTATCATTTTTTTTTGCAGATCATGAGACCATTCATTCATCAGTCTTCCAGCCCCTGTTAAAGAACTTCTGTGACTTCCTTATTATCCTGGCCAAATCCACAAGCTCTTCCCCTATAACTAGCTCCCTAAAATATCACAGCTCCTATGTAATTCCCTTTCCAAATCTAGCGAGAAGAAAGTACTGAAATTCATCTGGAACCTCTGCATTATTGAGTGATGTAGTATTATCTAATGAGGAGCATTGTTGCTGGATTTGGTTATGCCAGTTGCTGCAGATTCTGACGCCTAATAATTTCAGACTTTGTGCACCACTTTTTAGAATCAAGTAAGCCTGTTTTGTATTGAACTGCATTCTTCAGGTAGCCAAGGAGAAGGAAATTTCCAGATGATTGTTTGTTAGTGGTGCTCTGTCTTCTGATTCTTTGCTGTTCTTCATCAGATGCAAGCGAATGGGAGCATGATTTTCCATCACAGAGTGAGAATACAGGATCATATAAAAGCCATATTTCATTCTTTCATGCAGAGGTGAGAAGTCCTGGGGCCAGGTTCTGGCAAATTTTCAATCTTCACTCAGCGTTAAATCAGTTAATGTGCTAAAATCTTTACTTTTCAATGAAAGGTCTTAATTATTCTTTGACCTAGTTCTATGCGAGTAGACTGGTTGAAATGTGAAACTTGTGCTGCTGTACAGTCCCTCAAATCCTCCAGTATCTTAATGTAATAAAATTAAATGTCAGCCAAGCAGCAAATGATTTTATTGCTTTGGTTAGAAATATCTTACTGAATTAGATGCAGTACGGGTCCACAGTCCCTTATCCGAAATCCTTGGGGCCAGTTGCATTTCGGAATTCAGAAGTTTTTGGATTTCAGACCCCCCCCACCCCGATACCAAAAACACGTATGCTCAAGTCTCTCCGACCTCCTCGACCCGCTGCCTGGGACCAGTCATGGTAGTAGACCAGAGCGCTTCCAGCACGTCCTTCCTCTTCGGGTCTCCTCCCGAAAACCCGCGAAACCACACAGTTCCCAGCCATATGAGACAGAATATCACCTACAGAAAGAATAACATGAACATTCATTGGTTTGTTGTCTCCCTTGTCAATAATATAACCCAAACAATCAGGGAGTCATTATTCCAAAAAAACCATTTTAGACACCTCAGCAGCCAGTGTAACCAAGACCCAGTTACATAAAGATACTGGAAATCCAAAGCAATACACACAAATTCGGAATCAACTCAGCAGTTTAGGCAGTTTCTGTGGAAATTAATAAGTTGATATTTCTGACTAAGGCCTGTCTTCAAGAGTGAAAAGGAAGCCAGAATAAAATGGTGGAGGGAGGGAAGGAGGATAACTAGAAGGTGAAAAGTGAAGCCAGTGGGTGGGCAAGGTAAATGGCTGGAGAGAAAGGAATCTGATTAGAAAAGAAGAGTGGACTACTGGAGAAAGGGATGGCAGAGGTGACCCAAGGGAGTGATGGACAGGTGAGAACAGGTAAGAGACCAGAATGGTGAATAGAGGAAGAGAGAAGAGGGAGGGGGAGGGAATTTTTTTTCACCAGAAGGAGGAATTGATGTTCATGCCATCAGGTTGGAGGCTACCAGATGGAATATAAAGTATTGCTCCTCCACCTGCCTCATTATGACCCCAGCAGATTTGCAGATGAAGTGTTGCCTCACGTGGAAGAATTATTTGGGTCCCTTAATGGAGGTGGGGTAGGAGGTGAATGGGCAGGTGTAGCATTTTTGCCAGTTGGATTGTCACTAAAAAAAACCAAGCAATCAAAAACTGAGATACTCTGAAAGGTCCTAGGTAATTTTTTTTTAAACTTTGAGATGCCCATGGTTTAGCCATTGTGTTCTTCTGATCATTGATTTTGGGAGGTTATTTATTTAGCCAAGATTTCCAGGGAGTAGTGAGCTATTTGCTGAACAAAGATGCTCCAGTGAGAGCAACCTGAGCAAAAAGTCGGCTGCAATCCCATTTGCAAAATCCTGACAACTTTAATGACTTCCAGTTAAGAATTCCACAAAATGTTTGAGCAACAGTTATTTATACCACACCTCCAGACTAATGAGGCTTCCAAAACTACTGGAGAGCCTAATATTCACAATCAATCAAATTCTGTTTAAACAATAAACTTTCTTTTAAAATTTATGGAAGTTATTTAAAGTTATTGAAAACACACTCAAAAATACAATTAAGTTAATCTAAGTCAGTTGTAGGTGAGCTAAGGTTAGCATACCAGACTTGCTTCCTTATCAAAATTGAGGGATTTGCTGAATCTGCTGGTGTTTTCCCTCAGGAAGTTCAGGTCTTCTGCAGACACATGCGTAAGTGTTGAAATCCTGAACTTCTGTGTAGTTGACGGCAATTTTCATTCCTGCTGTTCTTGATGCAGGAACTGGCTTCCTAAAGTTTCCCAGCAGTTGACTAAAATCTCTCTTTTGATCTTAGTTTAGTTTACTGTTTTCAATTTAATTAATTAAATATGAAGATATAAAAGTGATGATATTATTTCAAAGATATGAATGGGATTTATTCTCACTTTTTAAATAAAATCCTTACGTAATTAATCAGTATTTTCATTTGTTTCCTATTACAATTTGGCTTTAAATTTACTTTTTTTTCAGAAACTAAGCTATGTCACAGTTCTTGAAAGCAAGCAAAGGTGGAAACATACTTGTTGATGATGGAAATTATATCTATCACTATCATAAGAAAAGTGCTGTGGGCACGAAAACTTACTGGAGATGTGTGGTACGATCTTGCAAAGTGGGAGTTCATATCGACAGCAGTGTAATAACAAAACGAATTAATGGTTCTCCTGCTGCTGCAATTAGAGCAAAAGGGTCGATTTTAGAGTTGAAAGAAACTACGATATCCTCACAAGAACCAACAAGACATCTCATTGGAACAACTTTGCCAAAACATGATGAATTTTCAATGGCAGAAATGCCCTCTGTCTTAGCAATGGGGTGAAATGTTCGTCGTTGGAGACAGAAAGCACAAAATGCTCCATCTATACCAAACCAAAGATGTAATTACAAAATACCAGACGAACATTGTATTCCCCCCACTGGACAAAGGTTTCTTGCAATTGATACTTACATAAATAATAAAAATAGAATGCTCATCTTTGCTTCTGAAGAGGGTTTGGATGACTTGAAACGATTTCAGAATTGGGCAGCAGAAGGCATTTTTAAAATTTGCCCACTAGTCTATTATCAACTGTACTGCATCCATGTCCAAGATGGTACATTCAGTATTCCCCGTATTTTTGCTCTTCTACCCAGTAAGACTAAAGAAACATATGACCACCTACTCACTCTTTTGTTGCAGACTCGCCCTCAGCTTAATCCCAAATTATTGCTGATAGATTTTGAACTAGGAGCAAGAAAGAGTATAGCAGAAACATATCCTAATGCAACAATAAGCTTCTGTATTTTCTATTTGTCAAAATCCATCTTTAAGAAAATATGCGACCTCGATTTAAAGACAACGGTATAACAAAGATCAAGAATTCAATTTAAAAATTGGATGTTTCTCTGCATTAGCTTTCCTTCCAGTAAATGATGTGGTAGCAGGCTTTTTGGATCTGAGTGAAGATCACGATGTACCTCCCAAATTCATCACATACTTTGAAGTTTGCCGCAGGCCAGCCCCCTAGGCCTGAGTCAACATAGTAGTTTGAAGTTACACACATTGGCCAAGCAAGAGGTAGAAGTGGGCGCAGGATTGCAGCAATCTTTTCCATTGCATCTTGGAATGTTCATGATCGAACAATGAACGACTTGCCTAGATCTAACAGTAATTTGGAGGGGTGGCATAATGCAATCCAAAATTCAATTATTTGTCAACACCCCTCTGTTTGGAAATTAATTGATGTGTTGAAGAAAGAGGAAGCTATGGCCACAAAGAAGAAAAATTTTTGTTAAAATCCTGAGGATAAATTAAGTTTAAGCCCACAACATGCGTACTTTTTAAGTTTGGACTTATAAATTAAAATTTTAATCAATGAAATGCATGTTACAATCCCTTTTTTAATTAATAAAACTTTTTGATAAATAAATGACATGAATATGTAAAATTATATACACAAAATAATCTGCAGATGCTGGGATCAAAGCAACACTCACAACACGCTGGAGGAACTCAGTGGGTCGGGCAGCATCCATGGAAACGATGAGTCGATGTTTCGGGTTGGAACCCTTTGTCAGGACTGAAGAGGGAAGGGGCAGAGGCCCTGTAAAGAAGGTGGGGGAGGGTTGGACGGAGAAGGCTGATAGGTTCAGTTGAAAAACCAGTAATTTGAAAGACAAAGGGGTGAGGGAGGGGAAGCAGGGAGGTGATAGGCAGGAAAATAATGGGTACCTGAAGGAGGCGGAAACATGAGGGAGGTGATAGGCAGCTGGGGGAGGGGGCAGAGTGAAATAGGGATAGAGGAAGGGAGGGGGAGTGAATTACCGGAAGTTGGAGAATTCTATGTTCATACCAAGGGGCTGGAGACTACCTAGACGGTATATGAGGTGTTGCTCCTCCATCCTGAGTTTAGCCTCATCATGGCAGTAGAGGAGGCCATGTATGAACATATCTGAATGGGAGTGAGAAGCAGAGTTGAAGTGGCTGGCTACTGGGAGATCCTGTCTGTTGTGGCGGACGGAGTGGAGGTGCTCGATGAAGCGGTTCCCCCGATCTGCGTCGGGTTTCACCGATGTAGAGGAGGCCGCACCGGGAGCACCGGATGCAATAGATGACCCCAACAGACTCACAAGTGAAGTGTTGCCTCACTTGGAAGGACTGTTTGGGGCCCTGAATGCTAGCAAGAGAGGAGGTGTAGGGACAGGTGTAGCACTTACGCTTACAGGGATAAGTGCTGAGTGGGAGATCAGTGGGGAGGGACGTGTGGATAAGGGAGTCGCGGAGGGACTGATCCCTGCGGAAAGCGGAGAGGGGTGGAGAGGGAAAGATGTGCTTAGTGGTGGGGTCCTGTTGAAGGTGGCGGAAGTTGTGGAGGATAATGTGTTGGATCCGGAGGCTGGTGGGGTGGTAGGTGAGGACAAGGGGAACTCTGTCCCTGTTGTGGTGGGAGGATGGGGTGAGGGCTGAAGTGTGGGAAATGGATGTAGAAAGATGTGCTTAGTGGTGGGGTCCTGTTGAAGGTGGCGGAAGTTGTGGAGGATAATGTGTTGGATCCGGAGGCTGGTGGGGTGGTAGGTGAGGACAAGGGGAACTCTGTCCCTGTTGTGGTGGGAGGATGGGGTGAGGGCTGAAGTGTGGGAAATGGAGGAGATGCGGGTGAGGGCATCATTGATGACGGTAGAAGGGAAACCACGATCCTTAAAGGTTATATCTTTTATGAAATATACATATATTGAGACACAAATCTAATATGAGATATATACATATATTGGAATACAAATGTCCAGGATGCAAAAAAAACAAGATTCAAATGTCGAGGGATGCCAGTGACCAGAACACAGTTGTCCAGGACGCAATTGTCCTGTCACCGGACGGAAGCAATTCAATATGGCAGAACCAAGGCGAGGCAGTACTCTGTTGCTGAGCTGAATTAGAACGGCTGGGTACAGGCCAAATCAAGGCAATGGGGTCCAGACTTCAGAGCATATTAAGGCAACATAATGTGACGTTTGGATGACATTTTAAGTGCCAGGCCGAAACAGAAAGATCAGGTACAGGGTGAATCACGTTAGCAGGTTTCAAGCCCCAGAGCGAATCAAAGCGACTGAGCCCAATCTTTCAATGATGATTTAGGCGATGGGCTAGATTCAAAAGGTCAACATATTGGGGGCCAAGGTGAGTGACAGGCCAGTTCCGCTCACTTCTCTGTTCTGTGCTGCACTAAGGGTCTGGGGAAAGACTCTCTGTGGTCTTCAGTTCAGAATGATATTTGCATGTGTTTATTGTTTGCATGAATTATGTTTTCTCTCCACACATTGTTTGGCGCTCTTTTTTTCAATAGATTCTTTTGTGTTTCTTTATTTCGTGCTTCCCTTTAAGGAGATGAATCTCAAGGTTGCATATGATATACCTACTTCAGCAATAAGTTTTCGTTGAGCTTCAAAGTAATGAAGACCAACAGAACTTACACCTTCATAACCATCCTAACAACTTGTGCAGCAAATTTGAGGGATCTATGGGCTTTGATACCAAGGTCCCTCTGTTCCTCCACTCTGCTAAGAATTCTTCCAATACAATTCTTGTATTCTGTCTTCAGATGGAACTTTCAAAGTGTATTATTTCACATCTTTCTGGACTTAATTCCATCTGCCACTTCTCAGCCTACCTCTGTCTCTGTCCTACAACATTTACCTTCCACATTATCCATTAGTTTGATTGCCCTTTTTGAACAAAGACCTAAGACATGAGCAGAATTAGACCATTCCGATAAGCAAGGCTAGTTTTTCATTCCTTCACGGCTGATCCTAGATCCCACTCAACTTCTGCCTTAAATATGCACACTGATTTGATCTCCAGTACAGTCTGTGGCAGAGCTTTTCACAGATTTACAAATCCTTATGCTAAAAAAAAATCCTCCTTATCTCTGTTCTAAAAGCTTTCCCTAAATTTAGTTCTGGAAACATCCTCTGCACATCCACCTTATTTAGTCCCTTCAACATTCGGTAGGTTGAATGAGATCCCCTTGCATTCTTCTAAATTCCAGTGAGTACAGGCCCAAAGCTGCCAAACGTTCCTCATATTTTAATCCCTTCATTCTCAGAATCATCCTCGTGAACCTCCTCTGGACTCTCTCCAATGACAGTGCATCCTTTTAGAGATAATGGGCCCAAAACTGTTGATAATACTTCAAGTGTGGCCAGACTAGTGTCTTGTAAAGGCTTTGCATTATCTCCTTGCTTTTATATTCTATTCCCTTTGAAGTAAGTGCCAACATTGCATTTGCCTTCCTTATCACAGTCTCAACTTGTAAATTAATCTTCTGAGAGTTTTGCATGAGGACTCCTAAGTCCGTCTACACCTCTGATGTTTGAATCTTTTTCCCATTTAGATAATAGTCTGCACTATTATTCCTTTTACGTAAGTACATTATCATGCATTTCCCAACACTGTATCTCATCTGCTATTTTGTTGCCCATTTGTCCAATTTGTCTAAGTCCTGCTGCAATCACATTCCTTCTTCAGCACTATGTACCCCTCCACCTATTGCTGTCATTACCCGCACACGTTGCCACAAAGCCATCAAATCCATTATCCAAATCATTGACGAACAATGTGAAAAGTGGTCGTCCCAATATTGACCCCTAAGTAACACCACTAGTCACCAGCATCAACCAGAAAAGGCCCCTTTTATTCTACTTGCTGCCTCCTGCCTGTCAACCATTTCTCTATCCAACCCACTAACTTTCCTGTAATGCTATAGGATTTTATCTTGTTAAGCAGCCTCATGTGCGGCACCTTATCAAACATCTTCTGAAAATCCATGTAAATGTCTTTCCTTTCTCACCCTGCTTGTTACTTCCTCAAAGAACTCCAACAGATTGGTCAGGCAAGATTTTCCTTTACAGAAATCATGCTGGCTTTGACTTATCATTAGCTCCAAATACCCTGAAATCTCATCCTTAATAATAGACTCCAACACTTTCCCAACCACTGAGGTTAAGCCAACTGGCCTATAATTTCCTTTCTTTTGCCTTCTTCCCTTCTTAAAGAATGGGGTGACATTTGCAATCTTCTGGTCCTCCAGGACCATGCCAGAATCAAGTGATTCTTGAAAGATTCATGACCAATGCACCCGTTCTCTCCTCAGCAATCTCCTTTAGGAATCTGGGATGTTGTCCATCTGGTCCAAGTGAATTATCCACCTTAAGACTTTTTGGTTTGCCTAACACTTTTTCCTTTGTAATAGAAATGGCACTTACTCCAGTTCCCTGACATTCAAGGACCTCTGGCATACTGTCCCCATTACTAACTCACCAGCACTATTTTTTCAGTGGTCCAGTATCAACTGTCACCTCCCTTTTACTCTTTATGTAACTGGAAAACTTCTGGTATCCTGATTTATATTATCAGCTAATTGCCCTTATGTTTCATCTTTTCCCTTCTTATAGCTTCTTAGTTGCCTTTCGCGGGATTTTAAAAGCTTCCCAGTCATCCAACTTCCCATTGTGCATAAGTACCATCCGTGTTTCCTTTTCATGTCGACAGAATTGCCTATCTGTCCCTCTGAGTATAGAGTTTCCTACCACTGCTGCCACCCTCTCAGTTCCCTACCCTTCTGAGCCACAGGGTCAGACTCTGTGCCAGAAGCACGTCCACTATTGCTTCCTCCAGATAGGCCATCTCCCCCAACAGTACTCAAAATGGAATAGTTGAGGGGAATAGCCACAGGGGTGCTCTCTACTACTTGATGTTCTCCCTTCCCTCTCCTGACAGTCACCCATTTAACTATCCCTGTAACTCCTGTCTATCACTGCTTCACTTTCCCTAACTAGCTGAAAGTCATCGAGCTGCAGCTTCAGTTCCCTAACACAGTCTCTAAGGAGTTGCATGTGTCCATCAGGGAGGTTGGGAGTCACCTGGAAATCCCACATCTGACACCCAGAACAGAACAAAACAGGCATACCCACTTTTCTTTAAATAAAAAATAAGGAACGAACTTACCTGCATACCTGGCCTCTACCTGTTTTAACTGAAGCGCTGTTGAGTTAAAATCTTACTATTCAGCCTCAGATTACTCTGCTAGGCAGTACTTCTCCTTTATAGAGAATTTTTTTAAAGCCCTTTGTTGGACCCGCACAGGAATGGTGCTTTGTGTCTATCAATGACTTCCCTCGAAAACTAAAGCAACACACACGAAAATTGCTGGTGAACACAGCAGGTCAGGCAGCATCTATAGAAAGAGGTACAGTTGGGAAGGGTCTTGGCCCAAAACATCGACTGTACCTCTTCCTATAGATGCTGCCTAACCTGCTGCGTTCACCAGCATTTTTTGTGTGTGTTGCTTGAATTTCCAGCATCTGCAGAATTCCTCATGTCTGCTTTTTAAAGCTCCTTGTTGGACTTGTGTGGGAACATTCCTGTTGTGTCTGTGGAATACTCCAATCAACAACTCTTCTCAAAAAGCTTCCTGTTTTTCAAGTAAACACAAAATACCCTGCAGATGCTGGGGTCAAAGCAACACTCACAACATGCTGGAGGAACTCAGCAGGTCAGGCAGCATCCGTGGAAATGATCAGTCAATGTTTCGGGCCGGAACCCTTTGTCAGGACTGTAGAGGGAAGGGGCAGAGGCCCTATAAAGAAGGTGGGGGGAGGGTGGGAAGGAGAAGGCTGGTAGGTTCCAGGTGAAAAACCAGTAAGGGGAAAGATAAAGGGGTTGGTGAGGGGAGGCAGGGAGGGGATAGGCAGGAAAGGTGAAGAAGGAATAGGGGAAAACACAATGGGTGGTAGAAGGAGGTGGAACCAAGCGGGAGGTGATAGGCAGCTGGGGGGGGGGGGCAGAGTGAAATAGGGATGGAGGAAGGGAGGGGGAGGGAATTACCGGAAGTTGGAGAATTCTATGTTCATTCCAAGGGGCTGGAGACTGCCTTGACGGTATATGAGGTGTTGCTCCTCCAACCTACATGGCCTCCTCTACTGCCATGATGAGGCTAAAGGCTAAACTCAGGTTCGAGCAGCAACACCTCATATATCATCTAGGTAGTCTCCAGCCCCTTGAATAGAATTCACCTACCTCTGCCTAAATAGTTGATCAGGAACAGCACACCAAATCATAGGTGAGTCAGTACTTCCATGCCTAGGTTCCAGCATTCACTAGGTCTCCTTCCAGTTTCTCACTGCCTTAGTTCTCCTCTCTACCTTTCAAATTCTTTCCTTTGTTTTTTGTATCCTTTCAAGTCAATGAAGTTTCATACCATTGCAATATCAGAGACATTAATGCTAGGGCTCAGTGGTAACAAGTTGCCATAGAATGTTCAAATGTATCATTTAGGAGAAGGTTGCTCATGTATGATGCCTTGTAAAAATATTTGGCCCCTGAACCTTTGTTCACATTAATGAGTATTACAATAAGGGATTTTGATCAATTTAACTGAGACTTTTTTTTTGTGAATCACATGATCCTTTTTTCACAGTAGAGACCAAAAACAGAAAATTGTAAAGCATGAAAAGCTAATATTTCAAAAACTGAAATGTCAGCAGTTTGAAAGTATTCATCACCTTTTGCACAGTACCTAGTTGAACCATCTTTCACATCCGTTAGTCTTTGGATAAGAATCTATTAGTTTCACAATGTGATGGAGCAAGATTTTCCCATTTCTCCTTTCAAAATTGGCAGTGTGGTTGGGTCTGAAAGATGAACAGTTTAAGCTTTCTGGCAGAGGCTAGAAAGTTTTTATCCAGGATTTCTGTATTTAGCATATGTATTTTCCCATCAATTCTGACCGGATTTGCAGCTCCTACTGCTGAAGAGCTTCCCCAGAGCATGATTGTACCCCCACCATACTTTATAGTAGGAATGTTAGAAACATAGAAAACCTACAGCACAAAATAGGCCTTTCGGCTCACAATGCTGTACTGAACATGTATTTAATTTAGAAATTACCTAGGTTTACCCATAGCCACCTATTTTCATAAGCTCCAGGTACCTATCCAGAAGACTCTCAAAAGACCCTATCGTATTCACCTCCACCACTGTCACTGACAGCCCATTCCATGCATTCATACACTCTATGTAAAAAACTTATCCCTGACATCTCCTCTGTACCTACTTCCAGGCACCTTAAAACTGTGCCCACTCCTGCTAGCCATCTCAGCCCCGGGAAAAAACCTCTAACTATCCGCACGATCAATGCCTCTCATCATCTTATACACCTCTATCAGGTCACCTCTCATCCTCTGTCACTGCAAAGAGAAAAGCCCGAATTCAGTCAAGTTATTCTCATAAGGCATGCTGCCCAATCCAAGCAACATCGTTGTAAATCTCCTCTGCACCCTTTCTATGGTTTCCACATCCTTCTGCAGTGAAGTGACCAGAACTGAGCACAGTACTCCAAATGGGCTCTGATATAGGTGTAACATTATCTCTTGGCTCTTAAACTCAGTCCCACGATTGATGAAGGCCAAGGCACCGTATGCTTTCTTGACCACAGAGTCAACCAGCATAGCAGCTTTGAATGTCCGTGGACTTGGACCCCAAGATCCCTCTGATCTTCCACACTGCCACGAGTCTTACCATTAATGCTATATTCTGCCATCATATTTGACCTACCAAAATGAACCACCTCACACTTATCTGGGTTGAACTCCATCTGCCACTTCTCAGCCCAGTTGTGCATCATATCAATGTCCCGCTGTAACCTCTGACAGCCCTCCACACAATCCACAACACCCCCAACCTTTGTGTCATCAGCAAACTTACTAACCCATCCCTCCACTTCATCATCCAGGTCATTTATAAAAATCACGAGAGTAAGGGTCCCAGAACAGATCCCTGAGGCACACCACTGGTCACCGACCTCCATGCAGAATATGACCCGTTTACAACACTCTTTGCCTTCTGTGGGCAAGCCAATTCTGGATCCACAAAGCAATGTCCCCTTGAATCCCATGCTTCTTTACTTTCTCAATAAGCCTGGCATGGGTACCTTATCAAGTGCCTTGCTGAAATTTATATACACTACATCTACTGCTCTACCTTCATCAATATGTTTAGTCACATCCTCAAAAAATTTAATCAGGCTGGTAAAGCACAACCTGCCTTTGACAAAGCCAAGCTGACTATTCCTATTCATATTATGCCTCTCCAAATGTTCATTATTCCTGCCTCTCAGGACCTTCTCCATCAGCTTACTAAACACTAAAGTAAGACTCACTGGTCTATAATTTCCTGGGCTATCTCTTACCTTTCTTGAATAAGAGAACAACATCTGCATCCCCCTAAACTTACAGAATCTCTCCCTTCCCAAATGATGATGCAAAGATCATTGCCATAGGCTTAGCAATCTCCTCCCTTGCTTCCCATAATAGCCTGGGGTACCTCCCGTCCGGTCCTGGAGATTTATCTAACTTGATGCTTTCCAAAACCTCCAGCACATCCTCTTTCTTAATGCCTATATGCTCAAGCTTTTCAGTCTGCTGTCAGTTATCCCTACAATCGCCTAGATCCTTTCCTATAGTGAATACTGATGCAAAGTACTCACCAAGTACCTCTGCTATCTCCTCAGGTTCTATCGTTATCTAGTTTTTTGAAACTTATGTAAGCTTTTCTTTGTGACTAGATTTTCAGCAGCCTTTGTACACCGCAGTTCCTGTACCCTACCATCCCTTCCCTATCTCATTGGAACATACCTATGCAGAATGCCACACAAATATGCCTTGAACATTTGCCACATTTCCACTATACATTTCCCTGAGAACATCTGTTCCTAATTTATGCTGCCAAGTTCCTCCCTGATATTTCCCCTTGTTCCAATTAAACACTTTCCTAACTTGTCTGTTCCTATCCCTCTCCAATGCTATGGTAAAGGAGATAGGGTTGTGATGAGTATCTCCAAAGTTGTCCCCCACTGAGAGTCCTGATATCTTACCAGGTTAATTTCCAGTACCAGATCAAGTACAGCCTCTCCTCTTGTAGGCTTATCAACATATTGTGTCAGGAAACCTTCCTGAACACACCTAACAAACTCCATCCCATCTACACCTCTTGTTCTAGGGAGATGCCAATCAATATTTGGGAAATTAAAATCTCCCATCATGACAGCCCTGTTGCTATTACACCTTTCCAGACTCTGTCTCCCTATCTGCTCCTCGATGTTCCTATTACTATTGGGTGGTCTATAAAAAAAGCACCCACTAGAGTTATTGACCCCATCTTGTTCCTAACTTCCACCCACAGAGACTCAGTAGACAATCCTCCATGACTTCCTCCCTCTCTGCAATTGTGACACTATCTCAAATCAGCAGTGTCACGCTCCCACCTCTTTTGTCTCCCTCACTGTCCTTTCTGAAACATCTAAAGCCTGGCACTCTTAAGTAGCCATTCCTGCCCCTGAGCCATCCAAGTCTCTATAATGGCCACAACATCATAACTCCCAAGTGCTGCTCAGCGTTCTAAGCTCTTCTGCTTTATTCATAATACTGCTTGCATTAAAATAGGCACACCTCAAACCAGTGATCTGAGTGCGTCCCTTCTCTATCACCTGCCTATCCTCCCTCTTGCACTGTCTGCAAGCTTTCTCTGTTTGTGAGCCAACCGCCTCTTCTTCCATCTCTTCAGTTCAGTTCCCACTCCTCAGCAATTCTAGTTTAAACTCACCCCAATAGCCTTAGCAAACCTCCCTGCCAAGACATTGACCCCCTTTGGATTCAAGTGCAACCGTCCTTTTTGTACAGGTCACACCTGCCTCAAAAGAGGTCCTAATGATCCAGAAATCTGAATCCCTGCTCCCTGCTTCAATCCCTCAGCCTTGCATTTATCCTCCACTTCATTCTATTTCTATTCTCTCTGTCGCGTGGGCCAGGCAGTAATCCAGAGATGACTACGTTTGAGATCCTGCTTCTCAACTTCCTCCCTGACTCCCTGTAATCTGTTTTCTGGACCTCCTCCTTTTTCCTATCTATGTCATTGGTACCAATATGTACCCCGACCTCTGGCTGTTCACCTTCCCACTGCAGTTTATCGTGGACGCGATCAGAAACATGCTGGACCGTGACACCTAGGAGGCAAACTAACATCTGTGTTCTTTTCCTGCATCCACAGAATCACCTGTCTGACCCCCTAACTATGGAGTCCCCTATCACTGCTGCCGTCCTCTTTCTTTCCCTACCTTCCTGATCCACAATGCCAGACTCCGTGCCACAGGTGCAGCCACTGTTGCTTCCCCCAGGTATGTCGTTTCCACCCCCCCCCCCCATCAGTACTCAAGCAGGAGTACTTATTGTTAAGGGGGACAGTCACAGGGTTACTCTCTAGCATCTGACTCTTTCAATACCTCTTCTGACTTTTACCCTCTTATCTATCACTTGAGGCCCTGATATGACTACTAGCCTATAGTCCTCTCTATCACCTCCTCATTTTCCCTGACCAGATGAAGGTCATCAAGCTGGTGTGCAATATTAGATTTATGGACCACTTAGTGTTGAGACCAACAAGTTCCACTTTGGTCTCATCCAACCACAAGACTTTCTTTCACATCTTTACAGGATCTTCTAAATGACATTTTGCAAAGTCTTGAGAGGCAAGGATATGCTTTTTCCTGGCCAGAGCTTCTTCCTTGCCATTCTTCCATAATTACCCAGTTTCTGCAAGGTCTTAGAAATTATGGAGCCATGAACCACATCTCCAGTTGACTTATGGAGCTCACTCAGAATGACTGTTACCATCACAGTAGCTTCTCTTACAAATTCTATTCTTCTCAGGCAACTTACTTTAGAGGGATGGCTTTTTTCTGGATGGACTGCACTGAGCTTCGAGGTGTGTACAGTGCCTTTGAAATAGTTTTCTACCCTTCCCTAGAATTGTGTTTCTCTTCTATCATTTCTCTAGAGTATCATTTGTATCATTTATCTTGTATCATTTCACTTGTCTAGCTCTTTTGTCTTCATTTGGTTTGGTCTGTTGAAAATCTACCAGACCGTGGGCTTTACAGACGAGGGTGTATTTATTCTTAAGAATTCATTGAAAACAGGTACAGTATTCCAGAAACAAAAATGGACAGGTTTTGGATTTTTTTTCCTTTTGAATTGATGCAAAGCACATTTTTTTAATAAAGTAGCTCAAAAAATCATACAGTACTTAAATAAGTTTAAAATTTAGAAAATGAGACAGTAAAATGTGAGAGTTGAATAGTTCTGTCACACTTCTATAAATACCCTTCTTGTGCAAGACACTGTACATGGTTTGAAGGGCAATGGTCCAGTTGTAGGTCAATTGGGCTAGGCAGAATATTGAGGCAGCATGATCTTGATGGTCAAAGGTCATGTTTCAGTGCTATATTGCTCCCAAGGATGGAAATAGCTAATAGAAGAGGACATAATTTTAAACTGATTGAAGGAAAAGTATAGGGCTATGTCAGATTTATTTTTAGACTGAATGGTTGGTGCGTGAAACATGCCACTAGGGGTGGTGGTAGAGGCAATTATATTAGGGACATTTATGAGATTGTAAGAAAGCACATAGTTGAAAGTAAAATAGAAGGCTATGCAGAAGGGAAGGGTTAGATCGATCCTACATTAGATTAAAAGGCCAGCACAACATCCTGGACTGAAGGAGTGGGCATTTAGAGTTCTTATCACCATCTGGGGTTGGTCTCAGGGAAGAACAGATCCTACTCAGAGGGAAATCAGAATCCTAACCTGCACCCAGGGGAGACTGCGGTTCTGAACCCATCACCAAAGGGAAGGTTAAATAAACAATTGAACCCACCCCTCCCACTGCAACCTTGACTTCGAGGGGGAGGGGTTAGAGATCTGAACCTGGACCCTTGCCTCCAATATTTTCAGCTTCTCCTTACAGTAGTTCTCCCACTAAATCCAGTCAGCACAGAGGATCCCCAGCAAGTGAAGCCTCTGTACACTGCCAGTAAGCTACAGATATACAATAATCTTGTCTCAGCAACAAGCATCCAATCTGCACGACTCATAAAATGGCAGTGGATTGGCAAATCCATTACATGGCTGGAAGAAACTATTAATCTCTGTAAGCAACTGTTCTTCCTGTTGAGGTTCCCTTCCAAAGACTTCACCTCTCACCATAATGAGGTTGTGGAATGAGGGAAAGGAAAGCTCCAGATGGAAGGTTGGAATAAAACTCATTCTAGATTGGGAACAATAGGACAAATTAAGACATGGGAATTTATGCTAAATTGATGCAAGTGTGCTCAACGGTTTCAGGGCTGGTCATTATTTGAAGTATATCAGAGATGGAGCTAAGTGCAGTAGCACAGAAGTACTCATGGATGAGGTGAGAGCCTCTAAAACAGATCTGAGATATCAGCCTTCATTATCTATATCTTGTGAGCTTCTCTACAGGAGACACAACAGGCAGGAGAGGAGCCACAATTATAAAGAAGATTGAAGCTGGAATAGATAGTAGTTGTCAAATCATACTAAGTCCCTCAAAATTCAGATGGGACTTTGGACATGTATCAAATTCCCTGACCAAAAAAGAACTGGTTGATAGTTAATTGTCATTGTAAATTCTCCCATGATTAAGCTAGGGTTGTATCAAGAGTTGCTTGGTGGTGTGGCTCGAAGGACCAGAATGGCATTATTATCACTGTATCTCAATACAGAAGACAGCAAATTGCAAATACAAAACAAAAATATACAGGTTGTGTACCCCTAATCTGAAATGCTTGGGACCTGAAATGCTTGGGGCCAGAAGTGCTTTGGATTTTGGATTTTATTGTGAAATAGACTGGGATTGTCATAATTTCTGACTCTGAATTTATGTGCTACCAGCAGGCAGTCTTTGACTTACTTTTATTTGTCATACATGTTGTTAAACACCACTTATATAATGGAAGTATAATGAGTGCAGGGTAACAAAACCAGCACAGCAGCATCAGGAGAATACCTGAATCGCTGTTGAACCAAAATAAGCAATGACAGGCTTTCAGTCTCTACCTATGATGCCATGTTTTGATAAAAAGATTACAGTTCACTATACTTTTTTAGGTTTTATGTAAGGTATATTAAAAAAATCAACATTGTAGATTTTTGCAATCAGCTGACACTTTGACAACTTTACTGCCATGCCTTTTCTTAAATCCTTGCAACCAGCTTGCTGAATATTCATAATTACTTTCAATTTTCTGTTCATTATGATAGATCTTTGCTTGTTTCATGATCAGATTTTTACCTGTTCTGCAAGCCACTGGTTTTCCAGCTCTTTACCAATTCCAAGACGGATTGTGCCAGTTTTCCTTGTGAGGTTAGGTCATCATCATTAGGGTTTCCACTAAAGCTTCCAAACAGATCATACACTTTTTTTTCTGCAGGCATTCCCCCATCCTGATGGACAAGAAATTAAACTATTTGTATTGGATCTAAATTCTTTGAATTGTGTCAATGATCAGGAATCTCTCATCATCTGATATCTTTTTAGCCCTGTGACACATTACACATCAGTAGGAAAATAACTACAAAATAAATATAATGGCATCAGTGCTTTGAAAGTCATGCCTCCGCCTAATTGGATATATCACTACTGATTCACCATATCTAAATCCTGGAAATCTGTCTCTGAACTCCATTAGAAGAACTGCAACAGTTCCTTATGAAGATTATCAGGGTGCTAGAAAGACTCACCCCTGGGCAATAATAATCAGTCATACATAGAATCTGTAATTACTGACAAGTAACTTATTGCCTCAATGGAAGAAAACATGAACTTGCACAACTAATTACCTGTGTGCATGCCTACTAAGTTTCCCTGCTATTCCATGAATGATTGGCTCTGGAAAGTTGTCACTGCCTTGCATTTTAAAGCTCTTTACTTTAAACAATTATTATTAGTTTAAATGTGCATTTCCATTTTGTTGGCTTGAGGTCACCTGATCTACCTGGGCCACCTTTTTATTGGCTTTGATCCAAGGCTACAACCAACATTGTTCTATGTCCTTTGCCTTCAGCCTTGTGCCTTTTGTTCTTCGCAACTCTGATTGGTTCAAACCGGATGTCCCAGTCACTGAGACTAGCAAGAATACAGATTGCTCTTTGTGCAAGCACGCCACTTTTCATAATAAATAGCTACATGTCTGAAAATAGTCTCAGGTTTTGCAGGTCATTAGCTGAAATTTCTTGTGTCCACAATTAATGTTCTGATTAAGTTATCTCAGTGCAATAATTGGTTCATCAAAAAGTTACAAAACTTACGTTATATAAAAAATGGTAACATTTACCTACAGAATTCAATTACCTCTGCTGCTTTATAAAAGTGCCATCCTCTAAATTTTGCCTTCCATCTATACTTTAAATAATACAATTACACTGGTCAACAAAGATTATGCTTCCTGAATCCTTAAGGTATATCTTATGGACGTTGGACTGATTTTTATGAGAATTTCCCTATCATGCACCATTTCTTTTAAATATTGCCTATATTTGTTGTATCGAATCATAATTCAAGTCAGTTAAAATGTTGCCCGGAACGCACACTGAAATGTTTTCTATTTTGTCCAGGCATGGTTAGGCAGGGTGGATGCTGCATGGCAGGACAGGTTTTAGAAAGGCTATAAAAGCTTCAGGCCAGCACACACACACCGTTCTATGCATTGCATTTACAGGTTTATCAGTTTGCGATCACATTGATGTGCATGGTCTGTGCACTATGTGTACTCATTATAATAAAGTAATTTCATTTTCAAGAGTATTTGTAACAAAATGTCCAGCCAATGTTGCAACAGCTGCATCACTTTTTGTTATATTTGTGGTGAGTATATGCTTAAATCTCAAAGATGGAGCATGACTCCTCTTATTAAGATAGCCTATGAGTTCTACTGTGGGTGTAAAATTGGCGACCAAGACAAAGCCTGGGCTCCTCACTTTTGTTGCGCAACATGCACTGTTGGTCTTAGAGCTTAGATCTCAGAAGTCAATGCTGTTCACTGTCCCAGTGCTATGGTGAGAGCAAAAGGATCAAGCAACAGACTGCTACTTCTGCCTGACCAGTGTGTCTCGTTTCTCTGCTAAGAACTAGAAATCCCTTGAATACTCCAATATTCCTTCCGCCATGAGACCTGTGCTGCATAACAACAGTCTTCCATTACCAGTCACCAGAGACATGATGTCTAGAAGAAGCAAATAAAGATGCTGTGATGCACAAGAGAGGAATAGAAAACTATACTGATACTGATGCCTATTTTGAACCCTTTATGTTGAGTGACCCTCATCTGATAACCCAATTGGAGTTAAATGACCTGGTCAGACTGCAGGGATGTAATCTGCTACTATCAGGCACAAAAATTTCTGGGAATTACCTTGATATTTGAGACAGATGTTTCCCAGAATAGCTGATTCCCAAGATTACATGCAGCTGGTTGACAAAACGTATCAACCATACAAAACCATGAAGTTCAATATGTCACTAAAGATACATTTTCGGCATTCCTATTTAGGCTTCTTCCCTGCAAATTTTGCTGCTATCAATGATAAACATGGTGAGAGATTTCAACAGGACATTGTGGTCATGGAGACACCACATCAGGGCAACTGAAATCCATCATTATTGTTGGACACATAAGCAAGAAGCCTCAGACAGAGTACAAATGAAAACCATCATCAAATAGTTGAACTATTGTAAAGTATCAGCACCATTATGTAATTAAATGCATTATATTGGATAAAAGTTAATATTCTGTTTCTCCAAATTTCTATGATACAAGTTGTCTGACATTTGTGTTCAACCTCAAAGAGTCTTTCATAAATGAAACAAAATTTTGAGGAAGCAACACTTTTGAAAAATGTAATGTACAGTGTTATCTGAGGATATAACATCAGTTTTACAGCAGCATATAATGTTATTCTCACCACTGATAGTTTTAAACATTTGTTCCCAAATTCCAAAACTTACTCCAAAAACCTGGGTGGTTCAATATTTTAATTGCCTTACCATAGTGTAGAGTCTATTTACACATGTCCAGTCTGCAGTCAAGTGAGGAAATTGGTAACAACATAGTCTCACAGATATTCATCTGTATCAGTGTGTTGGATCTTGAAGTTCTCCTTCATTACTGTGTCTCCTGCTGGCTAAGGCAAAGATCGTCCTCCAAAGGTCACTAAAGTCACATTCCCCATGGCGACATTGCGACTTTCCAAGGGGCATTGTTTCCATCCCTTGGTGTAACCTGTGGCCTGTGTTTCTATATAATATGTCTGTTCCAGCAATGCATATTGTAAGAAGGACTGATTATTCACAGGTAAAATAGATAAAGAACAGTTTTTATAAGCACTGAAACCTCAATGTGTAAGCTTCTGCTTTGTTGTTTCTTCTAGACAAGACCAGTGGTTTCCCCCTTGATGGCATTGTGATAAATCAATCCCTTTCCCAGTACCATTCATAACAATAGCATGTGTTGGTGGGTTACTTAAGGATATCCATGTCTTCTCATGATAGTTGTCCACATGGTGAACCTTTTCACTCCTCTTTACCTCTGTGTAGTCTTGTCCTGTGTACAGTTAATAAAGGAAAGTATTTAGCTGCAGCCACCCCAATCAATTTAATCACTGCCACACACATATTCACATGAGTCTGAACTCACAGAACTGTAACATACATCAAAGTTGCTGGTGAACGCAGCAGGCCAGGCAGCATCTATAGGAAGAGGTGCAGTCGACGTTTCAGGCCGAGACCCTTCGTCAGGACTAACTGAAGGAAGAGTGAGGAAGAGATTTGAAAGCTGGAGGGGGAGGGGGAGATGCAAAATGATAGGAGAAGACAGGAGGGGGAGGGATGGAGCCAAGAGCTGGACAGGTGATTGACAAAAGGGATATGAGAGGATCATGGGACAGGAGGTCTGGGAGAAGGAAAAGGTGGGGGGGACCCCAGAGGATGGGCAAGGGGTATATTCAGAGGGACAGAGGGAGAAAAAGGAGAGTGAGAGAAAGAATGTGTATATATAAATAACGGGTGGGGTACAAGGGAGAAGTAGCAGAAGTTAGAGAAGTCAGTGTTCATGCCATCAGGTTGGAGGCTACCCAGACGGAATATAAGGTGTTGTTCCTCCAACCTGAGTGTGGCTTCATCTTTACAGTAGAGGAGGCCGTGGATAGACATGTCAGAATGGGAATGGGATGTGGAATTAAAATGTGTGGCCACTGGGAGATCCTGCTTTCTCTGGCGGACAGAGCGTAGATGTTCGTACTCAAGACAATTTGTGTGGATACATATTATGTTGTAATCGTATGTCTGCATATATTTTGGAATCAATTAGCAAATCTATCGTGATCTAGTTGCACAATTTTCTCCAGCAATAACAGTACCAGATTTGCCTAGTGTCTCAAACACTGTGACCCGTACTATATAAGAAATCTAAATATCTTGTCGCCTTTACTTCCCAAATTGCTGCACTATTTGGTTCTTATCTTCAAAATATGGTCCCTTGGGACATACTTCTTTAAAATAAAGAGTTTTTGTGTATGTATTGTTTAATCAAATTAAAGACAATGTTCTTACCGTTTGATCAGGTTAAGATTTATCCTTTCACCTCATGGCATTTTAAAATTACACCTAATATTCACTCCAAGAGCACATGAATTTGGTTCTAATATATTCAGAATCATATAGCATTTACAATATCTTCAGCAGTACTCAGCTGCATTCTCATAATTGTAGAAAGACATAACAGACAAAGTGAGGTATCCATAAAATATACTGAAAAGGCCTTTTATATAATTTTGATAATGTGCTGTAAAATTTCTCTCAAATACCACAATAATAATGCTTCTACATGGAGGGGTCTAGAAGCATTCTAAATTTCATAAACAATGTATTAAACACAGATTAAGCATTATCAGACTGTCTGAGAAACAGGTATCCCCATAAAAGCAAAATCTTAATCTCTTGACGATTACACCAAATTCATGAAGAATGCAGTGCCCTCTTCCACACACAGTAATACAGCAAAATTTCCAAGGTCAAGTTAGTTCAAATTTATTGTCATTTGCACTATAGGGTGAGATTGTAGGTACAATAAAAAACTTGCTTGTAGCAGGATCATAGACATCAGAGGTTGACACAAACTTCCAAATTTCCCTGTAGAATTTTACTGAATATTCAGCACAAGTTTCTCAAGGTTAATTGATTAGTACAAAAATCCAAGTCCTCACAAAGCTACCTCTTCAAATAAAAAATAAGAACAGTGATTTCTTCAACAACTTTCAATTCATGGACCTGATCGCCTCAGTTTCGTTATGGATGTCCAGACCCTTTACATTGTATTTCCCCCATTAAAAAAAAGCCTTGAAACACTCCATTTCTTTCTAGACTGTGTTCCCCAAATTCTGGCAATATGTGGATTTCAAAACCAGGGGAGACAACACACTGGACTTGGTTTATACCAACACACCACAGGCATACAAAGCAGCCCCCTGCCCCCATCTTGGCCACTCTGACCATATATCTGTCATGTTAACACCAGCATATAAACCACTGCTTAAATGTGTGAGAGCAGAGAAAAGAGAGATAAGGGTCTGGCCGAAAGGAGCAGCCTCAGCACTACAAGACTGCTTTTTGCACACAGACTGGAACATATTCAAAACAGCAGCCTCCTATGATGACCATACAGACATTGAGGAGTATGCGGGGGCAGTAATCAGCTACATAGCCAAATGCACGGAGGATATCACTGTGATGAAAACCTTCACCACACATGGTTATAAAAAGCCATGGATGACAACAGAGGTGCGTTCACTACTGAAGGCTCATGACACAGCCTACAGGTCGGGGGACAGGAGTGCGCTTCACTCAACCAGGTCTGCGCTTTCACTAGGGATCAGGAAAGCGAAAAGGGCCTACGCGGGCAAAATATATGGACACCTCTGTGACACAGGTGACACCAGACGGATGTGGCAGGGAATTAAATCTCTTGACAGACTACAAGATCAGGCAGAAAACTGATGACAGCGACACCTCTCTACCAGACAGGCTTAACATTTTCCTTGCCCGCTTTGAAGCATCAAACACTACAGCAAAGGGGAGAGCCAGTCCCTTTTTACCATCTGACCAGCCGGCTCCAATCATTGATCCAGAGCAAACACGGAGCACCCTTGCCAGGATCAACCCACGAAAAGCGGGAGGTCCTGACAACATCCATGGACGTGTTCTCAAGGAATGTGCTGATGTATTAGCAGATGTCCTGACAGACATTTTCAACATCTCCCTTAGTCAAGCTATTGTCCCCAGATGCTTCAAAACCTCCACAATCATCCCTGTAGCAAAGAAATCAGTTGTAGCCTGTCTGAATGTTTCCCGGCCCGTTGCCCTGACCCCCATAGTGTTGCAATGTTTTGAACGGCTTGTCAAGCCTCATATCACAGCCAGCCTCCCCTCATCGCTGGATCCTCTACAGTTTGCTTATTGTCTAAATCACTCTACGGAGGATGCAATATCCACCACACTGCACACAGTTCTCTCTCACTTGGACAACAAAGACACTTATGCCAGAATCCTGTACATTGATTTCAGTTCAGCTTTCAATACCATCATCCCGCAGAGACTAGTGGAGAAACCGTCACTGATTGGCCTTAGCACTGCGACGTGTCGCTGGATTCTGGATTTCTTGACAGAGAGACCACAGTCAGTCCGTGTTGGCAGGAACATTTCTGACTCCATCACGCTGAGCACTGGATCTCCACAAGGTTGTGTGCTTAGCCCATTGCTGTTTACACTGCTAACACGTGACTGTGCAGCCAGATTCAAGGAGAACCGGATCATTAAATTTGCAGATGATACCACAGTGGTGGGGCTCATCAGCAAAAATGATGAAACCATTTACAGGGAGAAGGTCAAACACCTAGAGAGCTGGTGCAGGGATAACAACTTGATGCTTAATGTCACCAAAACCAAGGAGATGATCATCGATTTCATACGGTCTCAGCCTGAGCACACACCCCTCAGCATCAGCGGCTCCACAGTGGAGAGACTGGAAAACATCAAGTTCCTTGGGGTGCAGATCTGGGACAATCTCACCTGGTCCAGGAACACCACTGGGATTGTGAAACCGGTCCAACTTAAACAAGATCACTCCCCACTAACATCTTAACTACATTCTGCAGAGGCGTGGTTGAGAGTGTGCTGACCTTTTGCATCACAACCTGGTACTCCAGCTGCAGTACTGTTGACAAAAAAGCCTTGCATAGGGTGGTTAGGGGAGTAGAGAAGGTTACTGGGGTCTCCCTACCTTCTGTCCAAGACCTCTTTCAGAGTTGATGCCTCCAGACGACACGGTACATCATTAAAGACTCCTCACACCCTCTCCATGAGCAGTTTGTTCTTCTGCCATCAGGCAAACGTTACAGGATCATCAAAACTAAAACCACAAGGCTACTAAACAGCTTCCTCCCACAGGCAACACACATCAAAGTTGCTGGTGAACGCAGCAGGCCAGGCAGCATCTGTAGGAAGAGGTGCAGTCGACGTTTCAGGCCAAGATCCTTGGTCAGGACTAACTGAAGGAAGAGTGAGTAAGCTGCTCTACCTGACTCTGCTTTGGACACCTTTAACTTGCACTGGACACTTACAACTTGATTTTAACTGACATGTGGCTGTTGTGTTTTACTATTTATTGTTATGTTTATTATTTAGTGTTGCGTTTGTTATGTTATGATTACACTGCCCCTGCGAAACGCTATCTCATTCTCCCCTGCAGAGCTGATGTATGGTTAGAATGACAATAAAGTCTTTTGAATCTTTTGAATCTTAGACAACAGTCCTAACCAGTTCCCCTCCACCACCATCTTCCTGCATCTTGCAGAAGTAGGTACAGGGGTCGCTTTACGAAACCTCACTGTTACGAAAGACCTACATTAGTACACTGTTTTCGCTTTCAAAAGGTGTTTTCACTGTTACGAAAAAAAGCAGCGCGTGAAAAAAGGCAGCGCACGCCCTGAACAGTCGCTCTCCCCCGGATTCAGACCGGCATTGGTTTTACACGTGCTTGTAAGCAGCCGTTTGCAAGATGAGTTCTATGGTGTTGGAAAAGCCTAAAAGAGCTCATAAGGGTGTTACACTTAGCGTAAAACTAGACATAATTAAGCGTTTCGATCGTGGTGAACGAAGTAAGGACGAAGTGAGTTTGGCTTGTGGAAGCTGACGAAGATGATGTTGAAGAGTTTTTGGCATCCCATGACCAAGAACTGATAGATGAAGAGCTGATGCAATTGGAAGAGGAAAGGATAACAATCAAAACCAAATGCAGTAGCGAAAGTGAAGCAACCACCTGAGATTTTCGCTGCTATGATAAAGTACGACTTTAAGTTTGAAAGGGTATGTAGGTTTAGGGGATACTTGCAAGATGGTTTGAGTCCTTACAAAGAACTGTATGATAGAAAAATGTGCGAGGCTCAGCAGTCAAGCAAGCCTTCCACATCAGCCACAGCAGACTACGAACCTCGACCTTCGACATCGAGGCGGGCAGTCATAGGAAACAGACGACGAGATGACACCCCAGTATCCCTCCACCCCAACACCCAGGCCGCGGACAGATACTGTACCGATTCGCGGAGAATACAGCGGTAGCCGGGAGGCACACATCTTTAAGAAAAAAGATGAAATAAACATGCTAATTAATTAGGTGCCACCCCCACATGTAAATGTCAGCCTAGATCAGAGTTGATGCAATCAGCAATCGGCACTGATCTGGGCCGACAATTACGTGCCGGGCAGCACCTGATTAATTAGCATGTTTATTTCGGCTTTTTTCTTGAAGATGTGCTGGATGCCTCCCAGCTACCACTGCACCCCTGCGTGCCTCGCGGCAATATCTCGGTCGGCGGCCTGGAGCGTGGGGGCCACTGCACCACCCAACCTGCGACGACTCAGCCTAACGCACCATCATCAGTGTGCTCTGCGCTGAACCAATTCCGATATGTGATACTACACTGTACATACATTATTTCTACTTTATATAGGCTGTGTATTTTTACGTGTTATTTGATATGATATGGCAGCTTCATAGCTTAAAGGTTACTGGAGAGCACTTGCACCGTGTTTTTGCCAACAGTGCTTGCGTGAGATTTTCTGCTGACGGCGCTTGCGCGAGATTTTCGCTACGGAGAACAATGCAGTAATGATTGTGGAAAAGTATTTCTACTTTACATAGGCTGTGTATTTATCATATCATTCTTGCTTTTACTATGTGTTACTGTTATTTTAGGTTTTATGTGTTATTTGGCATGATTTGGTAGGTTATTTTTGGGTCTGTGAACGCTCACAAAATTTTCCCATATAAATAAATGGTAATTGCTTCTTCGCTTTACAACATTTTGGCTTACGAATCGTTTCATAGGAATGCTCTACCTTCGGATGGCGGGGGAAACTTGTACAGGGGGAAGTCAGAGGTAAGTTTCTGTAACAGAGTGTGGTGGGTGTGTAGAATGCACTGCTAATAAAGGCTGTAGAGGCAAACAAAATAGGATCTTATAAGAGATTCTTAGATAAGTACATGGAGCTTAGAGGACTATTCGGTACAGAAGTTCTAGGCAGTCTCTAGAGTAGGTTGCATGGAGTTGTAAAAGAATACTGCTTATAACGGTGATTAGTGAGACACAGAGAGATCTATTTATTGACAAGTACCTTTATTATTTAATCTAACAAGTACATTAATTCATTTGCTAAATACTTTGCACACCCGCTAAGTATCCCTGACTCTTCTGAATAGCAAAGGTATTACCTGGGCAAAGGGGTTTATGCTGGCCAGGTGTTCCTCGTTGTCCTGATTCACTCGCCATGTGTTTCATGCAGGGTTGCTCACGCTTGTATCTGCGATGGTTATTCTTCAAAGTTGCCACTGATAACACACACAGTTTTATATCTATACCTAAGCAATTCAAATATCATATTGTGGCGACCCACTTTCTACACAAGCGAACCGGCCCACGAAACAGCGCGCGCAGGCAGAGGGCCGGCCCCAGAAAGGGCGCCAGGCCATCTTCACCAGCAGGGGGAAAATCCCACGCGCGGAAAGGGTCTGGGAATATGCATTCCCCACAGTAGTCCCACCCAGGGAGGGCGGGAACGGGAAGGCTTTAAAGCAGGCCGCGAAGTTTGAATAAATCTCTTTCATCGCCACTCTAACTCACCGACTCCGTGTGGTTATTCTAGCGCTGTGTGTAGCACACCGCTACATTTGGTGACCCCGACGGCCCAAACGATATTTGGGCCAGAGATGACCGACGCTGCATCTGTTCACGCAGTTTTGTTAAAACTGCCAAACTTTTGGCCGCTGAGATGCCGTCTGTGGTTTGAACAGGCAGAAGCACAATTCTACATTCGGCAGATAACCTCGGAGTCCACTTGCTACTACTACGTGCTGAACTCTCTCGACCAGGAGACAGCTGCACAAGTTGGGGAGTTTATACAGTCGCCCCCGGAGGACGGCAAGTACACAGCATTCAAAGCCCTGCTCATAAGGACTTTAAGACTCTCTCAGCACGAACGAGCACGCCGCTTAATGCACCTGGATGGTTTGGGAGACAGGCCGCCGTCAGCATTAATGAACGAGATGCTGGCCCTGGCTGAAGGACACAAACCCTGCCTCATGTTTGAGCAGGCGTTCCTAGAGCAACTGCCCGAGGACATATGCCTGCCGCTGTCCGACGCAGGTTTCAGCAAACCCCGGGAGGTGGCGGCCAGAGCAGATGTGCTGTGGAATGCCAGGAAAGAGAGAGGGGCATCCGTCGCACAGATCACCAAGCTGCGTGCCCAATGACAGACCAGACCAGGCCCGGCAGCAGAGCCTACAAAACCCGGCGACGGGAGTGAGGAGCCCAACGAACAATGGTGTTTCTACCACCAGCGGTGGGGCACGGAGGCCCACCACTGCAGACCACCCTGTAAATTCCAGGGAAACGCCAGACTGCTGATGGCTACGGCGGCTGGCCATCAGGACAGCCTCCTGTATGTCTGGGACAAGCAGTTGGGACGCCAATTTTTGGTCGACACCGGAGCAGAGATCAGCGTTTTACCTCCAACAAGTTACGACACCCGCAACAGAGAACCGGGACCCACCCTGAGAGTCGCAAATGGCAGCACAATACGAACCTACGGCACCCGCACGGTGCGGCTACAGTTCAGCTCCAGCCGGTTCACGTGGGACTTCACACTGGCCGCCGCGGCCCAACCACTGCTGGGGGCAGATTTTCTACGAGCCCACAGCCTGCTGGTTGACCTGCAAGGGAAGCGATTAGTCCACGCCAAGACTTTTCAAACGTTCTCCCTGGGTGAAGCCAAGTTGCCAGCCCCACACCTGGACTCCATCACGCTGTCTAACGACGAATTCACCAGGGTCCTGGCGGATTTCCCATCAGTACTGACACCGCAGTTCACGGCAGCCATGCCCAGACACGGAGTACAGCACCACATCCCGACCCAGGGACCACCCCTCCACGCCCGAGCTCGAAGGCTTCCCCCGGACAAGCTCCGACTGGCGAAAGAGGAGTTTAAGATGATGGAGAAATTGGGGATCATACGACGGTCCGACAGCCCATGGGCCTCCCCCCCTGCACATGGTGCCCAAGGCAACGGGGGACTGGAGACCATGCGGTGACTACCGCAGACTGAACGAGGCTACAACGCCAGACCGCTACCCTGTGCCGCACATTCAAGACTTCGCAGCAAACCTACACGGCGCAAAGATCCTTCCCAAGGTAGACCTCGTCCGGGGATACCATCAAATCCCGGTACATCCGAATGACATCCCCAAAACAGCACTTATCACCCCGTTCGGACTTTTCGAATTCCTCCGAATGCCGTTTGGTCTAAAGAATGCCGCACAGACTTTTTTTGAGCGGCTGGAGCTGCGATTGGATTCATACTGGAGCATCCACGATGCTGAGTAAGTCGTGAATAGCACGTTCAGTGAGTTGGCCACACCGCAGGTAGAGGCTACACAGGCAGAAAGGGAATGGGTGGCCACTAAACAGCGTAGCAGTAGGCAGGTAGTGCAGGAGTCCCCTGAGGTCATCTCCCTCCTAAACAGATATACTGTTTTGGATACTGTTGGGGGAGATGTCTCATCAGGGGAAGGCAGCAGCAGCCGAGTTCATGGCACCATGGGTGGCTCTGCGGCACTGGAGGGAAGGAAAAGGAGTGGGAGAGCTATACTGATAGGGGATTCGATTGTAAGGGGATAGATAGACGTTTCTGCGGCCGCAAACGAGACTCCAGGAGGGTAGGTTGCCTCCCTGGTGCAAGGGTCAAGGATGTCCCTGAGCGGCTGCAGGATATTCTGGAGTGGGAGGGTGAACAGCCAGTGGTCATGGTGCACATAGGTACCAACGATATAGGAAAAAAACGGGATGAGGTCCTACAAGGTGAACTTAGGGAGTTAGGAGATAAACTAAAAAGTAGGACCACAAAGGTAATAATCTCTGGATTACTACCAGTGCCACGTGCTAGTGAGAGTAGAAATAGGAGGATATATCAGATGAATACGTGGCTTGAAAAATGGTGCAAGGGGGAGGGATTCAAATTTCTGGGGCATTGGAACCAGTTCTGGAGGAGGTGGGGCCGGTACAAACAGGACGGTCTACACCTGGGCTGGACTGGAACCAATGTCCTAGGGGGAGTGATTGCTACTGTTGTTCAGGAGGATTTAAACTAATGTGGCAGGGGGATGGGAACAAGTGCAGAGAGACAGAGGGGTGTAAAATGAGGGTAGAAGCTAAAAGCAGAAAGGTGAAAAGTAAAAGTGGCAGGCCAGCAAATCCAGGGCAAAAATCAAAAAGGACCACTTTTCAACATAATTGTATAAAGACTAAGAGTGTTGTAAAAGCAAGCCTGAAGGCTTTGTGTGTCAATGCAAGGAGCATTCGTAACAAGGTGGATGAATTGAAAATGCAGATTGTTATTTATGAATATGATATAGTTGGGATCACAGAGACATGGCTCCAGGGTGACCAAGGATGGGAGCTCAACATTCAGGGAAATTCAATATTCAGGAAGAATAGACATGAAAGAAAAGGAGGTGGGGTATCGTTGCTGGTTAGAGAGGAGATTAACGCAATAGAAAGGAAGGACATTAGCCGGGAGGATGTGGAATCGATATGGGTAGAGCTGCATAACACTAAGGGGCTGAAAACGCTAGTGGGAGTTGTGTACAGGCCACCTAACAGTAGTAGTGAGGTTGGGGATGGCATTACACAGGAAATTAGAAATGTGTGCAATAAAGGAACAGCAGTTATAATGGGTGACTTCAATCTACATATAGATTGGGTGAACCAAATTGGTAAGGGTGCTGAGGAAGAGGATTTCTTGGAACGTATGCAGGATAGTTTTCTGAACCAACATGTCGAGGAACCAACTAGAGAGCAGGCTATTCTAGACTGGGTTTTGAGCAATGAGGAAGGGTTAGTTAGCAATCTTGTTGTGCGAGGCCCCTTGGGAAAGTGTGACCATAATATGGTGGAATTCTTCATTAAGATGGAGAGTGATATAGTTAATTCAGAAACAAAGGTTCTGAACTTAAAGAAGGGTAACTTTGAAGGTATGAGTCATGAATTAGCTAAGATAGACAGGCAAATGATACTTAAAGAGTTGACGGTGGATATACAATGGCAAGCATTTAAAGATCCCATTGATGAACTACAACAATTGTTCATCCCAGTTTGGCAAAAGAATAAACCAGGGAAGGTAGTGCACCCGTGGCTGACAAGGGAAATTAGGGATAGTATCAATCCCAAAGAAGAAACATACAAATTAGCCAGAAAAAGCGGCTCACCTGAGGACTGGGAGAAATTCAGAATTCAGCAGAGGAGAACAAAGGGCTTAAGCAGGAAAGGGAAAAAAGATTATGAGAGAAAACTGGCAGGGAACATAAAAACTGACTGTAAAAGCTTTTATAGTTATGTGAAAAGAAAAAGATTGGTTAAGACATATGTAGGTCCCTTACAGTCAGAAACAGGTGAATTGATCATGGGGAACAAGGACATGGCCGACCAATTGGATAACTACTTTGGTTCTGTCTTCACTAAGGAGGACATAACTAATCTTTCAGAAATAGTAGGAGATCGAGGGTTTAGTGAGATGGAGGAACTGAGGGAAATATATGTTAATAGGGAAGTGGTGTTGGGTAAATTGAACAATTTTTCTTTTCATCTAACTCAACGGAAGAAATTTCCAATGGGATATTATGGGATATCTTTAAAGCATATATTCATGGGCAAATTATTTCATACTCAGCTGGAGTGAAAAAACGTATTAATAGTGAAATACATACGTTGGTTGATAAGATTAAAGAAATTGATAAAAAATATTCCATTGCTCCTAATTTGGAGCTTTACAAGGAGAGAGTTGAACTTCAGTTGCAACATAGTTTGTTATCAGCTCCGATTGAAAATCAATTACTTAAAACTAAGAGTCAATTTTACATACATGGTGATAAAATGGGCAAATTACTGGCTAATCAATTGAAAGCTGCTTTGGCAAAACAGAAGATTAATAAATTTCGTAGATGGATGGTAATTTGATGATTGACCATGATGAAATTAATATACCTTTTCAAGAATTTTATACCAATTTATGTCAATCAGAATTTCCTGATGATCCTAATTTTTTAAGGAAACCTAATATTCTGAAAGTATCAGCCAATGAATGTTTAACATTAGATGCACCCATTACTGAAGAGGAGATAAGGAAAGCAATTCTTTCAATGAATTTTGGTAGAGCACCTGGTCTGGATGGGTATACAGTTAAATTTTATGAATTTTTTTCAGATGTACTTTCTCCTTGATTATACAGAATTTTTAAAGATGCCTTATCTGTAGGTAAATTACCACAATCCTTTTATGAAGCATCCGTCTCATTAATTCCTAAAAAAGATAAAGATCCCACTGAATGTGCATCATATAGACCTATATCTGTGTTGAATGTGGAATCTAAAATCTTTTCCAAAATGTTAGCAATTAGAATAGAGAAGGTACTACCACAAATTATCTCCGAAGATCAGACTGGATTTATTAAAAATTGTTACTCACATTTTAATGTTAGGAGGCTATTGAACATTGTATACACTACTTCATTTAAAACCCCCAAATGTGTTATTTCACTTGACGCCGAGAAGGCATTTGACAGACTTGAATGGGAATATTTATTTGATATACTTGAGAAATTTAATTTCAGCTCAAAATTTATATCTTGGATCCAACTGCTATATCATCACCATTGGCTTCTGTATTCACTAACAATCAGAGATCCCCTTTCTTTGGGCTTTTCCGAGGTACTAGGCAGGGCTGTCCTTTAACCCCTTTACTATTTGATATTGTCCTGGAGCCCTTGGCATTATTCGTGGGAATGGAACACATTAAATAACACTATATGCAGATGACCTGTTACTTTATATCTCTAACACAGAGAAATCCATCCCTGCAGTAATAACACTATTTGCTCAGATTAGTAGTTTTTCTGGTTATAATTTGAATCTTATTAAGCGTGTGTTTTTCCCATTAAATATGCAAGTCTCAATTTATAGACAATCACCATTTAGATTGGTTACTGACTATTTTACTTATTTGGGTGTTAAAATTACTAAGAAGCACAAGGATCTACTTAAAATTAATTTTTTACCCTTAATTGATCATGTTAAACAACTGTTTACTAAATGGTCCCCTTTGCCTTTATCTTTGATTGGTCGAATTAATACTATTACGATGACTATTTTACTTAAATTTTTGTATCTATTTCAGGTGGTATCAATTTTCATTCCTAAATCTTTTTTTGATATTGATTCTAAAATTTCTTCATATATATGGCAGAACAGAGATCCCAGGTTAAATGAGAAATATTTACAGAAATCAAAAAAAGCAGGTGGTTTGGCTTTGTCGAATCTTAGATTTTACTATTGGGCAATTAGCATTTGATATTTAACGTTTTGGACACAAGTATTGGATGAAACTCAAAGTCCAAAATGGATGAACCTCGAGCAGGAGCCTGTACAGGGTTTTTCGCTGGCTTCTATTCTAGGAGTTGTGCTTCCCTTTGCACTTAATAAATTAAATAAACAAATGATAAATCCAATAATTAAACATGCAATACGAATATGGTTTCAATTTCGTATATTCTTTGGATTGAACAAATTTATCCTGTCAAGTTCTATTATATCTAATTTTTTTCTTTCAACCATCTAGAATTGACCAAACTTTTTTCCTATTGAAAACAAAGGGAATAACATGTTTTTGTGATTTATTCATGAATGACTATTTTATGTCTTTTGAACAGTTATCTAATAAATATAAATTGCCTAGATCATACTTATTCAGGTATTTACAAATCAGAAACTTTTTGAACACTATCTACCTTTCCAATATCACATCAAATTAAAGTTACAGAAAAAATTTTAGGTTAAACCCCTATCAGAAGAGTTTAATAGCAATTATTTAAGATCTGATTATGAAAATATGTTTAGGTACATCTGATAAAATTAGGTATGAGTGGGAAAGAAAACTTCAAATATCTTTATCTACAGAGAAATGGGGAAAAAAATCTTTTCAATTAGTTAATACTTCCTCAATGTGTGCCAGAAATACCTCGATACAGTTTAAGGTGGTTCACAGGGGCTCATATGTCCAGGATAAGTTAGCTCATTTTTATTGCCACATAAATCCTGTTTGTGATAGATGTAATTCTGAGGTAGCTTCCTTGACACATATGTTCTGATCTTGTCCTCTTCTATAAAAATATCGGAAAGATATTTTGATATTATTTCAGTAGTTCTGTGTATTGATTTACAACCTCATCCTATTACTGCAATTTTTGGACTACCAGTGACAGACTCTAGTCGTTTATCCAGGTCAGCTTGTCGTCTAATTGCATTTGTTACATTAATAGCTGGAAGATCCATTTTATTTTTATGGAAAGATTCCAATCCCCCCACCACATTTCAGTGGTTTTCCCAAATGATAGCATGCCTAAACTTGGAAAAAATTAGGAGTGGTACTATGGATCCTTTGGTTAAATTTGAAGAAATTTGGAGGCATTTATGCAATATTTTCATATGATGTAAGTTGACCCTTTCTGAATTATTTCCCCCGGGATCAATAAAGTATGACTATGACTATAACTATATGACTAATTATTTGTAGCAATTTTTTTTTGTTCATGTATAGAGGAGCAGAGTTAACCGCAGGTAACTTTATTCGAGGTAATCTAACAGCTCAAGCTTTATTTATTTTTTTTAGTTTAGTTTCTTTTTAGTTTAGAGGGTTTTCTTTTTCTTTAAAAAAATTTTCATGGTCAATTACTATGAGATTGGGAGGCTAAACTATATTTGCTACTTGGAATTTGTGCTTGTACATGTTAACTATTATTATGGTAATCCCGATCTTTATGTATCATTACTATTATTGTTATGTATAACTTGCAACTTAATAAAAAGATTGAAAAAGAAAGAAAGGAAGTGGGTACGGGGAGATGTCAAAGGTAAGCTTTTCACACAGAGAGTGGTTACTGTGTGGAATACTCTTCCAGTGAAGCTGGTAGAGGCGGAAACAGGAAGACTGATGCAAGGAACTTGTTAAGTTCATCTGCCATTTCTTTGTCCCCCATTACTACCTCACCAGCATCATTTTCCAGTAGTCCAATATCAACTCTCACCTCCCTTTTACTCTTTATATAACTGAAAAAAAACCTTTGGTGTCCTGCTTTATTTTATTGGCTAGACTGTCCTCATATTTCATCTTTTCCTTCTTATAGCTTTTTTATAGCCTTTTTTTGGAATTTAAAAGCTTCCCAATCATCCAACCTCCCACTCACTTTTCTGCCCTTTCCCTGGCTTTTATACAGTCTTTTACCTCCCTTGCCATTTGAGAACTTTGTCTGTGGAACATATCTATCCTGTGCCTTATGAACTATCCCAGGATCTTGTCGACTCTGCTCTACCATCATTCCCGCCAGTATTCCCTTTATTTCATTGTGATACTGATACATGTGACTTGTGCTTTCCCCTCTCAAACTGCAGTATAAATTCAATCATATTAAGATCTCTGCCTCCTAAGCTTTCCTTTATGTTAAACTCCCTAATAACTGGGTTATTGCACAACACTCAATCTAAGACAGACTTTCGCCGATGTAGGCTCAAGTAAAAACTCCTCTAAAAAGCCATCTCACAGGCACTCAACAAATTCCCTCTCTTGCGATCCAGCACCAACCCGATCTTCGCAATGCCCTTGCATATTGAAGTTCCTCATTACCCTTATTACATGCCTTTTCCAGCAACCTTTATAATCTCCACCCCACATCTTGGCTACAATTTGGAGGCCTAAATATGATTCCCATAATCTTTTTTACATTTGCAATTTCTTAACTCCATTCATAAAGATTCAACATTCTTTGGCCCTATGTCACCTATCTCTAAAGATGTAATTACATTTCTTACCACCAGAGCCACATCACCACCTATGCCTTCCTGTCTGTCCTTTCAATACAAAAAAAATTTGATGTTAGGGTCTCAACTATGGCTTTCTTTCAGCCACGACTCAATGATGCATACAATGTCATACCAATCTCTATTTGCGTCAAGAGTTCATCCACCTTATTCAGAATACTACGCGCATTTAAATACAGCACCTTTTACCCATGTGGTAGAATTTTACAATTTGCTCTGTCTGCATTTGCAGCCAGTCATTGTCTTGTCCTTTTGCACATTCATATTACACCTATCATCTACTTGTAAACCCGCTGGCTCATCCTCAACTCTATCATACTGGTTCCCATTCTCCTGCCACATTAGTTTAAACCTCTCTCAACAGCTCTAGTAAATCTGCCTGCAAGAATATTGGTCCCCCTCGGATTCAAGTGCAACCTGTCCCTTTAGTACAGGTTCCACGAGCCCCAGAAGAGTTCCTAATTATTCAGAAATCTGAATCTTTGCCCCCTGCCCCTTCAGCCATGCATTTATCAACCACCTCAGTCTATTCCTTTCCTCACTGTTGTGTGGCACAGGCTGCAATCCCAAGAATACTACCTTGAGGTCCTGCTTCTCAGCTTCCTTCCTAACTCCCTACATTCGTTTTTCAGGACCTCCTTCCTTTTTCATGACTTCTGGCTGCTCGGCCTCCCTTTTCAGGATATTGTGGATGCATTCAGAAACATCACAGACCCTGGCACCTGGGAGGCCCACTACCATCCTTGTTTGCTTTTTGCATCTACAGAATCACCTATCTGTCCCCCTGACTACAGAGTGAATTATTACTCTTCCATTTCCCTAACCTTCTGAGCCAGACTCAATGCCAAAGACATGGCCACTGATGCATCCCCGCAACAGAACTCAGAGTGGAGTACTTATGTTGAGGGGGATGGCCACAAGGGTACACTGCCCTATCTGATGTTCCTCCTTCCCTCTCCTGTCAGTCACCCATTTATCTGTTTCCTGTAATCTTGGGATGACTACCTCCCTATAGTTCCTGTGTATCACTTCTTCACTCTCCCTAACATGCTGAAAGGTCATTGAGCTGCAGCTCTAGTTCCCTAATGCGGTCTCTAAGGAGCTGCATGCACCCCGAAATCTCACATCTGACACCCAGAACTGAACACTGGCCCTGTAGACATACCCACTATTCTCTCAAGAATTAAATAAGAAATGAGGAATGAACTTAGCTACATAGCCTGCCTCTACCTGTTCTTGCCAAAGCCCTGTTGAGTCAAAGCCTTACCACTCTGACTCAGACTGTTACAACGATGACCTCTCCCACATTGGCTTTTTTGTAGGCAGTACCTCTCTTTTATAGAGACTGGGTTTCCGGTTAGAAGTCTTTGTCGGATCTGTGTGGGAACATCAATCTTTGCAGAATTCCCAACTACTTCTGTTGAAAAACTTGAGCTTTTTCAAGCTCTTTGTCGGACAAGGAAGTTAAGAACTGAATAAAAGCCAAGGAAAGGGCATATAAGATAGCAGAGTACTGGGAAGTTGGAGGATAGGGAAGCTTTTAAAATCCAAACAAAAACCAACAAACAAAGCTATAACAATACATCTACTTGTAAACCCGCTGGCTCATCCTCAGCTCTATCATTCTGGTATGCATATGAGTTTCAGGGTTTGCCAGTTCAGGTCTCTTGGAAATAGTACTGACAGCTATAATTAAGGACAAATTTTGGATAGAGGACTAAATGAGTAAACAAACTTTTTTTCTCCCACAGTAGCAGAAATGATTACAGGACACACACTGAAATAAACAATTTATATATTCAGAGTAAAAATATAGAAATGATACTTGCAATTTTTCATATTGAAACTGAGTTTTTTTATTGGCCATCATAATTTATCAAATTCTGCAGTATCTAAAATATTCCATTTTTTCCAGCCAATTGTTTTATACTAATTCTTTTAGTAAAATTAAAAAAAAATACATGCAGTACAGCTGCGGTTATATTGACTCAGTAAATACGGAGTTTGAATCATTAGGGGAAAAATTAGATTAATATATCATGTACAGAATAAATCAACTTGATTGATCGACATGCAGATTCTAATATCTGATCAGATAGCAATATAAAACAGTGGATCACAGATGAGGAGCAGCAAGCAAGTAGCAATAAAAGCATCGTAAGACAAACAATTGATACATTACTAAAAAGCACATGTAGAACCAAATTTTTAAATAAATAATTATTTTTTCACAGTAATAATAAAAATAGTACAGCCCTCATAATTACCGTAAGACATAGGAGCAAAATAAAACGATCTAATTCATCTAACAACATACATCAAAGTTGCTGGTGAACGCAGCAGGCCAGGCAGCATCTATAGGAAGAGGTACAGTCGACGTTTCAGGCCGAGACCCTTCATCAGGACTAACTGAAGGAAGAGTGAGTAAAGGATTTGAAAGTTGGAGGGGGAGGGGGAGATCCAAAATGATAGGAGAAGACAGGAGGGGGAGGGATAGAGCCGAGAGCTGGACAGGTGATAGGCAAAAGGGGATACGAGAGGATCATGGGACAGGAGGTCCGGGAAGAAAGACAAGGAGGTGGGGGGGACCCAGAGGATGGGCAAGAGGTATATTCAGAGGGACAGAGGGAGAAAAAGGAGAGTGAGAGAAAGAATGTGTGCATAAAAAAGAGTAACAGATGGGGTACGAGGGGGAGGTGGGGCCTAGCGGAAGTTAGAGAAGTCAATGTTCATGCCATCAGGTTGGAGGCTACCCAAACGGAATATAAGGTGTTGTTCCTCCAACCTGAGTGTGGCTTCATCTTTACAGTAGAGGAGGCCGTGGATAGACATGTCAGAATGGGAATGGGATGTGGAATTAAAATGTGTGGCCACTGGGAGATCCTGCTTTCTCTGGCGGACAGAGCGTAGATGTTCAGCAAAGCGGTCTCCCAGTCTGCGTCGGGTCTCACCAATATATAGAAGGCCACATCGGGAGCACCGGACGCAGTATATCACCCCAGTCGACTCACAGGTGAAGTGATGCCTCACCTGGAAGGACTGTTTGGGGCCCTGAATGGTGGTAAGGGAGGAAGTGTAAGGGCATGTGTAGCACTTGTTCCGCTTACACGGATAAATGCCAGGAGGGAGATCAGTGGGGAGGGATGGGGGGGACGAATGGACAAGGGAGTTGTGTAGGGAGCGATCCCTGCGGAATGCAGAGAGAGGGGGGGAGGGAAAGATATGCTTAGTGGTGGGATCCCGTTGGAAGTGGCGGAAGTTACGGAGAATAATATGTTGGACCCGGAGGCTGGTGGGGTGGTAAGTGAGGACCAGGGGAACCCTATTCCTAGTGGGGTGGTGGGAGGATGGAGTGAGAGCAGATGTACGTGAAATGGGGGAGATGCGTTTAAAAGCAGAGTTGATAGTGGAGGAAGGGAAGCCCCTTTCTTTAAAAAATGAAGACATCTCCCTCGTCCTAGAATAAAAAGCCTCATCCTGAGAGCAGATGCGGCGGAGACGGAGGAATTGCGAGAAGGGGATGGCTATCACAAACTTATGGACAAAAACAACAGGAATTCTGCAGATGCTGGAAATACAAGCAACACACATCAAAGTTGCTGGTGAACGCAGCAGGCCAAGCAGCATCTATAGGAAGAGGCGCAGTCGACGTTTCAGGCCGAGACCCTTCGTCAGGACTAACTGAAGGAAGAGTGAGTAAGGGATTTGAAAGTTGGAGGGGGAGGGGGAGATCCAAAATGATAGGAGAAGACAGGAGGGGGAGGGATAGAGCCAAGAGCTGGACAGGTGATTGGCAAAAGGGGATACGAGAGGATCATGGGACAGGAGGCCCAGGAAGAAAGACAAGGGGAGGGTGACCCAGAGGATGGGCAAGAGGTATATTCAGAGGGACAGAGGGAGAAAAAGGAGAGTGAGAGAAAGAATGTGTGCATAAAAATAAGTAACAGATGCGGTACGAGGGGGAGGTGGGGCATTAGCGGAAGTTAGAGAAGCCGATGTTCACACCATCAGGTTGGAGGCTACCCAGACGGAATATAAGGTGTTGTTCCTCCAACCTGAGTGTGGCTTCATCTTTACAGTAGAGGAGGCCGTGGATAGACATGTCAGAATGGGAATGGGATGTGGAATTAAAATGTGTGGCCACTGGGAGATCTATAAGCCTACTGACCACTGATGTCTACTATAAGCCTACTGACACTGATGTCTACTATAAGCCTACTGACTCTCACAGCTATCTGGACTATTCCTCTTCTCACCGTCTCTTGCAAAAACGCCATCCCCTTCTCGCAATTCCTCCGTCTCCGCCGCATCTGCTCTCAGGATGAGGCTTTTCATTCTAGGACGAGGGAGATGTCTTCATTTTTTAAAGAAAGGGGCTTCCCTTCCTCCACTATCAACTCTGCTCTTAAACGTATCTCCCCCATTTCACGTACATCTGCTCTCACTCCATCCTCCCACCACCCCACTAGGAATAGGGTTCCCCTGGTCCTCACCTACCACCCCACCAGCCTCCGGGTCCAACATATTATTCTCCGTAACTTCCGCCACCTCCAACGGGATCCCACCACTAAGCATATCTTTCCCTCCCCCCTCTGCATTCCGCAGGGATCGCTCCCTACACAACTCCCTTGTCCATTCGTCCCCCCCATCCCTCCCCACTGATCTCCCTCCTGGCACTTATCCGTGTAAGCGGAACAAGTGCTACACATGCCCTTACACTTCCTCCCTTACCACCATTCAGGGCCCCAAACAGTCCTTCCAGGTGAGGCATCACTTCACCTGTGAGTCGACTGGGGTGATATACTGCGTCCGGTGCTCCCGATGTGGCCTTTTATATATTGGTGAGACCCGACGCAGACTGGGAGACCGCTTTGCTGAACATCTACGCTCTGTCCGCCAGAGAAAGCAGGATCTCCCAGTGGTCACACATTTTAATTCCACATCCCATTCCCATTCTGACATGTCTATCCACGGCCTCCTCTACTGTAAAGATGAAGCCACACTCAGGTTGGAGGAACAACACCTTATATTCCGTATGGGTAGCCTCCAACCTGATGGCATGAACATTGACTTCTCTAACTTCCGCTAGGCCCCACCTCCCCCTCGTACCCCATCTGTTACTCATTTTTATGCACACATTCTTTCTCTCACTCTCCTTTTTCTCCCTCTGTCCCTCTGAATATACCTCTTGCCCATCCTCTGGGTCACCCCCACCTCCTTGTCTTTCTTCCCGGACCTCCTGTCCCATGATCCTCTCGTATCCCCTTTTGCCTATCACCTGTCCAGCTCTCGGCTCTATCCCTCCCCCTCCTGTCTTCTCCTATCATTTTGCATCTCCCCCTCCCCCTCCAGCTTTCAAATCTCTTACTCACTCTTCCTTCAGTTAGTCCTGACGAAGGGTCTCGGCCTGAAACGTTGACTGCGCCTCTTCCTATAGATGCTGCCTGGCCTGCTGCGTTCACCAGCAACTTTGATGTGTGTTGCTTGAATTTCCAGCATCTGCAGAATTCCTGTTGTTTGCGATCTAATTCATCTAATCTTTTCCACCATTCCATAAGACCATAAGATACAGGAGCAGAATTCGGCCCATCAAGTCTGTTCTGCCATTTAATCATGGGTTGATCCAATTCTTCCAGTCATCCCCACTCCCCTGCCTTCTCCCCACACCCTTTGATGCCCTGGCTAATCAAGTACTTATCTATCTCTGCCTTAAATACACCAATGACTTAGTCTCCACAGCAGCTTGTGGCAGCAAATTCCACAGATTTACCACCCTCTGACTAAAGTAATTTCTCCACATCTCCGTTCTAAATGGACATTCTTCAATCCTGAAGTCGTGCCCTCTTGTCCAATACTCCCCTACCATGGGAAATAATTTTCCATATCTGATCTGTTCAGGCCTTTTAACATTCAGAACGTTTCTATGAGATTCCCCCTCTTATTTTGCTGAACTCCAGGGAATACAACCCAAGAGCTGCCAGATGTTCCTTATACGGTAACCCTTTCATTCCTGGAATCATTCTCGTGTATCTTCTCTGAATCCTCTCCAATGTCAGTATATCCTTTCTAAAATAAGGAGCCCAAAACTGCACAGAATACCCACAATATTCCACCGACTGATCTATTATCCTCGCAACCTTGTGATGCTCTTACTAATCAAGAAACTATCAACATGCTTTAAATATACTCGATGACTTGGCTCTATAATCAACTGTAGCAATAAAATCCACAGATTCACCACCCATAGGAGAAAGACATTCCTCCTTATCTCTGTTTTAAATGACATCCTTCTATTCTGAAAGGTTGTGCCATCTGGTCGTAAGACTCTGCACAGGAAACATCCTCTCCACAACCACCTTACCCAAGACTTTCAATATTTTGTAGGTTCCAATGAGATCTCTCCTCATTCTTCTGAACTCTAGTGAGTGCAGGCCCAAAGGCATCAAATGCTCATCACACCTGTTCATTTCCGAAATAATTCTTGTGAACCTCCTCTGTATCTTCTCAAAGCCAGCTCATTGCTTTTTACATATAGGGCCTAGAAATGCTCACATTACTCCACATGCAGTCTGACCAATGCCCTATTAAGCATCAGCATTACATACTTGGTTTTAAATTCTTGTCCTCTTGAAATTTCAGTTCCCTGGGTGTAAGAAGCGGGACACACCTTTATCCACATTTTAATAATTCACTTACTGGCTGTGGGTATCACTTCCAAGGCTGACATTTTGTAAGTCAGGCTTTTGTGAAGTGCAGCAAGACTGTCTCATATTATGTCAATGCCACTGGGCATGAATTATCTCCTGTAGTAAAACTGTGATGTGTCTCTAAATCTCCAAGATACTCATTCTTTAAAATGCAGATGAATTCCTTAACTTTCTCTTCTTCATTTTGCCAAGAAATTAAGTTCTATAATGTGGGGTGGGGCACAAGTCAGTTACTACCTCCGAATGAGTACTGACTGGAGTAAGTCACGGACTTCCACAGCTTGTTGGATCTCTCTTAGATAGAGATTTAGATTTTCCTCACCATCACCACCTTTTCCTCAGTAATTATCTAGTTATTGTACCACGGCATAATTCCTCATTAGTTATAATTTGCATACATAAGAAATCTGCATTTACAGATGAATTCATCTTCAGAGTCCTAAATTAACTAATATCTAACATGAAATAGTCACCAACATCATTCCGAGAACAATGCCATAATCAGATAACTGGATGCTTGATTTCACACTTATTATTATAAAGTAACAAATATATTCTCTCAGCTACAGAAAGGAAAATACTGACATAATTCAACATATGAAGCTACATCAGCATGAAACTTTGGAGTTTAGATGTAATTATTCTTTGAATGCAGCAAATTGTCACATACTAAATATATTCAGTTTACCCGCTTGGAGAACAAGTCTCTTTTCATGTTAAAATCTGCTTAGGCCACATCTTGAGTTGTGCCTAATTCAAAATGCAAATCAGTTCACTTCATTGCAGCAAACACTAGATTAAATTACACACTTTTGTCAAATAGCTGCATGGAAGTATCAATGCCTTAATATCTTCTCAAAGGAGACAAGGAATGCATTTTAAACCATGAGAGGAAAATGAACCCTGAGATGGGATGCTCACAGCAATTGCAGGTGCACAGGAGAATAATTATACTCAAAAAGATACAAACAAAATAATTTAGTTCTCTGAATAATACATTAAATATCTGCACAAAATCAAACATGTAATGAAGTAAAGCAAAACAAACATCTGGTTGAAAATAATAATGACAGAATACCCAAGGTATTCTCATCTTTCAAATATAATTATATATTTCTTCTCACATTAGTTATCAAAATTAAAAAACACACACACACATTTTATATATGCTTGTGGGCACACTGGGCAGTTAGCTCACTAAATGGCATGCAGAAGCCACATACTACAGAATTACAACTGCTAAAGTGCTGTGAGTGCATACGGAGTCTGCAGCCAGCGTGGAATGACATTCAAAGTGTAGAATTATATTCTAGGCACGGAATATGCATTTAGTGCTCATTGCTTATGACATATAAATATCTCAAACATGACCGAATCAGATATTGTAAGTGCTAAGAAATGGATTCTGCTAAATTGAGTAGTCATTGCTTCAAAAATTATTGTGATAATGAAAATATCAAAATGTGGGCATTTAAAATGATCATATTGGACTAAATCATTGAAGAGAAATCCAATTCATCCTACTTCTCTGTCCTTTCTCTACTGGCCTGTATGTTTTTCCCCTTTATAAATATATATCCATTTCTTTTAAAAGTTGCTGCTGAAATACATGCTGTAGATTGTTTAAAAGACTGTTTTAAGGATATTATAAACACTTTTTGATGGCAAGAGGTTGAGTGATGCAACTGAAACCATGGGATGGTATTGTTCAGTGCTAACTATGAGCAAGAATTGTTTGTATTCTGAACATAATCTCAGCATTCTGCCCTCCATAGAACAATTCACAATAAATTATATTGTGTGACAGTGGTGATCAGTGTTCATAAAACTTGGAGTGATTGGTAATTAAACAATTACAGAAAGGCTCTAAACTGAGATTCTGCTACCTCATTCAATGCCTGCTTATGTTTGATACATTGCACGGTAATTAGTAATACCTTACACCATTGTAATGAATGGCATATTTCACACCACACCTCTAATGATCAAAGATTAATGGTGATCTTAGTTTCTGTAACTACTGGGTTGCTTCAATCAGATTTCACTGAGGTCCATTATAGAAACTTTCATTACTGGCAGGGACTTTGATCTTTTATGTGAACTAGTTTCAGCATTAATCAGTAACCTGTACATGGATCACTAACTCTTTAACAGTTACAATTGTGAAAACATACTGTAACCCAGCAACACTTGAATCAGCAAACAAAATTCTTGTGTAATAAGTACTTGGAGTAAATTCACAAGACTATTTTGTTTTGGATTCTACATGAATCTCATCTCCATCTCGAATACTGAAAGAGTGAAGAGCACGTGTGCTGTATTTCATTTCTTCGGGTCCAAAAGCTTTTACCATGTCCTGGTCAATGTAGTACAAGCGCATATTATTGGTTGACAAATGCACAACATTCCGAAGTTGTTTCTTCAGATCAGCTACAGTCTGATCGAGACGAATGTTCATTACTTCAATTTTACCCTCAAAATGAACTTCTACCTTAACACGACTCTGGGGTCGGAGGTCAACCACAGCCAATGGTTCCAACACACCATATTGTGTTACCAGTTCGTGGTATCTGGAACATAAATGGACAACCATTATGGTCAGACAAAGCCCAAATACTAATGCTAACTAGGAAAGATGAAATCTAAGATAATGTTATTGACTTTCTTCGGAACTGGTCAATTTTGCATAAATGGGAAAGTCTACTTATCTTAAATATCTGAATCCAATGTTAAAAGTCTTGAAAACTGTGAGGTGTGACATTATAACGGACCTTACACTGATCTAGCAGAACCCAACATAAGAAACTAAAGAGAGATCAGGGAGGGGCAGAAAACTGGAAAGCTTGGTAGCTGGAACACAGAATAAACTTTGTAGACTAAAGTGATCAAATCCGAATAGCTCACATGGAGATTAAAGCACTAAAAAAACCTCATTTTGTTTTGTGGATTCAATGTAAATCTACAATTCTACTCTGTTTTTCAAAAAAATGAAAGATGCTTTTCTCTTTTTCTATCTCCTTTTCACAATTGAACATAAAAAACAGAAGTAGGAATACATTCGGGCCCCTGCGTGTCTTCCAATGTTTGATAAGGCCACAACTGACTTTCAAGTCTGTTAGCTGACTTACTGTTAGCTGTATCCCTCAGAATCCAAAATAATCCCAACAATGCAACAATTTGCTTTTTATTCCTTAATTTGAACTCAATCGATACTTAAACTAATAGAACTGATTCACTATAAATTGATGTCCCTTAGCTATTGCCACTTTATTAAACCCCATTCTGCATGTTTCTTTTGCTGTAACTGCTGTTTCTGTATTCTCTGCAAATCAATTAAATGCTTCCATACAGCACTTGATTATCCCAAGAAGTTGAAACGATCTCTCCTAGACATTATTTCAGCCATGCAAATAAATATCATGCATCTATCACTTAACGTTTGAAACTCTTTTATAATATTCAAATCTCTTTTGGTTTTAGCAGAACTCTGTACTGCTTTCCTCAATGCTTTGTGTCATACTGGAGACTTGCACCATTTTTTACTTTCAACCCCACAGTAAATTTCTTCTATGTCATTTCTTATAGATCTATCTATTTCTTACTTCAAAAGTACATGTCCATTATTGTGGGAGTTACTGATGTTATAGTAAAAATAGTGAATGCTGACTGAATACAAGAACAAGAATTAGTACATAAACATGGATCATATAGTGACTTCAATCTAAAATGAAGTTCAAAATAGATTTCATCAAAAGATGTAAAGAATTTAAAAGAATGGTACAACTACTAATCTCATCTCATCAAAAATATACACTAACATCAAATAACCTGTCTTTAGCAAGTCATATTAACCCTGGCAGAGTCGAGGTGCAAAAATAATAGGGTTGTTATCATGGGTGACTTTAACTTCCCTAATATTGATTGGCACCTGATTAGTTCCAAGGGTTTAGATGGGGCAGAGTTTGTTAAGTGTGTCCAGGATGGATTCCTGTCACAGTATGTGGACAGGCCGACCAGGGGGAATGCCATACTAAATCTAGTACTAAGTAAATAACCGGGTCAGGTCACAGATCTCTCAGTGGGTGAGCATCTGGCGGACAGTGACCACCGCTCCCTGGCCTTTAGCATTATCATGGAAAAGGATAGGATCAGAGAGGACAGGAAAATTTTTAATTGGGGAAGGGCAAATTATGAGGCTATAAGGCTAGAACTTGCGGGTGTGAATTTGGATGATGTTTTTGCAGGGAAATGTACAATGGACATGTGGTCGCTGTTTAGCGATCTCTTGCAGGATGTTAGGGATAAATTTGTCCTGGTGAGGAAGATAAAGAATAGTAGGGTGAAGAAACCATGGGTGACAAGTGAGGTGGAAAATCTAGTCTGGTGGAAGAAGGCAGCATACATGAGGTTTAGGAACCAAGGATCAGATGGTTCTATTGAGGATTATAGGGAAGCAAGAAAGGAGCTTAAGAAAGGGCTGAGAAGAGCAAGAAGGGGGCATGAGAAGGCCTTGACGAGTAGGGTAAAGGAAAACCCCAAGGCATTCTTCAATTATGTGAAGAACAAAAGGATGACAGAGTGAAGGTAGGACCGATTAGAGTTAAAGGTGAGAAGATGTGCCTAGAGGCTGTGGAAGTGAGTGAGGTCCTCAATGCAAACAACAGGAATTCTGCAGATGCTGGAAATTCAAGCAACACACATCAAAGTTGCTGGTGAACGCAGCAGGCCAAGCAGCATCTATAGGAAGAGGCGCAGTCGACGTTTCAGGCCGAGACCCTTCGTCAGGACTAACTGAAGGAAGAGTGAGTAAGGGATTTGAAAGCTGGAGGGGGAGGGGGAGATGCAAAATGATAGGAGAAGACAGGAGGGGGAGGGATAGAGCCGAGAGCTGGACAGGTGATAGGCAAAAGGGGATACGAGAGGATCATGGGACAGGAGGTCCGGGAAGAAAGACGGGGGGGGGGGGTGACCCAGAGGATGGGCAAGAGGTATATTCAGAGGGACAGAGGGAGAAAAAGGAGAGTGAGAGAAAGAATGTGTGCATAAAAATGAGTAACAGATGGGGTACGAGGGGGAGGTGGGGCCTAGCGGAAGTTAGAGAAGTCAATGTTCATGCCATCAGGTTGGAGGCTACCCAGACGGAATATAAGGTGTTGTTCCTCCAACCTGAGTGTGGCTTCATCTTTACAGTAGAGGAGGCCGTGGATAGACATATCAGAATGGGAATGGGATGTGGAATTAAAATGTGTGGCCACTGGGAGATCCTGCTTTCTCTGGCGGACAGAGCGTAGGTGTTCAGCAAAGCGGTCTCCCAGTCTGCGTCGGGTCTCACCAATATATAGAAGGCCACATCGGGAGCACCGGACGCAGTATATCACCCCAGTCGACTCACAGGTGAAGTGATGCCTCACCTGGAAGGACTGTTTGGGGCCCTGAATGGTGGTAAGGGAGGAAGTGTAAGGGCATGTGTAGCACTTGTTCCACTTACATGGATAAGTGCCAGGAGGGAGATCAGTGGGGAGGGATGGGGGGGACGAATGGACAAGGGAGTTGTGTAGGGAGCGATCCCTGCGGAATGCAGAGGGGGGGGAGGGAAAGATGTGCTTAGTGGTGGGATCCCGTTGGAGGTGGCGGAAGTTACGGAGAATAATATGTTGGACCCGGAGGCTGGTGGGGTGGTAGGTGAGGACCAGGGGAACCCTATTCCTAGTGGGGTGGTGGGAGGATGGAGTGAGAGCAGATGTACGTGAAATGGGGGAGATGCGTTTAAGAGCAGAGTTGATAGTGGAGGAAGGGAAGCCCCTTTCTTTAAAAAATGAAGACATCTCCCTCGTCCTAGAATGAAAAGCCTCATCCTGAGAGCAGATGCGGCGGAGACGGAGGTCCTCAATGAATACTTCTCTTTGGTATTCACCAATGAGAGGGAACTTGATGATGGTGAGGACAATATGAGTGAGGTTGATGTTCTTTCTGGAGCATGCTGATATTAAGGGAGAGGAGGTGTTGGAGTTGTTAAAACACAGTAGGCCAGATAAGTCCCTGGGCCTGACGTAATATTCCCCAGGCTGCTCCACAAGGCGAGAGAAGAGATTGCTGAGCCTCTGGCTAGGATCTTTATGTCCTCGTTGTCCACGGGAATGGTACTGGAGGATTGGAGGGAGGTGAATGTTGTCCCCTTGTTCAAGAAAGGTAGTAGGATTAGTCTGGGTAATTATAGACTAGTGAGCCTTATGTCTGTGGTGGGAAAACTGTTGGAAAAGATTCTTAGAGATAGGATCTACGGGCATTTAGAGAATCATGGTCTGATCAGGGACAGTCAGCATGGCTTTGTGAAGGGCAGATCATGTCGAACAAGCCTGATAGAGTTCTTTGAGGAGGTGACCAGGCATATAGATGAGGGTAGTGCACTGGATGTGATCTACATGGATTTTAGTAAGGCATTTGACAAGGTTCCACATGGTAGACTTATTCAGAAAGTCAGAAGGCATGGGATCCAGGGAAGTTTGGCCAGGTGGATTCAGTATTGGCTTGCCTGCGGAAGGCAGGGGGTCATGGTGGAGACAGTACATTCAGATTGGAGGATTGTGACTAATGGTGTCCCACAAGGATCTGTTCTGGGACCTCTACTTTTCGTGATTTTTATTGACGACCTGGATGTGGGGGTAGAAGGGTGGGTTGGCAAGTTTGCAGACGACACAAAGGTTGGTGGTGCTGTAGATAGTGTAGAGGATTGTTGAAGATTGCAGAGAGACATTGATAGGATGCAGAAGTGGGCTGAGAAGTGGCAGATGGAGTTCAACCCGGAGAAATGTGAGGTGGTACACTTTGGAAGGACAAACTCCAAGGCAGAGTACAAAGTAAATGGCAGGATACTTGGTAGTGTGGAGGAGCACAGGGATCTGGGGGTACATGTCCACAGATCCCTGAAAGTTGCCTCACAGGTAGATAGGGTAGTTAAGAAAGCTTATGGGGTGTTAGCTTTCGTAAGTCGAGGGATAGAGTTTAAGAGTCGCGATGTAATGATGCAGCTCTATAAAACTCTGGTTAGGCCACACTTGGAGTACTGTGTCCAGTTCTGGTCGCCTCACTATAGGAAGGATATGGAAGCATTGGAAAGGGTACAGAGGAGATTTACCAGGATGCTGCCTGGTTTAGAGAGTATGCATTATGATCAGAGATTAAGGGAGCTAGGGCTTTACTCTTTGGAGAGAAAGAGGATGAGAGGAGACATGATAGACGTATACAAGATAATAAGAGGAATAGATAGAGTGGATAGCCAGCGCCTCTTCCCCAGGGGACCACTGCTCAATACAAAAGGACATAGCTTTAAGGTAAGGGGTGGGAAGTTCAAGGGGGATATTAGAGGAAGGTTTTTCACTCAGAGAGTGGTTGGTGCATGGAATGCACTGCCTGAGTCAGCGGTGGAGGCAGATACACTAGTGAAGTTTAAGAGACTACTAGACAGGTATATGCAGGAATTTAAGGTGGTGGGTTATATGAAAGGCAGGGTTTGAGGGTTGGCACAACTTTGTGGGCCGAAGGGCCTGTAATGTGCTGTACTATTCTATGTTCTATGCTACTTAATTTGAAACATATAATTATGAATAGAATTATTTTATAAATAAGGAAAAAGAATAATATGACTAAACACACAGCACATAAAATACTGGAGGAATTCAGCAGGTCAGACGTCACCTATGTAAGGAACAAGGGATTAACCCTTCGTCTGAACTGGAAGGAAGTCGACACAAGTTGACTGAGTGGGTTTGAATATTACCTCCTGTCTTCCAGTAGGGATTAATGGACAAGGGAGAAGTGTTGTGGATCTGAGCTAAAGTGAAGGACATCTGATGAGAAAAATTTACCACTAGATTGACAATATGAATTTTAAAAGGAACAGATTCTATACAATTTAGAGTCACCATAGAAAAGTGTTCTGCTCTTTCGCCCCACAGTAATGCTGTTTGGCTGTATTCATACATGGTTCAACAACAATTAAACCTGAACTTGAACTTGAAACTGGGATCACAAATTAGGAGATCAGAGACTTAGTATTCAGGATCACGTCATCGGTGAGTACAGATTCTGAGGAGGATCCTGTGGTCAGTCCTGAAGATTGAAGACTGAGGATTACGTTAGAAGTCCAGAAGTTGAGACCCAGTGGATACAGGCCTGTGTCATCAAACCTCTGATGTAGTCAAAACCCGATGTCATTATATCCACAACTGAATGCAAGTCCACTGGAAAGCTGGAGGCTGAAGAATATGGATTGCCTTAGAGTTAAAAGCCTGTATTATGTGCATGGATAGCAGTGATGAATGGGGTCTGTTTTGCTGTTGCTATCTTGCTGCTTGTTGAGATCTGTTATGTTATGTTCTTTGTTGTGCTGCCAAGCAATGTACAAAGCTTGCATGTGCCTGACAGAATAAAAGGTAAAGATAACAAGTGTAGGGAACCTTGGTTTTCAAGTGAAAGAAAGGAAGTTCATTGTAGGTATAGGCACGTAGGAACAAGTGAGATACTTACGTAATAAAACAAAGAAATCAGGAGGTCTAAAAGAGGGCATGGAAATTCTCTACCAGACAAGATGAAGGAGAATCCTAAGGGATTCTTCAGATACATTAGAGCAAGGGACGGAAGACCAGAGTGGTAATCTACATGTGCAGCCAAAGCAAATGGGGGGGGGGGTGGGCGGGTGTTAAATGAAGGTTTTTGCATCTGTTATTACTCAGGATACAGAGTCTATAGAAGTGGAACAAAGTGGCATCAACTTCATGGACCAAGTATAGATCACAGAAGAGAAGGTGTTTGCTGTCTTGAAGCAAATCAGGGTTCTTAAATCCCCAGAGCCTGAGAAGGTGCTCCCTCAGATTCTACAGGATGCAAGTGCAGAAATTGCCAGGGCCCTAGCAGAGATATTTAAATCAAACAGTGACAGATGAGGTTTCACAGGAAAGCCAATATTGTTCTACTGTTTAAGAGTGGCTCTAAAATTAAAGCAGGAAATTATTCTTTGGGAAAAATAAACCAGGACATCCATCAGAAGTGGGAAAAATATTCTAAGAGACCAGCTATATGAGTACTTGGATAGTACTTGATCCGCATTGCTTTGTGAATGTTAAGTAGATATAAATAAGGTTGAAAGAGTACAGAGAAAATTTCTAAGGATATTGCTGGGTCTGGAGGACCTGAATTATATGGAAATATTAAATAGGTTAGGACTTTACTCCTTAGAACATAGAAGATTGAGAGAAGATTTGACAGAAGTGATCAGAACTACTCAACAATATTCTAACTGAGCCTAACCAATGTTTTGTAAAACTGCAACAAGCTAGTCCCAACCCTTACATTCTGAGCCTCTGACAATGCAGACCTTCACCACCTTGGGTACATGTTTCTTGCAGCAGTTTGCGATCTCTGTACATATTTGTTTCTCTAAATCCTTAGGTCTTTTGGGTGGTCTGCGATATAGTCCCATTAACATGGTCATACCTTTATTATTCCTCAATTCCAGCCAAAAAGCCTCACTAGATTAGATCTACAGTCTATCCTGATGGAGCACTGCCATGACATCATCCCTCCTAATTGCTCCTGCTCTGTCACGCTTAAAACAATGAAATCCCAGAATATTGTGCAGCCAGTCATGCCTCTCCTGCAACCAAGTCTCACTAATGGCTGCAATATCATAATCCAGGTTGCTCAATGCCATGAGCTCATCTGTCTTTCCTATGATTCTTCTTGCATTAAAATATATGCCTATTCCAGACCCGGTATGTGGTAGCCACATACCATCCAGGAATTTTGTTCTTGTCCACAGAACCTCCTTTCAGTTACCCTAACTAATAAATCCCCTAACACCACAGCTCACCTCTTCTTCCCCCCCCCCGCCACCTTGCTAATGAGTCGCAGAACCAGAGTTATAGTCATAAACCTGACCACTGTGACCTTCCTCTGTTAGGTCATCCCCCACCCCACCCCCTCTCCCATCAACAGTATCCAAAATAGTATATGTTGCTGAGGAGGATAGCCATAGGGGAACTCTGCACCGCCTGCTTAATCCCTTTCCCCTTCTTGTCACCCAGTTTCCTGTGTCCTACATCTTGGTATAACCATCTCTCTATATATCCTATCACCCACTTAGCCTCACGAATGCTCAGAAATTCATCCAGCTGCAGCTCCAACTCCTTAAAATGGAGTAATTAATGTAGGAAGGAAGATTCCAACTTAGGTAAAATTTACAGTGCTATGGAGAAGGAAATGGGATTTCGTAGCTCCTTCAAAGAGCTAGGCTGGAGCAAACAGTCAAATGGCCATCTATGTTTTTAAAATTTGGCAATTGGGCTGGATAACAGCTTCCCTTCACCCACCCCAGGCTGTTAAGACTTCTTATCCCCCTGCTGCCACCCAGCACACTACCAAGTCTGAATGCTCTGCCTCCGGCTCCCAACTCAGGCGTATTCTCATCCTCCACAAGTCTCTTCTAATCTTTTATTGCTGCTGTTTCACATATTTATACAACTGTTTGTTTTATTATAAAACTCGCAGTGACATTATATTGTCTTACGTAAACAGGCATCTTGCACTTTATGTCAACCTGTCAATCTTCAGGTCTTGCCACTCAGGGACCTTTGCTGTTATTATTTTGTGACTGTATGTACTGTATATTTCACCCTGGCCCAAGAGGAACAACATTTCATTTAGCTGGATATATTGAATAACAGTAAATTTGAACTTTAACTGCAGGTAAGCATGCAATTTCTAGGACCACTTCACAGTGCTACTGGTGTTAGGCTTAAAAATTTAATGTCAGATAGCTAAGCTGCAAGGGTGCTTAAGATGATAAATTTCACCAGGATGAGCCATTAAGGAATGCGGTGAAAGGAGAAAAGAAACTAAACAATGTCAAATTGGATTAAAGAGCTCAATATCAGACTCATAGCACACTGTTTCAGACTATAATCAATATATGGTGCTGAGAGAAGGAAAACTAGATTCAAGCATGCATGAAAGGATTCTGGTGAAATAAAACGTTGAAGAAAAGACAAATCTTAGAGATGAAAGAAAAATTAGAGTTAGCTACTTGCTGACAATGAGGTAGAGACTTTTTCTAGGCTACGTAGGTATGAGAGTAGAGTTATCAAAAGAACAGAATCTTGAGGGGAAAAGTCAATATCAATGGCTGAGTGTAGAATGAAAAAGATACAGGGTGTATAGCAGAATAAGGGCATAAGAGAAAACTGCAGTAGCTGTGAGGGAGTCAAGAGAGCTGGTGTTAGTATTTAAGAAAATACATCAGCGATCTCAGTCTCTGATTCAAAGTGCAAGTTCCTCACATCATTGAAGTGAAGCCAAATGCAGGAGGGGTATTTGACAAGGTCCAATATCCACTCCCGCCTCTCTTTTACACTTTATGTTGCTGTAAGTTGAGCTCACAGTAAAAGCTAACTCATTGTGAGCCTACAATAAGAGGGTTACACAAGAAAAGATTAAATAGGTTAGGATTATATTATATAGAGATATACAAAATTATGAGGGGTATAGATAGGGTAAACATAAACAGACATTTTCACTGAGGTTGTGGGGGGACTGCAATTTGAGGTCATGGGTTAAGTGTGAAAGGGGAACATAAGGGGGAGCTTCTTCTCAGAACGTGTAGAAAAGTGGAAAGAGCTGCCAGCACAAATGGTGGATGCTAGCTTGTTTTCAACATTTAAGTGAAATGTGGTTAGGTACCTGGGTGGGAGGGTATGGAGGGCTATGGTTCAACTGCAGGTCAATAGGACTAGGCAGTTTAAATGAATTGGCATGGACAAGATGCGCCAAAGAGCTTGTTTCTGTTTTGTACTTTTTTATGACTCTAAATGATGAGTAGAATCATATTTTAACCATGCCTGAAGGTTACAGAAACTTGCCAAAATATCTAGCGTTTAGTTATTTTGATGAGAACAATTCACAAGATAGGACTGAACATCCTGTAAGACAAGGTATCCAGGTTCATGAAAGTGGAAAGAATTGCATTTGTTTTATGGTTAAAATTACTGTGTGCACCACATACTTTTATGTCTACCTTGAAATTGTGCCTTGTCATGGGATTAAACTAATTTCCATGACCAAGTAGGAAGCTTGCTCAAAGAATCAGTAATATTCTTTTCTTTCAACTTCCATTTTTACTCAACAACATCTTAATAAGCGTTATTGTTTCATCTGGTATTATAAAATTGATGGATTGCTATCAAGATGACTCTAACAACCAATGCAACTAATGTCGACATCCTGTACAGTTCACAAAACTACTTCTCTTTTCTCTTTTAAATACACTTCTAATCTGTGTGCAATAAGAGACTGTAACTTACATTTTGACACTGTGTTTGGGGCAACTGAGTGACTTGGCACTTTTGCTGTCTCCAAGGGTATTTGGAATGGCTGAGAGTGAGGCTGAGAATGGAATATGTGGCCTAACAGTGGAGTGTGAACTCAGGAATATGATTAAATATTCCCATTTCAGCCTGATGCAGCTAAAAAGCACACTGCTTCCTAGGTCAGTACAGTCAATAAAGATGTCTTACAGCATTTAAACAAACTATTGCTGCTTAAAACTGATGGAAACAATACCAATTGGGATGGGAAGTGCCCACGTAGAACACCTCGGAAGAAGCGTGGGTGCAGAGCGGGTTTACAAGTGCATTTATGGAAACGGGGTTTAAAACTCCCTATACCGATTATCTTGCCGGCAAACATGCAGTCTCTGGTGAACAAAATTGATGATCTCAGAGCTAGAGTGCTGAATCACCCCAGGGACATTAGGACCGCATGTGTCCTTTGTTTCACGGAATCCTGGTTAACATCTTCCGTACCAGATGCAGCAATCGGTTTACTATACACAGTCAGGGTAGATTTATAAAGTCTCTCAAAAGCAGAGATGGAGGAGTATGCCTCATGATCTATTATTCTTGGTGCACAAACGTATCAGTGCCGTCCCAATTCTGTTCATTAGGCCTAGATGATCTAGCAGCAAAATGCCATCTTTTTTCCCTACCACAGGAGTCCTCTGGGATCATTTTGATAGCAGTTTACATTCCACCTCAGGCCAATGTCAATCAGGCTTTAGATGATTTGAGCAATGGGATCAACATGCATGAAACAGCACACCCTAACGCCTTCACCATCGTTTTAGAAGATTTTAACCAGGCCAGTCTGAAAAAAATCACTAAGCAATTACCATCAACAGATCACTTGCAATACCATAACACACTGGACCATTGTTCCACCACCATCAAGAGTGACTGCCGTGCTGTTCCACACCCTCACTTCAGGAAGTCTGATCACCTGTACTTCTACTCCCTGAGTATAGGCAGAGACTGCATCACCAGTAGTGAGGACCAAGAAGGTTTGGACAAGGGAAGCACAGGACCACCTACAGGATTGCTTTGAATCGGTAGACTGGACTGTATTCAGGGATTCATTTTCAAACCTGAATGAGTATGCTGCAGTTGTTACGGACTTCATTAAAACCTGTGTGGATGAGTTTGTGCCTACAAAGACTTACTGTACATTCCCAAACCAAAAGCCGTGGATGAACCAGGAGGTACGTCGTCTGCTGAAGGCTAGATCTGTGGCATTCAAGTCTGGTGACCCAGGCCTGTACCAGAAAACCAGGTATGATTTGCGGAGGGCTATTTCAAGGACGAAGAGACAATTTCGAACGAGGTTGGAGACAACATCAGATGTACAACAATTCTGGCAGGGTCTGCAAGACATTACTTCCTACAAAGCAAAACCCAGCATGAATGGCAGGGATGCTTCACCACCAGATGAACTCAATGCCTTCTACGCCCACTTTGAAAGGGAGAATACAACTACAGCTGTGAAGATCCCTGCTGCACCTGAGGACCCTGTGATCTCCATCTTAGAGACTGAAGTTAGACTGTCTTTAAAGAGAGTGAACCCTCACAAGGCAGAAGGTCTTGATGGAGTACCTGGTAAGGCTCTGAAAACCTGTGCCAATCAACTAGCGGGAGTATTCAAGGACATTTTCAACCTCTCACTGCTACAGGCAGAAGTTCCCATTTGATTCAAAAAGGCAACAATTATACCAGTGCCTAAGAAGAAAAATGTGAGCTGTCTTAATGACTATCGCCCGGTAGCACTCACATCGACAGTGATGAAATGCTTTGAGAGGTTGGTCATGACTAGACTGAACTCCTGCCTCAGCAAGGACCTAGACTGTTTGCAATTTGCCTATCGCCACAATAGGTCAATGGCAGAAACATTTTCCATGGCTCTCTACACAACTTTAGACCACCTGGACAACACAGACACCTATATCAGAATGCTGTTCATCGCCTATAGCTCAGTATTTAACACCACCATTACTACAATCCCTATTGAGAAGTTACAGAACCTGGGGCTCTGTACCTCCCTCTGCAATTGGATCCTTGACTTCCTAACGGGAAGACCACAATCTGTGTGGATTGGTGATAATATCTCCTCCTCACTGATGATCAACGCTGACGTACTTCAGGGGTGTGTGTTTAGCCCACTGCTCTACTCTACGTGACTGGGTGGCTAGGCATAGCTGAAATACTATCTATAGATTGCTGATGATACAACCATTGTTGGTAGAATCTCAGATGGTGACGAGAGGGCGTACAGGAGTGAGATATGCCAACTAGTAGAATGGTGCCACAGCAACAACCTGGCACTGAACGTCAGAAAGGCAAAAGAGCTGATTGTGGACTTCAGGAAGGGTAAGACATACCAATCCTCACAGAGGGATTAGAAGTGGAGAGAGTGAGCAGTTTTAAATTCCTGCGTGTCAAGATCTCTAAGGATCTAACCTGGTCCCAACATATCAACACAGTTATAAAGAAAGTAAGACAGCAGCTAAACTTCATTAGGGGTTTGAAACGAGTTGGCATGTCAACAAATACACTGAAAAATTTCTATAGCTGTACTGTGGAGAGCATTCTGAGAGGCTGAATCACTGTCTGGGCTGCAGCAGAATGGGACTACTGTACAGAACTGAAAGAAGCTGCAGAGGATTGTAAATCTAGTCAGCTCCATCTTAAGTACTAGTCTACAAAGTACCCAGGACATCTTCAGGGAGTGGTGTCTCAGAAAGGCAGCGTCCATTATTAAGCCTCCAGCACCCAGGGCATGCCCTTTTCTCACTGTTACCATCAGGTAGGAGGTACAGAAGCCTGAAGGCACACACTCAGTGATTCAGGAACAGCTTCTTCCCCTCTGCCATCAGGGAGGAGGTACAGGAGCCTGAAGACACACACTCAGCGATTCAGGAACAGCTTCTTCCCCTCTGCCATCAGGGAGGAGGTACAGGAGCCTGAAGACACACACTCAACGATTCAGGAACAGCTTCTTCCCCTCTGCCATCAGGGAGGAGGTACAGGAGCCTGAAGACACACACTCAACGATTCAGGAACAGCTTCTTCCCCTCTGCCATCTAATTTCTAAATGGACACTGAACCCTTGGACACTACCTCACTTTCTTTAATATACAATATTTTTGTTTTTGCACATTTTTAAAATCTATTCAATATACGTATACAGTAATTGATTTACTTATTATTTTTAAAATTTTATTTATTATTATTATTTTTTCTCTGTTGTATTATGTATTGTATTGAACTGCTGCTGCTGTTAACAAATTTCATGTCACCTGCTGGTGATAATAAACCCGATTCTGAATGGCTCCATTACTGACTGATCTTGGGAATTAAAGCATTGAGCAAGTGTTAAATTAATGAGGGCGAGAACAAAAGACGAATGGGTGTACAACGCCATCTGCCTACACTTGACCAGTCTCACGCTCCCTCTTGCTCCTGCCGTCAGAAAAAGGTGCAGGAATCTTGGGTCTGGGTAAGGTTTGGTCAATATGATTCATGGATTTGACTTCTTTTAGAGAACCCTGCAGTTCATGTTATATTTTTTTTAGGTTTCTGTTTACATCTTTTATTATTGCTATTTTATATAATATTGATTGGGACACTTTGCTGTGAACTGGTCAATGAATGGAATGGCGCTAAATTGAACTGAACTGAACTGAACTGAACTAAAATGACTGCGTAACATGTTGTAAGGTTTCACTGCTAATGGAATGGCTTCTTCGTAATGTTCCACTGCTGAAGTAATGTTTGGGTTAAGCCTAGAGAGGGAATTCATGGGTCTTTTGCCGGAGAGAAGACATGAATGGTAGACCACCAGATGGAGTAGACCTGGAACGAGGGTCCAAAGGTCAGTGACGATCGGAGGAGGTCGATGGTGGACGAACGACCTTATCAGTGAGCTCCAACCTTGCACAACAGACTTGTTTCATAAGAATGGGCCCTTTTTCTTTTTTGTTTTCCGTACTAACCATATAGTCAAATTCAGAATTATAAATCTCAATCGTTTAATCGCATATTGTGTACTGTTTGTTATTTCGTGGTACTGATTTGTAACTGGGGACACCGTGCAGCATTCATGCAAACAAGATTTCTTAAGTTTAGCTGGGCCGGGGGCTATCATCCCCTATATTAAGCCGCTAGCTGAAGCGAGAATTACAACTGTTTCAAGGAGCCTTCAGTTTGATATTTAATATTCTGTGTGTTATTCACTTGATTTTTGTCATTTGTACAGTTTGTTCTTATTTTAGCACATTGACTGCTTGATGTTTTCTTTGAATGAGTTCCATAGTGTTTCATGGCTGTGTGCAGGAGGTAAATCTCATAGTTGTATACAGCATACATATTTTGATAATAAATGTACTTTGAATCTTTGAATTTTTGAATGCCTGAATTCCTGGGGTAAACCTGTTGACAGAAAGCCTGTCAATGATTTGGATAAGGAATTAAACGTAGAACCAGGAAAAAAACTGAGATTTCAATCTGGAGGAAGCAAAATGAAAAGACCAATAGGCTCTTCAGTATCACTGTGCAATTCAGAGCATATCCATTTAAATTATATTTTCTTATAAAGAAAAGTAAGTTTTGAAGCAGCAATGGAAGTAATAAGCTAAATGGGCATCAGAGAAAGGGTATCAAGGTGCAAATCTTGAATTCAAATCACTTGCCTTTCTGGTAAATCTTCATATGGCTGATTTAAGTAGTAACGTATGAAAAATCGCTCAGCATCTATCCTTTCTTCTGCAACTTTACTCCCGTTTAATAGAATAATAGATGGTAATCTGTTTAGAAAAATACAATTAAGGTTTTTCTTGAAATAAGTTTTTAAAACCATAACATATAGGGGCAGAATTAGGCCATTTGGCCCATCAAGCCCACTCCACAATTTCAACATGGCTGATCTATTTTTCCTCTCAGCCCCAACTCCTGCCTTTCCCCTGTATCCCTTCATATCCTGACCAATCAAGAATCCATCAGCTTCAGCCTTAAATATTCATAAAGACAGCCTTAACAGTTGCCTGTTGCAAAGAATTGCACAGATACACCACTCTCTGGCTAAAGAAATTCTTCCTCATCTCAGTTCTAAAAGGACACCCTGAATTCTGAGGTTGCGCACTCTGAACTTAGACTCCCCTGCCATAGGAAACATACTCTCCACATCCACTCTATCAAGGCCTTTCACAATTTAATAGATTTCAATGAGGTCACCCCTCATTCTTCTGAATTCTAGTGAATACAGGCCCACAGCCGTCAAACATTCTTCATATGACAAGCTGTTTAATCCTGGAATCAATTTTGAGAACCTTTGAACCTTCTTCAGTTTCAGTATTTCCTTTCTTTTTTTTTGACGTGTGCCTGCGTGCGTGTCTGTGATAATGTCTTTCTCATGCCTTTACAAGGCGTGGAGCGAGACAGAGAGAGACTGTGTGACGTGCCACTCCTCACACAGACATTTTCACAGTATTTTCCCTTTATTTTACGCGGTCGAGTTGCGTTTCTCGACACTCAACCCAGCACGGATGGAAAGCGTACTCGCGAGCGGACCCGACTGGTTTTGAACCTGGGAACCTGTCATTGCGCCACCAGCCGGCCCCAGTACATGCTTTCGAAGACCTAGAACTGCTCATAATTTTCCAAGTGAGGCCTCACTAGTGCTCTATGACGTCTCAACAATACATCCTTATTTTTATATTCTAGTCCTCTTGAAATCAATGCTAACATTGCATTTGTCTTCCTCACGACAGACTCACCCTGCAAATTAACCTTTAGGGAATCCTGCACAAGGACTCCCAAATCCCTTTACTCGTCAGTTTTTTATATTTTCTCTCCATTTAAAAAATAGTTAACTCCTTCATTTCTTCTACCAATGTGTATGACCATACACTTACCAACAGTGTATTCCATCAGCCAGTTCCTTGCCCATTCTCCTAATTTGTCTAAGTCCTTCTATAGCCTCTCTACTTCCTCAAAACTACCAGACCCCCACCCACCTATCTTCATATCGTCTGTAAACTTTGCATCAAAGCCATCCATTCCATCATCCAAGTCATTGACATACATGATGTAAATAGAGTTGGTCCCAACACAGAGCTCTGTGGAACACCACTAGTCACCAGCAACCAGCCAGAAAAGACTCCACTTATTCCCACTCTTTGCCTCCTGCCAATAAGCCACGGGTTTATCCATGCTATAATCTTTCTTGTAATTCCATGGGCTCATAGCCTGTTAAGCAGCTTCATGTATGGCACCTTATCAAAGGCCTTCTGCAAATCCAAGAACATAACATCAACCAAATTTCTTTTGTTTATCTAACTTGTTACTTCTTCAAAGAATTCCTATAGATTTGTTAGGCAAGATTTTCCCTTGAGGAAACCATGGCCTATTTTATTATTAGCCTCCAAGTACCCTGAAACCATGTCCTTAACAATTAGCTCCAAATTCTTCCTAACCACTGAGGTCAGACTAGTTGGCCTATAATTTCCTTTTTTTGTCTCTCTCTCTTCTTGAAGAGTAGAGTGACATTTGTAATTTACCGGTCTTCCAGAACCATTCTGGAACCTGGTGTTTCTCAAAAGATGATTACTAATGCCTCTACAATCTCTTCAGCCACCTCCTTCAGAACCCTGGGTGTACACTATCTGGTCCAGGTGACTCATCCACCTTCGGTCCTTTCAGGTTCCTAAGAACCTTCTCCCTAGTAATGGTTAATTCACACACTTCATGACCCCTGACACTTGGAACTTCGACCATACTCCTAGCGCCTTCCACAGTAAAGACTGATGCAAAATATGTTGCCTTATCTTCAGCCTGTCCTTGTTAGGTGTCTCACTACACACCACCTCTGCTTGTAAATCAGCTACCTCATCCTCAGCATTAGCACTCCCATTCCCATCTCCCCGCTAAATTAGTTTAAACCCAGCCAAACATCTCCAGTCAACCTGCTCACAAGGATACCGGATCCCCTCTGGTTCACGTGTAATCTGTACCCACAGATCATGCCTTCCACGTAGAAGATCTGAATGATCTATAAATCTGAATCCCTGCCCCTGCACCAGTTCCTCAGCCACACATTTACCTGTCAAATCACTTATTCTTAACCTCAGTGGCACCTGGCACAGGCAACAATCCAGGGATTACTGCCCTGGAGGTTCTGTTTATCAGTTTTCTACCTAGCTCCCTAAAATCTTTCAGGACTTCTTCATCTTGTCTACCTATGTCATTGGTGCCAATGTGTACTAAGACTTCTGGATGCTTTTAATGAAATAATTAGAAATAAACAGATGACCTGACCCCAACATTAAATAGTTTACAGTAAAAGGAAGGGACTGAAATTATAATTCTCTTAATAAGTGAACTCATCCAAAATTTTGCCTATCATCTTTACTTTTACAAAGTTCCATTCTTTATTCAGCCATTGTGTCTGATTTATATTAGTTCCTGTTCTGGGAATGTTCATGTTTAAAAATTTTCATCCCAGATTTCAAATCTGCCTAATCTCTAAAGTACTTCGACATTACAATCCTCAGGCTCCTGTACTTTTCCAATTCCAGTTTTCACGATTCCACTTTTAATCACCGCACCTCTGGCGACTCTTTCTTCAGTTGCTCTTAAACTCCCATACCTATAGGGGTCAGGTTTTCTATTTCATGGTTAGTTCTTAAAAGCAGTTTTTTTAATGGGGCTTTGGATCATCTGTCTACATATATCTGGTAGCTTGGTCAGAATTTGTTAGCTAATACTCCCATGAAACAGCTTGTGTAATTCTATATTGCTGAAAGCTGCTGCTGTATAATTCTTAATCTATTATACTATTAAAACTCCCATGCTCTGTCTGTCTGTCTGTTTGTGACCTCCAATTAGTGCAAACGGTGCATTACAGCCGCACTTTTTTTTGTCTAAATCGAATTAAAATGGGCTAAGTTACAGAATGCAGGCAAAGTTCAGGGTTATATATTCGCATAAAATTGCTCATTCCCCAAAATCAACAGGCTCCCTTTTAACCCGAGAGCCGATTGGCCATCTTGGAAATCGCGACGCGACAGCCCGACGCATGTGCACCGCCAGCCTCAGCAGTTACACCTACTGGAGCAAAAGGGCAGGGCAGCTCTATTTCGAGGGGTCACATTCTGCTAATCACCATCAGCATGTACAGGATTGGGACAGATCTAACTGTCACCCATCAATGAGAGATAATTAAATCTTATTGTAATGATGTACTTTGAGACACCCATAAAACCCTTTGCTGCAGTCAAAGGACAGCGGTGACTATATCACGTCCATTTAGGAGAGCGCCAACCACATCATCAAGAATAATCAGCGTCCTTTGGTGTTAGTCCTTTGTTTCTTCTATCCAGCATTAGGGTAAAAAAATGGTCAGCCTAATTATGCTGCGTGGAAAGGAAAGGGGAACATTATGGTCAAGAGATGACGCCAGATGTCGTCGGGAAGCGTCAAGGAGAGGGAGAGAACAAGAATCGGATGAGCTCAGGGCCACACGACTCCACGATCAAAGAGTCAGGACAAAAAAGATGAGAGAAGAAGAGACAGAGGAGGAGAGGCATGGACATCTCCAGGATCAGAGACAAACAACAAATAGCAGAAGAGCTGAGGAGACAGGGGATGAAAGGACTGCACGTCTCCAGAATGACAACAAGAGGCACAAGGGTGGCAGATAAACCACAAATGATGCCATGAGAAGTGTCCTTTCTTAAACGAGGAGGAGCTATATTTGCTTTGCTATGCGTCATTCTTCTTTAATAAAATGAGGTTTTCTCCTTCAGTTTCCAGAGCAAAGCAATACCAGTAGCATTCAAGAAAATTTAATGTTCATTCTGATCACATCCTTCTCTGAAAGGGTGCCCTAACGGGTCACCCCATAGTCTAGTTTCCTTCAAAGATGAATAAGAAAGATGTTTAACAAATTAAGGTTAGTGAAAATGAAAAAATGGGGTGATTGTTCTGTAAAGAGGCAGAATACAGACCACTGAGCTGAGTGTTCAGTTTGTTGCTGGTTGATTTTAAAGATGTATTCTTCAGAGCTTCCAATCATCCCAATGTGTTTTACTGTCAGTAATCTGATAATAATTAGACAAATTAAGCAATGTTATTTGATGAATAAATACTAGCCATAATACTAAGTCAATTTCTCTGCCCTTCTGTAAAATAATGGCAAAGGAACTTTTACAAATACTTGACAGAGAAAATGGGCCATGGTTTCACATAACCCAGAACATCTCTGACAGTGTAGCATTCCCCAGTTATCCACAGAAGAGTCACCCTAGATTTCTGTGTTCAAATCTTTGAATTGAGTTTCAATTGCCATCGCCTGATTCATAAAAGAAGGGTGCCTACCCACAGTGCAACTGGTATCGATTCTCATGACATGGAACTATGACATTTTTGTTCAGGTGCACATAGATGAATTATATATTCATTTACAATGATGCAATAGCCACTGCTCTACATACCATCCTTGCACATCTGGAGAAGAGGGATGCTTATGTGAGAATGCTGTTCTTGGACTGCAGTTCAGCATTAAACACCGTAATTCCCTCCAGGCTCGACAAGAAGCTCAGAGACCTCGACCTTCACCCTGCCTTGTGTAGCTGGATCATGGACTTCCTGTCAGATCGCCAGCAGGTTGTAAGAGTGGGCTCCCTCACCTCCACCCCTCTTGACTCTCAACAAAGGAGCCCCTCAGGGCTGTGTACTGAGTCCCCTCCTTTACTCAAGTCAAGTCACTTTTTATTGTCATTTCGACCGTAACTGCTGGTACAGTACACAGTAAAAACAAGACGATGTTTTTCAGGACCATGCTGCTACATCAAACAATACAAAAACTACACTGAACTACGTAAGAACAACACAAAAACTACACGAGACTACAGACCTACCCAGGACTGCATAAAGTGCACAAAACAGTGTAGGCATTACAATAAATAATAAACAAGACAATAGGCACAATAGAGGGCAGTAGGTTGGTGTCAGTCCAGGCTCTGGGTATTGAGGAGTCTGATGGCTTGGGGGAAGAAACTGTTACACAGTCTGGTCGTGAGAGCCTGAATACTTCGGTGCCTTTTGCCAGATGGCAGGAGGGAGAAGAGTTAGTCTGAGGGGTGCGTGGGTCCTTCATAATGCTGTTTGCTTTACGGATACAGCGTGTGGTGTAAATGTCTGTAGTGGTGGGCAGAGAGACCCCGATGATCTTCTCAGCTGACCTCACTATCTGCTGCAGGGTCTTGCAATCCAAGATGGTGCAATTTCCAAACCAGGCCATGATGCGCCTGTTCAGGGTGCTCTCAATACAACCTCTGTACAATGTGGTGAGGATGGGGATGGGAGATGGACTTTCCTCAGCCTTCGCAGAAAGTAGAGACGCTGCTGGGCTTTATTTGCTATGGAGCTGGTGTTGAGGGACCAGGTGAGATTCTCCACCAGGTGAACACCAAGAAATTTGGTGCTTTTAACGATCTCTACGGAGGAGTCGTCGATGTTCAGCGGAGAGTGGTCGCTCCGTGTCCTCCTGAAGTCAACAACCATCTCTTTTGTTTTGTTCACATTCAGAGACATGTTGTTGGCTCTGCACCAGTCCGTTAGCCGCTGCACCTCCTCTCTGTATGCTGACTCATTGTTCTTGCTGATGAGACCCACCACGGTCGTGTCATCGGCGAACTTGATGATGTGGTTCGAGCTGTGTGTTGCAGCACAGTCGTGGGTCAGCAGAGTGAACAGCAGTGGACTGAGCACACAGCCGCGGAGCCCCTGTGCTCAGTGTGATGGTGTTGGAGATGCTGCTTCCGATTCGGACCGACTGAGGTCTCGCAGTCAGGAAGTCTAAGATCCAGTTGCAGAGGGAGGTGTTCAGGCCCAGTAGGCTCAGCTTTCCAATCAGTTTTTGAGGAATGATTGTGTTGAATGCTAAACGGAAGTCTGTGAACAGCATTCGAACGTACGTGTCTGTTTTGTCCAGGTGGATTAGGGCCAGGTAGCAGGTGATGGCAATGGCATCATCTGTTGAACGGTTTGGATGGTACGCAAACTGCAGGGCGTCCAGTAAGGGGGGCAGCAGAGTCTTGATGTGTCTCATGACGAGCCTCTGGAAACATTTCATGATGATGGATGTGAGTGCGACAGGACGGCAGTCGTTGAGGCAGGACACTGAAGACTTCTTCAGCACGTAGGAACGATGGTGCTGCTCAGGGAGATGATGAAGATGTCAGTGAGATCACTTTGGAGGAGGGGTGGTCTTCCTCGCCATCACGTCATTTTCTGCCTCAAAACGAGCATAGAAGTTGTTCAACGCATCTAGGAGGCAGGCATCACCCACACAGTCAGGTGGTGTTGTCTTGTAGTTGGTGATGTCCTGAATGCCCTCCCACATGCGCCGCGTGTCACCGTTGTCCTGGAAGTGGCTGTGGATTCACTGAGCGTGTGCACGCTTTGCCTCTCTGATGGCCCAGGACAGTTTGGCCCTCGCTGTTGTTAGGGCTGCCTTGTCACTTGCTCTGAAGGCAGAGTCACGGGTCCTCAGCAGCGCAGGCACCTCCGCGGTCATCCGTGGCTTCGGGTTATCACGTGTGGTGATGGTCTTGGTCACAGTGAGGTCATCGATGCACTTGCTGATGTATCTGGTCACTGATGCCGTGTACTCCTCTAAGTTGGTAGAGTCGCCATCGGTTGCAGCCTCCCTGAACATGTGCCAGTCAGTGTGCTCAAAGCAGTCTTGAAGAGCAGAGATGGCTCCCGCTGGCCAGGTTTTCACCTGCTTCTGAACTGGTCTGGAGCGCCTGACGAGCGGTCTGTATGCTGGGATTAGCGTAACAGAGGTGTGGTCTGAGTAACCGAGGTGGGGGTGGGGCTCCGCCCAGTACACACTGGGAATGTTTGTGTAAACAAAGTCCAACGCATTCTCCCCTCTCGTTGCAAAGTCCACATACTGATGGAATCTGGGGAGCACTGACTTAAGGTTCATGTGGTTAAAATCTCCGGCGAGAATAAACAGTCCCTCAGGGTGTGCGTTCTGCAGTTCGCTAATAGCCCCCATACAGATCATGGAGCACCTCCTTAGCATTAGCGCTGGGGGGAAAGTACATACTGACTATAAGGACAGTGGTGAATTCCCGTGGCAAATAAAATGGTCTGCATCTAACAGTCACAAACTCCACTAGCGATGAGCAGTGTTTTGAAACCAGCACAGAGTTCTTGCACCATTCCGTATTGATGTAAACACACAAGCCATCGCTGCGAGTCTTACCGGAAAGAGCTGCACCCCTGTCTGCTCGAAACAAGGCGAGCCCATCCAGCTGACTGGCAGTGTCTGCGGTTCCATTGGAGAGCCACGTTTCCGTGAAAACATATGCACAGCAGACTCTGCACTCCCGCCGGGTATTTCGTTGGAGTCGGATGTAGTCCAATTTATTGTCCAGGGAGCGGACACTGGAGAGCAGAATGGAGAGGAAGCCGGCCGGCTAGGGTTTGCTTTTTGCCTGGCACAGACTCCTGCCTGTTCACCTCACTTCCGCTTCCTCACACACTGCTTACGACGTCCCCACCTCTGGCCACCGGCATCAGGCAACTCTGAGGGCTGTAGGCCCGATCCCCTCAGCAAGCTGAGGTCACGTCAGTTAACCAGCAGATCTTCATGAAGGTTTGTTTTTGAGCGGTCTCTGTATTGTAGCAGTATCTGGCGATGGTAGATAGTCGCTCTGCTATCCTTGTGCCCTAATCAAAAATTGTGCCTTAAAATTAAATTTAAAAATTAAATTAAAGTAACACCGGATCCGAAAAGCCGCTACTGCCGTGCTGTGCTGCCTGCTGGGAACCACTCTCCGTATTATTTTACTCACTGTACACCAATGACTATGTCGCCACCCACAGCTCCAATCTGCTAATTAAATTTGCTGACAACACTACATTGATTGGCCTTATCTCAAACAGTAACGAGGTGGTCTACAGGGAAGAAGTCATCTCTCTGACACAGTGGTGTCAGGAAAACAACCTCTTTCTCAATGTCGCAAAAACAAGGGAGCTGATTATGGATTACAGAAAGAATGGAGACTATTGACATCAATGGTTCTGGGTTTGAGAGGGCAAACAGCTTTAAGTTCCTCGGCATACTCATATCCGAAGACCTCATGTGGTCTGTACACACCAGCTGTGTGGTGAAAAAGGCACAATAGCGCCTCTTTCACTTCAGACGGTTGAGAAAGGTTGGTGTGGGCCCCAAATCCTAAGAACTTTCTACAAGGGCACAAACGGGAGCATCCTGACTGGCTGCATCACTGCCTGGTATGGGAACTGTACTTCCCTCAATCGTAGGATTCTGCAGAGAGTGGTGCGGACAGCCCAGCGCATCTGTAGTTGTGAACTTCCCATGATTCAGGACATTTGCAAGGACAGGTGTGTAAAAAGGGCCCGAAGGATCATTGGGAACCCAAGTCACCCCAACCACAATCTATTCCAACTGCTACCATCGGGAAACAGTACCACAGCATAAAAGCCAGGACCAACAGGCTCCAGGACAGCTTCTTCCACCAGGCCATCAGACTGATTAATTCATGCTGATTTGAGTGTATTTCTATGTTAGATTGACTGATCTATTTATTGTAAATTACTATCATTGCACATTCCATATTCAGACAGATACATAATGTAAAGATTTTTACTCCTCATGTACGTGAAGCATGTCAGAAATACAGACAATTCAATTCAATACATGTGAAAGTTGGGTTACAAGAGGAAGAGGAAGTAGAAATTATACTTAAAACCTGACAGGACAACAATGATATAGACAACTATAAACTATAAATTATATGTTAAGCTCTGAATTACATAAGCAAAACAAATTTTAAGATGCTTAAAGTGAAACTTCTCTCATCTCATAAGAATTGGATAACAGATATTAACCAATAAACCATTCAACTATAGGCAAACATTTAGAACAAACTAAACACTGCAAGGATGGATAGGTGAAGCCACAATAAAGTAAACAAATTTTTCCCAAAGAGTTATACTATCAGCCTAAAACAAATTTTCCTCTGCAATTAACATCAAAGGAATATCCTCCATATACCAAGCAGAATACAAAATATGCCACATAAGCTTTTCCATAACCACAAGCTCATGCATCAGAACACCTATGCAAAGCATATTCCCCAGACTGATTACCTAGCTATGACGAGCTTGCGTCGTTCCTCCTCAGAATAATTCTGCAGTAATGGAATTCCCAGAAGTCTCACTTCTTCTAGTTTAGGAAATGCTTTTAGTTTATCAACATCATCCCATGAATTTAGTCCTATTAGAAAACAGTGCTTTATTAGTTCCAGAAGTTAACATTTGAGTATTCTTTTGCTTAAAGCATAACCATATTTTGAAACTGATTTGAAATTAACCCATAACAAGAAAAAAATTGCCTAGATGTAATCTGAATAAAGAAAATATATTGAGGAAAATAGTGTTTTGAAAGCAGATCTTTAGGATTGGATTAACTCCATCCTAGAATATTAAAGAATTAGTATGGAAATTCCAAACTAGTTGGTCAAAATTTAAAAGCTTTCATTAAAAATAGAAATGAAACTAAAAGTGCATTGAATTCAAAGTTACACAGTTGGTAATTGGTTCAAACTGGAAGGTGAAGGGAAGCAACACACATAAAAATTGCTAGTGAACTCAGCAGGCCAGGCAGCATCTATAGGAAGAGGTACAGTTGACGTTTCAGGCCAAGACCCTTCGTAGGTCTTGGCCCGAAACGTCAACTGTACCTCTTCCTATAGATGCTGCCTGGCCTGCTGCGTTCACCAGCAATTTTTATGTGTGTTGCTTGAATTTCCAGCATCTGCAGATTTCCTCGAGTTTACGTAGGTGAAGGGAAATGGTCTCCAGTTAGTGGACATAGCAAATTGGGCTACATCACATGATCTACTTGAATCATCTTTTCACCAAACATGTTAATAATTTGGAAGATGCGAGAGCTGAATACACAAAAGAGCAGAGAATTTTAGTGAGAGAATAACTATGCCCATACAAGCAAGAAGTTGCTTGATCTGACAAGTTTTGTGCTATAACATTCTGCACATGTTGAAGTTGACAGGGAGAACATGGTGGACTAGATAGATACAAGTCCTGAAATACTCAGCAGGTCAATCTTCAGCAACTAACTAAAGGGAATCTATTTACTTAGAGATACAGCACAGAATAGGGACTTCTAGCTGCCTCCTTCCAGCAACTCCCATTTCAAACCTACCCTAATTGAGGGACAATTTACAATGACTACTTAACCTACCAAACTGTATGAATCTAGACTGTGGAAAGAAACTGAATAACCCAGAGAAATTTAAATTTTGAGGAAAAGGGTAAAAGTACACACTAAAAAGATTAAGGAAACTGAGTGACTAACAGTGCAAAATGAAGAACTGATCAAAAGAAACGAAACTATAAACAGATTGTTGATATAGGATGATACTGTCACTGGGGGAGTAAAAGGAGTACTGATATCTATTTTACTTGTTCTATGCTACTTTGACAACTGTATTGGTGCTGCTTCCTGCACCCTTGCAGAGCTTATCCACTTCATCAGCTTTTTCCTCCAACTTCCACCCCGAACTCAACTTACCGGTTCCATTTCCAGCATCTCCCTCCCCTTTCTTGATCTCTCTGCCTCTATATCTGAAGACTGCTTAACTACTGATATTACATGTACTATGGATTCTCACAGCTACCTGTACTATACCTCTTCCCACCCTGTTAGTATAAAAATGAAATTCCCTTTTCTCAATTCCTCTGTCTACACTGGATCTGCTCTCAGGAAGAGGCTTTTCATTCCAGAACTAAGGAGACGTCCTCCTTCTTCAAAGCATGGGGCTTCCCTTCCTCCACCATCAACATTGCCTGCAACTGCATCTCTTCCATTTCATACATGTCTGTCCTTAACATATCCTTTTACTACCACACCAGGTATAGGGGTCCTCTTGTACTCAACTACTAGCCTCCATGTCCAGTTCATAATTATTCATCTTTACCTCCAATCTATTTTCTGCTTTGGAGTGCCCCCTACACAACTCCCCTATCTATTCATCCTTCCCCACTGAACACCCTCTGGGTACTCATCCTTGCAAGCAGAACAAGTGCCACACCTGTTCCTACATCTCCTCCCTCACTATCATTCAGAGCCCCAAACATTCCTTCCAGGTAAGACGACACTTCACCTGTGAGTCTGTTGGGGTTATATACTGTGTCCTGTGCTCCCGCTGTGTCCTCCTATATATCAATAAGACACGACATAGATTGGGAGTCTGCTTTACCAAACACCTACACTCCTTCTGACAGAAATAGCGGTGGCAGCCTATAATGCTATAAGACATAGGAGCAGAATTAGGCCATTCAGCCCATCAAGTCTGCTCCGCCATACCATCATAGCCATTCGCAGATCCCACTCAACCCCATACACCTGCCTTCTTGTCTTATCGTTTGATGCCCTGACCAATCGAGAAACTACCAACTTCCGCTTTAAATATATCCACAGATCTGGTCTCCACTGCCGTCTGTGGCAGAGAAATCCACACATACACTCCTCTTTAGCTAAAAAGAATTCCACCTTACCTCCATTCTAAGGCTGTGTCCTCTAGTTCAGGATGCCCCCACCATATCCACCCTATTTAGTCATTTCAACATTCAGTAGGTTTCAATGAGATCCACATGTATTCTTCTAAATTTCAGTGAGTACAGGCCCAAAGATCCCAAATGCTCCTCACATGTTAACCCTTTCATTCCTGGAATCATCCCCATGTATCCCCTCTGGAATCTCTTCAATGGCAGAACATCTTTTCTGAAATAAAGGGTCCAAAACTGTTGACAATACTCCAAGTGTGGCCTGACCAGTGTCTTATAAAGGCTTGGCATTATCTCCTTGCTTTTATATTCTATTCCCCTTGAAATGAATGACAACATTGCATTTACCCTCTTTACCAAAGACTCAACTTGTAAATTAACATTCTGGGGCTCTTGCACAAGGATTCCCAAGTTCCTCTGCAGTTCTGATGTTTGAACCTTCCCCCATTTAGATAATCATCTGCACTATTGTTTCTTTTACCAAAATCCAATTTAATACATTTTCCAATACTGCATTCCATTTGCCACTTTCTTGCCCATTCTTCCAACTTGTTTAAGTCCTGTGTCCTGCTGCAATCGCATTGCCTCCTCAGCAGTACCTACCCCATCCAACTATCTTTCTATCATCCGCAAACTTTGCCACAAAACCAGCAATTCCATTATCTAAAACACAGACAAGTAATATGAAAAACAGTGGTCCCAATACTGACCCCTGAGAAACACCACTAGTCACTGGCAGCCAATCAGAAAAGGCTACTTTTATTCCCACTCACTACCTCCTACCTGTCAGCCATTCCGCTATCCACGCCAGTACCTTTCCTGTAATGTCACAGGATTTCATCTTGTTAAGTGGCCTCATGTGTGGCACCTTATCAAATGCCTTCTGAAAATCCAAATAAATGACATCCACTGCTTCTCCTTTATCCACCCTGCTTCTTACTTCCTTGAAGAACTCTAACAGATTGTAAGGCAAGATTTCCCTTCACAGAAACCACGCTGACTTTGAGTCCTTTTATCATTAATCTCCAAGTACCCCAAAACTTCATCCTTTGTAATAAACTCCAACACTTTCCCCCACCACTGAGGTTAGGCTAATGGGCCTATATTTAACTTTCTTCTTTCTTCCTCCCTTCTTAAAGAGTGGAGTGAGATTTACAATCTTCCAGTCCTACAGGTCCATGCCATACTCAAGTGATTTTTGAAATATCATGACCAATGCATCCATTATCTCTTCAGCGACTTCTCTCAGGACTCTGGGATGTCGTCCATCTGGTCCAGATGACTCACCTTAATGCCTTTCTGTTTGCCTAGCACTTTTTCTTTTGCAACAGCAATGGCATTCATGGACCTCTGGCACACTGCTGTCTCCCACAGTGCAGAAAGATGCAAAGAATTCATTATCTGCCATTTAATATTCCCCCTTACTACATCACCAGCATCATTTCTAGTGTCCAATATCAACTTTTCTTCTTATAGCTTTGTTTGTTGGTTTTTGTTTGGATTTTAAAAGCTTCCCTATCCTCCAACTTCCCAGTACTCTGCTATCTTATATGCCCTTTCCTTGGCTTTTATTCAGTTCTTAACTTCCTTGTCCGACAAAGAGCTTGAAAAAGCTCAAGTTTTTCAACAGAAGTAGTTGGGAATTCTGCAAAGATTGATGTTCCCACACAGATCCGACAAAGACTTCTAACCGGAAACCCAGTCTCTATAAAAGAGAGGTACTGCCTACAAAAAAGCCAATGTGGGAGAGGTCATCGTTGTAACAGTCTGAGTCAGAGTGGTAAGGCTTTGACTCAACAGGGCTTCGGCAAGAACAGGTAGAGGCAGGCTATGTAGCTAAGTTCATTCCTCATTTCTTATTTAATTCTTGAGAGAATAGTGGGTATGTCTACAGGGCCAGTGTTCAGTTCTGGGTGTCAGATGTGAGATTTCGGGGTGCATGCAGCTCCTTAGAGACCACATTAGGGAACTAGAGCTGCAGCTCAATGGCCTTTCAGCATGTTAGGGAGAGTGAAGAAGTGATACACAGGAACTATAGGGAGGTAGTCATCCCAAGATTACAGGAAACAGATAAATGGGTGACTGACAGGAGAGGGAAGGAGGAACATCAGATAGGGCAGTGTACCCTTGTGGCCATCCCCCTCAACATAAGTACTCCACTCTGAGTTCTGTTGCGGGGATGCATCAGTGGCCATGTCTTTGGCATTGAGTCTGGCTCAGAAGGTTAGGGAAATGGAAGAGTAATAATTCACTCTGTAGTCAGGGGGACAGATAGGTGATTCTGTAGATGCAAAAAGCAAACAAGGATGGTAGTGGGCCTCCCAGGTGCCAGGGTCTGTGATGTTTCTGAATGCATCCACAATATCCTGAAAAGGGCGGCCGAGCAGCCAGAAGTCATGAAAAAGGAAGGAGGTCCTGAAAAACGAATGTAGGGAGTTAGGAAGGAAGCTGAGAAGCAGGACCTCAAGGTAGTATTCTTGGGATTGCAGCCTGTGCCACACAACAGTGAGGAAAGGAATAGACTGAGGTGGTTGATAAATGCATGGCTGAAGGGGCAGGGGGCAAAGATTCAGATTTCTGAATAATTAGGAACTCTTCTGGGGCACGTGGAACCTGTACTAAAGGGACAGGTTGCACTTGAATCCGAGGGGGACCAATATTCTTGCAGGCAGATTTACTAGAGCTGTTGAGAGAGGTTTAAACTAATGTGGCAGGAGAATGGGAACCAGTATGATAGAGTTGAGGATGAGCCAGCGGGTTTACAAGTAGATGATAGGTGTAATATGAATGTGCAAAAGGACAAGACAATGACTGGCTGCAAATGCAGACAGAGCAAATTGTAAAATTCTACCACATGGGTAAAAGGTGCTGTATTTAAATGCGCGTAGTATTCTGAATAAGGTGGATGAACTCTTGACGCAAATAGAGATTGGTATGACATTGTATGCATCATTGAGTCGTGGCTGAAAGAAAGCCATAGTTGAGACCCTAACATCAAATTTTTTTTGTATTGAAAGGACAGACAGGAAGGCATAGGTGGTGATGTGGCTCTGGTGGTAAGAAATGTAATTACATCTTTAGAGATAGGTGACATAGGGCCAAAGAATGTTGAATCTTTATGAATGGAGTTAAGAAATTGCAAATGTAAAAAAGATTATGGGAATCATATTTAGGCCTCCAAATTGTAGCCAAGATGTGGGGTGGAGATTATAAAGGTTGCTGGAAAAGGCATGTAATAAGGGTAATGAGGAACTTCAATATGCAAGGGCATTGCGAAGATCGGGTTGGTGCTGGATCGCAAGAGAGGGAATTTGTTGAGTGCCTGTGAGATGGCTTTTTAGAGGAGTTTTTACTTGAGCCTACATCGGCGAAAGTCTGTCTTAGATTGAGTGTTGTGCAATAACCCAGTTATTAGGGAGTTTAACATAAAGGAAAGCTTAGGAGGCAGAGATCTTAATATGATTGAATTTATACTGCAGTTTGAGAGGGGAAAGCACAAGTCACATGTATCAGTATCACAATGAAATAAAGGGAATTACAAGAGGCATGAGAGAGGAGCTTGCCCAGGTGGATTATAGGTGAATACTGGTGGGGATGACAACAGCACAGAGATGGTTGAAGTTTCTGGGAATAGTTTGCAAGTTGCAGGATAGATGTGTCCCATTGAGGAAGAAGTTGTCAAACGACAGGAGTAGACAATGGTGGCTGACCAAGGAAGTTGAGGATCCATAAAAGCCAAGAAAAGGGCATATATGTTAACAAAAGTGAATGGGAAGTTGGATGATTGGGAAGCTTTTAAAATCTAACACAAAGCTATAAAAAAACTGTAAGAAGGGAAAAGATGAAATATGAAGGCAGACTAGCCAATAAAATAAAGCGTTATACTAATGTTTTTCAGTTATATAAAGAGTAAAAGAGAGGTGAGAGTTGATATTAGACCACTAGGAAATGATGCTCACTACAGGAAGGATGTGGAAACAATAGAAAGGATGCAGAGGAGATTTACAAGGATGTTGCCTGGATTGGGGAGCGTGCCTTTTGAGAATAGGTTGAGTGAACTTGGCCTTTTTGCCTTGGAGAGGCATTGATGATGACAGGCATTGATCGAGTGGATAGTCAGAGGATTTTTCCCAGGGCTGAAATGGCTACATGACAGGGCACAGTTTTTAAGGTGCTTGGAAGTCGGTAATGAGATGTCAGGGGTAAGTTTTTTTACACAGAGAGTGGCTTGTGCAGGGAATGGGCGGCTGGCGATGGTGGTGGTGGTGGAGACGATAGGGCCTTTTAGGAGACTCCTGGACAGGTACATGGAGTTCAGAAAAATTTCTAAGGTAAGGACATGTTCAGCACAGCTTTGTGGGCCGAAGGGCCAGCATTGTGCTGTAGGTTTTCTATGTTTCTATGATTTTTTTTAGCCTGGGAGTAGTAAATCTGTAGAATGCTCTAATGCTCTGCCAGACTGCAGTGAAAGCTAAATCTTTGAGTATACTTAAGTCAGAAAATGATCGTTGCCTGAATGGTGAAGGCATCAGTGAGAAGGCAGGTGTATGGAGTTGAATGGGATCCAGGATCAGCCATGATGGATGGAAGAGCCGAATCAATGGGCTGAATACCTAATGCTGCTCTTATGTCATATGGTCTTTTCATGGTTGCCTATCCCTGCTACTTAAGAACTTCTTCATCTGTGGGATATATCTATCCTGTGCCTTGTGAACAATTCCCTGAAACTTCAGTCATCTCTGATCTCCTGCCACCTTTGCCAGTATCTTCCTCCAATCCACCAGGGCAAGATGCTCTCTCACGTTTCTGTAATTCCCTTTATTCCACTGTGATATTGATAGATGTGAGTTATTCTTCTTACTCTCAAATTGCAATATGAATTCAATCATATTACCACCATTGCCTCCTAAGGATTTCATTACATTAAGCTCCCTAATAAGATCTGGGTTATTACACTATACCCAATCTAAGATAGCCTTTACCTCAATAGGCTCAAGCACAAGCTGCTCTAAAAAGCCATCTCAAAGAAATTCAACAAAATTTTCTTTCTTGTGATCTGACACCAACTTGGTATTCCCAATCCCCTTGCATATTGCAGTCCTCTATTACAATTGTGTCATACCGTTATTGGGTATTATTTGGAGGCCTGTATATGATTCACAAAATGGCTTTTTTTTTTACCTTTGCAATTTCTTAACTGCACCCACAAAAACTCAACATTCTCTGACTCTGTATTACCTCTTTAATTCCATCTCTTAGCAACATAGCTACACTGCCTATGACTTCCTGCCTGTCTTTTCGATACAAAGTATATTCTTTAACGTTAAACTCCCAACTATGGCCTTCAACCACGATTCAGTGATGCCCACAACATCATACTGACCAATCTCCAATTGCCCTACGAGCTCATCTACCTTATTCCAAATGCTATGTGTATTTAAATACAGCACCTTCAGTCCTGAATTGTTCACCCTTTTGAATTTTGCCTTTGTGGTACAATTTAACTCTTTGCCTGTCTGTGTTTGTACCCAGTCATTGGCTTGTCTTTCCTTACATTCATGCTGCACCCATCAACTACTTGAAATATGCTGGCTCATCATCAGCTCTATCACACGAGTTCCCATTCCCCTGCCTTATTAGTTCAAACCACTCCCAACAGCTCTAACAAACACATCCTTTCTGACATATGGGACCCAAAACTGTTGTCAATACTCCAAGGGAACCCTGATTAGTGTCATTTATAGGCTCAGCATTATCTCCTTGCTTTTACATTCTATTCTCCTTGAAATAAATGCCAAAATTGCATTTGCCTTCTTTACCACAGACACTACCTATAAATTAACCTTTTGGGAGTCTTCCAGGTCCCTCTCCACCTCTGATGTTTGAATCTTCTCTCCATTTAGGTAATAGTCCACACTATAACTCCTTTTATCAAAATGCATTATTATACATTTTCCAACACAGTATTCTACCTACCATTTTTTTGTCCATTCTTCCAATTTGTTTAAGTCCTACTGCAAATACATTGCTTCCACAGCACAAACTACCCCCCCAGCTATCATCGTGCCATCTGCAAACATTCCTAAAGCCATCAATTCCATTATCCAAATTATTAACAAACCACATGAAAAGCAGAGATCTCAATACTGACCAATGCAGAACACCACTAGTCACTAGTAGCCAACCAGAAAAGGCCCCTTTATTCCCGAAGCTGCCTGCCTGTCAGCCAGCCATTCCTCTATCCATGCCAGTATCTTTCTTTTAACACCATAATGCTTTATCTTGTTAAGCAGCCTCATGTGTAGCACCTTTTGAAATGCCTTCTGAAAATCCAAGTAAATGCCTCTCCTTTGTCCATCCTGTTTGTTACTTCCTCGAAGAACTCTAACAGATTGTAAGGCAAGATTTCCCTTCAGAGAAATCTCGCTAACTTTGACTTATCATTAGTCTCCAAGTACCTCAAAACCGCATTCTTAATAATAGACTCCAACAATTTCCCAACCATTGAGGTAAGGCTAACTGGTCTATAATTCCCTTTCTTTTGCCTTCCTACCTTTTAAAGTGTTGAATGATATTTGCAATCTTAGCCATCTGGGCCATGCCAGAATCAAGTGATTTATGAAAGATCAAGACCAATACACCTATTATCGTTCTAGCAACCTCTCTCAGGATTCTGGAATGTTGTCCATCTGGTCCAGCTGACCTAAGACCTTTTAGTTTACCTAGCAGTTTTTACTTTGTATTAGCAATGACACTCAGTCCTCTGGCATATTGCTAGTGTCTTCCACATTGAAGACAGATGCAAAGTACCCATTAAGTTCATCTGCAATTTCTTCATCCCCATTGCTACCTCAGCAGCATCACTTTTCAGTGTTCCAATATCAACTCTAATCTCCCCTCTGCTCTTTCTATAACTGAAAAACATTTTAGTATCCTATTTTATATTACTGGTTTGTTTGCCCCCATATTTCATCTTTTCCCTTTAGTTGCCTTTTGCTGGATTTTTATAAGCTTCTCGAACATCCAACTTGCCCTATCAGCCATGGTTGATTTCTCCTGTCATTTGAGAACATCTACTTCTGTGGGACATATCTATACTGTGTCTTGGAAACTACTCTCAGAAATTTCAATCACCTTGCTAACATCCCTGCCAGTTTTAATTCCATTTCCCGTTTCTACTCTGATATGTTGGTCTATGGCCTTCTCTATTGTTGTGAAGAGGACAAACTCTGGTTGGAGGAACACCACCCTATATTCCGTCTGGGTAGCCTCCAATCTGATGGCATGGACATCAATTTCTCAATCTTCCAGTAATGCCTCGCTTCACCATTCCCCATTCCCTTTACACTCTCTCACCTTGTTTCCCTACCTGCCTATCGCCTCCCTCTGATGCTCCTTCCCCCTTTTCTTCCTTCCAGATTCCCGCTTCTCCAGCCCTGTATCTCTTTCACTAATCAACTTCCCAGCTCTTTACATCACACCCTCCCTCTCTCCTGGAAACACCTTGTGTTTCTTTCTCCCCTCCCCCAATCTTCTAACTCTGAAGGCCAATTTATACTTGTGCATCAAATCGACGCTATAGGTATGACGTAGTTGCGTACCCTACACCGTACCCTACACCATAGCCTGACGCGCACCTCCCCACTGTAACTATGTGTTGTAGCGATGCAGACCGCAACAACTGTGATTGGTCCGCTTGGTAGCACTGCATTTCCTCCTACGCTGCAATAGCTCCCCATTGGGCGACTGAAGGGCAGGGGAGGAACTTTGACTGCAATGCTTTCCATAAAGCTTTACAGACCTCCGAAATTATGGAGGACCCTGTGCTTGACACCAGTTTGTAGCTAGCTACTACAGCCCGTTGACTTCCACCCAAAGCTAAAACTCAAATGGTGATTGCCAGTCTCTGAGTATACTGTGCGTACACTGAAGTGAAATAAATGGAGATGATGAACCAAATTGTCAAATCTACCTGCCGACATCCGAAAATATTTGAAATGCATTTCCTCATCCATGTCTCTCAGTGGCCAGACAAGCACAGAAAATTTACCCTCCTTCAGTTTCAGTCGCCATTGTTTGAAGTTTGAGTTTCTTCGTGTTGAATTTCAACATGAAGAAATCAACACAGTGGCATTGAAACCCCGCCAACCAGCATTTTGGCAGTGAATTGCAGAGTAACGCAGACACACCATCGCACAAGTATAAATGCTCACAACATAGGCCACTTGCAGGCTATGGCATAGGCTACTACGCACAAGTATAAATCAGCCTTGACTCCTCATCTATTTTTCTGCAGTCCTGATGAACAGTCTTGGCCCAATACATTGACCATACTCTTTTCCATAGATGCTGCATGACCAGTTGAGTTCTTCCAGCATTTTATGTGTGTTGCTTAGATCTCTAGCATCTGCAGATTTTCTCTTGTTTGTGAACAAGGTACTTTTTTTTTAACTTGCTGGGGATTATTTGAAGTGAGTTATTTTAGCCACAAATAGATTGGAGCCAGATACTACCCTATCATTTTAAAATAATTCAAGAAAATTACATTAGACCAAATTATTCCTATAACATAAATACAAGAGATTCTAATGATTTTGGAAATTCAGAGGAATACTGCAAGTCAGTCAGTATCTATGGAGAGGAATAAATAGTTGATGTTTCAGGTCAGGACTCACTTTCAGTGGTACAAGTTCTAAGGGCTCTATCACTTATGTTAATGTATACCACTCTCCTAAACTAACTACATATACTTCTCAGAGGATAATCCACAGAATTTACTTTCTCAGGAAGATAGATAATTTCTCAAGTTAAGGTATTATTTTCAATAATGTTAATCTGTTCTGATAGATAAAAAAATTATTACCTTATAATCACTTCAGCCAATGAAATTTCTCATTAAAGGACCAAGAAAAAAGACAGGCATGATCAGATCTAGAGCTAATGGTACAACTGACAAGTTGTCTCAGAACTTACTGAGAGATACAGGAATAAAATTCTCAATAAATGCAATCTCCATGTGCAAAACAGTCTGAAGTTGCTAGTTACAAACAACTTTAATTTTTATTCTAAGCACAATGAAATTAAACATTCAAATCATATTTCATACCTGAGTTATGAAGATTTATTGATCGCAGATTTTGGAAAAGTTGTCCCAAAGTTGCCTGTGAATCCATTATATTGACTAGAGGATTGTTTGCTAGGATTAACGTGTCCAGACTTGGGAACATTTGCCCAAGTTTGCGTATCTCTCCCCAGTCAGCGAGATTATTGTCAGTAATATGTAGGAGTCGAAGTGATGGATAGGAATAAGGTGACAATAAGACTGTCCTGTAGTCATTAAGGCACAAGAAGAGGTCCTCTAACCTACATTTGAAGAGACATGTGGGAATGCAACAGAACAAAAATAAGAGTATACCCAAGAAAATACAAGGAATGGATTAAAAAATAGATCACATTTTCACAAACACACATTGCTTAGTAAATTATTCATAATTTGAAAAAGTTAGTACAATTCTTTGTGAAACACACAGAAAACTTCATTAAATTGGTAAGCTAATTTATTTTACACATTATCTCAGTTTAAAATTCGTATTTTTAAGATATACGTATACACAAAAGCTGATAAACCTGCTCACACTCCATTTGAATCCTTAAATGTATGGAGATTTATGCAGTAAAATTAAAACTAATGGTAGAAATAAAATTATGAAGTAATAGAAAAAAGGGCTTTTTGCTTTTCTAATTTGGGTAATATTACATTATATTTTGAAATAAAGAATTTATAAGTGCTCATTTCACTCTATGTGGAATACAGTTATTGTGAATTTGCGTTAAAAATTGAACACATCTGGAACAGGCTTAACATGCTTACAATAATGGAACAGCCTAGGGCTACTATTATAACCCATCACAGGATATTCACTACAGGGGACCAAATTAACAAATTGCAGTGAAACAAAAATTCATCAGAAGTACAGATGTACGATAAATATCCTACATCACTGCATTCAAAATCATGCAGATACATGAATAAAGCAAGGTCACGATACACTCCTAAATCTAAGCAGTAACTCAATCAATTGTCATGGGTCTTAGGTTCATATATAACCTGTAGCAAATCAATCATCCCCATTTGCAGAGCTAGGAGAATTAATTATCCTCATCACTTAAGAATTAGAACCATAGAGTACAGATTAGAGCAAGTGTCTGACTTAAAAAAATGTATTGTCCCACAAAGGGAAAAAAATTTAATAATGTTAAGTGCTAATATCTCCAATATATTATTCAAAAATACAGGTGCTTATTATAGGGAACACTTATGTACCATATTGGAAATAATCTGGGAGGTCATCCATCTTCAGCAAACCAAACTAAACCATTCCTTAAAAAGCAATGGTAAAACATACAATACATTACAACTGTCAGTTAGAATAGTTTTATAAAAGATAACTGGAAGATTAAAAATACCAAATGATTAAGAACATTCCATAAACCACATCGATGATGGCATCTGATATTAAGCGTGTTTATTCTCTGACTGAGGGAGCAGACATTTTGTGAATAATTCAGCTAGGCGTTTGTAGCTGACCCAAAGAGATACACAAGATACAAAATTATTCCCAGCTATTTTATCTTAATCACGTGTATGTAAGATTACGAAGACTGGAAATTTTAACGTTAAGTTTCCAGTAAACCAATTCTGCCACCCCCATCCCCTTATTCCCCACTCTGACCATTTACTTCCTCTCATTATATCCCCTGGGACCCCTCCTCCTCCTTTCCTTTCTCCCACATCCACTCTCCTCTTCTACACAGATTCTTTCTTCTATAGCCCTTGACCTGGCTTCACATATCACATCTCAGCTAGACTCTTTCCCCTCTCCCATCTTTTATTCTGGCATCCTCCCCCTTCCTTCTCAGTCCAGATGAAGGTTTTCAGTCTGAAACGTCAACCCTCTACTCTTTTCCATACATGGTGCCTGACCTGCTGAGTTCCTCCAGCATTTTGTGTGCATTGCTTGGATTTCCAGTATCTCGTTTTTATTGGACCTCATCTTGGACACCCCGCTCTTGTTCTCTGCCTGCTTTGGATCTTTCCAACTTCATTTGCTGATGAGGCATCTACTGTCTCAACTTCAGCTCTCCTCTCTTCTCCTTGAACCCTATTCCCTCTGAACACACTGCCCTCCACTCTCTCTGCACTAATCCCAACCTTACCAATAAACCCGCAGACAAAGGGGATGATGTTGTAGTGTGGTGCACTAACCTCTACCTTCCCTGCTGAGGCCAAGTGGCAACTCTCAGACACTTCCTCATACCTACCCCTTGAGAAGCACCCCTCTTCACACCATCAAAAATATTGTCACTGTCGCTTACCTCATCCACTCTGAAGAACTCACATCTACTTGCCACCAAACTCATAGCTCCCCGCACTGCTCATTTCTTCCTCCTATGCAAGATGCACAAACTGAAATGGCTACTGTCTCTGCCTACTCCTGCCCTACTAAATGTGTAACTTCATATCTCAATTTCATTCTATCCTCCTTACTCCATTCCCTTCCCACCTACATCCACAACATTTCTCATGCCCTTGATTTCCTCAATAACTTTCAATTCTCTAACCCAATTACCTCATTCTCATCATGGGCGTTCAATTTCTATGTGCTACTATCTGCTATCAAGAAGACCTCAAAGCGTTCCACTTCTTTCTTGACAAAAGGACCAACCAATCCTCATCCATCAGCACCCTCCTCTATCTGGCAGAACTGGTCCTCAGCCTCAATAATTTTTCCTTCAGTTCTTCCCACTTTATCCAAACCCGAGGGGTAACTATGGGCATCCGCATGGGCCCCAGTTACACCTGACTCTTCGTTGGCTATGTAGAACAATCTATGTTCGAAGCCTTACCCAGTTGTACTCACCAACTCTCCCTCCACTGCATTGGTGCTGCTTCATGCATGCATGCAGAGCCCGGCAATTTTATCAAATTTGCCTACAATTTCCACCCCACCCTTAAATTCAGTTGGTCCATCTCTCAACACCACCCTCTCCTTTCTCAATCTCTCTGGCTCCATCACTGGAGACAAACTGTCAACTGACATCTTTTATAAAACAAATGGTTTCCACGGTTATTCTAACTATACCTCCTCTCACCCGGTCTCCAGTACTCCCTTTTCTCAATTTTCTCACTTTTTTCACTTGCTACATTAGTTCCTAGGATGGGATTTTCCATTCCAGGGAATGTCCTTCCTCTTTAAAGAACAGGGTTTCCCTCCCTCTACTACTGATGTTGCCCTCACCTGCATCTCCTCCATTTCCTGCATATCTACACTCACCCCAACTTCCCATTCCCTTAATAACGATAAAAGTTCCTCTTGTCTTTACCTAGCACCCCATCAGCCTCTGCATCCAACACATTGTCCTCTGCAACTTCCGCCATCTCCAAAGGGATTTGACCAATAAACATATCTTGCCTCCCCCCACTTTCTGAAGAGATCACTCCCTCTGTCCAAACATCCCTCCCCACTAATCTCCCTCCAGGCACTTATACTGCAAACATCTTAAGTTCCTCACTTACTTCATCCAGAGCCCTAGGCAGTCCTTCCACGTGAGGCACACTTCACCAGTGAATCTGCTGGGCTCATCGATTATACCCAGTGTTCCCAATGTACGTAGGTGAAACCATCGCAATTGCGGGACCACATTGTCCATGACCTCCACACCATCTGCCACAAGTGGGACTTCATGTTGGCCAAACACTTTAATTCCTAATCCCATTCCCATTTCATTATGTCAATCCATAGCCTCCTCTTGTGGCAAATATGGCTGGAAGAGAAACTCTTCATATTCCTTGTGGGTACGCACTCCCCCAACCTAATGGCATGAATATCAATTTCTCTTTCTGGTAAATAAATCCACCGCACCTCCATTTCCTACTCTGACTTTCTCATCTGCCTATTACTTCCCACTAGGTCCCCTTTTCCTTCCCTTTCTCTTATTGTCCACTCTCCTTTCATATCAGATTCTTTCTTTGCCAGTCCTTTACCTTCTAACCACATGGCTTCTACTATCATCTTCCAGCCAGCTTCCTTCCCCTCCCCTTCATCTTTTTATTTTGTCATTCCCCCTTCTGTTTCAGCCCCAAAGAAGGGTCTCACAGCATTTTGTATGTAAATTTGGATTTCCAGCATCTGAAGATTTTTCTTTTTTTTTTGGCGTGTGTCTGCTCGCATGTGAGTCTGTGCATGTGCGTCTGCGTGTGCGTGCGTGTGTCCGTGATTATGTCTTTTTCATGGCTTTTTACAAGGTGTGGAGTGAGAGAGAGACTGTGTGGCGCACCACTCCCCACAAAGATATTTTCGCAAATTTTCCCCTTTATTTTACGAGGTCGAGTTGCGATCTCAACACTTAACCCGGCACGATGGAAAGTGTGCTCAGGAGCAGACCCAACTAGCTTCGAACCCAGGAACCTCTGCTCCCGGGTCCAGCGCTGATGTCGTTGCACCGCCAGCCAGCCCGTCATCTGCAGCTTTTTCAAGTTTGTTACTTACTACTTTAACATGTAGGATGGGAAAATAACTGCTAATCAATTCTCTTGCATGCAATTCACTATTTATATATAATGTTTCCAATTAATGTTCAGAAATAAAGGTGAAGGTAAGAAAGAGCAAACTAGTAACAGATAAGCATAATTCATGTTATTATGAATACTGCACAATCAGCAGACCATGTTGTAACAGTTAGAAACTACAACAGGCCTAGTTAGAAACACTGGAAAAAACTCTTGGATAGTTGTAGTTACCATTTTAAAGAAAACTCTGACATCCAGTGGTGAAGTCTCATACTTCAAATTATTCTCAATTATTAAGAAGAAACCTTCAACTGAATCTTTATAGTTAAATAGATATACAGAAGGGAATGGAGGACAGGGAAGCATGCAGGCAAGGTAAGAACAGAACAGGTAGGAAATCGGTTACTAGCTCAAGGTAGATTAGAGGGTTGGAAGAGCAATGAAATTCATATGTAAAAAATACAAGCTATTACATCTAAATTCAAGGTTAAATTATATCCCTGCAGGAGAATAAAAATAATACAAAAGCAAAAGGTTGTGATGATAGAGAAGGAAAATAATAGTTAAATATTTTGTTGTTAACTTAACTCTTTAGTTAGAAAAGAAATTCATAAAATTGTGCTAAGAAGAAGAGGCGAAAGGTACAAAGACAAATGTACAGTAATTCAGAGTTCCTACCCTGGTAACTCCTGCAGAAACATGTGAATAGTTTCCCATGAAAGCTTAGTATTGTTGAGGACAAGTCTCTGTATTCGTGAGAAAGAGGCAGCACATGTTGAATCTAACCTTGCCTCTGTCAGCGGATTCGAGGTGAGATTCAGAAAGGTCAGATTTGTGAGCTTTGACATAATTTTACTGATCTGCAAAGGAAAAAGGACAGATTAGCAGAGTAGAGCATTATTAGTATGAAGTGAGGAATGGCTAATTTATTGTAATTAAAAGTAACATATATCCTATAATTTACCAATCTAAAAATGACTTGGACAGCTTCAAGCAACACTTTTTTTGCCATTGCTGTCTCCATTGAAGATTGACATTACCTGGATCACAACATCAGGAAAGGATAAAATACACATTAGTTCTGCACTTTTTGTTCATGAGGTGATTACGCACATTAAACTTATGGATTTGTACCCATAGCTTTCCTCTTTTTGGGGAGCTGTAATTTAGATTTGCAAGATAAATCTAAAAATAAGAGATTTTCTCACATCGTAGATGTTTCAATTCCATAGTCCAACCAAAAGTTTGAATGTTTGAATGAATGAATGAAATTTATTTCGGTCAGTACAAACATTAAAAAAGCGTTATTTTCAATGATGATTTCATAGGACAAAATTACAACAAAAAATTGATATATTCTTTAAAACAGACTGAAAGGGTGTAGGCTGAAGCTACAGCTTATTATGCCTACCCCTCTTACTCATACAACAAAATATTTAGCGTCAATCATCATATCAAAAACAAAAAATTCATAATTCTTTAACACAAATTCTAATTCCAAAAATCATTTATTTGCATTACTCCCATTCATTTTAAATAATGTATTTCATATTTGTTCATTAAATTATTTTTAAATAATTTTTTAAACTTGGTAAGTGTGGTGTATGTTTTTAAATTCTCACTACAACTGTTCTATAGATTCACCCCTCTGACTGAAATACAATGATTTTTTACATTTGTTCTTATCCTTTGTTTTTGAAAATACATGTTCCTCTCAAATCATGTTGACTGTTTTTTACTTTATACATAATTTATATTTTAAAATCTATGAAATCTCTGAATTTTGAAGTGTTTAGTTGAATAAATTGTGGATTGGTTGGCTCATAATAACTTGTCTTATTTACAATTCATATGACTTTCTTTTGGAGTAGAAAAATTGAATTTGTATTTGTCTTCCATGTATTTCCCCATACCTCCGCACAGTAAGTCATGTATGGGACTATAAGTGAACAGTACAATGCATACAAAGATTCCTGATTTAAGAAATCTTGCGTTTTGTACAGTATTGCAATAGATTTTGACATTTTTGCTTTGACATAATTTATATGTGGTTTCCAGCTTAATTTACTATCTACTACCTCTCCTAAAAATGTTGTTTCAGATACCTTATCAATTTCAACATCATTTATTCTAAGTTTACTATATGAGTTTGGTACACGTTTCCAAATATTATGAATTTAGTTTTACTTAGATTCAGTGATAATTTGTTAGTATCAAACCATTTCTTTAAAATTTTTAATTCTTTCTCCTCTGTATCCAAAATTTGTTTCCGATGTTCCCCACTACAAAATATAGTTGTACCATCAGCAAATAATACACATTTTAATGTCTGAGAGACCACACATGTATTGTTTACATACAAAATGAACAGCAATGGACCAAGCACTGAACCTTGTGGAACCCCACAAGTTACCCTCAAAAGTTTTGAATTCAAGTTGTTTATATGTACATACTGATACCTGTCTTTCAAATAACTACTTAACCAGTCATGTGCCACCCCTCTAATACCATATCTTTCTAATTTTGTTAACAGTAAATTATGGTCAATGGTGTCAAATGCTTTTTTTAGATCAAGGAATATTCCCATTGTGTATTCATTTCTTTCCATAGTGTTTGATACTTCTCCTACAAAATCTATTAATGCTATTGTAGTGGTTCTGTTTTTTTCTGAAACCATATTGCTGTTCACAGAGTATATTATGTTTTGTTATGAAATCATTCAACCTTCTTACAAATACTTTGCCAATATTTTGGAGAACTGTAAGAGCAAAGAAACTGGTCTGTAATTTGAAAATACATGTTTATTTGTATATTGGAATGACCTTGGCTATTTTCATTTTATTGGGAAATTTTCCAGCAATCAAAGACTGGTTACAAATATGAGTCAGTGGTTTCACAACAGTCAATGATATTTTTAATTAAATACATATCATATCTATTCCAATCTGTTGATTCCTTACTCTTTGATTTATATACTATATCATTTTATTTTTCCTCAGTTGCTCTAATAAACATAGTGTAAATGTAGTTTATATTGATATTACTATTTACTACTTCTTTATTGTTGGGTTCAGTAATTGATTTAGCTAAACTCATTCTCAAGTTGTGCTGTTCCACTGTTCAAATTGTTACATTTACACTTTCTATTCCTGCTTTGTTCTTAAAAGTTGTTCCTGTTCCTTTTCAAACTCTTCTTCTCAAGATTTCCTTTCCACCCCCTCAATGAGTTTAACTGTGCTCAGAGAAGCAAACTATGCTAGCCAAAGTAAACCTTCGCAACAGAATGCACCATGCTACTTCCATAACACATTCCTTCTCCATTGGCTCTTCTGTGGCGGAGTCTGAAATGATTTTTACTCCCAATTGTTTCAGCAAGGCAGGTACAAATGCAGTATTTGGCTCTGACCTCTCCACTGAATTACGAAAATATGATCTTAAGAACCACCTTTGTTCCTAATTAGAGGTTTCCAGTTAATTGGGCCATCGGTTAATCAGGACAGCCATTCATTTATGATAATTCTTAAAGAACAAAAATTAAATAGAGGAAGTAACTGGGATCTCCTTCATCTATATGGAATACTATGCCACATAACTGGGGCAGGAGACTATTGTCAAAGTTTCTAACTAACATCTGTCGGGTATCCTTGCGCAGCCATTAGATACTGTATTGTGATTAGAGCATCAGTTTTTAGTGTTGCATATGTTTGTGTTCAAAAAGCAGTGATTTTTGTCACTAATAGTTTTTCAGAAAAAAGCAGTAAGACAATTCAGAATTGTTTTGCTCACTAAAGTTTCAAGCAATTGGGCTTGAAGTTTCTAAAAACATCCAGAAGTGAAAATGAAATCATTTCCCTACTTCAACAAGTCAGGAACTATGAGGAATTTGGAAGTATTGACAGTCAGCTTGAATGTTAAAATCGAAGTGAAGATTTGGAGGACGCAACCTTCAAAAGCATTGTATGAAGGCAGTCATTCTCTGCATTAATTTGTTCATTTACAATCAAAAGAATACAATACATGAAGTTCTCTGTTGATAACTAATAGGAGCTAACGCACAATTTATAGTAATGTAGTGATATTGGCAGTTTTCTAATTTGTTTTGTATTTTATTTAAATAAATAAATTGTTACTCAGTTAAAACAGTAGTTTATCTTTTTTATACCTTTTAACTATTTCCATGAAGCTTTGGCTAATTGGCGTAGCCTCTTAATTGGGTCAAACTGTTCCCCATGTGTTACAGATAACTGGAATCTAATGCATTTTCTTTAATAAAACATTAAAAAGTTAAGTATTAGGAGCTTGTCAGTCCACTATGCTCATCATGTTCACAAATACTCAACTGCATCCCTTTGTCTGGAACTGGTTTGTATCTCAGCAGATTATTTTTCTAATACACATTCAAAGATTCTTCAGATGTGATGAGGTAGTGAGTTGCAGATCCCTACCACCTTCAAGGTGAAGCAGCTATTCCTTCTCCAAATCTTTCTACCAATTTGCTCCTGCCTGTCTCTTCTGCTACAGGAAATAAACCTTACTATTCACCTTATCTAGGTCTCATTGTTCTCTATTCCTCATTAACATCATCCTCAGCCTCCTCTGTTCTAACCCCAACTAAATCAATCTTTGCAGATGGTGAAAATAACCCAGCCCTGACAATATTCTTGTAAGCTTCCCTGTATCCCCACCAGTACAATCCTCTTTCTGAACTCCAGTACTCAAGCCATGGTCTAATTATAGTTATATATGGTTGCACCATAACCTTGATACAGATATGCCATTGGAAGTAAAGTCTTTTACTAGCATAGGCAGCGTGGTAGGAAGGCAGCTAAGTTCAGTCATTTATAGTGTCAGCAACCAGGTTTGATTCCTGCTTCTATATATAAAAGGTTTGTACATTCTCTCCTTAACTACATGGGTTTCCTCCTGGTGCTCTGGTTTCTCCCACATTCCAAAGATGTACAGTGAGCAGTGAGCATGCTGTGTTACTGTTTGAAGCGTGGCAATTTACAGCAAGGTGTGGCTGCCTCTAGTACAATTCTTGGTCTGAATTGATTGTTGAAGCAACCAATACATTATATTATGACATATTTAGATTTTCAGGGTTTTGACATGAGGCTGTTAAACGAGATAAGAGCCTGATATTACACGAAAGATATTAGTATAGATAGAAGCTGAAAGGCAGGGGGTAAAGAGTGAGAATATAGGGGGTCTTTTGTAAATGGCTGCTGGTGACTAGTGGTATTATAGGAGTCAGTACTGAGACCACTTCTTTTCACATTATATGTCAACAAATTGGATGACAGAAATCATGGCTTTGTGATACAAAGATAAGTGTAGGAAGAGGTAGTATTGAGGAAGCAGGGAGTCTTAGGAAGATTAGGAAAAGTGGCAGAATTATGGCATAGACTATTCTCTAAATGGGAAGCAAATTTAAAAATCAGAGGTGCAAAGGGACTTCAGAGTCCTTGTAGGTTAGCTTGTAGGTTGTTTAGGCAGAAAGGAAGGCAAATGCAAATCTGAAAGGACCAGAATATAAAAGCAAATCTATGCAACTCCCTTGTCCATTCATCCCCCCCCCCTCCCCACTGATCTCCCTCCTGGCACTTATCCGTGTAAGCGGAACAAGTGCTACACATGCCCTTACACTTCCTCCCTTACCACCATTCAGGGCCCCAAACAGTCCTTCCAGGTGAGGCGACACTTCACCTGTGAGTCGGCTGGGGTGATATACTGCATCCGGTGCTCCCGTTGTGACCTTCTGTATATTGGCGAGACCCGACGCAGACTGGGAGACCGTTTCACTGAACATCTATGCTCTGTCTGCCAGAGAAAGCAGGATCTCCCAGTGGCCACACATTTTAATTCCACATCCCATTCCCATTCTGACATGTCTATCCACGGCCTCCTCTACTGTAAAGATGAAGCCACACTCAGGTTGGAGGAACACCACCTTATATTCCGTCTGGGTAGCCTCCAACCTGAAGGCATGAACATTGATTTCTCAAACTTCCGCTAATGCTCCATCTCCCCCTCGTACCCCATCTGTTACTTATTTATTTATACACACACATTCTTTCTCTCACTCTCTTTTTTCTCCCTCTGTCCCTCTGACTATACCCCTTGCCCATCCTCTGGGTCCCCTCCCCCTTTTCCTTCTCCCTGGGCCTCCTGTCCCATGATCCTCTCATATCCTTTTTGCCTATGACCTGTCCAGCTCTCGGCTCCATCCCTCCCCCTCCTGTCTTCTCCTATCATTTTGGATCTCCCCCTCCCCCTCCCACTTTCAAATCTCTTACTCACTCTTCCTTCAGTTAGTCCTGACGAAGAGTCTCGGCCTGAAACATCGTCTGCACCTCTTCCTAGAGATGCCTGGCCTGCTGTGTTCACCAGCAACTTTTGTGTATGTTGCTTGAAATTCCAGCATCTGCAGATTTCCTCGTGTTTGCAAAATTAATAATGTTGATGCTTTATATGGCACTGATCAGACTACCGTTGGAGTACTATGAACAGTTTTGAGTCCCTTTTCTAAGAAAGGATATGCTGCCATTGGAGAAGGTATAGAGAAGATTCGTAAAAATGATCCCGGGAATGGAAGAGTAACCAACAAGTGTTTGTTAGCTCTGGCCTGTACTTGCTGCAGTTACAAGAATGGGGCTGGGGAACGATATCATTGAAAGTTTTTGATTGAGAAGATGTGGAGAGGATGCTTCCTATAGGACTAGATGGCATAGCCTCAGAACTGAGATGAGGATGTATTTCCTTTGCCAGAGGATGGTCTTATCGTCTGATAATTAATATATTATGTTGTTGTTTATCCATCGCATCAATGAAAACCTCGACACCATGGTGATGGTGTCGAGACTAGCACTTGATTTGGTTTTAAGTGAGGGAGAGTTGCGCAGCATCAAGCTCACTCTCTCTTCCCAATTCCCATTTGGATCCAGAGGCAAGACAAAAGTCGAGACAGCTGGAGATGAGATTAGGCGCAGTGGATGACCAGGACAACTTCTGTATCTTGTCCTGCTCTACACGTTTCACGATGCTTGCAGAAAATAGTATAGGATAATGGTTGATGGAACACTGTAACTAACATGCTTATATAGTAAACATTGTGGCTCTACGTAATGTATTATATAATAATATAATAATATGTGTAATAATAAGAATAATATAATATAATATTAAGCATGTGAAGACAGACTCCAGCGGATTGAGCGGACAAGACCAATGGAAGGTCAAACGGTCTCTGCAAGCATCTATTTATCTAATTTTCTATTGAATTTATTACTCTATTTTAGTTCCAAGCAGGTTGTATTTACTTAGATAGCTGACCATATTCTTAAAATACTTCCTAACTTCAAGCAGTCTACACAAATGTATTGCCCTCACAGCTCTCCTTGTCATCTCTTCAAAAGCTCAATCAAGTTTGACATAAATTAATTTTATGAGTTCATGTTGTCTTTAAATACTCTTAATTGAAAGTCTATACAGTTCCTCCAAAACATTTACAATAATTTTGCTTACCTCGGTTTATTTCTTTTTAATTCACTCACTTTCATCTTAACTAAAACACCAGCATTGTCCTCCATTGTGAAGAGGATGACAGAATATTCATTAAGAAACATACCACATTCTTCACCTTTACATATAACCCCAACTATATACTTGTTAGCCCTTTAATTTTCATATGCTGCCTTTGCTTTCCTAATTTTCTTTCTGCATTTTCTGCAGCCTTAGGTTTGTTGTTGATTGGAGTAATGCACAGACACAACAGACACATTCTGGTGCAAGTCTAATGAAGAGCTTTAAAAAGCCAGTCTCTATAAAAGTGAAGTACTGCCTAGCGAACTGGTCATCATCAAGCAGTCTGAGTCAGAGTAATAAAGCTTCTGTGAGAACAGGCAGAGACAAAGTAAGTAGCTAAGTTCATTCAGTATTCTTATTTGCACTTTTTTTTCTGAATTAACTCTAGAGAAAATAAGGGTGTTTTTGCAGGGCCAGAGTTCTGTCCTGGGTGTCAGATGTAGGATTTCTAGGAGACCACTTGCTTCCCTGAAGGTCACATTTGCAACAAATGCATCAAAATGCAGCTCCCTAGAGACTTTCTTAAGGAACTGGAGCTGCAGCTTGATGCCTTCGGCATGTAACAGAAAGTAAAGCAGCGATAGACAGAAGCTACAGGGAGGCAGTCACCCCAAGGTTACGGGAGACAGATAAATGGGTGACTGTCAGGAGAAGGCAGGGAGAGAACATCAGATAGTGGAGAGCACCCTTGTGGCCATAAGTACTCCATTTTGAGTACTGTTGGGGAGAACGACCTACTTGAGGGAGACAATATATGAATCTGTGGATGCAAAAAGGGAACATGGATGGTAGTTTGCCTCCCAGGTGCCAAGGTTGGGGATGCTTCTGAACCTGTTCAGAATATCCTGAAACCAGAAGTCATGCTACATATTGGTACCAACGACATAGGAATAAAAAGGGAAGAGGTCCTGAAAAAATATAAGGAGTTAGGAAGGAAGCTGAGAAACAGGACCTCAAGGATAGTAACCTTGAGATTCCTGCCTGTGCCATGCGACAGTGAGGACTGGAATAGACTGAGGTGGCAGATAAATGCGTTGCTGAAGAACGGGGGAGGGGGCAAGGATTAAGATTTCTGGATCATTGGATTTCTCCCAGGGCAGGTATGACTTGTATAAATTTGGACCGAGATGGTCCAATATCCTTGCAGGCATGTTTCCTAGAGCTGTTGGGAGCGTTTTCAATAATATGGCAGGCGGATGGGAAGCAGCTGAGCATGAGCCAGCAGTGTTGCAAGTAGATGATGGGCGTAATATGAATGTAAGGAAGGACAAGCCAATTATTAGGCACAAATGCAGCCAGAGCAAAGAGTTAAATTGCATCACAGAGACAAAATTCAAAAGGACGAAGAATGCAGGACTGAAGGTGCTGTATTTAACTATGGGTAGCATCCGGAACAAGGTCGGCGAACTCGTGGTGCAACTAGAAATTGGTTGGTATGACATTGTGAGAATCATTGAGTCGTGGCTGAAAGAAGGCTATAGTTGGTTTAACATCAAAGGATATACTTTGCATCGAAAGGACAGGCAGGAAGGCATGGGCGGTGGTGTGGCTCTGTTCGTCAGAGATATAATTACATCTTTAGAAAGAGGTGACATAGGGTTAGAGAAAGTTGAATCTTTGTGGGTCGAGTTAAAAACCTGCAAGAGTGAAAAAACCATTATGAGAATCAGTTATAGCCTTCAAATACTAGCCAAGATGTGGGGTTGAGAAAGCAAAGAGAACTGGAAAGGACATATAATAAGAGTAATGACACAATTGTAATGGGGAACCTCAATATGCAAGTGGATTGGGAAAATCAGGTTGCTGTCCGATCGCAAGAGAGGGAATTTGTTGAATGCCTATCAGATGGCTTTTCAGAGCAGCTTGTGCTTGAGTCTACTTGGGGAAAGGCTATCTTAGTTTGGATGTTGAGAAATAACCCAGGTCTTACTAGGAAACTTAAAGTAAAGGAACCCTTAGGAGGCAGTGATCATAATCTGATTGAATTAAGACTGCAATTTAAGAGTGAGAAGCATAAATCATATATATCTGTATCTCAATGGAATAAAGGGAACGACGCAGGCATGAGAGAAGAGCTTGCCCAGGAAGATTGGAGGAGGATACTGGCGAGGATGATAGCAGAGTAGAGATGGCTGAAGTTTTCTGGTAAATGTTCACAAGGCTCAGGATAGACCATGTCCCACAGAGGTAGAACTTCTCAAATGGCAGGACTATGCAACCGTGGCTGACAAGAGAAGTTGAGGACTGCATACAAACCAAGAAAAGGGCACATAAGGTAGCAAAAGTAAGTGGGAAGTTGAATGAGGGGAATAGAATATAAAAGTAGAGATAATGCTGAGCCTTTATAACACACTAGGCAGCCTACACTTGGAGTATTGTCAAGAGTTTTGGGCCCATTTCTCAGAAAGGATATGTTGTTATTTGTTGTCAGAGGAGATTCACGAACATGATTCCAGGAATGAAGGGGTTAACATATGAGGATTGTTTGGCAGCTTTGGGCCTGTACTCACTGGAATTTAGTAGAATGGGGGCAGATCTCACTGAAACCTACCGAATGTTGGAAGGACTAGATAGGCTGGATGTGGACAATTGTGTTTCCTGTGGTGCGGGTGTACCCAGAACTAGATGGCACAGCCTCAAAATTGACAGGCAATCCATTAGATCAAATGTAAGGAGGAATTTTTTTTAGCTAGAGAGTGGTGAATCTGTGGAATGCATTGGCACAAACTGCAGTGAAGGCTGTCCGTGAGTATATTTAAAGTAAAATTGATCATTTCCTGACCAGTCAGAGCATTGAGGGATATGGTGAGATGGCAGGAGTATGGGGTTGAGTAGCTTCTGGGATCAGCCATGAAGGAATGGTACAGCAGACTCAATGGGCTAAGTAGCCTAATTCTGCTCCTATGTTTTATGGTCTAATAGTAGCAGTAAATATAAAATTTGGGGAAATCATGCTGCAGCCATATAAAATTTTGGTTAGGCTAATTTAAAGTATAATGTGCGTTTTGGTCACCTCATTACACTAAGGATGTGGAAACTTTGAAAAAGGTGCAGAATTGGTTTACCAGCAAGTTACCTGGATTAGTGAGTATGGCTAACAGAAAAGACAACTTTTTTGACCTGAATTGTTTTCTTCAGAAAATCCAAATCCAATGTGACACCTGAAAATATATAAAATTATGAGTCTGTTCACTCCCCTCCTCCAATATCCCCAGGTGGAAATATTGAATGCTAGGGTGTAGAGGTCTAAAGTGAGAAGAATGGTAAAGTTTAAAGAAACCTTTCATGAAGTGTAATGAGAATGGAGGAAAGTTTTGTCTGATGAGCAGATAATTAGATAGTTATGCATGGATATGTAGGATATGACGGTATATGAATTATATGCAGATGAGTTTTTAATTTGGAATCAGAGTAGACACAGATATTATTGCGCAAAAGGCCCGATCTATTGCTGTATTTTACTTTGTTCTATGAATCCCCAACTTATTTTGATTTTTTTGAGAGCAAGTTCTGTTTCCACTATACTATAATTAAGTGATTCGCATAACACAATTTTTTAACTCCAATCTTATGGTTACACCTTAAACTGCTGTGTATTTGTAGCACTTCATTTTTATTTGAGGCTACATTGTTCCGGGTGCTGTTACCTCAGAGGTGAAATGTGGCACATATCCTTCCTAAAGTTTCAATGAATATATTCCAACAACCAACTCAGAATCAGAATGAGGTTTAAAATAACTGATACATGTTGTGAAATTTGTTGTTTTGTGTTAGTTGTGTTAGTAGTACAGTGCAGTAGATGCAAAATATTTATGATACATAAACAGTCTATGTTCCAAGCCTACACTGGTGACCGTCCCACACTTCTCCTATACCACATTGACAACTACGTTGGTGTTGCTTCCTGCACCCATGCTGAACTCATCGACTTCATCCACTTTGTCTCCAACTTCCACCCTGTCCTCAAATTTACTTGGTCCATTTCCAACACCTCCCTTCCTTTTTTTGACCTCACTGTCTCTGTCTCTGGAGACAGCTTATCTACTAATGTCTATTATAAACCACGGACTTTCACAGCTGCCTGGACTATACCTCATGCCACCCTGTTACTTGTGAAAACGCTATCCCCTTCTCTCAATTCCTCCGTCTCCACCGCATCTGCGCTCAGGATGAGGCTTTTCATTCTAGGATGAAGGAGATGTCCCCCTTTTTCAAAGAAAGTGTTTTCCCTTTCTCCACCATCAATGCTGCCCTCAACTGCATCTCTTCCATTTCATTCACCTCTACTACTACACCATTGCCCTGCCACCCTACCAGGCAAGGATAGGGTTCTTGTTCTCACCTACACCCCAGCAGCCCCTGCATACAGCACATAATTCTCTATAACTTCCACCACCTCCAAGGGATAATGGAATCCTACCACCAGGCACATCTTTATTTTCCCACGCCACTTTCTGCTTTCCGCAGGGATAGCTCCCTACGCAACTCCCTTTTCCATTTGTCCCTTCTCACCGATCTCCCTCCTGACACTTAGCCTTGTAAGCAGAACAAGTGCTACACCTGCCCCTACACCTCCTCCCTCACTACCATTCAGGATCCCAAACAGTCCTTCCAGCAGCCCTGGTGTGACTTCCTGTATATCAGTGAAACCCAACATAGACTGGGAGACCATTTTGCCGAGTACATAGGCTCTGTCCACCAAAAGAGGCGGAATCTCCCAGTAGCCACCCACTTTAATTCCACATCCCATTCCCATTCTGACATGTCTATCCACGGCCTCCTCTACTGTAAAGATGAAGCCACACTCAGGATGGAGGAATAACACCTTATATTCCGTCTGGGTAGCCTCCAACCTGATGGCATGAACATCAATTTCTCAAGCTTCCAATAATGCCCCCCCTCCCTTCATCATTCCCCATCCCCATTTCCCACTCTCTCCTTATTTCCTTATCCATCATATCCTCCGGGATCCTCCCCTCTTTTCTTTCTATGGCCTTCTGTTCACTCCTATCAGATTTCCCCTTCTCCAGCTCTTTATCTTTTTCACCAATCAATTCCGCAGCTCTTTACTTCCTTCCCCTTTCACCTATCACCTTATGTTTCTCTCTCCATTCCTCCACCTTTTAAATCCACTCATCTTTTTTTTCCAGTCCTGCCTGAGGATCTTGGCCTGAAACACTGACTGTCCTATTTTCCACAGATGCTAGCTGGCCTGCTGAGTTCCTCCATCATTTTGTGTGCATTACTTGGATTTCCAGCATCTGCAGATTTCTTCTTACGTGCGTTTCCTTGACTTCTCTTTCCAGAGCAAAAATCAATTCCTTGATCATATTGGACTGTTGGGTTGCTATTACAGCACACTCAACAAACAAATGTGTACAATCACACGAGCGGCTCATCTGAGCTCCAGACAGGCTCACAATGTCAATTTCAGTTAATTCTTGAGGGGGAGGGGCTTGTGTAGGGTAACATAATTGGTGGAAATGTACATAATTCATAATGACCGAGTTGGGGTTAATTTCAAGAGGCTAGTCTGATGTGATGACATAATTACATAAAGGATTTTTAGCACACTTTTTTTTCGTTTTTTAGTGTTTAATAAATAAGTTGCTACAACTTTTCTGAAACATAAAATGACTCTGCCATTTTATTTGTGAAAACCTACAATATAATGAAAACTTAATATTCAATACAACACATCAGCCAGTCCAAATATTTTGTCTTTGCTCTTGCTGTCCATTTGCTATTTTTTAAAGGTTGTTCTGAAGAGGTAACAAAGATTTCATCTATGAGCTTCTAAATGTTTAAGCAAGTTTACATTATGTGTAGTTGAGTCATATAAAACTCTGTCCCTGAGAACATTTCTAAACAGAACTAGTGTGAAATACAGTGCTTTAAGAATTACTGCAAATGGCTTCACATCACTACCTGAAGAGAAAAATCTCAAAGACATATTTCTGTCTGACACAATAATCTCTCATGGAAAGAGTTAGTATGAACATCAGAAGACAGAACTAATATCTGTGAAGCCAAGTTGTTGGACAATATATACTGAGAGAAATGTGAAATTAAAATGCTGATTCCTCCTGAAATGCTGATTGATCTCAATCATCATTCCATAAGGTTCTGTTTTGTATGTTAACCACTGCCATGGAATACACATCATCAATGAGGCAATGCCTCTATGAGGAGGGAAGCAGGGAAAACTGACACTGAAAAATGCATTTATGCAATAAACAAAATGAGGGGAAAAAACTATCAATTTCAGGAATGTTTTAAAGTATTCTTCTACCTTATTGATAACACAGCAGCACTTACAAATAGTGTAATTAGCAACTCTTATTTACCTCAAACCAGTCTTGAAGATTATTATCAGTTAAGTCAAGTTCAGAAACGTGTGAGCAGATGGCAGCAATGTCACTCTCCTCTCCAGCTCTGTTAATTCCACAACCATTCAGCACAAGGACAGCAGGGAGGTTTAAACGTGCTAAGGAAAACATATATATCATATATTTTGCTTCATTTTAAACAATAGAGAGTGTAAACAACCAGCTGTGACCAATAATTATTTTCCATTTCCTTTTGCCATATTTTCCCCATACAGTCAATCTATGAGATTGAAAACTTGGCTCTGTCAATTATCAATTTAGGCCTTCAATTTCACTTGACTGATCAACGAACTGTTCCCATAATTTGTGAACTCACTTTGAAGAACTCTTCATCTCATGTTCTCAATATTTAATGCTTATTTATTAATATTATTGTTTCTTTGTTTCATATTTGCAGTTTGTTGTCTTCTGCATATTAATTGTTTGTCTGCCCTATTGAGTGCAGTCTTTCATTGATTCTATTATGTTTCTTGGATTTACTGAGTATGCCCACAAGAGAGCAAATCTCAGAGTTGTTTATGGTGACATGTATGCACTTCAATAATAAATTTGAACTTTTCAGATACCCAGGTCTGAGTGTAAGAAAATCATTCCTTATTTCAAGACCACAAAAAAATTCCGGCAACCCAAGTACACAAGAATGAATACATCTCCCAACAAGAATTCAGACATATTGATTTGTAATTTAGAGTCAAGTAATTTATTTCAAATATTAAAACGGTGAATTTGCTACATAATGGCCAGTTAGTCACTTCTGATCTTGATATATGTATATAATCTCAACTGCACCATACGTGTATTAATTAAAGCTCTCCTAGGTTATATCACGGATAGTTACATTACCATGAAGTTCATAATCTAATCTTCAGGTTACCGAGGCATCATCATCACTGGGACTGTTTCATCAGCATTAACAAATTTTTGAAGTGACAGCTACTGAACATGGATAGAAAATTAGTGTTACGGCTGGCAAATCCTAAACACAGGAGATTTTGCAGATGCTCCAAATCCAGAAGAACACACACAAAAAGTTGGAGGAACTCAGCAAGTCAAGCAGCATCTATGGGGAAAAATAAACAATGGATGTTTCAGGCTGAGGTTTTGGCCCAAAAGGTCTCGGCCCGAAATGTCGACTGTACCTCTTCCTAGAGATGCTGCCTGGCCTGCTGTGTTCACCAGCAACTTTGATGTGTGCTGCTTGAATTTCCAGCGTCCGCAGAATTCCTCATGTTTAGGCCCAAAAGGTTGCCTGTTTATCAAGGCTGGGAAACTTACTTTTGACAAAAATAATTATTTTGAAAATAATTTAAAAACATTGAATTTTTGTATCTACAGTGTCATACCTGCAAAGGTTTGGATTTCTTTATAAATTAGATCAAGTTTCAACTTGATAATTCACCTACTAGAAAAATATTTTAGAAATAATAAGCTTGTGCTCTGAAATTAATCAGAGCCTTGATGCATAAATACATACATAATTAGCAGTATGTAAGTCTGGGATATGTTAACATTGTGAGCAATCTAATGGTTTATAATTCACCACTACTATTTAATTTCAGGATCTTAGAAGTTGCAAAGACCCAGTATTAAAAATACATGAGCCAAGTTTTGGGGAAAACATAAAGGCTCACTCACCTTTCACAGGTGAACCATGGGGACCAGTAAAGACGTGGATGCCGATACCCATTCCTCGTCGATAAGGGAAGTTTTCTGGGCTATACTTCTCACAAATAACCTCAACAAAGCTACGTCCACGTGTGTCACTCATCTTCCAACTGTCAAGAACAATTTGCAGACTGTAGAGACAAAAAGAAGTCTATTGGTTGTGTTACTTCTGGCTGATCTGTTTAGTGAAATGTAAACAAAGAATTAAAATAAGATTAAGATCTGATTGATCTATTTTTGTACTTGAGCTGGGCACACAGTTACCATAACAACCACAGAAATTAGACAATTTATTGAAAATGTTCAAGACTATGCAAGACTGTCTAGAATAGGTCTTAAGCCACAATGCTGAATGACTTTTCCCTTCTGTAGTCTGCAAGATATGTTTGGGTATAAATGAATATTGTAATTCAATTTCATTAAATTAACCGAAATAATGTATTAACAGCAATTATTTCACAGTTTAGAAGAAAGTTAAAAGAATTCTAGTCAGCTGTCTTTTGTATTTCTAAAGTTCTGAACAACTATTCTTCTTTATCATGCTTTTCATTATTTTACATAGTACTTTTCTATTACAAGTTATTTTCATTTATTCAACATGCTATGAAATCTCAGAAAGAGAGCTATAAACTGGTGAACCTTGCAGGAGAAGAGCTTTATTTTGCAAATAATAAGGTATGACCAGAGGTGTGAATGTACTTGGACTCTGAGAGTATAAGTCACACAGAACTAAAGGAGCTAACTAATGAACAAACCCACATCAATGACAAAATACCTGCAACCTGCACCAATCTAGACCTTTAATATTAGGGAATAAGAAACACACGTTACTGGCCAAACTAATAGATAATAATATATTTTATTAAGAAGATTAAGAAAATGATAGTTAAATCCTAAAGATGCTCATGACCTTCTACATATACAGAACATGCCCTATGAGAATAGACTGAGTGAACAAGGCCTTTTCTCCATGGAGTGACAGAGGATGAGAGGTGACCTGATAGAGGTGTATAAGATGATGAGTGGCATTGATCATGTGGATAGTCAGAGGCTTTTTCCCAGGATTGAAATGACTAACATGAGGGAGCATAGTGTTACATGTCCACAGTTTCGTTTTCCTCAGAGTCCATAGTTTCGTTTACTGTGGGAGTCACGTGTCCCCAGTTTCGTTTTACTTTAGAGTCCACAGTTTCGTTTCTGTTAGCGTTACCGTATGATGTATCTTGACCGTATAGAAGAAATGTGGACATTTTGCTGAGATGGGAGTTGAAGGAAGGAGAGAGAGAGAGAGAGAGAGACAGAGAGTGAAGATTGCAGGCTTCAAGCTGTCTGAGAACAGCTCACAATCGAGAAGGGTAAAAGTCTAATGCTTACCCATACCCAAAGGACTGGGTTAATCAGCAGCACACTATGCTTTGTGGAGACATGTCCGGCCTTCGTATGATCCATGGGTGTTGATTCTGTGACAGTCACTTTGTGATATCACTCTTTGTGGACTTCGGAACAGTATTCCTCAGCTGGGATCTTCAGTAACCGTTTCTTCATTCACTAGCCGTGGAATCTTTGGAATTCATTGTGACCGCCTCGTCGTTGCATCGTGAATCCACAAGTATCTCCTCTCATCTATTTCATGAATTACTGGGACTCTCTGAACTGCCACTTTAAGACTGCTCGAGTAAGGTTTGTTAAGAACCGGTTCTAAGTTTGACTGTTTAGGAGCTCTAAATGCATAACACTCTTAACTTCTTGTTTAAGGAAGTAGTTTATTTAATTTTCTATATTTTTGAGTAGATGTAAATAAATATAGTTGTTTTAATATTAAAACTTGACTTAATTTGTCATCCTTTGCTGCTGGTACTTTACAAAATCATGACAAAACTGGGGCCTCGTCCGGGAGATGAACAAAATTGGAGATTATTGATTGATTATTGATTTCATTAGCTACTATGCTTTTGATTGACTTGTGTGGGGAAACCAGCAGCAATGGACATTGGGATATTTCTGGCATCACCAGACCCTAAGGCGTTGGGGGAGGCCAGAAAGGATGACTTGTTGGCCATTACTAAGGAGCAGGGACTTACTGCAGTAAAACGGGATATAAAAAAGGTACAGATTCAGAGGAGAGTAGCTGAGCACTATATTTCTTTGAGGAAGTTTGATGAGGTGGTGTTAGAAAGGGTTCCTGAAAGTAAACCCAGTGATCTTGAGCTCCAGTTCGAGTTGGAAAAACTAGTTTGAGGCTTGAGTTAAAACAAAAACAGCTCCACTCCGAGTTAAGAGGAAAACAGCTCGAGATTGAGTTACCACAAAAACAGCTTGAAGCTGAAGAAGCATAAAAACAGAGGCGGTTTGCAGCTGAAGAAACAGAGAAAAAAAGGTTTGAGCTAGACAGGATTGAGAAGTTACAGCAAGGGGATCCAATATTTGACTCTGGTGATAAGTTTGTTGCCAGTTGGGAAGTTAAATTGGTCCCTCCATTTGATGAAACTGAGGTTGATAAATACTTTTAGCATTTTAATAAAGTGGCTCAGAGCCTAAAGTGGCCAAAAGAAAGTTGGCTTCTCTTGTTACAGAGTGTATTTAAGGGTAAGGCTCAGCAGGCTTATTCTGCCCTATCAATGGGAGATGCAGCTAATTTTGAGATCATGAAATGGGCTGTACTTAAACCCTATGAATTGGTCCAGAAGCCTACAGGCAATGGTTTAGAAATTTGAGGAAATCTGTGAACAAGACTTATGCGGAATTTGCTTATGAGAAGTTTGTGTGGTGTGTTTTGACCGCTGTTGCACATCTAAAAATGTCAATGGTGATTTTGACAACTTGAAGAGTTGGTTTTAATTGAAGATTTAAGAGGTGCATCCCTAATGACATAAAGGCATACATAGATGAAAAGGATACCGCCACTTTGCAAGAGTCTGCTAAATTAGCAGATGAGTTTGCCTTATCCCACAAGTTTAAGTCTACCCTGAGTAAGACTTTCCAAAAGAGTAGCATGGATAGTCAGGGTAAACCAGAAATTAAATCTGGGTCTAGTGACAAAGGTAAGGATGAAGGGAAACAACTAAAGGAGAAGCCCTCTGGTCCTACTTGTCACTATTGTAGGAAACCTGGTCATGTAATGTCTAATTGTTTCCTTCTTCTTCATTTTTCTTCTCACAGAAACATCGGCATGATGCTAAGCTAGGGCACATCATCAGTGATGTTACCTGGGGTAGTCAGGTGCTTCGGGTCTTTCAACATCAAACACCCTTGCCCAGATTGATCAGACCCCAGCCTGTGCCCTAGCATTAATCCACGGATCTGCGCTCTTTATCCAGAGCCATCTTGATGCTTTCTCTGCTGCATCTATGGTGGCAGAAATGGTTCTCCTTCTTCTCTCTCCCGTGATTCCAAGTGCAGTGTATACTTTGCAGAGCAACTGGCCTGCAAAGCCACGACAGCCGACCTCCACGGGCCAACACTTTGCTCTCCAGCCTCTTCTTTGACAGTTGTTCTTCAGATCTTCATACTTGGCTCTTTTCCGCTTGTAGGCCTCCTGCGTACATTCTTCTCATGGCACCATAAGCTGAAGCATAAGAGCATGCTTCAATGAGTCGGACCACAACACAATGTCGGGCCACAATGTAGTCTCTGTGATATGGGGAGGACACTGCAACTGGTTTCCCAGGTCTGCCTTCAGCTTCCAGTCCTGTGCAGTGGAGAGCAACCCAGTTGCTTTCTGGTGTTCTGTTGGGCTTTCCCCTCTTTGACAAAGCAGATGGTATTCTTGACCGGACTTGTTTTCCGGCAGATGTTAAGGGTGCAGCAGATTGTCTCAGCAATTGTCCGGAGGACCTGGTCATGCCGCTACCAATAATGGCCATCAGCAAGAGCTCTGGGGCAGCAGCTCAGAAAATGCTCTAGCGTATCGGTCTTCTCACAGAGAGGGCAAGCTGGTCATTCTGCAAGACCCCAGCAGTGCAGGTTGGATGGGCTAGGAAGGACATCATAAACAGCCTGGATAAGGAACTTGATGCGCTGTGGATCCACCTTCCAGAGATCATTCCATGTGATCTTTCGCTCGATCACCTGCTCCCATTTGGTCCAGGCTCCTTGCTGTTTCATTGCCACTGCTCTGCTGGTCCTCTCCTCCTCCACAGCTGCCCTTACTTCATTCTGGACCAGTTCTCGTCGCTCTTTCCCTTGTACTTTGTCAAAATGGGGGACTTCAAGGCTTCCAGGTCCAACTCCTCCCTTGGCGACTGGCCCCACCAGCACATCAGCACTTTGTGGCACAGTTGCGCCTCAGCTTCTTCCACAGCAGCTCCTGCTCTCCACTTTCTTCCAGTTCTCACCGCCACTCTTTCTCCGGCAACCTTTGGATCTGAAGATTCCCGGAACTGCAGCACCTCTCTTACTCACAAAACCTTGAACTCCTCCTCGATGGATTTCAGGGGGAGCCTCGGTTTGCAGTTATTCCCAAACAGAGCGATGCTGCTGATGTTCCTTGGTAAACCCGGCCATCTTCGCAGGAACTGGCTGATAACGCTCTCTAATTCAGCAACAGTGGAAATCGGAATCTCATAGAGGAGCAGTGGCCAGAGGATTCTTGGTAGTATACCGTGCTGGTAGATACATGCCTTAAACCGTCCTGGAAGGCCAGTCCTGTCAACCTCTTGCAACCATTGTTCAAACTCCCCACAGGTGTATCCTATTGCCACCTTATCTCTGAGTGTGGCATCAAACATATTCCCAAAACTTTTAACAGGGTTCTCTGTGATGGTAGGAATTGGAATGTCAGAAAAGAAGGAAAAGGAGGCAAATCCAGATGCCTGTGTTCAAAATGTTGAAACACCTGTGAACCCCTTGGGGTTCTTAACATTATTATGAAGCTCTGTCAAAGGCTAACACGTCTGGTCAGGTTAGGAAAGAATTTCTTCATTTTACATCAGATAGGTTTGTTTCAGTAAAGGAAGGGTCAACCCGGGTACCGGTGAAAAGTCTTTGAGATACTGCGGCTTCTCAGTCACTTATGTTAGACAGTGTTCTAAAGTTTGGTGATGAGAATGTCACTGGTGAAGTAAATCTTATTCGAGGTATTGGATGCGACGCTGTTCCTGTACCTTTGCACAAGGTAATATTGAAGTCAGAGTCAGTTTCAAGACTTGTTACAACAAGACTACAACCCAATTTACCGGTGGAAGGTATTTCTTTGTTGTTAGGGAATGACCTAACAGGTGGTAAAGTTGTTCCTGCAGTGCAGCTGACAACTAAGACAATCAATGATGATTCAAAGACAGACCCTAACATTTATCCTTAGTGTGCAGTAACTCGAGCTAGTCCAAGAAACTTGCCAGTACGGATGGGCCTGTGCAGCATGATTCGGCTACTCATGATAGCCCAAATAGGGAATCAGATTTTGATGATTTGTCAGGGACTTTCCTGGATCCTGGTGAAATATTGTTTCACCAGGATCCAGGTATTAATTCTGATAATAAAGGTTTATCTCTGTCTAGGAAGAAGTTTATAGCAGAACAGAGCAGAAACCCTGAGATTGAAGCTTTAAGAGAAAAAGCTCTCTCAGGTGAGCAGATTGACAAAGTGCCAGTGGGGTTTTATTTCAAAGATGGAGTGTTAATGAGGAAGTGGAGACCACCTGATATTCCTGCAAGTGAGGAATGGGCAATTGTTCACCAGGTTGTAGTTCCTAAAGCCCATAGGAATGAGATTTTTATTTTGATCCATAGTAAATCCTTGGGGACCGTCTAGGTGTGAAGAAAGCTGTGAACAAATTTTTAAAACAATTCTTCTGGCCTAGTTTGAGGAAAGATGTTGCAACATTTTGCTGGACTTGTCACACTTGTCAGATTGTGGGTAAAGCTAATCAGGTCACCCCAGTGGCCCCACCGCGGCCTATTCCTGCATTTGGTGAACCTTTTTCAAAAGTTATTGTCGATTGTGTTGGCCCATTGTCAAAGATTAAAGCCGGTCATCAGTATTTGCTAACTATCATGTGTACGGCATCTAGATTTCCAGAGGCAATACCTCTCAGAAATGTAAAAGCCAAAACTGTGTTGAAGGCTCTCGTAAAGTTTTTTTACTTTATTTGGTTTGCCTGAAGAAATTCAGTCTGATCAAGGGAGTAATTTTATGTCAGGATTATTCCAGCAGGTAGTTTAGAAACTGGGAGCCAAACAGATTATATCATCTGCATATCATCCAGAATCCCAAGAGGCCTTAGAGAGATTCCATTCTACACTCAAAACTATGATTAGGACATTCTGTATTGAAAATGAGAAGGACTGGGATGAGGGAGTTCATTTGCTTTTATTTGCAGTAAGGGAGACAGTACAACAGTCCCTAAGCTTTAGTCCCTTTGAACTTGTGTTTGGTCACTAGGTCCAAGGACCTTTGGCATTGTTAAAGGAACAGTGGGTTAAGAATGACCTGCATGTTAATTTGCTAGATTATGTTTTGAAGTTCAAGGACAAATTGCAAAGGGGTTGCAACCTAGCAAAGGAAAATTTAAAATCAGCCCAGGAAAGAATGAAAATTTGGTATGATAAACAAGCCCAAATGAGGTCATTCAAGTGGGGAGATAAAGTGCTTGTTTTGTTTCCTGTACAAACCAACCCTCTACAGGCTAAGTTTCATAGTTCCTATGAAATTGTGGCTAAAGTTAATGATAAGGACTATGTAGCCAAAATCCTAGATAGACAAAGGCCAACGCAGCTTGTCACATAAATATGTTTAAGCTGTATCATGAAAAACTGCAGCTATGGCGGTTGCTGTAAACCAAGATGGATGTGAGCTTGTTGGAAATTTATTAGCTGATCCATCTGAGGCCTAGGTTAAAGCAAACATTATTCCAGTGTGACGACGAACCAAGTTATCAGAAGATTGATGCTGATGAGAGAGATAAGGGAGACAATGAAGAAACATTCAAATTGCTAATAAGAGAGAAGAGAGAGTTTAACGAGAAAGAAACACATTTCAGATATTGACAGACGGATTCTTTGAACTTAAACTGTTTGAAGTTTGATGGACAGCTGATACCCCAACAGGGGGATAAAAACAACAGGTTTGCTAAGGCATGACACACACCACGAGAGCACGAGTTAACGAGACCCTGGAAGAGCGGTGCACCCCCACAAGTTGGTAGGAGTTGGAGGTCTGGTTCGAAGGAACTGACCATAGACTGACAGGGTGAAAAGGTACGATCAGCAGGAATCTGATGTGTGTGTCTGCCCTTGCCTGGGTGCCGGGTTCACCGCGGAAGAACGATTGTATCCAGAATAGAGGGGTCACAGTCGGTGACCACAGAAGACATAACAAAGGGTCCGCCCGAAAGCCAACTGCGAAGAACAAAGGTCTGCTGAATCAGATTTGCATATCTCTATCTCTCTCTCTCTCTCTCTCTCTCTCTCCAACGGCACAACAGCGATTACTGCAAACTGTACTAAGCTGAACTGAACTCTGCATCACTTGAGACTGATCATTTTACCCCTAGACTGTAATACAGCTTGGTTAATTCCTATTACCCTAGTTCTGTGTACATGTGTTTTATCATTGCTAACCTGTTGCATTTATATCCTTACGATTAGAGTACTATGTTACTTATTTCTTTAATAAAACTTTATTAGCTTCTGTTAAACCAGACTCCAACTGAGTGATCCATTTCTGCTGGTTTGGCAAACCAGTTACGGGGTACGTAACATAAGTGGGGATCTCATCCGCGATTTTGAACGCCAAATTTGGGACTGGGTAAATTGATTAGATTAAAATTCCCGAAAGAAAGACAGGGCAAACAGCAGAAATGGAGATTGAGGAATTTCTAAAGGCGCCAACCTTGGAGGCATTAGAGGATGCCAGGAAATCAGAGTTGGCAACTGTTGCCAAATGGTTGAATCTTTTTAAGGGGAAGTCGACAATGAGGAGAGCGGAGACGCACAGAGCTATCATAGAGCACTATGTATCTAAAGGTGTGTTTCCCCAAGGGGAGCTGGGGGTGGTATCTCTGGGCAAACCTGGCGGAGAAGCAGTACAGCTGCAGATGGAAAAATTGAGACTCGAGCACGAGTTCCGGGTAAAACGACTGGAGCTGTTTTGCTTCAGAGTGTACTAAAAGGAAAAGCTCAACAAGCTTACTCGGCATTGTCTGCAGAAAATGCCTAGAGGTATGATGTGGTGAAAGAAGCGATACTCAGGATTTATGAGTTGGTCCTGGAGGCATACCGGCAGAAGTTCCGGAATGCGAGGAAGCAGTGGGACCGCACATATTTAGAGTTTGCCCGAGAGATACAGATGTATTGTGAGTGTTTGTGCGCCTCGAAAGGGGTCACTGGAGATTATGATAGACTGCTACAGCTAATACTGATTGAACAATTTAAAGGTTGTGTCCCTGAAGGTATGAGACCCTACCTAGATGAGAAAGAGGCAGAAACCTTAGCCGTAACTGCTAAGTTAGCGGATGAATATGCGTTAACACACAAAGCAAAGTTTACCCCGAGTAAAAGCTACCGGAAGGGTAGTCAGGAGGGCGGGGAGAGTCCGCCAGAAAAGCCAGAAAGTAAGCCGGAGACTAGGGAGAAGGATAAGGAAGACCGGAAGCAGTTTGGTAGGAAGTCTCCTGGGGTCGTAGGCTATAATTGTGGGAAAGCCGGTCACTTTGCGTCCAGGTGCTTTGCCCCAAAGAAGGAGACGGGGAAAGGAAAAATGGTTCCGACTGGCTGTATTGAGCTAGCAAACAAACCGCTAGGGGAGAAGAGGTCCGATAAAGTTCAGGAAGGGCGCGAGAAGTTTATCTCGGTCGGATTGGTGTTGGTGAAGGAGGGGTTAAACCCGGTTCCAGTACGGATCTGGAGAGACACTGGAGCTTGTCAGTCATTGATATTAAAGAGTGTGTTAGACTTTAGTTCAGAGACCCAGACTGGGGAGGTCAGGGTGATAAAAGGCATTGGGAAAGGGACTGAAGCAGTACCTTTACACCAGGTACACCCAAAAAGCGACTTGGTCTCCGGACCGGTCACGATCGGGGTGAGGCCCGAATTACTGATGGATGACGTGGAGGTCTTACTCGGTAATGACCTCACTAGCGGAAATGTGTTCTCAGCAGTAAAACTGACAGGCCAGCCTGCCAGCATTGAGGCCCCACCCACAGACTCACAGGTTTATCCCGTTTGCGCAGTGACTCGGCGCATGTCCAGAAAGGCTGCCGAAGCTAATATAGATTTAGCTGAGACATTTTTACCAGCCTTGTACCAGGAGGGGTAAGAAAGTGTGAAGAAGGAGCAGAGTGGAGCGGAAGGAAGTGAGGGAGTTGAGGCAGATTTATCATTAGTGAGGAAGGAATTTATACAGGCACAGGAGTGAGATGAGGAGCTGATGGTTTTGACGGAGACAGCTCTCTCCGAAGCAGAATTAAAAAGGGAGCCAGTGGGCTATTATGTGAAGGAGGGAGTACTAAGGAGGAAATGGAGACCAAGTACCGTGCCTGCAGATGAGGAATGGGAGGGTGATAGTGCCGAAAATTTATGGGGATGAGATTTTTAACCTGGCCCACAAGATACCCCTCGGTGGACATTTTGGGGTGAGGAAAACAGTCGATAAAATCGTGAAGGAGTCTTACTGGCCGCACAGGAGGAAGGATTCTATTGACTATTGTAGATGTGAGCTAACACAGTTACAGGCTATTGATATGCTAACAGCTTGCCACAATAAGAGAACAGAGCTAGTCGATGTTGAAAATGAATGAGGCTAGGGTGCCACCTGATTAAGGGGAAAACCCATTTTGAAAAGATAAGTATGGTGCCAACCAGATGGGAAAACTCCATTATTTTGGCCAACTTTGCTGATGAGTTCTCTCACTTAATCCCCGAACAGAGCGAGCCGCTGATAAAGCTAATTAACCAGCACGCCCACATAGGTCCAGATGTCCCGAGGCAATGTAAAGAGCTGGGACATGGAGCTGTTGCCACATCAGGTCAGCCTAGTGAGCAACACTCCTATAGAATGATTAATTCAGTGACAAACGGGCTAAAGAACACAGAAGTGTATATTGGCGATGTAGTGGTCTGGAGTGACACGTGGGAGGAGCACATTACGACAGTAGAGGAGCTGTTTAAAAAGCTGTTTGAAGCCAGCCTGACAGTGAACCTCGCAAAAAGTGAATTCTGCCACGCGAAGATCACTTATCTGGGATTTGTTGGTAAGACAACGGCAGCTGGCACCGATGCAGGCTAAGGTGCGAGCTATCTCTGAAGTCCCTACCCCGACAGACAAGAGAGCCCTGAGAAGGGGGTACTATAGGAAGTTTTGCAAAAACTTTGTGGATATTACCCTCCCTCTTACTAAGCTCTTGCAAAAGAATGCGAAGTTTGTGTGGGATGATCTTTGTTACATCTGTCCGGCACGGAAACCACTAATAATTTACATTGATCACAACCCATTAGTGTTTTTGGCCACTATGAAGGATAAAAACAAAAGGTTGCTAAGTTGGAGCCTGGTCTTAGAGGAACTTGATATTCAAAATAAAACATATAAAAGGAACGGAAAATGTGATTGCTGACTGTCTGTCAAGGTGTTGAAAACTTAAAGTTCTCTGTATTAGCCAAATAGCTGATGACCCTGTATATTAGTGTGTATCTAATAATGTATTCATGCCTATAATTTTTACCCCGGTAAAAATCCTTTGAAGGATAGGGGTGTGACAACAAACCAAGTTACCAGAAGATTGATGCTGATGAGAGAGAGAAGGGAGACAATGAAGAAACATTCAAAATGCTAATAAAAGAGAAGAGAGAGTTTTACGAGAAAGAAACACATTTCAGATATTGACAGACCGATTGCTTTGAACCTGAACTGTTTGAAGTTTGATGGACAGGCGATACCCCAGCAGGGGGATAAAAAGAACAGGTTCGCTAAGGCACAACACACACCATGAGATCACGAGATAACGAGACCCTGGAAGAGCGGTGTGCCCCCACAAGTTCGTGGGAGTTTGGAGGTCTGGTTTGAGGGAACCAACCATAGACTGACAGGGTGAAAAGGTACGATCGGCGGGAAGCTGGTGTGTGTGTCCGTCCTTGCCTGGATGCCGGGTTCACCGCGGAAGAATGGTTGTATCCGGAGTGGAGGGGTCACAGTCGGTGACCACAGAAGACATAAAAAGGGGTCCGCCCGAAAGCCAACTGCGAAGAACAAAGGTCTGCTGAATCAGATTTGCATATCTCTATCTCTCTCTCTCTCTCCAACGGCACAACAGCGATTACTGCGAACTGTACTAAGCTGAACTGAGCTCTGCGTCACTTGAGACTGATCATTTTACCCCTAGACTGCGATAGAGTTTGGTTGATTCCTATTACCCTAGTTCTGTGTACATGTGAGTGTTATCATTGCTAACCTGTTGCATTTATATCCTTACAATTAGAGTACTGTGTTACTTATTTCTTTAATAAAACTTTATGATCTTCTGTTAAACCAGACTCCAACAAGTGGTCCATTTCTGTTGATTTGGCAACCCAGTTACGGGGTACGTAACACCAGCCAGATTGACAAATTTGACTATTTTGGAAAATATTGATGAGAAACTGGCTCATTTATAGCCACAGTAGCGGCAGCAGATGAAGCAGTTAATTATGAAATTTAAGGATTTATTTCCTGATATCCCAAAAAGAAACACAGTGGCCTTACATGATGTAGATGTGGGTAATAACACATCTATAAAACAACATCGATATCATACGGATATTGAAAAATGTAAACTTTCTGAACAAGAAATTGAGTATATGTTAGAAAATGATATTATTAGATCTACTTTGGATTGGAGTTCACCTTGTGACATGGTACCTAAACCAGATAGTAGTACCAGATTCTGCACTGATTACCAAAAGGCGAATGTTGTAACAAAAATAGATGCTTATCCAATCCCTAGAGTGGATGATTGTGTAGACAAGGTTGGAAAAGTTAAGTTTATTACAAAGATTGATCTGGCAGACAGGAAGGCTCTTCAGCAGGCTGTTAAGACTGTTCAATCCATCACCAGCACTCGCCTACCAGTCGTCAAGGTGCCTGAAAAAAGCCACCTTTATATTGAAATACCCACCCTGGTCATGGACTGTTTCTTTCACTCCCACCAGAAGTGAGGCTACGTAGCATCCACGCCACACCACCAAAATCAAAAAAGGTTACTTACACTAAAGAAAGCTTATCTACACCCTCCACCCATTAACCTACCCCACCACACTCCACACCACCATTACATTATCATTTCCAGCCAGGCATCTTATGTATAGGTACTCCTATACCTAGTGTCATTTTATGTACATACAATTAGTCCACATGTATATTGCTAATCTTATGGATTAAATATGGTATATACAAATATGTTTATATTAAATGTATTTATATTTATTTTGTTTTTATATTGTGCTTTTTATGACCATTGAGTCTTTTTGTACTGTATCAGATGTTGAGTACAATTATTTTCTTTTCCTTTATAGACAATAAATAATTTTGAATCTTGAACATCTAAAGCACCTTTAACTTTACAGGCAAGCTCATTTTGCAATTACAAAATACAGAACATTATTCTTCTATGGGAATAATAAGGCACTGATATTCTCCCCCCCAAAAGTTGAAAATTAAGAACTTCTGTTTAGATAGTTACCTATAAAATGAACTTCAAGATCTGTTAAAACAATTTACAAATTCTTTGGTGGGCCAAGGCTGACAGTTCTGTTAATAATTAAGACTTTTGGTCTCCAATTATTTGCCACATTATCAAATGCCCCATTTAGAAGTTTTTGAATTTCATAAACCAATTCAAATGAATTTGAAATTTTTCAGGGGTTAAAAATAGCCATTATAAAGAAATATGGCTGATAATTAGAGTCAACCTATGTGTATATGTGTCATGTAAGTAAGTGGGGTGTATGGGGTGCCAGGGAGGGGTAGCTCTGGTGGAGGAACATGTCGCATCCTTTTCAAGTCGGTTAGTCCACCTTTGGTCCCCACCTGGCATTCAGCTCTCACCTGTGGCTCCCCGTAGCTGTTTGCATGCGACAGCGGCCACACCCGGGGCAACAGCTTCGACAAGCCGGCTAAACCGGGTGAGGGTAGCCGATGGGTCTCAAACCCTCGGTGAGACAGGGAGTTGTCTATCCCAGCATGTGAAGACAGACTCCGGCGGATTGAGCAGACGAGACCAATGGAAGGTCCAATGGTCAAGAAGGCGGTCTCTGTAAGCGTCGTGGAACGTGTAGATCAGGACAAAACACAGAAGACGTCCTGGTCATCCACTGCGAATAGTCCCATCTCCAGTCATCTCGACTCTGTCCTGCCACTGGATCCAGATGAGAATTGGGAAAAGCGAGTGAGGCAGATACTGTGAAACTCTCCCTCACTTAAATTCAAATCACGAATTCATAATGGTGTCAAGGTCCTCATCCACATCAACGATGGATGAACACGAGTAAGGAACTTCTTATTTGCCAACTGCTCACTTACAAGTTGATTACAAATAATCAGAGAATGTTAATATGTTTGAAATGTTGGATAGGATAACCATATAGCAAAAGTAAAATTAAGGATGATGACAGTTTAAAGTAGATAAACATCTAATCCTAAACATTATATATACCAGGTTATTAAAAAACATACATGAAGAAATTTTAGAACTTCTGACTAAATTTTTCTATCAACCCTGACTACAGCAAGCTTAAATCACTTATAATGTTGCAACATTGTTCAAACAAAAGATGAAAGGTAACTGAATAATTAGAGCCCATTTAAAGCTTAGGGGCAGAAAGATTTTTGAAAAAATGTTGCGGTTATCCCTGTCTAAGTCCCATGGAAACCACAAGAGATGATCATGATAATGATCAGGCCCCTGACAGAAAGGAGAAACCGGCGCCTTTCGCACAATATATGTGGAGCACAATTCAGATGTATAATGCTCCACCCTCAGGATCTTTTCAGACCTTATTGCATGATATTATCTGTGGACAAGGGATGGAAAAGGAAGGCAGAGCTGCGATATCAGACTTGCCAAGAACTGAGAGGGGGGTTGCCAGACGATGAGGATTAGACCAATCAGATAATCCAGGGTTTGGAAAAAGCACTCCAACAGCCTGTTAACATCACTAAAGTACTAGAATATAATCCAAAACCCGGGTAATCAGGGTCGGATTACTGACAGCATTTTGTATCATGCTACGAGACTTATGCAGGGCAACCAGATCTTCAATAATCTTCTCTATTGTCTCCCTTTTAAATTAGCCACGATGATTAAGACCACTGGCCAGATAATGACCATAATCGGATGTGACGGGCTGTAGTTTACTACTGGGATCCCAGCGCAGAGTCCAGAACTGTCTCAAAGGGAGTTGTAATTAAGCATGAATTTGTCCAACGGGGTGAGGGACACCGATGGGGGTCAGATAATGGCCGGCATCGTAAACATACTCCGGAACCAGGAAACCAGGATTGGGATCAATTCTCTGATTGGCCTTACCCCACTATAATGGTCCATATGACCCAGGACCCGTCCAGCTGATGGCAATAAGGGGGCAACCCCATCGACCTTTTCCCCCGAGTGAAGAAATGGGCCACCCCAGCGAGCACCCATGTCCAGGGAAGCTTAGCCTGGATTGTGTTTTAACTCTGGCCAACCAGGACACTGGCAGGCAAGGTGCCCTGGGGACAACAGAGACGCCCAGTTTCAAACCAGACCATCTCCCCATTCTCCATGAACAATCCTTTTGCTAAATGACTCTCGAAAATGTTGCCCATTGTAAGTAGTGATCCACAAGAGGAACCCAACAATATCCTCCAGCTAGCTGGAATTCAGCTTCCATTTATGATTGATAAGGGGGCAAGCACTTCCACCCTCGATCATGTCGGAACATGGATTCCGGCTTTCCGGGGCCACCATTCCCCCCCTGGGGTTCGAGGGGTCTGAATGAACATACCAACGGACACAATTCCTAAGGGTGGAGTTTCAGGGAAGGCAGTATATATCCTGGTAACTACAGCTTCTAATATTACCCTACATCAGCCTGTAAATGTGCTGGCTTCCCACTCGGTGGTGGAGCTTTTGACCTCTCGACAGACACAGCACCACACTCAGGCACGACAAAATCGCTATGAGACAGCCTCACTGAGCAACCTGCAGCTGACGTTTTCTCTCTGCTCCACTTTAAACCCGGCCACTTCCCTAACATCGCCATCCAGGTTACATACGATTCTGAACACGACTGTGTACAACGAAATCAACTCCTCACTACAGCCCATGAGGACCTCACAGACTAACCCTTACCGAACCTGACATAACTAATGGTAGTTCTTTCATGGGCCCTCAAGGCCAGAGATGTTCCAGCTATGCTGTGGTCACAGATGACATGGTGCTCAGCCTGGACCGTGTTTTAACTGTGGCCAACCAGGACACTGGAAGGCAAGGTGCCCTGGGGTCAGCAGAGACGCCCAGTTTCAAACCGGACCATCTTCCCATTCTCCATGAACAATCCTTTTGCTAAATGACCCTCGAAAATGTTGCCCATTGTAAGTAGTAACCTGCAAGAGGAACCCAACAATAATTCTTCAGCTAGCTGGAATTCAGCTTCCATTTATGATTGATAAGGGGACAACCACTTCCACCCTCGATCATGTCAGAACATGGATTCCGGCTTTCCGGGGCCACCATTCCCCCCCTAGGGTTCAAGGGGTCTGAATGAACATACCAACGGACGCAACCCCTATGGGTGGAGTTTCAGGGATGGCAGTATATATCCTGGTAACTACAGCTTCTAATATTACCCTACATCAGCCTGTAAATGTGCTGGCTTCCCACTTGGTGGTGGAGCTTTTGACCTCTCGACAGACACAGCACCACACTCAGGCACGACAAAATCGCTATGAGACAGCCTCACTGAGCAACCTGCAGCTGACGTTTTCTCTCTGCTCCACTTTAAACCCGGCCACTTCCCTAGCATCGCCATCCAGGTTACAAATGATTCTGAACACGACTGCGTACAACGAAATCAACTCCTCACTACAGCCCATGAGGACCTCACAGACTAACCCTTACCGAACCTGACATAACTAATGGTAGTTCTTTCATGGGCCCTCAAGGCCAGAGATGTTCCAGCTATGCTGTGGTCACAGATGACATGGTGCTCGAGCAGGCAGCCTTTCAACCAGCTGTGACAGCACAAAAAGCTGAGTTATTTGCCCTCACTCATGCCTGCATCCTCACCACCAACAAACATGCAAACACCTACACTGATGCTCGATACGCCTTCGGGGTAGCTCATGACTACGGAATGCTTTGGGAATGCCGGGGTTTCCTCACCTCCTCAGGACATCCTATTAGCAATGCTACGTTTGTACAGGCTCTGCTCACTGCCTTGCAGCTTCCAAAAACATTGGCCATTATCAAATGTCCTCCTCCCCTGAAGACCAGACTGATAAAACCTCCACCAGTAACGCCATGGCTGATGAGACTGACAAAGCCACAGCCCAGAGACTCGAAATTATAGTCCCACCGGGGCCCCACCAAAACCTCCTGCGCCTCTCAGACAGCACGGGTATGCCAGACATGCAAGCCATACGTAGGTTTCAGGGGACGCCCCTGAGGAGGAACACAGACTGTGGTCACAGATGGGCTGTAAGGAGGGTCCTGTGACGGGCCTCTGGTTCACCCCTGCAGGACAGGTCTGCATCCCTACCCAATCTCTACCAATCCTCCTTGATTATACTTATACTTGTACTCACCTCGGAAATGAGGGGGGGTAAACAGTTTGCTGCAAACATAGTGGCTTCGGAAATTGCAGCAAGTGGCAGCAAAGAGGACAAAAGCATGTTTATATGCTGTAAGAACGACGTGGGAAAGGGGACACCCTGTGTGTTGGGCATCACTCTCCTACCTGGAGGCCCCTTTTCATGTTTACAGATTGATTGTATTGTACTACCTAGAGTGCACAGTTACAAATATTGCTCAGTGATCATTGATGTGTTTAGTAGATGGATCAAGGCAATCCCTGCCACAAGTAATCAGAATCAGAATCAGAATCAAGTTTATTATCACCAGCACGTGACGTGAAATTTGTTAAATTTAGCAGCAGCAGTTCAATCCAATATATAATCTAGCACAGAGAGAAAATAATAATAAATAAAACATAATAATAAATAAACTAGTAAATTACATACATTGAATGGGTTTTAAAAATGTGCAAAAATAGAAATACTGTATATTAAAAAAGTGAGGTAGTGTCCAAAGCTTCAATGTCCATTTAGGAATTGGATGGCAGAGGGGAAGAAACTGTTCCTGAATCGCTGAGTGTCTGTCTTCAAGCTTCTGTACCTCCTACTTGATGATAACAGTGAGAAAAGGGCATGCCCTGGGTACTGGAGGTCCTTATACTGGACGCTGCCTTTCTGAGACACTACTCCCTGAAGATGTCCTGGTAGGCTGGTACCCAAGATGGAGCTGACTAGATTTACAACCCTCTGCAGCTTCTTTCGGTCCTGTGCAGTAGCCCCTCCATATAGACAGTGATGCAGCCTGTCAGAATGCTCTCCACAGAACAACTATAGAAGTTTTTGAGTGTATCTGTTGACATGCCAAATCTCTTCAAGCTCTAGTAAGCCCTGACAGCAGCTAAAATACTGTTGCGAGAAGTAATCCCCCAGTATGGGCTACCAGAAAGGTTGAGTTCAGGTAACAGTCCCCACTATGCAGCAAAGTTAAATGAGGAAATCTGCAATGCCTTATCCATTCAACAACAATTCCATCACTCTCACCATCCCCAGGCTGCAGGTATAGTGGAAAGGGCAAATGGTACGTTAAAAAACAAAACTGGCAAAACTCACAGAGGAAACAGGACAATTTGTTAAAGGTATTGCTCTGAGCATTATTCCATATGAGGGCCAACCCCGAGGAAAAAAAAACGGGATTGTCACCAGCTGAAATCATCTTCAGAAAGCCCCTAAGGACTCCATAGTGTTCCGCACGGCCTCCCACTCTTGATATAAATGGGCTACCAAAATAAGATTCTCCAAGCCTTACATTTACAGGTGCGTCAGGCATACAAGGACGAAGGCGACACGACAAGAGAAGGTGACTACCCCAACATTGAACCTGAGGCCTACATACTAACTAAGAACTGGAGCTGTGGCAAACTAGGACAACAGAGGAAGGGACCATTCCAAGTACTGCTCACCACACCCACAGCAGTCAAGCTGGAAGGACAACCACGGTGGACACATTTTACTGACTGTAAAAATTTACGGACTAAAGAGACTATCACAGACTTCACCACGTACTGGGCCGTTGTCTTCTGCCTTCTATTTGTGGGCTTCCAGTCAACTACAGTCATACATAAGGGCAGGAGCAATGTACCGAAGACAAGACAGCTCCCCACAGGTTAGAACCATCTTTTCCCCGAGGCCCACACAGGGAGTAGTTCCCCAAGTGCCGTGGCCAAAACATCCCCTGCTGTCTGATTTTGCCCAGAATACTTTCCTGTCCCTTTGCCACAACTATGCCAAACACCAAGAAGCAGGGGAATATTGGATATATGTGCAAGTACCCCCACATGGAAAGACTATGGTACAGTTGTCAGTGATCCCCCTCAATTCCAGTGAGGAACTCTTTGCTTGGGGATTCTCTAATAACACCTGGGGTAGTGAAGTCCAGAATTACAAGAGGACCCTGAGTGATTGTAAATGTCAGTGTTTTGAAGGGTGGTATCTCAGGTCCCTGTTGAATATGTCCTCCTCCCCTGAAGCCTCTTGGCAACACCTACGTGTGCCCCGTGCCCAGGTGGCAAATACAACTTGTTACTGTAATCACATGGTTATGCACTTTGGCAGAAGAGATAAACGGGCAGACTATCATTTAAATGGGGAAAGAATTCAAAGTTCTGAGATGCAACGGGACTTGGGAGTCCTCATACAGGATACCATTAAGGTTAACCTCCAGGTTGAGTCAGTAGTGAAGAAGGTGAATGCAATATTGGCATTCATTTCTAGAGGAATAGAGTGTAGGAGCAGGGATGTGATGTTGAGGCTCTATAAGGCGCTGGTGAGACCCCACTTGGACTACTGTGGGCAGTTTTGGTCTCCTTATTTAAGAAAGGATGTGTTGATATTGGAGAGGGTACAGAGAAGATTCACTAGAATGATTCCGGGAATGAGAGGGTTAACATATGAGGAACGTTTGTCCGCTCTTGGACTGTATTCCTTGGAGTTTAGAAGAATGAGGGGAGACCACATAGAAACATTTCAAATGTTAAAAGGCATGGACAGAATGGCTGTGGCAAAGTTGTTTCCCATGATGGGGGAGTCTAGTACGAGAAGGCATGACTTAAGGATTGAAGGGCGCCCATTCAGAACAGAAATGCGAAGAAATTTTTTTAGTCAGAGGGTGGTAAATCTATGGAATTTGTTGCCACAGGCAGCAATGGAGGCCAAGTCATTGGGTGTATTTAAGGCAGAGATTGATAGGTATCTAAGTAGCCAGGGCATCAAAGGTTATGGTGAGAAGGCGGGGGAGTGGGACTAAATGGGAGAATGGATCAGCTCATGATAAAATGGCGGAGCAGACTTGATGGGCCGAATGGCCTACTTCTGCTCCTTTGTCTTATGGTCTTATGGTCTTATGCGAGGAATGTTCAAATTCACTAAGTTGATTCAGGTTTTTATTGAGGAGGTGGTGAAAATAATTGATTAGCCTATGTTAGTGGATGTTGTCCACATGAACTTTAGTAGAAAATTTTTAATTCGAATTTGGAAGAGTCATCCAAAAGATTGTAGTGTATAAAGAGAGGATGGACAAACCTGGAGGGCAACTGTACTAAAAACATGGATGAAGTTGATGGTCAAACTCTATTAACTAAGGCGGAATTGTCAAATACTAGAGAATATAGATTTAAGACGACAGACAGTAAGTTCAAAGGTGATGAGTGAGACAAGTTTATATACCTATAGTACTGTGCTAAAGTCTTAGACACCGTAGCTATATAAATGTGCCTATGACTTTTGCACTGTATTGTCAAGACAGGAACTGGCAAGTGCGTATACCATGCTCCCAGGGCGGGTGGTAGAAGCAACTAGACAATGGAAAATACAGTAATTAAGAAACATCACAGAAATGTGTATGCCCATAGATCTTTCAGACATCCTCCAGTAAGACCCTAAGACATAGGAAGCAGAGTTAGGCCTTCCACCCCATCGAGTCTGCTCCATTATTCATCATGGCTGATCCCGGATCCCACTTAACCCCATACACCTGCCTTCTTGCCATATCTTTTGATGCCCTGACCAATCAGGAAACAATCAACCACATTAAATGTACACAAGGTTTTGGCCTCCACCACAGTCTGTGACAGAGTATTCCATAGATTCACCACTCCCTAGCTAAAGAAATTCCTCCCTACTTCTGTTCTAAAGGGTCGCCCCTGAATTTTGAAGCTATGCCCTCTAATTCTTGATACCCCCCCACCACAGGAAACATCCTCTCCACATCCACCCTATCTAGTCCTTCCAACATTCGGTAGACTTCAATGAAATCCCCACACATTCCAGTGTAGGCCATTCATTCTAAATTCCAGAGATGCCAAAGCTGCCAGTCGGTCCTCATACGTTAACCCCTTCATTTCCAGAATCACCATGGTCACACAAGTGCACATGACTGATTCTAATTAGAAACTTCGACAGCAATCACCTGTCGCAATTAGTGGCATAATGTCTCATATAAATGAAAGGAATCCCAGCAATATTGCTGATTTGTTTTGGTTCTTTAAGAATATCCCAAATAAATGGACGTCCTGATTAACTGATGGCCCAATCAACGAAAATCGACACTATATGAAAGCTACTGCAAACTGTCAGTTCAGCAGAAAAGGTCACTGCATTCAATCTACCATTACGGGAGGGCAGGACAAAGAAGCAGGCAAAAAAATCATAAACCACTCCGAAAATGCCTTTTCAAAGGCAACCTCATGGAAACAATACAGGGCTATTAAAACAAAAACTTCACGCCATCTTAAATGTTTCTTTCCCTAGGCAGTTAATCCCATCAATCATTATAGTTAGCCTCCTCGTCCCCTTTTATCTATTACCTCCACTAGTTTATTGTAAGACCTTAACATTAGGAGTAGAAGTAGGCCATTTGGCCCATCAAGTCTGCTCCAGCATTCAATCATGGGCTGATCCAAATCTTCCGGTCATCCCCACTCCTCTCCCTTCTCCCCATACTCTTTGATGCTCTGGCTAATCAAGAACCTATCTATCTCTGCCTTAAATACACCCAATGACTTGGCCTCCACAGTCACTCTTGGCAACAAATTCCATAGATTTACCACCCTCTGACTAAAGTAATTTCCCCCCATCTCTGTTCTAAATGGACGTCCTTCAATCCTGAAGTCTTTCCTTCTTGTCCTAGACTCCCCTGCCACGGGGAACAACTTTGCCATAGTTATTTCCCATGGTAGGGGAGTCCAGGACAAGAGGTTCAGATAACCATTCTGTGAAGCTAATATGGGGTGATATTGCAATGTAAACACTTTAAAGTAGTGGTTGCCAACCTTTTAAGCCCAAGATGCCCTACCTCGACCTCAGTGAAAGACAAAATCTACCTATTAAATCGTTCAGAGAAAAAACAGCTCAGATTGTACTTCCAACTTGAGGCCTTTTATTTGAGCTAATTGTACTTGAATTACATAAAATGCTTTTGTCAAACTTTCAAATTAATTCAACCAAGAAAACACTGTAACTAGCATATCAAACAGGCCATAGTTGTCTTTCTTTAGGAATATTACAATACTTCATACCTTTTGTAGTAACTTCTACTTTGAAAAAGGACCACTCGAAAACTTCATGTCTAGAGGAACAACTTTATCTGGGACAGCAAAACCAATGCAGCAGAGGGGCTTATACACGCATGCGCAGAAAAGACCAGAAGTAAAACCCCGCAACCCCGGAAACAACCTCTGTTTACAAACAGCTTTCTGTAGTGGGAGTATTGCTATATTACCATTATCCTAATTGTATTAACTTATCTTTATAATGATCACATTACAACACTTCTCCCCCTTTATATTCCCCAAATGTAAAAGAACTGGGAAACAAAAACAGTGGTGTCATTAGCTTGCGCACCCCTGAAACTTATACTAGTGTCTCAGTAACAGTTTACCAATACAAAACACCTGAAAATCATGGCAGATTCAACATTCAGTCTAACAAAGGAAACTGTCCATTCAAATATTCAGTTTGTCAGGAGGTTTGCGAGGGCGCTGTGCTGCAACCGTTTGTTGACTTGCTGCCTGAGATAAAGAAACGAGGAGCATGAGGAACTGTCAGATAATGCGTGGCTAATGGACTTAGGGTTTCTGACAGACCTGACGGCTAAATTAAACACACTTAACAACGAGCAAATGGGAAAAGACCGACACCTGCCCTACATGATAAGCGCAGTCAATACGTTTAAGACCAAGCTCGGTATTTGGATTTAAAATTTAAAGAACAGGAGGCTGACACACTTTCCCAACTTGGAGAAACTGTTATGGGCCATCAAGGAAAAAAATGCTTTTCACCCTGAGCAGTACTGTGCATTCCTGGACAAACTGGCAATAGAGTTTGATCAGCGTTTTGGGGAGTTAAGTGTCATGAAAGATAACGCTGCATTTATTTCAACCCATTTCTGCCGATCCATGTAGAACAGATAGCAGCCAAATTCCAGCAAGTATTTGGTGTGCCAAGTGATACTGAAATGGAAATAATTGATTTGCAAAATGACATCAAGCTTAAAGCAAGATCAAGGGTGACTTTTGGGGGCTTGTCAGTAGAGAGGAGTTTTCTCATCTCACCACATGTGCACTAAAAGTCAATGCCTACTTCAGGTCAACTTATTGCATTTTCACAGATGAAAATTATTAAATCTAAGTACAGGAGCTGTTTTACCGACAGACACCTCACAGACTGGCTGTCTGTAGTTACGAACCAAATTTCAGGGAACTAGCAGAAAGTATTCAGCCCCAGTCATCACACTCAGTGCAACAGTCAATTTTTATTCATTTATTTTTCGTGTTGAAATAAAATAATGAAACTTAAAACGAAAGGTGTTGTAATGTGAGCATTATAAAGATAAGTTAATACCAATTAGGATAATGGTAATATAGCATACTCCTGCTACAGAAAGCTGTTTGTAAACAGAGATCATTTCCGGGGTTGCGGGGTTTTACTTCCGGTCTTTTCTGCACACGTGTGTATAAGCCCCTCCACCTCATTGGTTTTGCCGTCCCAGATAAAGTTGTTCCTTTGGCCATGAAGTTGCCAAGTAGTTCTTTTTCAAAATAGAAGTTACTACATATGACTCACATATGCACTCTAGGAGTAAAATTTGCTTTTGCATCAAAAGGTTTATCAGGCATATTATGCTTGTGTATCTATTTTTCATTTTTCGGGATCTACTGGGAAAGTCTCAAAGATCGACCAGTTGATCGCGATTGGTTGGCGATCATTAATTTAAGCCATTTTTATACTGCTGTTTTTAAAATTTTTTTTTACTTCTATTTAAGAAAAACATCCATAAAAACCACAACCATAACAAAATCAAATTAAATATTGAGTAGCAAAAGGGAGGAAAAATATAAAGGCAAAAGTAAACATACACAGCAGAGGTGCACCGCACCAAAAAACCTCAGTCCTCACCCCGTGAGGAAGTCCAATACAGGGCCCCATATCCTTTCAAAGATGTCCCCTCTGTCCATATACTGTTGTTTACATTGTAAATACATGCTGATATTTATGTATTTATCACATTTTATTCCATTTCTGTATTTAAAAATAGTCAGTCATAGTCATAGTCATACTCTATTGATCCCAAGGGAAATTGGTTAAACCTCCAGCTTTTTAAAAATATAATTCTTTATAATTGTAGAATGTTGCATTTTGTTGCCTACCATGCCCTGACCAACATATCACAGCAAATTCTTAATCCACGTAAATGTATTATGGCAGCTGTTTATATGGTTGAAAACACATGTACGATGTAGATCATGCTAAAGAATGAAAATATTGCAACTCTGTCTTGCACCCAGGAGCATCTGGAAACTAGCTAAAACCCAAGTATAATCTGGGTCAATATCTTTGCCGGTGTCTGCACGACATTGTATATCAAGGACAACTGGGAGGTGATGGTTAAAAACACACAAGAAATCCATCAAACAACAACAATAGAAATAAGAGAGCATAAAACAGGAGAAAGCATTTCACAGTAAAACCTTCCCAAAGATGTACAACAGTAAAGGAAATATTAATTGACTCCAACTGCAGAGAAACAAAAGGTTTGAAGTATGAACCCTTATTTCTAACTGAAGAGCTAATCACAAAAGGAGTTATTTTAAAATCAACTATTCTTTAAAAGGGAATGTTGTATTCATCTACTATTATAACTTCCAGAGCCTGATCAAATTGAAGGTTTCTTACTTAAAAAATAACCTTAAAACTGCCAAGTCTACAGTCTCTCTTCAGAACAGAACTTAACAGGCACAAGAGTCAGGTCTCCAAAGGCAACCAAGCCACAACAAAAGAAAGGACTCAACAGTTAATCTTCCTTGCCAGAACACATTACTTAACTCAGTGAGAGTTCTCAATCAGAGTTTGGAACTATTAAACTAGTTTGATCAGCAAACCCATTCTCTGCAAACTTAAAGAAGTGGAGAACCCAAAATACCTGACGGAAAATGAAATCAGATGATAGACAAATGTATTTTTCTAACTCACTTCACTTCCTCCTGCACTCTTGAGTTGCAACTTTGCTGTTGAGATCAAGCCTGCAGCTCTTGCTCTGGAAGAAACAGGTACAAATGGTCAGCAGTATCGTAACCATACCTGGCAGCACAGCCTACCACAGATCAGTGAAATGAATATTTTGCATCGGTCTGTTCTTTAGTAAATGATGCTTAATGTTTGAGATAGTGTTTGGTCCTTTTATTTGACCTTAAGTTAAAAGAGCAGAATTAAGCCACTTAACCCATTGAGTCTGTCCACCATTTCATCACGGCTGATACAATTTCCCTCTCAGCCCCAATCTCCTACCTTCTCCCCATATCCCTTTATGCCCTGACCAATCAAGAATCTATCAACCTCTGCCTTAAATATAAAGACTTGGCCTCCACAGCTACCTGCTGCAAACAATTCCACAAATACACCACTCTCTGGCTAAAGAAATTCCTCCTCCTCTCAGTTCTAAAAGGATGCCTCTCTATTCTGAGGCTGTGTCCTCTGGTCTTAGTCTCTCCACATCAACTCTATCAAGGCCTTTCACTATTCAATAGGTTTCAATCAGGTCACCTCTCAAGTCTGCTGAATTCCAGCAAATACAAGCCCAGAACCATCAAATACTCTTCATATGACATGCCATTCAATACTGGAATCATTTGAACATTCTCCAGATGCAACAAATCCTTTCTACCATAAGGGGCCCAAAACTGCACACAACACACCATGAGGCCTCACCAGTGCTTTATAAAGTCTCAGTCTTGCTTTTGTATTCCTTCCTCACCAGACTGAACCTGCATTTCAACCTTTAGAGAATCCTTTCATTTCTTCTTCCAAAGTGCATGACCATACACTTCCCATATTGAATTTCAACTGCCATTTTTGTCCATTCCCCCAATCTGTCGATGTTCTTCTTGTAGCCTCCTTACTTCCTTAAAACTACTTGCCCCACCACCTATCTTCATATCATCTGGAAACTGTGCAACAAAACCATCTATTCCATCATCCAAATCATTGACATATAATGTATAAAAGAATTGGCCCCAACACAGAAAGCTGTAGAATACCATTAATCACCAACAGTCAGCCAGAAAAGGCTCCCTTTGTTCACATTCTTTGCCTCTTGCAAACCTGCCACTGCTTCATCTATGCTATTAAAATTATTGCCATTTGTACTGGGTTAGAATGCACACTGTACATTTATCTTGGTCCACATATCCTGCCAGAATTGATTAAAAATGTGGGACATGCTCCTGCTGAGAATAGTGCCCACTTCTCCAATAAATGGTTGGGCAGTGAGTTGGCTCATTTAAACTGGTAACAAGCTTTTCCAACAGAAATCTAATCATGGGCTAAGGAGCTACAAGTTGTTTTAGTTTTATATCTTCACTCATGAAAATATTAGTAAAGATTTTAAAATACAACCTTTAAGATTATTGGGACTATGGATCAAGATAACTTAGAAGCACAATTGCCTTTAAACATAAAGCTTATAAGTTACATTTTGGTGTAAGGGATGAGAACAATCCTACACTGCCGTTGGGCATTGTAAAGATCCAATCAACTTTTTGTCTTTAAGTAAATGTTTCGGACCCCTCATATGCCTCATCAGTTTCAAACGTGCAGTGTCTTTTGGTTTCTTCCGCTAATTCTCATCTCTGTCCTCACCACAAACTATGCTCCCCACGTCGTCCTTTCTTATACTGTACTGTCCCTTATATTCACCAACTTCCTGCCTCTTCCTTAGATCCACTGATTGACTCTCTCGTCTTCTCTACCTGGAAACGCTTCCCTGACCCCTTTCCCTACTAAACTCCGGCCAGCGTCCCACTTCGACCTCCTCCTCTCCTTCTTAATCCTTCCTCGCCCTTTGACTTCTCCTCGACCTTTTACAATTGCGTCTCCCAGCTTACTCCCCTCCTCAACAATTTGACACCTTTCTCCTCTGCTTTCCTCGGGCCTGTGCTGTGGCCCGGCCTCTGCGCCCTGCTTCCTCCGGACAGGTGGTCACGTTGTCACTAGAATGCCCGTCCACCCTGGCGCGATACTCGGAGTTGCCCTACTTGTCCGGAACCACACTAACTCTCTTAAACTCACCTTCCCGCTCAGTCTGCTCTGCTCCTAATGACTCAAAACACGCCTCTCCAGAGGGGCGCCGGCAGTGGTGGCGTCACAACAGCTTCAGGAAACACGTGATTCGCGTAAACAGCAGCTGCACGTGACCAGTCCGCGGTATCACCACAGCAACAGAGACCAGGGTATAGGCGGGATGCTGGTCCTTAAAATGAAGTGTTACCGTGCATGTTTTCATTGATTAAAGATGTTAACTACTTTTCTTCTTCCACAAGATGCCCGAACTAATGAGTACTTACAGAATTTTTTGTAGTATAGGTTTTTTTGTAAATAAAAGCGGTTAAGGTGTTTTATGTTTAAGAAAAGCCGTAACAACTCATTTGTTGAACTCCCAAACAATGAACATAAAGCGCGGTAAAAGCTCTATGTAATTATGTCATCAGGTCAGACTAACCTCAAAGTGAAACCCCAACTCAATGGCAGTGGTTGTGAATTATGTCATCTCTCACAATTACGTTACCTTTCACAGGCCTTCCCTCACCCAGAATTCAATAAAATCGGCATTGTGAAGCTGACTGGAGCTTGGATGAGCTGATCGGCTCGGGTTCTGTGTTTTAAGGGTGGAGGAAGCACAGGTGCCTCTGCTTGTTCCGAGATATGTTGACACACTCATAGTAATGTAGTAACTGCAGGGGCATGGTAGCAGAGTACTCCATATCTTGGTGGGCTGGTTCAAAGCGATCTACCAAAATACATTCAAGAAAAAGTAGTTTCTCTCCTTTCCAAAATCTGGAACAGACCATAATAAGGGAGCCTAAGGGGATGATGGTGTCATTATGGTGGACCAAAACAAATAAGGTGGAATGTAGATCAACAGGAACCCAAGAGTGCTGTATGCCATGATGAGAGGGAGTAATAGGTGAAAAGTAATTGAATTTATTGAGGAGGGTGAAACGCTGTTGAGAGGCCATCCTGATGATTATGGTGTTAGTAATGAAATCACCTGGCACTCATAACAGCTGCTGATTACCAGCAGATGACCGTAGATCCCCTTTTGGAGCTGTTCTGAGAACCAGTAGGACCCATGAGAGATGATCATGCCAACACATCAGTTAGAGAAGTCCTCAGAGCAGCCTTAAGGAGTGTTGAAACAACTCGCATAGGCTGTTGGACTGCAGGTGATGCAGCCTAGCACTGAGTTTCTGAGTTAATAGACAATAGGTGCAGGAGTAGGCCATTCAGCCCTTCGAGCCAGCACCATCATTCACTGTGATCATGGCTGATCATCCACAATCAGTACCCTGTTCCTGCCTTCTCCCCATATCCCTTCACTCCGCTATCTTTAAGAGCTCTGTCTAACTCTTTATAACCATATAACAATTACAGCACGGAAACAGGCCATCTCGGCCCTTCTAGTCCGTGCCGAACTCCTATTCTCACCTAGTCCCATAGACCTGCATTTGGTCCATAACCCTCCATTCCCTTCCTGTCCATATATCTATCCAATTTAACAACATCGAACCTCCCTCAATCACTTCTGCTGGAAGCTTGTTCCACATAGCTACCACTCTCTGAGTAAAGAAGTTCTCCCTCATGTTACCCCTAAACTTCTGCCCTTTAACTCTCAACTCATGTCCTCTTGTTTGAATCTCCCCCACTCTCAATGGAAAAAGCCTATCCATGTCAACTCTATCAACCCCGCTCATAATTTTAAATACCTTGATCAAGTCCCCTCGCAACCTTCTACGCTCTTTCTTGAAAGCATCCAGAGAATTGGCCTCCACTGCCTTCTGAAGCAGAGCATTCCACAGAACCACAACCTTCTATGTGAAAAAGTTTTCCCTCAACTCCATTCTAAATGGTCTACCCCTTATTCTTAAACTGTGGCCTCTGGTTCTGGACTCACCGGACATTGGGAACGTTTCCTGCCTCTAGTGCTTCCAATCCCTTTCTGATCTCACAAAAAACAGGAATTCTGCAGATGCTGGAAATTCAAGCAACACACATAAAAGTTGCTGGTTGACGCAGCAGGCCAGGCAGCATCTCTAGCCTGACGAAGGGTCTCGGCCTGAAACGTCGACTACACCTCTTCCTAGAGATGCTGCCTGGCCTGCTGCGTTCACCAGCAACTTTTATGTGTGTCCCTTAATAATCTTACATGTTTCAATCAGTTCCCCTCTCATCTTTTAAATTCCAGTGTATACAAGCCCAGTCGCTCCAATCTTTCAACATAGGACAATCCTGCCATCCCGGGAATTAACCTCATGAACCTACGCTGCACTCTCTCAATAGCTAGAATTTGGAGACCAAAACTGTACACAGTACTCCAGGTGTGGTCTCACCAGGCCCCTGTACAGCTGCAGAAGGACCTCTTTGCTCCTATACTCAATTCCCCTTGTTATGAAGGCCAGCATGCCATTAGCTTTCTTCACTGCCTGCTGTACTTGCATGCTTGCTTTCAGTGACTGATGTACAAGAACACCTAGATCTCGATGTGCTTCCCCTTTTCATAACTTGACTCCATTTAGATAATAATCTGCCTTCCCATTCTTACCACCAAAGTGGATAACCTCACATTTATCCTCATTAAACTGCATCTGCCATGCATCTGCCCACTCACCCAACCTGTCCAAGTCACCCTGCATTCTCATAACATCCTCCTCACATTTTACACTGCCACCCAGCTTTGTGTCATCTGCAAATTTGCTAATGTTACTTTTAATTCCCTCATCTAAATCATTAATATATATTGTAAACAGCTGCGGTCCCAGCAATGAACCCTGCGGTACCCCACTGGTCACCGCCTGCCATTCTAAAAGGGACCCGTTAATCGCTACTCTTTGTTTTCTGTCAGCCAGCCAATTTTCAATCCATGTCAGTACTCTGCCCCCAATACCATGTGCCCTAATTTTGCCCACTAATTTTGTTCCTCCAAACTAAATGTGATGTCATCGCGACAGTGGAGGAGGCCATGGATGGACATATGGGAGTGAGAATGGGAAGTGGAGTTAAAATGGGTGGTCACTGGGTGATCAGTGGATGGAGTGTAGGTGCTTGGTGAAGCAGTTTCCCAATCTACGTTGGATCTCACTGATACACAGGAGACCACACTGGGAGAACTGGACACAGTATATAACCGCAACAGACTCACAGGAAAAGTGTCGCCTCACTTGGAAGCGCTGTTTAGGACTCTGAATGGTATTGAGGGAGAGAGTGTAGGTGCGGGTGTAGCACAATAGACAATAGGTGCAGGAGTAGGCCATTCGACCCTTCGAGCCAGCACCATCATTCACTGTGATCATGGCTGATCATCCACAATCAGTACCCTGTTCCTGCCTTCTCCCCATATCCCTTCACTATCTTTAAGAGCTCTATCTAACACTTTCTTGAAAGAATCCAGAGAATTGGCCTCCACTGCCTTCTGAGGCAGAGCATTCCACAGATCCACAACTCTCCGGGTGAAAAAGTTTTTCCTCAACTCTGTTCTAAATGGCCTACCTCTTATTGGAAGTAGCCCAAGAAATAGTGGATGCATTACTGATAGTCTTTCAAAACCCTTTAGATTCTGGACTAGTTCCTAATGATTGGAGGGTGGCTAATGTAACCCCACTTTTTAAAAAAGGAGTGAGAGAGAAACTGGGGAATTATAGACCAGTTACCCTGACATCGGTGGTGGGGAAAATGCTAGAATCAGTTATCAAAGATATGATAAAAGCACATTTGGAAAGCGGTGAAATCATCGGACAAAGTCAGCATAGATTTGTGAAAGGAAAATCATGTCTGACAAATCTTATAGAGTTTTTTGAGGACGTAACTAGTGGAGTGGATAGGGGAGAACCAGTGGATGTGGTATATTTGGATTTTCAAAAGGCTTTTGACAAGGTCCCACACAGGAGATTAGTGTGCAAACTTAAAGCACACGGTATTGGGGGTAAGGTATTGATGTGGATAGGGAATTGGTTAGCAGACAGGAAGCAAAGAGTGGGAATAAATGGGACCTTTTCAGAATGGCAGGCAGTGACTAGTGGGGTACTGTAAGGCTCAGTGCTGGGACCCCAGTTGTTTACAATATATGTTAATGACTTTGACAGTACGTGTGCTTGCAACACTGTGCGTCTGACAGAGCGATCAGCAGCACTGGGGCTCCACAGGGAACTGTCTTGTCTCCCTTTCTCTTCACCATTTACACCTCAGACTTCAACTACTGCACAGAGTCTTGTCATCTTCAGAAGTTTTCGGATGACTCTGCTATAGTTGGATGCATCAGCAAGGGAGATGAGGCTGAGTACAGGGCTACTGTAGGAAACTTTGTCACATGGTGTGAGCAGAATTATCTGCAGCTTAATGTGAAAAAGACTAAGGAGCTGGTGGTAGACCTGAGGAGAGCTAAGGTACCGGTGACCCCTGTTTCCATCCAGGGGGTCAGTGTGGACATGGTGGAGGATTACAAATACCTGGCAATACGAATTGACAATAAACTGAACTGGTCAAAGAACACTGAGGCTGTCTACGAGAAAGGTCAGAGCCGTCTCTATTTCCTGAGGAGACTGAGGTCCTTTAACATCTGCTGGACGATGCTGAGGATGTTCTACGAGTCTGTGGTGGCCAGTGCGATCATGTTTACTGTTGTGTGCTGGGGCAGCAGGCTGAGGGTAGCAGACAACAACAGAATCAATAAACTCATTCATAAGGCCAGTGATGTTGTGGGGATGGAACTGGACTCTCTGACGGTGGTGTCTGAAAAGAGGATGCTGTCTAAGTTGCATGCCATCTTGGACAATGTCTCCCATCCACTACATAATGTACTGGGTGGGCACAGGAGTACATTCAGCCAGAGACTCATTCCACCGAGATGCAACACAGAGCATCATAGGAAGTCATTCCTGCCTGTGGCCATCAAACTTTACAGATCCTCCCTTGGAGGGTCAGATACCCTGTGCCAATAGGCTGGTCCTGGACTTATTTCATAATTTACTGGCATAATTTACATATTACTATTTAACTATTCATAGTTCTATTACTATTTATTATTTATGGTGCAACTGTAATGAAAATCAATTTCCCCCGGGATCAATAAAGTATGACTATGACTATGACTATGACTATGACTAGACGAGGGAATTAAATGCAGCATCTCCAAGATTGCGGATGACACGAAGCTGGGCGGCAATTAGCTCTGAGGAGGATGCTAAGAGGATGCAGGGTGACTTGGATAGGTTGGGTGAGTGGGCAAATTCATGGCAGATGCAATTTAATATGAATAAATGTGAGGTTATCCACTTTGGTGGCAAGAACAGGAAAACAGATTATTATTTGAATGGTGGCCGATTAGGAAAAGGGGAGGTGCAACGAGACCTGGGTGTCATTGAAAGTGGGCATGCAGGTACAGCAGGCGGTGAAAAAGGCGAATGGTATGCTGGCATTCATAGCAAGAGGATTCGAGTACAGGAGCTGGGAGGTTCTACTACAGTTGTACAAGGTCTTGGTGAGACCACACCTAGAGTATTGTGTGCAGTTTTGGTCCCCTAATCTGAGGAAAGACATTCTTGCCATAGAAGGAGTACAAAGAAGGTTTACCAGATTGATTCCTGGGATGGCAGGACTTTCATATGAAGAAAGATTGGATCAACTAGGCTTATACTCGTTGGAATTTAGAAGATTGAGGGAGGATCTTATTGAAACATATAAAATCCTAAAGGGATTGGACAGCCTAGATGCAGGAAGATTGTTCCCGATGTTGAGGAAGTCCAGAACGAGGGGTCACAGTTTGAGGATAAAGGAGAAGCCTTTTAGGACCGAGATTAGGAAAAACTTCTTCACACAGAGAGTGGTGAATCTGTGAAATTCTCTGCCACAGGAAACAGTTGAGGCCAGTTCATTGGCTATATTTAAGAGGGAGTTAGATATGGCCCTCGTGGCTGAAGGGATCAGGGGGTATGGAGGGAAGGCTGGTACAGGGTTCTGAGTTGGATGATCAGCCATGATCATACTGAATGGCGGTGCAGGCTCAAAGGGCCGAATGGCCTACTCCTGCACCTATTTTCTATGTTTCTATTCTTAAACTGTGGCCTCTGGTTCTGGACTCCCCAACATGGGGAACATGTTTCCTGCCTCTAGTGTGTCCAATCCCTTAATAATCTTATATGTTATAATCATATGCAATATAATAATCTTATATTACAGAGCAGATTCGATGGGCCGAATGGCCCAACTTCTGCTCCTTTGTCTTCTGGTCCTGTCGTATGTTTCAATCAGATCCCCTCTCATCCTTCTAAATTCCTGTATATAGAAGCCCAGCCGATCCAATCTTTCAACATATGACAGTCCCACCATCCCGGGAATTAACCTTGTGAACCTACGCTACACTCCTTCAATGGCAAGAATATATTTCCTCAAATTTGGAGACAAAACTGCACACAATACTCCAGGTGTGGTCTCACCAGGGCCCTGTACAACTGCAGAAGGACAAAATGCCATTAGCTTTCTTCACTGCCTGCTGTACCTGTATGCTTACTTCTAGTGACTAATGTACAAGGACACCTAGATATTGTTTTACTTCCCCTTTTCCTAACTTGACACCATTCAGATAGTAAACTGTCTTCCTGTTCTTGCCACCAAAGTGGATAACCTCACATTTATCCACTTTAAACTGCATCTGCCCACTCGCCCAACCTGTCCAAGTCACCCTGCATTCTCATAACATCCCCTTAACAATGCATTCTCATAACATCCCCTTAACAATAGGTACTCCTGTTTGAGTACTGTTGGGGGGGACAGCTTACCCGGGGGAAGCGACAGTGGCCGTGCCACCAGCACAGAGTCCGGCCCTGTAGCTCAGAAGGGTAAGGAAAGAAAGAGGAGGGCAGTTCTGATAGGGGACTCAATAGTAAGGGGGTCAGATAGGTGATTCTGTGGACACAGTCCAGAGACCCGGATGGTAGTTTGCCTCCCTGGTGCCAGGGTCCGAGATATTTCTGATCGTGTCCAAGATATCCTGAAGTGGGAGGGTGAGGAGCCAGAGGTCGTGGTACATATAGGTACCAATGACATAGGTAGGAAAAGGGATGAGGTCCTGAAAGGAGAATATAGGGAGCTAGGAAGGGAGTTGAGAAAAAGGACTGCAAAGGTAGTAATTTCGGGATTACTGCCTGTGCCACGCGACAGTGAGAGTAGGAATGCGATGAGGTGGAGGATAAATGCGTGGCTGAGGGATTGGAGCAGGGGGCAAGGATTCAAGTTTTTGGATCATTGTGACCTCTTTTGGCACAGGCGTGACCTGTACAAAAAGGACGGGTTACACTTGAATCCTAGGGGGACCAATATCCTGGCAGGGAGATTAGCGAGGGCTACTGAGGTGACTTTAAACTAGAATGGTTGGGGGTGGGAATCAAATTAAAGAGGCCAGGCGTGAGGAGGTTAGTTCACAACAGGGGGATGGGAACCAGTGCAGAGAGACAGAGGGGTGTAAAGTGAGGGTAGAAGCAAAAAGTACTAAGGAGAAGAGTAAAAGTGGCAGGCCGACAAATCCAGGGCAAGCATTAAAAAGGGCCACTTTTCAACATAATTGTATAAGGGCTAAGAGAGTTGTAAAAGAGCGCCTGAAGGCTTTATGTGTCAATGCAAGGAGCGTTCGTAATAAGGTGGATGAATTGAAAGTGCAGATTGTTATTAATGATTATGATATAGTTGGGATCACAGAGACATGGCTCCAGGGTGACCAGGGATGGGAGCTCAACGTTCAGGGATATTCAATATTCAGGAGGGATAGACATGAAAGAAAAGGAGGTGGGGTGGCGTTGCTGGTTAACGATGAGATTAACGCAATAGAAAGGAAGGACACAAGCCGGGAAGATGTGGAATCGATATGGGTAGAGCTGCATAACACTAAGGGGCAGAAAACGCTGGTGGGAGTTATGTACAGGCCACCTAACAGTAGTAGTGAGGTCGGAGATGGTATTAAACAGGAAATTAGAAATGTGTGCAATAAAGGAACAGCAGTTATAATGGGTGACTTCAATCTACATGTAGATTGGGTGAACCAAATTGGTAAAGGTGCTGAGGAAGAGGATTTCTTGGAATGTATGCGGGATGGTTTTTTGAACCAACATGTCGAGGAACCAACTAGAGAGCAGGCTATTTTGGACTGGGTTTTGAGCAATGAGGAAGGGTTAATTAGCAATCTTGTCGTGAGAGGCCCCTTGGGTAAGAGTGACCATAATATGGTGGAATTCTTCATTAAGATGGAGAGTGACATAGTTAATTCAGAAACAAAGGTTCTGAACTTAAAGAGGGGTAACTTTGAAGGTATGAGACGTGAATTAGCTAAGATAGACTGGCAAATGACACTTAAGGGATTGACGGTGGATATGCAATGGCAAGCATTTAAAGGTTGCATGGATGAACTACAACAATTGTTCATCCCAGTTTGGCAAAAGAATAAATCAAGGAAGGTAGTGCACCCGTGGCTGACAAGAGAAATTAGGGATAGTATCAATTCCAAAGAAGAAGCATACAAATTAGCCAGAGAAAGTGGCTCACCTGAGGACTGGGAGAAATTCAGAGTTCAGCAGAGGAGGACAAAGGGCTTAATTAGGAAGGGGAAAAAAGATTATGAGAGAAAACTGGCAGGGAACATAAAAACTGACTGTAAAAGCTTTTATAGATATGTAAAAAGGAAAAGACTGGTAAAGACAAATGTAGGTCCCCTACAGACAGAAACAGGTGAATTGATTATGGGGAACAAGGACATGGCAGACCAATTGAATAATTACTTTGGTTCTGTCTTCACTAAGGAGGACATAAATAATCTTCCAGAAATAGTAGGGGACAGAGGGTCCAGTGAGATGGAGGAACTGATCGAAATACTTGTTAGTAGGGAAGTGGTATTAGGTAAATTGAAGGGATTGAAGGCAGATAAATCCCCAGGGCCAGATAGTCTGCATCCTAGAGTGCTTAAGGAAGTAGCCCAAGAAATAGTGGATGCATTAGTGATAATTTTTCAAAACTCGTTAGATTCTGGACTAGTTCCTGAGGATTGGAGGGTGGCTAATGTAACCCCACTTTTTGAAAAGGGAGGGAGAGAGAAACCGGGGAATTATAGACCGGTTAGCCTAACGTCGGTGGTGGGGAAACTGCTGGAGTCAGTTATCAAAGATGTGATAACAGCACATTTGGAAAGTCGTGAAATCAGCGGACAAATTCAGCATGGATTTGTGAAAGGAAAATCATGTCTGACGAATCTCATAGAATTTTTTGAGGATGTAACTAGTAGAGTGGATAGGGGAGAACCAGTGGATGTGGTATATTTGGATTTTCAAAAGGCTTTTGACAAGGTCCCACACAGGAGATTAGTGTGCAAACTTAAAGCACACGGTATTGGGGGTAAGGTATTGGTGTGGGTGGAGAATTGGTTAGCAGACAGGAAGCAAAGACTGGGAATAAACGGGACCTTTTCAGAATGGCAGGCGGTGACTAGAGGGGTACCGCAAGGCTCAGTGCTGGGACCCCAGTTGTTTACAATATATATTAATGACTTGGAGGAGGGAATTAAACGCAGCATCTCCAAGTTTGCGGATAACACGAAGCTGGGTGGCAGTGTTAGCTGTGAGGAGGATGCTAAGAGGATGCTGAGTGACTTGGATAGGTTGGGTGAGTGGGCAAATTCATGGCAGATGCAATTTAATGTGGATAAATGTGAAGTTATCCACTTTGATGGCAAAAATAGGAAAACAGATTATTATCTGAATGGTGGCCGGTTAGGAAAAGGGGAGGTGCAACGAGACCTGGGTGTCATCATACACCAGTCATTGAAAGTGGGCATGCAGGTACAGCAGGCGGTGAAAAAGGCGAATGGTATGCTGGCATTTTTAGCGAGAGGATTCGAGTACAGGAGCAGGGAGGTACTACTGCAGTTGTACAAGGCCTTGGTGAGACCACACCTGGAGTATTGTGTGCAGTTTTGGTCCCCTAATCTGAGGAAAGACATCCTTGCCATAGAGGGAGTACAAAGAAGGTTCACCAGATTGATTCCTGGGATGGCAGGACTTTCATATGAAGAAAGACTGGATGAACTGGGCTTGTACTCGTTGGAATTTAGAAGATTGAGGGGGGATCTGATTGAAACGTATAAAATCCTAAAGGGATTGGACAGGCTAGATGCAGGAAGATTGTTCCCGATGTTGGGGAAGTCCAGAACGAGGGGTCACAGTTTGAAGATAAAGGGGAAGCCTTTTAGGACTGAGATTAGGAAAAACTTCTTCACACAGAGAGTGGTGAATCTGTGAAATTCTCTGCCACAGGAAACAGTTGAGGCCAGTTCATTGGCTATATTTAAGAGGGAGTTAGATATGGCCCTTGTGGCTACGGGGATGGGGGGTATGGAGGGAAGGCTGGGGCGGGGTTCTGAGTTGGATGATCAGCCATGATCATAAGAAATGGCGGTGCAGGCTCAAAGGGCCGAATGGCCTACTCCTGCACCTATTTTCTATGTTTCTATGTTTCTATGTTTCCTCACATTTCACACTGTCACCCAGCTTTGTGTCATCTGCAAATTTGCTAATGTTACTCTGAATCCCTTCATCTAAACCATTAATGTATATTGTAAGTAGCTGCGGTCGCAGCACTGAGCCTTGCAGTACCTCACTAGTCACCGCCTGCCATTCTGAAAGGGACCGGTTAATCCCTTCTTTTTGTCTCCTGTCTGCCAACCAATTTTCTATCCATGTCAGTACCCTATCCTGAATATTATGTGTTCTAAATTTTGCCCACTAATCTCCTATGTGGAACCTTATCAAAGGTTTTCTGAAAGTCCAGGTACACTACATTCACTGGCTCTCCCATGTCCATTTTCATAGTTACATCCTCAGAAAATTCCAGAAGATTAGTCAAGCATGATTTCCCCTTCGTAAATCCATGCTGACTCAGACCGATCCTGTTACTGCTATCCAGATGTGTCGTAATTTCATCTTTTATAATTGTCTCCAGCATCTTCCCCACCACTGATGTCAGGCTAACTGGTCTATAATTCCCTGCTTTCTCTCTCCCTCCATTCTTAAAAGGTGGGATAACATTAGCTACCTTCCAATCCACAGGAACTGATTCTGAATCTCTGGAACATTGGAAAATGATTACCAATGCATCCACGATTTCTAGAGCCACTTCCTTAAGTACCCTGGGATGCAGACCATCAGGCCCTGGGGATTTATCAGCCTTCAGTCTCATCAGTTTACCCAAAACCACTTTCTGCCTAATGTGAATTTCCTTCAGTTCCTCCATTACCCTAGGTCACTATTACATCTGGGAGATTGTTTGTGTCTTCACTTGTGAGGACAGATCCAAAGTACCTGTTCAACTCATCTGCCATTTCCTTGTTCCCCATAACAAATTCACCCAGTTCTCTCTTCAAGGGCCCAACTTTGGTCTTAACTAATTTGTTCCTCTTCACATACCTAAAGAAGATTTTACTATCCTCCTTTATATTCTTGGCTAGCTTACCTTTGTATCTCATCTTTTCTCCCTGTATTGCCTCTTTGGTTATCTTCTGTTGCTCTTTAAAAGTCTCCCAATCCTCTGGCTTCCTGCTCGTCTTTACTATGTTATACTTCTTCTCTTTTATTTTTATACTGTTCTTGACTTCCCTAGTCAGCCATGGTTGCCTCTTACTCCTCTTAGAATCTTTCTTCCTCTTTGGAATGAACTGATCCTACACCTTCTGTATTATTCCCAGAAATACCTGCCATTGTTAGAGACCATAAGATCATAAGACAAACGAGCAGGTCAGCCATTCGGCCCATCGAGTCAGCTCTGCTATTTTATCATGAGCTGATCCATTCTCCCATTTAGTCCCACTCCCTGCCTTCTCACCATAACCTTTGATGCCCTGGCTACTCAGATACCTATCAATATCTGCCTTAAATATACCTAATGACTTGACCTCCACTGCTACCCATGGCAACAAATTCCACAGATTCACCACCCTCTGGCTAAAAGAATTTCTTCGCATCACTGTTCTGAATGCGTGCCCTTCAATCCTTAAGCCATGCCCTCTCGTACTAGACTCCCCCATCATGGGAAACAACTTTGCTACATCCACTCTGTCCATGCCTTTCAACATTCAAAATGTTTCTATGAGGTCCCCCCTCATTCTTCTAAACTCCAAGGAATACAGTCCAAGAGCGGACAAACGTTCCTCATATGTTAACCCTCTCATTCCCGGAATCATTCTAGTGAATCTTCCCTGTACCCTCTCCAATGTCAGCACATCCTTTCTTAAATAAGGAGACCAAAACTGCCCACAGTAGTCCAAGTGGGGTCTCACCAGCGCCTTATAGAGCCTCAACATCACATCCCTGCTCCTATACTCTATTCCTCTAGAAATGAATGCCAACATTGCATTCGCCTTCTTCGCCACTGACTCAACCTGGAGGTTAACCTTAAGGGTATCCTGCACGAGGACTCCCAAGTCCCACTGCATCTCAGAACTTTGAATTCTCTCCCCATTTAAATAATAGTCTGCCCGTTTATTTCTCCTACCAAAGTGCATAACCATACACTTTCCAACACTGTATTTCATTTGCCACCTCTTTGCCAATTCTTCCAATCTATCCAAGTCTCTCTGCAGACTCTCTGTTTCCTCATCACTACTGGCCCCTCCACCTATCTTCGTATCATCAGCAAATTTAGCCACAAAGCCATCTATTCCATAATCCAAATCGTTGATGTATAATGTAAAAAGAAGCGGCCCCAACACAGACCCCTGTGGAACACCACTGGTAACCGGCAGCCAACCAGAGTAGGATCCCTTTATTCCCACTCTCTGTTTCCTGCCAATCAGCCAACGCACTATCCACGTATGTAACTTTCCCGTAATTCCATGGGTTCTTATCTTGTTAAGTAGCCTCATGTGCAGCATCTTGTCAAAGGCCTTCTGAAAGTCCAAATACACGACATCCACTTCATCTCCCTTGCAAGCCTACTTGTAATTTCCTCAAAAAATTGAAATAGTTTAATCGGGCAGGATTTTTCTTTAAGGAAACCATGCTAAGTTCTGCCTATCTTGTCATATGCCTCCAGGTACTCTGTAAACCTCATCCTTGACAATCGACTGCAACAACTTCCCAACCACCAACAGGTCCATAATTTCCTTTTTGCTTCCTTGCCCCCTTCTTAAATAGCGGAGTGACATTTGCAATCTTCCAGTCCTCCAGAACCATGCCAGAATCTATCGACTTTTGAAAGATCATCGCTAATGCCTCCGCAATCTCCACAGCTACTTCCTTCAGAACACACGGGTGCATTCCATCTGGTCCGGGCGATTTATCTACCTTTAGACTATTCAGCTTCCTGAGTACCTTCTCTGTCGTAATTGTGACTGCGCACACTTCTCTTCCCTACCACCCTTGAGTGTCCGGTATACTGCTGATGTCTTCCTCAGTGAAGACTGATGCAAAATACTCGTTCAGTTCCTCCACCATCTCCCTTATCTCCCATTACAATTTCTCCAGCATCATTTTCTATCGGTTCTATATCTACTCTCACCTGTCTTTTACTCTTTATATACTTGAAAAAGCTTTTAGTATCCTCTTTGATATTACTTGCTAGCTTCCTTTCGTAGTTCATCTTTTCCCTCTTAGTAATCTTCTTAGTTTTCTTTTGTAAGCTTTTAAAAACTTCCCAATCATCTGACTTTCCACTAATTTTTGCTTTCTAATTTTTGTATGCCTTCTCCTTAACTTTAACTTTGGTTTTGACTTTTCTTGTCAGCCACGGTTGCATCCTTTTTCCATTTGAAAATTTCTTCTGTTTTGGAATATACCTGTCTTGCACCTTCCTCACTTCTCGCATAAACTCCAGCCACTGCTGCTCTGCCGTCCTTCCCGCCAGTGTCCCTTTCCAGTCAACTTTGGCCAATTCCTCATTCATGCCACTGTAATTTCCTTTACTCCATTGAAATACCAACACATTGAATTGCGGCTTCTCTTTCTCAAATTTCGCAGTGAACTCAATCATGTTATGATCACTACCTCCTAAGGGTTCCTTCATCTCAATCTCTCTAATCACCTCTGGTTCATTACAGAATACCCAATCCCGTACAGCCGATCACCTAGTGGGCTCAGTGTTGTTCCACTGTCATCCCTGCTACGGTATCTTTCCAGTCAACTTTGGCCAGCTCCTCTCTCATGGCTCCATAGTCCTATTTGTTCAATTGTAACACTGACACTTCCAATTTTCCCTTCTCCCTCTCAAATTGTAGATTAAAACTTATCATATTATGGTCACTACCTCCTAATGGTACCTTTACCTCGAGGTCCCCGATCAAATCCGGTTCATTGAACAACACTAAATCTAGAATTGCCTTCTCCCTGGTAGGCCCCAGTACAAGCTGTTCTAAGAATCCATCTCGGAGGGACTCCACAAACTCCCTTTCTTGGGGTCCAGTACCAACCTGATTCCTCCAGTCTACCTGCATGTTGAAGTCCCCCATAACAACCGTAGCATTACCTTTGCGACATGCCACTTTGGGGGCCTACAGATAACTCCCATTAGAGTCTTTTTGCCCTTACAATCTCTCAGTTCTATTCATATTGACTCTACATCTCCTGATTCTATGTGACCCCACCCCCTCCGTCCATCAGTCTGTCCTTTTGATAGGATGTATACCCTTGAATATTCATTTCCCAGCCATGATCTTCTTGCAGCCATGTCTCTGTTATTCCTACAACATCATACTTTCCAATTTCCAACTGAGCCTCAAGCTCATCCACTTTATTTCTTATACAAGTCCACAATCCCTTATCTGAAATCCTTGAGGCCAGTTGCATTTCGGAATTAAGAATTTTTCAGATTTCAGACCCCATCCCCACCCCACAGATACCCAAAAACATGTATGCTCAAGTCCCTTATTTAACCTGCCTCAGTGCGGTGGACTTTAGAACCCGGTGGCTTACCAAACCTACGCACATCCTCCTGTGTACTTTAAATCATCTCTAGATTACTTATAATACCTAATACAATGTAAATCCTATGTAAATAGTTGTTATACTCTATTGTTTAGGGAATAATGACAAGAAAACATTTTATTTCCAACAAAAACATTCAATGAAACATAAAGATATACAGCTTCAAACAACCCGAATCAAACACATGGTAAATGACTTATTGGAATAAATGTAGAACATCACTGTCACTGTCACTATAAAACTTCAGTAACTTGTCTTTCTGTTTATTTAAATCATGTACAGTGGTAGTTCTGACACTATTTTCTTCAGTAAGACGCCGCACAGACACACCACGATCAAGCTTCTGCAGTAACTCCACTTTCTGCGTTATTGATAATGATAGATGCTTCCTTCTCTTTTTCTCATTGTCACCCATAGGGGTATCTGCAGCTCTTTTTGACATTTTCACAGTGAAATTAAACACAAAGTCAACAGTGAACACAAAATATCAGCGAACAGCAAATGCATGTGTAACCAGTATGAGCACTGAGACACAAACTGACGTCTGGCAGCTTCTGCTAGTGCTGCCATGTCACATCTGAATGACGTCAGCTGTCAGCAACAAAAACTTTGGTTTTCGGAGCTTTTTGGATTTCAGAATTTCAGATAAAGGAACGTGCACCTGTACTTTGTGCATTCATATGTAATACTTTTAATCCATTACTCCCCTCACCTTTCACATTGATTCCTATTGCACTTGGCCATACTCTCCGATCCCTTCCTGAGCTTTCTGTCCCTTTAATTCTGTTGTCTTTCTTAACTTTTCTTATTCTCTCTTTCCCTTTAACTCCATCCTTATGTTTCCAGTTCGTCCCCCCCCCCCACTACTTAGATTAAACACACCCGTGTAACAGTGGCAAACCTGCCTGCCAGAATGCTGGTCCCCTGCCTATTAAGGTGCAACCCGTCCCTTTTGTACAACTCATCCTTACCTCAAAATAGATCCCAGTGATCCAAGAATCTAAATTCCTGCTTCCTGCACCAGCTCCTCAGCCACACATTCAGATCCCTTATCTCCCTGTTCCTGCCCTCTCCAGCACGAGGAACTGGAAGCAAACCGGAGATAACCACCCTGGAGGTCCTGCTTTTCAGCCTTCTTCCCAGTTCTCTTAAGTCACGCTGCAGAATGTCTTTCCTCATCCTCCCAACATCATTTGTGCCGACATGCACCACCACGTCCGGCTGATCACCTTCTCTCTTGAGGATGCCCTGCAGTCGGTCTGTGACATCCTGGATCCTGGCACCAGGAAGGCAACACACCATCCTTAAATCCAGCCTGTTGCCACAGAAACCCCTTTTTGTACCTCTCACTATGGGGTCCCCTACTACCACAGCTCTGCCTGACGTCTGTCTTCTCGGCTTTGCTTCAGCGCCAATTTTTGACTCACACACCTGACCGCCTCTGACTGGCAATGTCTTCTGTCCCGACAGCTTCCAAGAGGGTGAACCCGTTTTCAAGAGGTAAATCCCCCGGGGTGTCCGGTACTCCAAGCATCCATCCCTTCCTCATCGTCGCCCCCCTTCTCTCTTCCAGTGTCTTCAGTGTAACGATCTCGCTGTAGGTCCTGTCCAGAAAACTCTCGGTTTCCCGGATGAACCTGAGGTCATCCAGTTGCTTCTCCAGTGCCCCAACACAGTCCTTCAGGAGCTGAACCTGGACACACTTTCCACATTTGTAACAGCGAGAGGCACCATCTGTGTCCCTGACCTCCCACATCATGCAAGCAGCACACTGAGTCAGTTTACCTGTCATTTCTTCACCACCTCTCACCCTCTCCAAATGTGGCGTAGTCTCCTCCCTCAGTCTCCTCGCCAAAGACTCTCAAGCAAAAGACTCACACTTCCCTCGACAAGACCGCTCCCCTAGAGCAAACCTTGATTATATCGGATGATATTTTGCCTAATTCCTTTCACTTGCCGCACCTCAGCCGACACTTGTTCTGCTTGCAAGGATAATTTGCCAGGAGAGAGATCAGTCCCTATGTGACACCCTTGTTATTTGTTATTCCCCTCCACTGATCTCCTCGATTCAGCAATCACCTTGTGTATCTCTCTCCCCCTCCCCCACTTTTAAATTCTACTCTTTTTCTCCTGTTCTACTGAAGTGTCTCAGAGGGAAATGTGGACTGTACATTTATCCATAGATGCTGTCTAGCCTGCCTAGATTATAAATACGGCTTGGATTTCCAGCATCTGTCTGCTTTCTCTTGTTAGAACATCTGTCTTTTAATATTGGGTCCATCAGCCATTGGAAAATGTTCTGTGCATTTTTCAGTCCAAACAGCATATACAGAAACTCAAAGAAGCTAAACATGGTTATCACAGACTTTTTGGGAATGTCTTTCAGCTGTTTTAGGAATGAGCTCCTTAATTAGATTGACTTTAGAGAAAAAAAAACCTTCTTGCTATACGTACTGGAAAGTCATGACTGTGTGGGACCAGGTAATGAGAGGGGGCGGTGGCCTTGTTATGGCACTGGTAATCACTACATGAGCAGCAAACTCCATCAGACCTACGGACCATATGAGGGTGTGAAGCCCAAAGGCTACCGTACTGGCCAAGTTTATTCATGTTGACAGACTCAGCCTTAGCAGTTGTTAGCTTTTCTGGGTCCTGATTACACAAGCAGACGTGGACTATCAACCCAGTTGAGGGAATGTGGTGCTCGACCCCATGTTTTGTGATTGCAGTGGAGAATGTGCGTGTGGTGAGGTCTGGGAATTCGCCCAGCAGTCGAGTGAACTCACATGCGGTGGTGCATGTGTTTGAGTCATTGTGGGGAACTTACTGGGAGAGCAGGGTAACAACGCAAAGTCCTTGACATCCACAAGCCAACTATTTTTAAGATCAACTAATAGTCCTTGGGCACACAGGGAATCTGCACTGAGTAGAAGTCTAGACTCTTCTGCCAGGATGAAGTCCCACGTGTAATGTTATCCTCTGAGACAGAATGTCATCTGTCATGTTCCATAAGCCTGGATCCTACTGCTATTGGTGGTCTCCAGTGAGGTTTCATCGCTCTTTGCCTTCTCATCCACAGGCGATGCTGGCAGTACATCCAGTTGAGCTTCCATGTCACACAGCGAGCATCACTCTGAAAGGGTGTCAGTAATCAGCAGTAGCTGATCCTGGCAGCTGGAACCCATTGGTGTACACAGGTCTCTGTTGTCCTGATGTGCTGTCAATGTCAAAGCTGCAAGGTGGTTGGCACTTGCCAGCAATTCTGGTAAAAACAGACCTGGCATCATTTGTATCAGAACCACAGATATCCTTATGTTGGGGGCCTTGCTGACTGGCTTGTTGAGGCAGAGAAAGGAGGAGGAGTGATGCATCGCTGCATTGCTGAGTATAAACTCCCAGCCATTTAGTAAGCTCTCAATGGTCTTTCATGAGTGCATTAGGGATGGCTATGTGAACTTGATCAGTTTGATGCATGAAGGGTTCTTTAAAAATAAAACAATAATAATTTCCCAGGAGAAACAGCATGTGGTCCATTATTTCCAAAGGCCTAGCATTGCGAGGCCGGGTAAGGAGAGCAACTGTTTGGCGTACTCAGACGCTGAAAGACTGTAAAAGATGAGTTTTCACTGATTGGTACTTGTCATGTTCAGCTGAGAGTTCAAAGAGACTCACCATTCTTGCCGCTGTGGAGTTACTGAGTGACGCCACAGCGTTGAAGTATTCATGTTGTTGGTGGTGATATCGTGCAGTGCAAATTGGGCCTTAGCCTGTATGAATCAGGTAACAGCATTTTTCAAAGTGACTGCCTGGGCCAACAATTTTGGAATTAAAAGGACTGGGGTCACCAACATAGATTTTCACAAATAAAAATGGCAGAGGTGTTTTATGTTTAAGAAAAACAGTAACAATTGATTTATTGTAGCCCAAATACTGAACACAAAGTGCAGTAAAACTGAACATACTGACACCATCATGTCAGACCCACCTCTTAAATTGAAACCCCAACTCAATGTCGGTGGTTGTGAATTATGTACATCTCTCCCACTTACGTTACCCTACAATAGATTTATAGAACTCTACAGCTCAGAACAGATCCTTTAGCCTAGCTAGTCCATGCTGAACCTTTAATATGCCTAATCCCGTTGACATGCATCCAAGCCCCAGGTCTCCAAACTCCTCTCATCCACTTATCCAAATTTCCCTTAAATTTGAAATTGAATCTGCATCCACCACTTGCGGTGGCAGTTCATTTAACATTCTTGTTATGTTTTGGAACTCTAAACCAAAGGAGTCAGAAATGACAGTTTAACTTGCTTTTACTTTTCTTTTACAGGGTATACACATATAACCTGTAATGATCATTCAAACAAATATAGAATGTTTAATCAATAACATATTTCCAATGTTACCAAAATACTAAATAGAAAACCTCCCTCCCTGCTTAGATATAAACTTCCAACTCAATACATAATGCCTGTCAACTTATATACATAAAAATATATGTATATAAAGCATATATACACACACACACACACACACACACACACACACACACACACACACATATATATGATGTGAGTGTGTGTATGTATATATATATTTTTTTTGTGTGTGTGTGTATCTCTGTATCTACCTATGTATACGCACACAAAAACAGTACACTACATAATACAGCTACTATATAGACATCCACAGTATAAAAAATTATTAACTGACCCTATCAGACCTAAAGATTTACTTGCTTGAAGGTTCTTTTAATCTACAAGAGTGGTTCACTCTGGAAGGCAGGTGACATTTGTGGCTTTGAAAACAATCTCATATTCTGGGGCATTCTGCTGGTGGTTGTGGAGTTGAATGTGAGGCCTCAAGTCGAGGTTCTGACAGCTCAAGGCACCTTTCTTTGTCTTTTTTCTTCTTCTAGTTTGTGCATCTTGATCTTGAGAAGGTCCATTTATTTCACCGGAGTTTTCTCTTATTAATTCTTCTATTGCTCCCTTTACCATCTGATCCCTCCTTTTGGTTTCCTCATCCACAGCATCATCTAATGAATCCTCTGCTTTTGGATCTCCATTAGCTTCTTTCTTTTTGGCTTTCCATTCATCCAGCTGGACTTTGATCTTTTCAAGGAGGAAATTTGAAAACTTCTGATTCAGTTTTGGTATAGTGTGTTCTTTAGACTCCAGACAAACTTTTCTGCCAAGCCATTTGTAGCTAGGTGGTACAGTGGAGATATAATATGTCGTATTTCATTCATTTTCAGGAGTGACTGAATCTATTCCATAACAAACTGTGGTCTATTGTCACTGCCTAAGTGTTCCGGAACACCAGTCCTTGCAAAGAGGTCTCGCAACACATCAACAGTATGTGAGGCTGTAGTGGAAGCTATTGGGGACACTTCTGGCCACTACTAACAAGAAGTTCCTAATGAATCTTATCCCAGGGCAATGCAGGCCATCTTCAGGGATATAAAGGAAATGTTGTTGGCATATTCAGGATGCATTGTCATCCTAAACAGTACATAGCAAGCTGCTCAATCTGCTGATCTACCCAGGCCATCAGACAAATTTTCAAGCCAACACTTTAATTTTCACCATACTTAATGACTGACAATATAGCTTCTCCATCACAAGCTCTTAGCTTGGATGGTACAACAACTCTCAAATCACTATCAACAAGCAGGGCCCATCTCTGTATTTGTGCTACTGCAGTTAATAGAACACCTTTCAGGGGATTGAAACTGAATACTACTGGCTTATGAACAATTACAGTGGTAAATTCTCTCCCACATGTTTTACTCTCCAAACAAGATGCACGACCTCTCTGCCAATTTGTGCATAATTTTTCTCTGCAGCAGTAAGGGAATGTGATGTGAAAGCTATGGGACATTAACTTCCATCGCTCATAAGAAGTGACATGACTGCATCTACACCATACGCAAGGCATCGCAGGTAAATTTCACTGGATGATGTAGATCCACAGTAATGTGTTGAAGGGGTGGGACACAGTAACTGGTAGTTAACATATCCTAAAAAGGACAGCAACTGAGATGTGTTCTTTGGTGCTGGGGTATTTACCAATGCTAGAATTTTCTCAGGCCATTTGTGTAAACCTTGTCTGTCAATCATGTGACCACCGTAAGCGATGTTTGGTTTGAAGAATTCACACTCGCTGCATTGTACTCTGCCCGTAACTTAATTGAATCGACTATTTCTTATATCCTTCGCAGTAAAAATCTTTACGTTATGTCTCCATCTAAATGTGCAATGTGCAATTATAGTCATTTATAATAAATAGAACAGTCAAAGTAACATAGAAATACACTCAAATCAGAGTGAGTTAATCAGTCTGATGGCCTGGTGGAAGAAGCTGTCCCGGAGCCTGTTAGTCCTGGCTTTTATGCTGTGGTACTGTTTCCCGATGGTAGCAGTTGGAATAGATTGTGGTTGGGGTGACTTGGGTTCCCAATGATCCTTCGGGCCCTTTTTACACACCTGTCCTTGTAAATGTCCTGAATCATGGGAAGTTCACAACTACAGATGCGCTGGGCTGTCCGCACCACTCTCTGCAGAGTTCTGCGATTGAGGGAAGTACAGTTCCCATACCAGGCAGTGATGCAGCCAGTCAGGATGCTCTCAGTTGTGCCCCTATAGAAGGTCCTTAGGATTTGGGGGCCCACACTAAACTTCTTCAACAGTCTGAGGTGAAAGAGGCGCTGTTGTACCATTTTCACCACCCAGCTGGTGTGTACAGACCACGTGTGATCCTTGGCAATGTGGATGCTGAGGAACTTAAAGCTGTTCACCCTCTCAACCCCAGATCCATTGATGTCAATAGGGGTTAGCCCATTTCCTTTCCTTGTGTAATCCACAACCAGCTCCTTTGCTTTGGTGACATTGAGAAAGAGGTTGTTTTCTTCACACCACTGTGTCAGAGAGATGACTTCTTCCTTGTAGGCCACCTCATTATGTTTGAGATTAGGCCAATCAATGTAGTGTCACTGGCAAATTTAATTTGCAGATTAGAGCTGTGGGTGGCGATACAGTCATGGGTATACAGAGAGTAAAGGAGGGGCCTTAGTACACAGCCCTCAGGGGCTCCTGTGTTGAGAGTCAGAGGGTTGAGGATGAGGGATCCCACTCTTACAACCTGCCAGAGATCTGACAGGAAGTCTGGGATCCAGCTACACAAGACAGGGTGAAGGCTGAGGTCTCTGAGTTTCTCATTGAGCCTGAAGGGAATTATGGTGTTGAATGCTGAACTGTAGACCAAGAACAGCATTCTCACAGAAGCATTCTTCTCCAGATGTGTAAGGACGGTGTGTAGAGCAGCGGCTATTGCGTCATCTGTCAATCAGTTGTGTCAGTAGGCGAATTGTAGGGGGTCCAGTTTGGGTGGTAGCAAGCTGCAGATGTAATTCTTGACCAGTCTCTCAAAGCATTTGCTTATTATTCAGACGTTCAGACATGTTACCTTGGTCTTTTTTGGTACAGAGACAATGGTGGATAATTTGAAGCAGGAGGTCACTCTACACTGGGAGAGGGAGAGGTTAAAAATGTCCATAAATACACCTGCCAGTTGTGCTACGCACATCCTGAGTACTCGCCCTGGGATGCCGTCCCGTCCTGCGGCCTTGCAACTGTCCACTCATTGGAAACATCTGCGTACCTCAGTCTCAGAGATGACCAGGTTGCAGGTTGTAGCGATGGCTTTCCTCGGAGGCTCAGAGTTAGCGACATCAAACCAACCGTAAAAGTGCTTGACCGCTTTACATCGGGGAAAGAGGCTGCGATGTTGGCGGCACCACAAAGTTTGGCTTTGAAGTCTGCAATGTTATGCAGCCCTCGCCACAAGTCACATGTGCTACTCGTTGTAAATCTTGACTCAATCTTGTCCCTGTATTGTTGTTTTGCAGCCTTGATACTTTGCGCAGATTGTAGCTGCTTTTCTTGAGCTCCTGCTGATTGCTGGCAGTGTAAGCTCTGTGTCGTGCTGTAAGTGCTACTCACAGGGAGTTACTGATCCAGGGTTTCTGGTTTGGGAAGACCATGACCAACATCTGGGGGACAACACCATCGATGCACTTCCAGATGAAGCATGTGACTCCATCAGTAAACTCAGAGACATCCTCATCATGAAAGACCTTCCAGTCGATGTCATCGAAGCAGACTTGCAGCATGGAGATCAATTAGTAGACCAATCTAACCTTTTTTTAGTACTGTCTTGGGGCTTTAGAGATGTTCCTTGTGATCGTTACCATTAATAATGATGTCATCCAGGTAACACCGAATTTCTGGGCAGCCATCAGGTACCTGGTTCATAGCTCTCTGCCAGATCCAGGTGCACATGGTCCTCCAAAAATATTATAGCAATAAAGCCTTGGTGATTGTTTATGGAAAGAAACATTCTGGACTCTTCTTTCAACTCCATCTGTAAGCCTCAGCTAAGTCAACTTTACTGAAATGTTTTCCTTCTATCCCGGGCAGAGGGTATTGAACTACTTTCAATACTGGATTGATGGTGACCTTAAAATCACCACAGATCTTGACAAACCCATTCTTCTGGCTATCAGGTCCACTGGCAATGTCCACTGGCTCAACACAACCTTGATTTCCATCAGCCTCCATGCAACTTTGTTCACTAGCTACTATCATGGATCATACAGCATCTTCATTTAACATTATTTTACCCTTGATATGTTTCAGTTCTCCAACATACTGCTTTGGCATCATCCTGTGCCTTTCTTAATTCACTTTCAGTTAACTCTATGTGACATGCAAATGGTGGGTGGATCTCTAATCAAGTTGTAGTTGTCTCAGTCTATCATGGCTCCACAATGCTGGCAGTTCTGTTTTTACCAATACAAACCTAATGTGGCTTGTTGGTTGTTGTATTTCACTGTTATGAATGTCATTCCCACAGGGGTTATCTTTTCTCCAGTGTAAGGTTTTAGTTGGATATCTGCAGGCTTCAGTTCAGTATCTTTGAAATGTCATTCAAACTCGTCTTGTGGAATGACTGAAACAGCTGAGCCGGGGTCCTACCCATTTAAATTAATTTACCATTCACTTCTAGTATAAGTCATATTGCTTATACAAAGATCAGAAGTTCAAAGTAAAAGTTCAAAGTAGAATTATCAAAGTACATACATGTCACCACAGATAACCCTGAGATACTTTTTCCTGTAGGTATACTCAGCAAATCTATAAAATAGTAACCATTAAACAGAATCAGAGAACTTCAAACTGTGCAAATGCAAATAAAAATAAATCACAATAAATAACGACTATGAAATAACAAGATAAAGAATCCTTGTAGTGAAATCATTGGTTGTGGGAACACCAGAAATAGAATGAGTGTGGTCATCCCAATTTTGTTCAAGAGCCTGACAGTTGTCGGGCAGTAAATGTTCTTGAACCTGGTGGTGCAAGTCCTGAGACTCCTGTACCTTCTACCTGATGGCAGTAGCGAGAAAAAAAATTGACTAGGTGGTGAGGATCTTTGATGATGGATGCCGCTTTCCTACGACAGCGTTTCATGACGATGTGCTCAATGGTTAGGAGGGTTTTATCCATGATGTACTGGACCGAATCCACTACCCTTTGTAGGATTTCAGCTCAAAAGCTTTTCTATTCCCATTTCAGGCTGTAAAGCAGCCAAACAGCACACTTATCACCAGAGATAAGTTTCTAAGGTATTTGATCTATTCTTGTCCTTTATACATTAGTTTTCACACATTGTAAATCACAAGACCACCCATGCTATGTCACACTCATCATTAACAGATTTTTCGTCAACAGAATACATATTAGTGCTCTTTCGCAAAATGCATTCCGTTTATTTTTTCTGTGAAACATACTATTACTATGTGTCCTACTTATTTGCATTTTCTCCTGGATTCACCTTTAAAGCAGCATTGGTGCGGTGTATGTGAGTCCCTGCCATGAATAAATGGGTTTGATTCTAAATGTTCCTGTATTACCTTCACAATATCAGCTAAACTTATTTGACTCAATCTGTTCATTAAACAAAATCCTATTTTTTGTCACATAATGGAATGTGCCTATCTTTTTAATGTAGTCATCCATTTTTGCTCTTCTTATTTATGATTATTATCACCTGGTATCACCTGGTAATCTGTGAATTCTTCCATTTTCTGTCTTTTTTAACTTGAATATCTTGCTACAAATTATTTGATTGATAGCCATCTCGAATTCATTTTCAAAATACCTCATCGCCATTGTTATGTATTGTAAAGCATTAAACTAATGTGAAGATAGACAATGGAGAGTCTAATTTGTTTTTACTTTAAGCAAGGCTCTAGAGGACCTGGGTTAGAAGGAAAGATTGAATAGGTGAGAACCTTATTCATTGGAATATATAAGATTGAGAGGAGATTTGATAATTATATATAAAATTATGAGGGGTATAGATAAGATAAATACAAGCAGGCATTTTCCACTGAGGTTGGGTGGGATTACAACCAAACATCGTGGTTTGAGGGTGAAAGGTGAAAAGTTAAAAGGGATCATGAGGGGAAACTTCACTCAGAATCTTGAGTGTGGAACGAGCAGCCAGCACAAGTGGTGCATGTAAGCTCAATTTCAATGTGGATGGTAGGGGGTATGGAGGGCTATAGTCAAAGGAGGGAGGGTAGTGAATGTCGACTCAGACCATGGCAGGCCTGCGTTGGGCATTTTCATGCCTTACAAGGCGCAAGTTGGACATCTGTGTGGGTGCCATTCCTCGCACAGACACTAGAGCAATGTGTGGTTAAGTGCCTTGCTCAAGGACACAAATACGCTACCACAGCTGAGGCTCCAACTAGCGACTTTCAGATCACTAGATGAACGCCTCAACCACTTGGCCATCTGCCCAACACTAAGTCAAAGGAAGTAGGCAGTTTAAATGGTTTGGCACGGACTAGATTGGTCAAAGAGCTTGTTCTGTGCTGTACTTTTCTATAAGGCTCACACCTATCACATGGTAGCATTATGACCTGTGCAATTCACTTATTTTTTCATATAACTGGCAATGAATTATTCAACAAACAAAGTTTGCTTAATTAACAACCTATTTACAAATATTACTGAAATATTAAACATGTACAATGTGCCTCATGTTCTCCTTAAGCATTTCATATTTTACCCTTAACCCATGACTGCTAGTTGTAGTCTCATCTAACAACAGATAAAGCCTGCTTGCATTTTCCATATCAAATGCCTCATAATTTTTTGTACCTTTATCAAATCTCCCTCATCCTTCCACATTATCGAAAATAAAGACCTGATCTATTCAATCTTTCCCTTTAATTCAGATCCTCAAGTCCTTGCAACAACATTGTTAATTTTCTCTATATCGAAAATCTTATTTACATCTTTCCTTTGCTAGGCGACTAAAATGCACACAATATTTCAAATTAGGTCTCACCAAATTTACAACTTCAACAAAAAATTTCTATTGCTGTACTCAATACATTGATTTATGAAGACCAATATGCCAAAAGCTCTCTTAATGACCCTATCTATCTTTGATGCCATTTGCAATGAGTTATGTACCTGTATTTCCAGATCCCTTTGTTCTATCACACACCTCAGTGCACTACCATTTATTACGTAAGACCTATCCTGGTTGATTCTTCCGAAATACAGCACCTCAAACTCGTCTCCATTAATTTCGATCTGCTATTTTTTCATCTGGTCCAAATCCTGCTTCAAGCTTTGATTGTCTCCTTGCTGTTCACTACAGCTCAAGTCTTGGTGTCAAATTTTACCACATCATCCAGATCAATGATATAGATGACAAACAACAGCGGAACCAGTACCGATCCCTGTGGCACTCCATTAGTCACAGGTTTCCAGTCAGAGAGGGAACCATCTGCTAACATTCCCTAGCCTCTCTGGTGATCTGAATATCTAATCCAATTTACTACCTCATCTTGAATGGCAAGTGACTGAATCCTAACCAAAGGGAATGTCACGGAGACTGGATTACTGGCACTGAGCAAGGGTCTATGGTGTGGAATGGAAAGAGGGAGAGAAGGGAATGGCAGTGATAGTCAGTAGTTAGGAAAATAGACAAGAGATTCTGTTGCTGTGAATGGGAGACCCAGATGGTGTGTTGCCTCTCAGGTGCCAGGATCAGGAACATCTCAGATCACATACACAGAATTTTGGAGAGGGAGGGAGAGCAGCCAGATGTCTTGGTACCAATGACATGGGAAGGAAAAGCAAAAAGGTCTGAAGAGAGAATTTAGAGAGCTAGGCAGAAAGCTGAGAAGCAGGATCTCCAGGGGTAGTAATTTCTGGATTGCTGCCTATGCCACATACCAGAGAGGTAGAAACAGGATGATTGGCAGATAAATGTGTGGCTGAGAAGCTGGTTCAGGTATGACCTGTTCAAAAGTGACGTGTTGCACCCAAACCCAGGGGCAGGTTTATTCTCATGGGCAGGTTTGTTAGAGCTGTTGGGGAGGGTTGAAACTAATTTATCAAGGGTGTGGGAACTAGAGTAAAGGGACTTAGGATAGGATGGATGGTTAAAAAGGAAAGATAATGTGCAGTTGGACTGTCACAAAGGGCAAGCCGATGATAGGACAAAATTGCAACCAGCAGGATGAATATCAGTGCATTAAGGATGCAAAATCAAAAAGGGTAGCAAATAGTGTAGTCAAAGTGTTACATCTCAATGCACAGAATATGAGAAATAAGGTGGATGATTTTAAATGAGAAAATCTGCAGTTGCTGGAAATCCAAGCAACACACAAAATGCTGGAGAAACGCAACAGGCCAGTTCAACTTTTACAGATTGTCAGGTATGATGTTGAGGCCATTATTGAATCATGCCTGAAGGATGGTTGTAGTTGGGAGCTGAATGGGATAGGAAGGTAGGCAGAGGGGGTTCTGTGACTCTGCTGATAAAGAATGGCATCAACTTTTTAGAAATATATGACATAGGACTGGAAAATGTAGTATCCTTGTGGTTTGAGTTAAGAAATTTCAAGGATTTAAAGACCCTGATGGCAGTTATGTACAGGCCTCCAAACTGTAAGTGGGATGTGGACTACAGAAATAGAACAGGCATGTCGAAAGGGCAATGTTAGGTAGTCATGGGAGATTTTAACATGCAGGTATATTAGGAAAATAAGGTTGGTAATGGATCTCAAGAGAGTAAATTTGTTGAAAGCCTATGAGATAGCTTTTTAGAGCAGCTTGTTGTTGAATCTACTGGGAGATCGGTTATACTAGATTGGGTGTTCTGTAATGAACTGGAGGCAATTAGAGAGCTTAAGGTAAAAGAATCCTTAAGAGACAGTGTTCATAATATGATTGAGTTCAACTTGAAATTTGATAGGAAGAAAGTATAGTCTGACGTGGCAGTATTTCAGTGGAGTAAAGGAAATTACAGTGGTATGAGAGAGGAGATGGCTGATGTAAATTGGAAGGAGATTATGGCAGGGATGACAGTAGAGCAGTAATGGCCTGAGTTTCTGGGAAAAAATGAGGAAGGTGGTGCTTTTATTCCAAAAACAAAGAAATACTCAAATGGCAAAATAGTATACCCGCAGCTGACAAGGAAAGTCAAAGCTAATGTAAAAGCAAAAATTCGCAGGAAGATAGATGATCAGGAAGCTTTTAAAAACTTATAGAAAACAACCAGAAGAATCAGTGGGAGGGAAAGGATAAAATATGTAAGCAAGCTAGCAAACAATATCAAGGTGAATAGAATAAGAAAAGGCTTTTTCAAGTATGTAAAAAATATAAAAGAAAGATGAGAGTGGATTTAGGACCACTAGAAAATGAGGTCAGAGAAATAATACAGAGGAGATGGCAGATGAAATAAATGAATATTTTGAATCAGACTTCACTGTGGAAGACACTAGCAGTGTACTAGATGTTGAAGGGTTCAGGTCCTTGCTGAGGCAGGAGTTCAGTCTAGTCACAACCAACCTCTCAAAGCATTTCATCACTGTCAATGTGAGTGCTACTGGATGATAGATATTAAGGCAGCCCACAATATTCTTCTTAGGCACTAGTATGAATTGTTGCCTTTTTGAAGCAAGTAGGAAATTCTGCCCATATCAGTGAGAGTTTGAAAATGTCCTTGAGTACTCTTGCCAGCTGGTTGGCAGAAGTTTTCAGAACCTTACCAGGTGCTCCATCGGGACCATCCACCTTGCGAGGGTTCACTTTCTTTCAAGACAGCTTAACTTCAGTCTCTGAGACAGAGATCACAGGGTCCTCAGGTGCCGCAGAGATCTTCTCAGCTGTAGTTGTATTCTCCCTTTCAAAGCGGGCATAGAAGATATTGAGTTCATCTGGTAGTGAAGCATCCCTGCCATTCATGCTATTGGGTTTTGCTTTGTAGGAAGTAATGTCTTGCAGACCCTGCCAGAGTTGTTGTGCAATTGATGTCACCTCCAATCTCGATCAAAATTTTTCTTCCCCCTTGAAAAAGCCCACCGCAAATCATACCTGGTTTTCTGGTATGGGCCTGGGTCACTAGACTTAAATGCCACAGATCTAGCCTTCAGCAGACAACGTGTCTCTTGCTTCATCCCTGCCTTTTGGTTTGGGAATGTACAGTAAGTCTTTGTAGGCACACACTCACACACATGGGTTTTAGTGAAGTGGGTAATAACGGCAGCATACTCATCCAAGTTTGAAGATGAATCTCTGAATATAGTCCACTCTACCAATTCAAAGCAATCCTGTAGGTGCTCCTGTGCTCCACTTGACCAAACATTCTCGGTCCTCACTACTGGTGCTGCCGTCTTCAGTCTCTGCCTATACTCAGGGATTAGAAATACAGGTGATCAGACTTCCTGAAGTGAGGGTGTGGAACAGTACGGTAGTCACTCTTGATGGTGGTGGAACAATAGTCCAGTGTGTTGTTTCCTCTGGTATTGCAAGTGATCTGTTGATGGTAATTACTTAGTGATTTTTTCAGACTGGCCTGGTTAAAATCTCCCTAGACGATGGTGGTGTTAGGGTGCACTGTTTAGTGCATGTTAATCCCATTACCCAGATGATCTAAAGCCTGAGTGACATTGGCCTGAGGTGGAATGTAAACTGCTATCAAAATGACCCCTGAGAACTCCTGTGGTAGGTAAAGAGGATGGCACTTAACTGCTAGATATACTTTATACTTTATTGTCGCCAAACAATTGATACTAGAACGTACAATCATTACAGCGATATTAGGTTCTGTGCTTCCCGCTCCCTGGATTACAAATCAATAGTAAACATAAAAAATTTAAATTATAAATCATAAATAGAAAATAGAAAAATGGAAAGTAAGGTAGTGCAAAAAAACCGAGAGGCAGGTCCGGATATTTGGAGGTTACGGCCCAGATCTGGGTCAGGATCCGTTCAGCAGTCTTATCACAGTTGGAAAGAAGCTGTTCCCAAATCTGGCCGTACGAGTCTTCAATCTCCTGAGCCTTCTCCCGGAGGGAAGATGGACGAAAAGTGTGTTGGCTGGGTGGGTCGTGTCTTTGATTATCCTGGCAGCACTGCCCCGACAGCGTGCGGTGTGAAGTGAGTCCAAGGACGGAAGATTGGTTTGTGTGATGTGTTGTGCCGTGTTCACGATCTTCTGCAGCTTTTTCCAGTCTTGCACAGGACAACTTCCATACCAGGTTGTGATGCACCCTAGAAGAATGCTTTCTACGGTACATCTATAAAAATTAGTGAGGGTTTTAGGGGACAGGCCAAATTTCTTTAGCTTTCTCAGGAAGTAAAAGCACTGGTGGGCCTTCTTGGCAGCGAACTCTGCTTGGTTGGACCAAATCAGGTCATTTGTGATATTGACCCCAAGGAACTCAAAGCTTTTGAGCTGTTCCACTTGCGCACCGCCAGTGTAAATGGGGTCGTGTGGTCCACTACTCCTTCTGAAGTCAACAACCCATTCCTTTGTCTTGCTGACATTGAGGGATAAGTTATTGTCTTCGTACCATGTCACCACCTTCTTAATTTCCTCTCTGTACTCAAACTCATCATTACCCGAGCTATGGCCTACAATTGTTGTGTCATCAGCAAACTTATATATAGAGTTTGATGGAAACTTGGCTACACAATCATGGGTGTACAGTGAGTACAACAGGAGACTGAGTACACAGCCTTGTGGGACACCAGTGCTCAGAGTGATTGTACAGGAGAGCTTGTCCCCTATTTTTACAGCCTGGGTCCTGTCTGTGAGGAAGTTGAAGATCCAGCTGCAGATCTGAGTGCTAAGGCCCAGGTTTCGGAGCTTAGGAATCAATTTATTCTAGATCTGGTGAGCAGAAATGCGACAGCTCTGATAAATCTGTGCACCAAAAGTGTTGATCATAAGGCATACTCCTCCACCTCTGCTTTTGAGAGACTCTATACACCTATCCTGACTGAGTATAGTAAACTCATCGATATGGATCGCTGCATCCGGTATGGAAGGGGAAGGGATTAACCAGGATTCCATTAAACAAAGGACTCAAGCAGTCCTAATGTCCCTAGGGTGATTCAGCTCTGAGATCATCAATTTTATTAACCAGAGATTGCATGTTCGCCAGCAAGATCGTCAGTACAGAGAGCTTTAAACCCCATTTCCTTAAACGCACTTGTAACCCCGCTCTGTACCCACGACTCCTCTGAGTTGTCCTATGTGGGCACTTCCGACTGCAATCGGTGTTAGGCAGAGATAGTTTGTTTAAATGCATTAAGACATCTTTGTTGACTGTACTGACCTTGGAAGCAGTTGTGCCTTTCAGCTGTATCACGCTAAAACAGGAATATTTAATCACATCCATTGACAGTACTGCTGCTGCTCGAGTCGCACCTAGGCTCCTCGGTGGTGAGGAAGGCAAATGCAATGTTAGCAATCATTTCAAGAGGTGTAGAATACAATTACAGGGATGTGATGCTGAAGGTTTATAAGGCACTGGTGAGGCCTCCCCAGAGGAGGTTCACAGGATGATTCCAGGAATGAAAGTGTTATCATACGAGGAATGTTTGATGGCTCTGGGCCTGGACTCACTGGAATTGAGAAGGATGAGGGGGGATCTCATTGAAATTATTGAATGTTGAAAAGCCTAGATAGAGTAGGTGTGGAAAATATGTTTCTCACCATGGGAGAGTCTAGGACAAAAGGGCACAACCTCAGGATAGATGGGTGCCCTTTCAAAACAGAGATGCAGAGAAATTCCTTTAGCCACAGGGTGTTGAATTTGTGGAATTTGTTGCCACAGACAGCAGTGGAGGCCAGGTCACTGGGTGTATTTAAGGCAGAGGTTGATAGTTCTTTGACTGGACATGAATCAAAAGTTACAAGGAGAAGGTCAGAGACTGGGGCTGAGGAGGTAGAGTAAAGGATCAGCCTTGATTGTATGGCAGAGCAGACTCAATAGGCCAAATAGTCTATTTCTGGACCAATGTCTTTTCTATAATTACCTGAAACTAATAGTATAGAGCTAATCAGATACTAAGTGTTCCCCTAGACAAATTTCTGTCACCTGCCCTGTCTCATTCCCCAATAGGAAATCTGTTATCGAGCTCTCTAATAACGTAACTTTCCTGAACATATGACAAATTCTATCCCATCTAGGTTCCATAAGTTTGTGCAACACACATCAAAGTTGTTGGTGAACACAGCAGGCCAGGCAGCATCTATAGGAAGAGGTACAGTCGACGTTTCAGGCTGAGACCCTTCGTCAGGACTAACTGAAGGAAGAGTGAGTAAGGAATTTGAAAGTTGGAGGGGGAGGGGGAGATCCAAAATGATAGAAGACAGGAGGGGGAGGGATAGAGCCAAGAGCTGGACAGGTGATTGGCAAAAGGGATATGAGAGGATCATGGGACAGGAGGTCCGGGAAGAAAGACAAGGGGTGGGGGGGACCCAGAGGATGGGCAAGGGGTATATTCAGAGGGACAGAGGGAGAAAAAGGAGAGTGAGAGAAAGAATGTGTGCATAAAAATGAGTAACAGCTGGGGTACGAGGGGGAGGTGGGGCCTTAGCGGAAGTTAGAGAAGTCAATGTTCATGCCATCAGGTTGGAGGCTACCCAGACGGAATATAAGGTGTTGTTCCTCCAACCTGAGTGTGGCTTCATCTTTACAGTAGAGGAGGCCGTGGATAGACATATCAGAATGGGAATGGGATGTGGAATTAAAATGTGTGGCCACTGGGAGATCCTGCTTTCTCTGGCGGACAGAGCGTAGATGTTCAGCAAAGCGGTCTCCCAGTCTGCGTCGGGTCTCGCCAATATATAAAAGGCCACATCGGGAGCACCGGACGCAGTATATCACCCCAGCCGACTCACAGGTGAAGTGTCTCCTCACCTGGAAGGACTGTTTGGGGCCCTGAATGCTGGTAAGGGAGGAAGTGTAAGGGCATGTGTAGCACTTGTTCCGCTTACACGGATAAGTGCCAGGAGGGAGATCAGTGGGGAGGGATGGGGGGGACGAATGGACAAGGGAGTCGCGTAGGGAGCGATCCCTGCGGAATGCAGAGAGAGAGGGGGAGGGAAAGATGTGCTTAGTGGTGGGATCCCATTGGAGGTGGCGGAAGTTATGGAGAATAATACGTTGGACCCGGAGGCTGGTGGGGTGGTAGGTGAGGACCAGGGGAACCCTATTCCTAGTGGGGTGGCGGGAGGATGGAGTGAGAGCAGATGTACATGAAATGGGGGAGATGCGTTTAAGAGCAGAGTTGATAGTGGGGGAAGGGAAGCCCCTTTCTTTAAAAAATGAAGACATCTCCCTCGTCCTAGAATGAAAAGCCTCATCCTGAGAGCAGATGCGGTGGAGACGGAGGAATTGCGAGAAGGGGATGGCGTTTTTGCAAGAGACAGGGTGAGAAGAGGAATAGTCCAGATAGCTGTGAGAGTCAGTAGGCTTATAGTAGACATCAGTGTCAGTAGGCTTATAGTAGACATCAGTGGTCAGTAGGCTTATAGATCTCCCAGTGGCCACACATTTTAATTCCACATCCCATTCCCATTCTGACATGTCTATCCACGGCCTCCTCTACTGTAAAGATGAAGCCACACTCAGGTTGGAGGAACAACACCTTATATTCTGTCTGGGTAGCCTCCAACCTGATGGCATGAACATCGACTTCTCTAACTTCCGCTAAGGCCCCAGCTCCCCCTTGTACCCCATCTGTTACTCATTTTTATGCACACATTCTTTCTCTCACTCTCCTTTTTCTCCCTCTGTCCCTCTGAATATACCCCTTGCCCATCCTCTGGATCCCCCCCCCTTGTCTTTCTTCCTGGACCTCCTGTCCCATGATCCTCTCGTATCCCCTTTTGCCTATCACCTGTCCAGCTCTTGGCTCTATCCCTCCCCCTCCTGTCTTCTCCTATCATTTTGCATCTCCCCCTCCCCCTCCAGCTTTCAAATCCCTTACTCACTCTTCCTTCAGTTAGTCCTGACGAAGGGTCTCGGCCTGAAACGTCGACTGTACCTCTTCCTATAGATGCTGCCTGGCCTGCTGCGTTCACCAGCAACTTTGATGTGTGTTGCTTGAATTTCCAGCATCTGCAGAATTCCTATTGTTTTTGTCCATACGTTTGTGATAGCCAGGGAGTGGGATGGCGGTGGTGATATAGATATGCTCCCTCAATTATTAAATGCTCCAAATGGCATCATCTCAAATAGCCTCCGACAACCAAGTTCATCTCCTGGTCTTAAATCTGGCATAATCATTTTTACTGACAGGAGCAGGGGCAAATGCAGGTTACTGATGGCCTAAAATCAGTCACTTTGTGCAGATGGGGCTCATCAACCATGATTGAAAGGTATTGTAGAAAGAAAACTCTGATGGCAAAAGTCCACTGCCTTGCAGCTATACCCACTCATGGGGAAGGCTTCAGGAGTGAACTCTGAGAATAGAGTCCAGAGCTAGAGTCCCTAAGGCAGTCCTACAATGAGTTCAACACTGACTGGCAACTCCTGTGATGTAGCTGGTTCCAAACTGTATTGGTCTTTAGGTTCATCAGATGTGTGGAGAGGGGAAGCTTGCTACATGGGCAACAGATTGTTCTGCATATGTACTGCCCTGGCTTGCATATCTAGACCATTTGGATAAAACATCCATGGTCGACCCTGACCAACAGAGGCCACTATTCCATCAAGTCCTTTTTCAGTATTGAAGTTCCAGTCAATATGTGGAAAGTTAAAATCACCTTATGTTTCTAGCACCTTATGTGATCTCGCTACAAATTTACTCCTGTAAATCCTGTGGACTGCTGGGTAATCTATAAATATAGCCTTATTAATGCGGTCATTCCTTTCTTATTCCTCAGTTCTACCCATAAAGCCTCAGTGGACAAGTTCTCTAGTCTGCTTTGACAGAGCACTGCTATGACATTTTCCCTGACTAGTGACGCCACCCATCCTCCTTTAATCCCTCCTGCTCTGTCACATCCAAAACAACAGAACCGTAGAATATTGAGCTACCTGTCCTCCTCCTGCAACCAAGTCTCACTAATGGCTGTGATATCATAATTCCATGTGTTGATCCATGCCCTAAGCTTATCTGCCTTTCCTTTATACTTGTTTTATTGAAATATATATATGTTAGAACATTAGTCCCACCATGGTTACTGTTTATTCCTGACTTTGTATTTAGTCTTAACAACATCCATCTTCACAAATTCTCCACTATCTATTCTGGTGCTCTAGTTCCCATCCCCCTGCAACTTTAGGTTAACCCCCATTCCCCCCAACATTTGCAACATTATCAAATTTTCCCACTAGAATATCGGCACCCTCTCTAGTTCAAGTGCAAGCTGTCCTTTCTGTACAGGTTCCTCCTTCCCTGGATCAAAATGGTTACTGAGAAGGTTGTGTACTTAATGTCCAAAAGAGAAGTTGAGATCACATGGTTGAGTCTGATCCGGAAACACTATTCTTTATATTTTTAACACTTTAGAACCTTATTCATTGACTCACAACATGCTTATTATCTCTGTATTCATGGATTCTGATTTGAATTCTTTCCTAGATAGCTGTTTTCCTTCATAAATTTCAGTCTATCGAAAACTTGGTGGCCTGATGCATATTAGCTCAGTGTACAAATTTTAAATGACCAGATATTGTTTAAATTTCACCAAAATATTCCAACCCTACAACACTTTGTTTCAAACTCTCCTTTTATCTACTTCTCATTCTATGCCCAAGACAGTTGACTCAGCACCACTTAAAATGAAAGTCAGAGATAGGTAATAAACCTTGTCAGATGTATCCATATTCTAATTATTGAATCTGCTTCCCGCATCTTTTAAAATACTGCACTTCAACTCATAGTGATGCACCATATAAAACAAGATGTATGACCTCAACTCTAATAGTATCTTAATATTGGGGAACTCTGTTGTAGTTAATTATTCAATTCTACTCTGATTAACTAACTTTACATCCCCATTGGAAACACAAAGTCTTTAGATGCTGGAAAAAAGGTCAACTGGAGACTGTGCCTGTCTGTAAATGGAGTAGCGGCAGTTTTTGAGCTGCTTCCAGTTTTGTTCCTTTCCCCCTAGTTTAAACTTAGAATTTAAATTTTTTATTTGCTGATTCTTGAAGGGGAACAATATGTCTATGTCTACGAGGAGTGGGAAGAACTTATTTGAACCTGGTGATAAAGGTAATGGGAAAGAAGAGATGCAAAAGGAAAGATCTGATGAAATGCCACCATGGGCTGAAGATATGGTTTGGACACTGAATTCAATTAAAGATCAGAACTGGCCAATTAAAGACCAACTGGAAAAGAACAGTAATGAAATGAAGTCATTTCTGGGAAAACTTAAAGACCTGGAAACTCAAGTTACTACACATGAAGAAGAATTGAAGATAACTAAGCAAAAATTATTTAAAAATACAACTTGTTTGGAAAGATATCAAGCTAAGATTATAGACCTGGAAACTAGGTCTCGCCAAAGGAATATATGAATTGTTGGGCTGCAAGAAGGAGCCAAAGATGGAGATTTAATTGCTTACTTTGGTAAGCTTCCTCATACTCTATTTCCTACCGTATTATCACAGCCGCCTACTATAGAAAGAGCACACAGAGCTATTACTTCGAAATCTAAAGATCCAAATAAACCAGGGTCTGTTCTGGTTTGTTTTCATCACTTTAAAATTAAAGATCAAATAATGCGACAGGCAAGAAAACAGAGAGTTTTTTAGATTTAAGGAATCTGAGCTCTGCTTTTATGAGGATTATCCGAAGGAGGTAATGGAACAAAGATCAAAATTTGCTCTGGTAATGAAACAGGGATATGATAAGAAACTGTTCTCTTCCTTGCGTTATCCAACAAGAATTAAAGTCTTTCCTCCTAATTCTCCTCCTTGTACATTTTTTGATCCTAAAGTTGCACTGGCGTTCGTTCAAATTATACCTGCTGCAGCTGCCGAATGAACTGTCTGGAAGACTGCTTGGTTATCTGAATATTATTGGCATTTCGGAAAGAAGATTTATGAAGCTTACTTGGATATTTCATTGAGAGACTATTAAAAGAAGATAAGGGAATTTGTTCAATATTGCATATCATTGGTTTTTTTGGAAAGAAGATCTATGGTTCAAGAATGACTGTTTAAATAGTTATTCGGACATTCAGCTGAGAAAAAGAAGATAAAGGGATTTGTTCCTTTAACCTAATATCTGGTTTGATGTTTTTTTTGTTTCTTTCTTAATTAATTGGTAGTTTTTCCTACTAATGGGCTTCTTTTTATATATATATATTTAGGGGAGGGTTCAATTACTTAATATTATTAATTGGTATTTTTCAAAATTTAGTTCTGTTAAATTAGTTAGTCAAATTAGTTTTATTAACTTTTGTTTTGCTTTATTATAGTGTCTTATAGCCGAATTTAAAGGTTTTTTTTAGAGATTTAATGTTAAATTTAAGATGGTGCTGGTTTTTCTTCTTAAAAGATGACTTTTTTGGTCCTTTCTTGTTTAAAAAATGCTTAAATATAAACATGGGATAGTTTGTAGATACTGGAATGTAAACACTTTCTTTTGTTGAACTTGGTTGTTCCTCTCACAAGGTCAGTGGGTTTAGTTTTTTTTTAACTAGAGGGAGGGAGAGAGAACCTTCAAAATTTATTTTTGTTCCTGCCTTTTTGTTGGGTTTGTGGAACAATCTATGTTCCGTGCCTATTCTGGTATCTGTCCCCCACTTTTCCTTCGCTACATCGACGACTGCATTGGCGCTGCTTCCTGCACGCATGCAGAACTCGTTGACTTTATTAACTTTGCCTCCAACTTTCACCCTGCCCTCAAGTTTACCTGGTCCATTTCTGACACCTCCCTCCCCTTTCTAGATCTTTCTGTCTCTGTCTCTGGAGACAGCTTATCCACTAATGTCTACTATAAGCCTACTGACTCTCACAACTATCTGGACTATTCCTCTTCTCACCCTGTCTCTTGCAAAAACGCCATCCCCTTCTCGCAATTCCTCCGTCTCCGCCGCATCTGCTCTCAGGATGAGGCTTTTCATTCTAGGACGAGGGAGATGTCTTCATTTTTTAAAGAAAGGGGCTTCCCTTCCTCCACTATCAACTCTGCTCTTAAACGCATCTCCCCCATTTCACGTACATCTGCTCTCACTCCATCCTCCCACCACCCCACTAGGAATAGGGTTCCCCTGGTCCTCACCTACCACCCCACCAGCCTCCGGGTCCAACATATTATTCTCCGCAACTTCCGCCACCTCCAACGGGATCCCACCACTAAGCATATCTTTCCCTCCCCCCTCTCTCTGCATTCCGCAGGGATCGCTCCCTACACAACTCCCTTGTCCATTCGTCCCCCCCATCCCTCCCCACTGATCTCCCTCCTGGCACTTATCCGTGTAAGCGGAACAAGTGCTACACATGCCCTTACACTTCCTCCCTTACCACCATTCAGGGCCCCAAACAGTCCTTCCAGGTGAGGCATCACTTCACCTGTGAGTCGACTGGGGTGATATACTGCGTCCGGTGCTCCCGATGTGGCCTTTTATATATTGGTGAGACCCGACGCAGGCTGGGAGACCGCTTTGCTGAACATCTACGCTCTGTCCGCCAGAGAAAGCAGGATCTCCCAGTGGCCACACATTTTAATTCCACATCCCATTCCCATTCTGACATGTCTATCCACGGCCTCCTCTACTGTAAAGATGAAGCCACACTCAGGTTGGAGGAACAACACCTTATATTCCGTATGGGTAGCCTCCAACCTGATGGCATGAACATTGACTTCTCTAACTTCCGCTAGGCCCCACCTCCCCCTCGTACCCCATCTGTTACTCTTTTTAATGCACACATTCTTTCTCTCACTCTCCTTTTTCTCCCTCTGTCCCTCTGAATATACCTCTTGCCCATCCTCTGGGTCACCCCCCCCCCCGTCTTTCTTCCCGGACCTCCTGTCCCATGATCCTCTTGTATCCCCTTTTGCCTATCACCTGTCCAGCTCTTGGCTCTATCCCTCCCCCTCCTGTCTTCTCCTATCATTTTGGATCTCCCCCTCCCCCTCCAACTTTCAAATCCCTTCCTCACTCTTCCTTCAGTTAGTCCTGACGAAGGGTCTCGGCCTGAAACGTCGACTGTACCTCTTCCTATAGATGCTGCTTGGCCTGCTGCGTTCACCAGCAACTTTGATGTATGTTGCTTTCTTACGAAAAATGGTTTTTCCTCAAATTTCTGCTGAGAATCAAAAACTTTTGATGCCCAAATTACTGAAGACGAAAATCATAAAGCTACTTTTTCAATGCAATCTGGTAAGTCCCCAGAATTTGATGGTTATCCTGTAGAATTTTATAAAAAATTTGGAAAATTGCTTTCTCCGTATATGTTGGAAATGTTTAAGGATTCTTTTGTGAAAGGTGATTTTATGAAGCCTCTATTTCTTTAATTCTTAAAAAGGATAAAGATCCTACTGGTTGTGCCTCATATTTCACTATTGAATGTTGATGCTAAGATTCTGTCTAAGATAATGGCCAATTGGTTGGAGAATATTTTGGGTAAAATTATTTTTAAAGATCAAAAGACTTTATAAAGGGTCGTTATTCTTTTTCAAATGTTTGGAGATTATTTAACATTATATATTCGTCTTTTAAAACTTCACAATGCGTCATCTCTTTGGATGCTGAAAAGTGTTTGGTTGAGTCCACTGGAAATATTTATTTAATGTTTTAGAGAAATTTGGCTTTGGCGTAAATTTAATAATTGGATTAGAATGATATATAAAACTCCTGTTGCTACTGTTATTACTAATAATTGTAGATCCCCTTTTCTCAGCTTTCACGGGGGACACAACAGGGTTGTCCATTCAGTCCTTTGTTATTTAATTTAATGCTAGAACCCCTTGCTATTGCTCTTCGTGAAGCTAAAGATATCTATGGGGTTTTTTGAAATAGATTAGATTTAGATTAGATTCAACTTTATTGTCATTGTGCCGAGTTCAGATACAAAGCCAATGAAATGCAGTTAGCATCTAACCAGAAATGCAAAGAATAGTGTTATTTACAAAATAACTGCGAATAAAAAGTAAATGCCACAGCACACAAATATAAAAGTACTGAGACAGTACAATATGGGTGCAATACTGCTTAGCGCTGTGATGAGAGGTTCAGCAGGGTCACAGCCTCAGGGAAGAAGCTCTTCCTGTACCTGCTGGTGCGGGAGCGGAGGCTCCTATAGTGCATTCCGAATGGGAGGAGAGTAAAAAGTCCATGGTTAGGGTGAGATGCATCCCTGATAATGCTTTTCGCCTTGGCCAGGCAGTGTTTATGGTAGATGTTCTCAATGGTGGGCAATTAGGTGCTGATAATCTGCTGGGCAGTTTTTACCACACGCTGGAGTTCTTTGCGGTCCGATACGGGACAATTGCCATACCACACTGAGATGCAGTTGGTGAGTATGCTCTCGGTGGTACAGCGGTAAAAGTCCGTCAGTATCCTGGGACAGAGGTGAGCTTTCTTCATGCTCCACAGGAAATAAAGGCGCTGTTGTGCCTTTTTGATCAGGATGGAGGAGTTCACGGACCAGGTGAGATCCTCGGAAATGTGGACACCAAGGAATATGAAGCTTGATACACGCTCCACTACAGCTCTGTTGATGTAGATGGGGACATGAGTGCGACTCCTGGCATGCCTGAAGTCCATAATGATCTCCTTGGTCTTCTGGGTGTTAAGGGCCAGGTTGTCAGTACGCCACGTGGCCAGGTGCTGGACCTCGTTCCTGTAGGCCGTATTGTCATCCCCTCTGATCAGGCCAACCACAGTGGTGTCATCTGTGAACTTGATTATGGAGTTAGAACCATGCACAGGAACGCAGTCATAGGTGAACAGGTAGTACAGAAGAGGGTTCAGAATGAGACCATTCATAAGATTTCACTTTACGCTGATGATTTACTGGTTTATATATCCAATCCCAAGAGATCTATTCCTGCCTTGCCAAAATTATTTAATGAATTTGGAGATTTTTCAGGTTATAAAATAAATTTTAGTAGAAGTGAACAGTTTCCTTTAAATGAATCTGTTTCTATATATGATAATACTCCTTTCAAAATCACGGATTCCTTTAGATACTTAGGTGTTACAATCACTAAAAAATATACGGATCTTTATAAAGGTAATTTTGTTCCTTTGGTAGATTCTATGAATTTGTGATGACCCACTTTACACACAAGCGAACCGGCTCACAAAATAGCCCACGTGCGGGGAGAGACTTTTGTAATGCACCTCTGATGTCATTTCCGCCGGAGAGGGCTGGAGGGTAACTGCTTAAAAGCCAGTGCCGCAAAGTTTGAATAAACGAGTCTCGAGTGCAACTTACAGACTGCGTGTTGTTATTTCTAGCTCTGTGTGTAGCACATCACTACATTGGTGACCCCGACAGTCCAAACGGGATTTGGACCAAAGATGATCGGCTCTTCATCTGTTCACGCAGTTTCACTAAAACTGCCAACTTTCTGGATGCTGCGACCACGTGTGTGGTTTGACCAAGCAGAAGCCCAGTTCTAGATTCGGCAGATATCTTCTGATTCCACGCATTACTATTATGTGGTGAGCTCCCCTGACCAGGAGACAGCCGCCCAGGTTGAGGATTTCATGCAGTCACCCCCGGAAGAAGGCAAATATGCAGCATTCAAAGTGCAGCTCATAGGGACCTTTGGCCTCTCATGGCATGAGCGAGGTGCCCGCTTGCTGCACCTGGACGGTTTGGGAGACAGGCCGCCATCAGCATTAATGAACGAGATGCTGGCCCTGGCTGAAGGACACAAGCCCTGCCTCATGTTTGAGCAGGCGTTCCTAGAGCAACTGCCCGGGAACATACATTTGCCACTAGCCAATGCAGATTTCAATGACCCCCGGAAGGTGGCAGCCCGGGCAGACGTGCTGTGCAAAGCCAAGAGGGAGAACAGGGCATCTGTCGAACAGATTACCAAGCCATGCGCCCAACAGCAGGCCAGACCAGGCCCGGCAACGGAGCGCACACAATCCAGAGGCAGGAGTGAGGAGGCCAATGAACAGTGGTGTTTCTACCACCAACGGTGGGGCACAGAAGCCCGCCGTTGTCGCCCACCCTGCAAGTTCCTGGGAAACGCCAGGGCCAGCTGCCGCTAATGGCTGGGACAAACAGTCGGGATGCTGCTTCTCGGTTGACACCGAAGTGGAGACTAGCGTCTTCCCCCGACGGGGTATGACACCCGCAACAGGGAGCCGGGACCCACCCTGAGGGCCGTAAACAGCAGCACAATTCAGACCGACGGCACCCGCACAGTGCAGCTACAGTTCGGCGCCAGCCGGTTCTCGTGGGACTTCACACTGGCCACCGTGGCCCAACCACTCCTGGGGGAGGACTTCTTGCGAGCCCACAGCCTGCTGGTCGACTTGCCAGGGAAAAGACTGGTCCATGCCAAGACTTTCCAGATGTTCTCCCTGGGTGAAGCCAAGTTGCCGGCCCCATCACCTGGACTCCATCATGCTGTCTGACAACGAATTCACCAGAATCCTGGCGGACTTTCCATGGGTTCCACGAAGGCTTCCCCGGACAAGCTCCACCTGGCGAAGGGGGAGTTCAACAGGACGGAGGAATTGGGGATCATACGGTGGTCTGACAGCCCATGAGCCTCCCTCTTGCACATGGTGCCCAAAGCAGCCGGGGGCTGGAGACCATGTGGCGACTACCACACACTGAACAAGGTTACAACTCCAGACCGCTACCCCGTGCCGCACATACAGAACTTTGCAGCAAACCTGCACGGGGCAAGCATCTTTTCCAAAGTAGACCTCCTCCGGGGGTACCATCAAATCCTGGTACACCCTGAAGACATCCCCAAAACAGCTCTCATTCCCCGTTCGGCCTGTTGTAATTCCTTCAAATATCGTTCCGCCTGAAGAATGCTGCACAGACTTTCTAGCGACTAATGGACGTGGTGGGACGTGACCTGGACTTTGCGTTCATCTATTTGAACGACATCGTCATAGCCAGCAGTAGTCGTCAGGAGCATCTGTCCCACCTCTGTCAGCTCTACTCCCGCCTGAGTGATTTTGGCCTCACGATCAACCCAGACAAATGTCAGTTTGGACTCAACACCATCGACTTCCTGGTCCACAGGATTACCAAAGACCGGGCAACACCTCTGCCCGCCAAGATAGACGCGATCCGCCACTTTGCCTGGCCCAACACAGTCAAAGGCCTGCAGGAGTTCGTTGGTATGGTGAACTTCTACCACCGCTTCCTCCCCTCAGCAGCCCGTATCATGCGCCCTTTGTTCACCCTGATGTCGGGTAAAGGCAAGAACATTACTTGGGATGAAGAGGCCGTGGCCGCTTTCGTTAAAGCCAAGGAGGCCTTGGCAGACGCCGCGATGCTAGTGCACCCCAGAACGGACATTCCAACTGCCCTCACAGTGGACACATCCAACACAGCAGTCGGTGGGGTGCTGGAGCAACTCATCGAAGGGCGCTGGCAACCCCTGGCATTCTTCAGTAGGCACCTACGGCCACCCGAACTCAAGTACAGTGCCTTCGACCGGGAGCTGTTGGCACTATATCTGGCAATCGGGCATTTCAGGTACTTCTTAGAAGTTCACCGCGTTCATGGACCACAAACCGTTGACCTTTGCGTTCACAAAAGTGTCCGATCCCTGGTCGTCCCGCCAGCAGCGACATCTGTCCTACATCTCCGAGTACACGACGGACATCCAGCATGTCTCAGGAAAGGACAACGTCGTGGTGGGTGCAGTCTCCAGACCAGCTATCCAGGCCCTGTCCCAGGGGGTGGACTATGAGGCACTGGCGAAGGTGCAGCAGGCGGACGACGAAATGCCCAGCTACAGGACCGCAGTCTCGGGTTTGCAGCTTCAAGACCTCCTTGTAGACCCAGGTGAGAGGACCCTCCCGTGTGACATGGCTACCGGCCAACCTCGCCCATCGTCCCAGCAGCCTGGCGCCGGCGGGTTTTCGAGTCCATACACAACTTAGTGCACCCCTCCATCAGGACAACCGTCCGGCTGGTCGCCAACAGGTTCGTGTGGCATGGACTTCGTAAACAGGTCAGTGAATGGGCCAAAACGTGCATGCAGTGCCAAACGGCCAAGGTGCAGCGGCACACCAAGGCTCCGCCGCAGCGGTTCGAACCCACCCGCCGGAGGTTCGACCACATCCATGTGGATATCGTGGGGCCCCTGCCAGTGTCGCGAGGAGCGCGGTACCTCCTAACTATGATAGACCGGTTCACCAGATGGCCAGAGGCAGTCCCGCTCAGCGACACCACCTCCGAATCCTGCGCCCGAGCACTGATCGCAACCTGGGTAGCACGCTTCGGGGTACCGGCCCACATTACCTCCGACAGGGGCACCCAGTCCACCTCCAGCCTGTGGTCGGCTGTGGCCAGCCTGTTGGGAACACAGCTACACCACACAACTGCCTACCACCCACAGTCGAACGGACTAGTGGAATGCTTCCACTGTCACTTGAAGTCAGCTCTCATGGCCGGCCTGGAGGGGCCTAACTGGGTGGACGAGCTTCCCTGGGTCCTGCTCGGAATCCGCACGGCGCCCAAAGAGGATCTGCACACCTCGTCGGTCGAGCTGGTGTACGGAGCACCCCTGGTCGTCCCAGGAGGGTTCATACCAGCCCCAAGGGGGCAAGAGGAAGAACCCACAGCAGTCCTGGACAGACTACGCGAAAGGCTCAGCAACCTGGCCCCCATCCCCACTTCACAGCATGGACAGAGCCCAACCTGCGTACCCAAAGACCTGCAGAACTGTAAGTCTGTGTTCATATGAAGGGGCACACACCGGGCACCGCTACAGCGGTCGTACAAGGGGCCGTTCAAGGTGATCAGTAACAACGGGTCCATGTACGTTCTGGACATTGGGGGGAAAGAGGAGGTTTTCACGGTGGACTGACTCAAACCGGCCCATGTGGACTTGGCGCAGCAGGTCAAGGTTCAGGCACCGCGGCGCAGAGGCAGACAGACAGCCCAAACACAGACTGATCCACACTGTGGACATCACTGTGGACATCGTGGGTGAATCACCAGTTGTGGGGGGGGGTTATGTAGCGACCCACTTTCTACACAAGCGAACCGGCTCACAAAATAGCCCGCACGCGGGGAGAGACTTTTATAATGCACCTCTGACATCATTTTCCTCCCGGAGAGGGCTGGAAGGGAACTGCTTAAAAGCCAGTGCCGCGAAGTTCGAATAAACGGGTCTCGAGTGCAACTTACAGACTTCGTGTCATTATTTCTAGCTCTGTGCGTAGCACATCACTATAAGGTAATTATTTAGTAAATGGAACCCTCTCACATTTTCACTTATCGGTCGCATCCATATAGTCAAAATGGTGATTTTACCAAAATTTTTATATTTATTTCAGAATATCCCTGTTTTTCTGACTAAGAAATTTTTTTGATCGGATTGACTCTATTATTTTATCTTTTATTTGGAATAATGAAAGACCAAGAATTAGTAAATGTCACTAACAAAAGTTGAAGTGAAAAAGGATGGAGGTCTCGCTTTGCCTAATTTAAGAATGTATTATTGCACTGTTACTCTGCAATATATGTCCTTTTAGTTACATTGGGTTGATAAGAATGATCAGTCAATTTGGGTAGGCTTGGAATTGAAAACTGTGAAACAGTTTTATTTAACCTCATTATTGGGAGCTGCTTTGCCTATACAATTAGCTAAAGTTGCTAATTTAAATTTATACCCTCTGATTAAGCATTCTTTACAAACTGGCTCCAGTTTCCTAATTTTTGTAACCTTAGAAAATTTAAACTTTGTAGTTTGTTTTATCGAAACTACTTTTTTAAGCCTTCTTTGAGTGATCCAATTTTTTTACTTTGGGAAAATAAAGGTATTAATTCTTTTTTGGATTTATTTAAAGAAGATAGACTGATGTCTTTTGAACAATTAGTTGATAAATATTCCCTTTCATACTCACACAATACCTTCAAGTTAGACATTACTTATAAAATATTTAAGTAATTTTCTTTAAATATTGGAAGCCAACCTGTTAGATACTATTACGAGTATGAATCCTTTGATTAAGGGTTCTATTGGAAGAATTTATAATTTACTATTACAATGGGATAAGCGTTCTTGTTTTAAGGTTAAACAAGATTGGGAAAAAGAACTTAATTTGACTCTTATGACGGAGGTCTGGACGCGGATTCTGAAGTTGGTTAACTCTTCTTTGATCTGTGCTAGTCATTCACTGATTCAATTTAAAATTGTACATCGTTACTATTTGACAAAGGAGAGATTGTCTAAAATGTTTCCTAATGTTGTTAGTTATTGCGATAGATGTAAAACTCAGACAGCTACACTGACACACATGTTTTGGTCCTGTTCTATACTGGAACAATTCTGGAAGTCAGTTTTTTCTACATTTTCTAAAGCACTTAAGATTAATTTATGACCGATTCAATTAACTGTGCTTTTTTGAATAATTCCTCAAAATATCCGCAGTATCCCTTTGTCTGACCAACATGTTATTGCATTTGTTACAGTGATAGCTAGGAGGGCTATTTTGTTGAAGTAGAAGGATACATCAGCTCCCATTTTGTCACAGTAGTTCTCTCAAGTAATGCTATGTCTTAGTTTGGAAAAAATTAGTTGAACCTTTGAACCAATGTTTGATTTTGAGACAAGATGGGGTTCATTTGCTCATTACTATCATTTGAGTTAATTGATAGATTTCTTCCATGATCTAACTGTAAATTTTTGGTACTTTTTTTTCTTTCTGGCAGTTTGATGTTTACCTTTAGAAACTTTTTGTTTGACGCATTGCTCTGGGATTGAACACCTAGTGGTTTTTTTTTTCTCACTTTTCTTTGCTTTAGTAGGGTTTTTTCCTCTATTTTGCCATGAAAATTTTTTCAGTCTTTAAAACAAAGTTTTTTTTCTTGAGACATTGTAAGTATTGCCTATTTCGGTGTACTGTTGTTAATCTTGTATAATAATAATAAAAAAGATTTGAAAAGGAAGAAGGTCAACTGTCCATTTCCCTTCAATTTTGTTTGTTCTGTTATATTCTCACTGTTCTTCAGTTATGTTCAATTATGACTTCAGTTGTGATATTTTATGTTATTTTGTTGCTGTAGCTCACACACTTAATTATTTCCACTCTGGAACCAAGGTTAACCAAGGTTAGACTGGAACATACAAGTGATACTGCATATGCCCACTTTGGGACACAGCTTCAAGTTATCAAGTTACTTACTGAATAATACAAAATGATAGGCCTCATGCTTAACATTCAGCAAGATTCTTTATTACTCTGCTACCTCTGCAAATTCTGTCCCCAAAAATAAAGTTATTGCAAGGAATTTTCCTCAACTAATGAAATGCAAAGTGGATTCCAATCACCTAAAGTTAAAATGAAGATGATTTTCTCAAAACTTCAAACTCAAGTGAAATATTGGGAAGAACATCAATGACTGTACAAAGTATGGTTTTAATTCACAAAAATTCCTTGACTGTGATGAATTCTGGAACATTCTTCTCAAGTTTTGCTTCTCATGAATCCTGCTGATGTTTTTTTGGTTGCATCTGCAACATGATAGCAAAGAAGCTGTAATCTTAAAGTGCTTTCAACAAACACAATTCCAGTGATCATAATCTGATTGAATTAAGACTGCAATTTAAGAGTGAGAAGCATAAATCATATATATCTGTATCTCAATGGAATAAAGGGAACGACGCAGGCATGAGAGAAGAGCTTGCCCAGGAAGATTGGAGGAGGATACTGGCGAGGATGATAGCAGAGTAGAGATGGCTGAAGTTTTCTGGTAAATGTTCACAAGGCTCAGGATAGACCATGTCCCACAGAGGTAGAACTTCTCAAATGGCAGGACTATGCAACCGTGGCTGACAAGAGAAGTTGAGGACTGCATACAAACCAAGAAAAGGGCACATAAGGTAGCAAAAGTAAGTGGGAAGTTGGATAATTGAGAAAATTCTAAAATCCAAGAAAAGCAACTAAAAAACCTTTTATGTTTGGTTGTCAGTAACTAGTGGCATTCCTCAGGGGTCAGTATTGGGACTGTTACCTTTCACATTGTTTGTCAATAGTTTGAATAATAGAACTGATGGTGTTGTGGATGATACGAAGATAAGTGGAGGAGTAGGTAGTACTAAGGAAGCAATGTGATTGCAACAGGACTGAGACGAATTGGAAGACTGGGCAAAAAATTGGTAGATGGAATACAGTGCTGGGAGATATATGATCATGCTTTTTGCTGAAAGGAACAATAGTGCAGACTACTATCTAGATGAGGAGAAGATACAAACATCAAAGGTGCAGAGGGACTTAGGAGTCTTCATGCACAACTCCCTGAAGGTTAATTTACAGGTAGAGTCTGTGGTAAAGAAGGCAAATGCAATATTGGAATTTATTTCAAGGGGAATAGAACATAAAAACAAGTAGATAATGCTGAACCTTTATAGGACACTAGTCAGGCCACACTTGGAGTATTGACAACAGTTTCAGATCCCATATCTCAGAAAGGATGTGTTGTTATGGGAGATAGTCCAGAGGAGGTTCATGAGGATTATTCCAGGCATTAAGGGGTTAATGTATGAGTAACGTTTGGTAGCTTTGGGCCTGTACTCAATGGAAATTAGAAGAATTCAGGGGTTTCTCATCCAAACTTACCGAAAGCTGAAAGGGCTAGATAGGGTAGATAAGGAGAGGATATTTCCTTTGGTGGGGGTATCCAGAACTCAAGAGCACAACCTCAGATTTGAGGGATGACCTTTTAGAACAGAGTTAAGGAGGAGTTTTTTTTAGCCGGTGAGCAGTGGATCTGTGGAATGCTTTTCCATAGACTGCAGTGAAAGCCAAGTCCATGAGTATATTTAACGTGGAAATTGATCATTTCTGGATCAGTCAGGGCATCAAAAGATATGGTCAGAAGCAAATTTATGGTGTTGAGTGGGATTCAGGATCAGCCATGATGGAATAGCAGAACAAACTCAATGGGCTGGATGGCCTAATTCTGCTCCTATGTCTTATAACGCTATACCTTTCATCAAATTTCTGTTGGCATGCAGTTGAATTATACAAAAAAAAGATGGGCAACTGTTCGATCTACATCGCCTCCTCTTCAGAAACAACCTTAGTTGCTGAGCTGCTATATTCAGGTGACTCTTGCTCAGGGGAGGCTGAGACCCAAGTCGTTATCATATTTAACAGAGTATATTTTAAATGTTATGAGACTGAAAAGTGTTGATATTTGAAGAAATCTGTCCTTGCAATAAATCATTTAAAAGGCAAAAGTTTGTTGCCTTCATTACAAGAGGATTTTTAATACAAAAGTAGAAATGTTTTGTTCCAGTTGTTGAGCTCTGCTGAAACATAATCTCAAAAGATCCTATCTTCCTAAGATAGGATATGCTTGCAATAGAGGAAGTGTTGCAAATATTACTGATATGGTGGGTTGTGAAGAGAAAGTAAACAGTAGTCTGAATGCTCTTGTTTACAGGAATGAAAAGTAATCTAAGGAGTATGACAATGAATTCTGCACTGGCTCATGGTGTATAGAACCAGTGTTCACAATCTAAAATAAGGGACTGAATATTCATGATCAAAATTATAAATCTTTTCACTAAAACAAAGAAGCATCTTTGGAATTCACTGTCCTGTGCTCTGGAGTGTCACTGAGCGGATATGAGTTGGATGTAAAAAAAATTTAGACATGAAGGAAATCAGGAGATATGTGATTAGTGTGGAAATAACATTGAGATAAAATATTATTGAATACCAGAGCACGTGTAAGGGCCAAATAAGGTACCCTACTTTTATTTCATATCTTGTTATATCCCTGTCCAATGGCTGTTCAAAATGGAGAAGGAACACTGAGGATCCCAAGTCTGTTATTGGAATTATACAGAGCTGAGTATTCTGAAGTGGCAAAAAATCACCCATGATACCATGAAAGCTCCTGGAAAGAACCTGATCAAGCTATGTTCTCTATATTTGGTATATGTCATGACCGTATGTCTTCTAGTCTGGTTACACATAAATCATTATGTGGAATTGACCTATCTTCCAGCTAGGAATTAATTTGCAATCTAATAAGTTTCTAAGTAACTGTGACACAGAAGCAGGATCAATCTGTTAATCTAGGTTAAATTCCTCTTGCCTCTTGATAACTTCCATTCTTTTCCCATATTAGATTAATTAAGTATTTGTGGGCTTTACAGATGGGGATTTTTAAGCATCATTTTTTTGATCCATTGGAGAATTTTCAGTCTTCCTTCAGAATATTGTACGTTCCACTTCGTACTTATACATCAGGTGTTCTAGTTGTCATTGTAAAACCACTTTGGATTCAAGTGTTCAAAGTGGTCGTAGTATCTTTTGAATGAGTATTGAATTGAAGATCCATCTTCTTGTTCAACAGAATATAATCTCTATTTAATAAAGGACACATCTTTAGCCTTTAGTTGAAAGCTAAATTGCTTGCCACTTATCCTTGTGGAATCTTACTGTATGCAAATTAAGTTCCAGATTTGCTCACAAGGATGGAGAAATATAAAAAACAAAATAGTTAGTGAAAGTAATTCTTTTATTCTAGTTTCCTCTAGTGTTGGATTTACAACATGTAATGCTCAGATTGGGATTAATCCTTCTTTTCAATTGCCAGTTTAGAGAGTAGAATAAACAGTGATATCTAGCTTTTCCAACCAGTAAGCTTGTGCGGATTGTTGGCATGGCCAAATTTTATTCTAGGGGTCAATTATTATAATAGCAAACTTATAATTAATGAATTCAGGAAGTGTGTCAGGTAGACCAATCTTATTTTTAATGTTGGAATGGGGAACAACACCCAAAGTCTCTCACTTCTGGTTGCACATGAGAAGGTGATATTCTGGCAAAACCCATGTTTTTGTTTTTGTCTACTTTCCTCCCATATTTCAAAGATGTAAAGATTATTAGGTTATTTGGTTGCAATAGTGTAAATGGGCAGTGTGGTCTCATTGGCCTAGAAGGACCTATTACCCATGGTGAATCTCTAAGTAAATAAATAAAAATGATTTAGATGAACTAGTTATAGATTTCATTGACACAAAGCAAGTAGGAAAATAAAATTGTGGAGAGAGCACAAGATAGCTACAAAGGAATGTTAATGGGTTAAGTAAGTGGATAAAAAGCTGTCCAATATCGAAAATTGTCCATTATGTTAAGAAAATAAAAGAAATATTATTTAAGTAGTGAGACTGCACAGCTTGATATGCAGACACAAATGGATACCACTTTTATAGTTTTTCACAGTTCATGTATGTCTATGAACTATCTTTACAGAACTGCCTATAACTATCAGCTGCTATTTGTGTGGAGTTTTGAAGGTTCTTCTGTAACTGTGTGAATTCCTCTGGGTGCTCCAGGTGTTTTCCTACATCCAAAAGATGTGCTGGGGTTACTTGGTTGGTTGGCTGCTGTGATTTGTCCCTAGTTTCAATAGGTTTTGATACATACATTTAATGTCAGAGAAATGTATACAATATACATCCTGAACTTCTTTTTCTTTGCAAATATCCACAAAAACAGAGGAGCGACCCAAAGAATGAACGACAGTTAAACGTTAGAACTCCAAAGCACCCCCCCGCTCCCTCCCCCCACGCATAAGCAGCAGCAAAGCAATGACCCCCTCCCCCACCAGCAAAAAAACATCAGTGCCTTCCATTGAGCCCTCAAGTATGCAGCAAAGTATCGGTAAAAACACAGACGTCAGCACCCCAGAGACTACTTGTTCACCCAGTAATTCGACATACTACAGGGTCTCCCTCTCTCCCTAATAAGGGAATAAGTGGTGTCCCTGTGTCACAGGAAGAAAGGACACATAACAAAACAATTCGCCAATTTATGGTATTAAAACTCACAATGCGCTGGAGAAACTCAGCAGGTCAGTCAGCATCAGTTGAAAAGATTAGTCGATGTTTCAGGCCGAAACCCTTCATCAGGACTGAAGGAAGAACTTTGGGGAGGGTTTAAAGAATGCTGGAATGAAGAAACCTGACGATTGAGCCCTGGTCCGAATTCCACCTTAGGTACATCACTGCTCCATAGGTGTGCTTGCTTCCATCAGAGAACGTGATTGCCCTGGGTTCCTCAGTGAAGCATGGGGGCGTCAGTGCCCTGGTGAACTTTACCTTGCCAAGTTGAACGTACTCCTCGAAGAGCTTAATTGCATCCTCCCTGAGGCCATTTGAGAGTGCTATGTCCCATGTGTCTTTGACTGGACACCTTTTGCCCTTTGCCTCTTGGAACGCCCTTTGTACCAGAATCGCTCCCTTCTCCTGAGCAGGAGTTACCAGGTCAATTAGGTCATACCACCCTGATATTCGGCTGAGCAGTTCTCTACGTGTCGGAGGGTTTGGTGTCTGGTCTCTGACTTGGTCTTGTAGAAGGTCTTGGCCAAGTCTAATTTTTTTCTTTCTCTTCGAGAAATTGATTGCAATCATGACATGGAGCTTGTCCTCCTTTACTATGTAGCCCAGGCCAGATGCTTTGTTGTCATCATCACGCATTTGGTTTAGCAAGACCATGGTTTCTGCCTTGGACTTCTTCAGCTTGTCATTGCACTCTTTCCTCCCACTTTGCCCAGAAAAGACCCAAGGCTTGAGCTTGAAACCTCTGGCCTTCAGGATCTGCTTCACATTTGCTGTGATGGATTTCAGCTGGTCAAGGTTGTTGTGGGATCTGAGAATGTCATCAACATAGCTGTCATGTTGGAGCACCTGCCGTTCCTCTTTGAGGTGGGTGAAAGGAGGAAGGTTAGCAGTTTCTCACATTGCTAGCTGCGCAATGCACCCTGCTGGTTTATCTTCAATGTTCACTCTTATGATTGCATATCCCCCAGCTCCTCATCCTTGGAGTCTCGCCAGAGGAATCTATGCAGGTGCACTTCTCGGTCTTCCAACCAAACCAAATTGTACATCTTTTTTATGTCACCCAGAGCAGCGTATACTCCACCCCTGAATCTGAGTAGGATGGTGTGAATCTGGTTGAGGACATCTGGGCCTTTCAAGATCACGCCTCTGAACTTCTGGCTGCTGTTCCACATGAGTCTCACTGGGGTTGTGACAGAGTGCGGGTTCGGAGCAATAAGGTGACTCACATACCAGACTGGCCCATTTCAGTTGATGACCGTGTCTTAGAACAAAGTCTTTCTTTTCAAATCTTTTTATTATTTTTTTCAAAAATTAAACATGAGTACATCGAAGTAAACAACACTTACAATGTCTCAAGAAAAAAATATTATTTAAAGATTGAAAAAATTTTGTGATGGGAAAAAAAAATCTACTAAGCAAGAAAAGTGGGAAAAAAGAAAAATCCCATTAGGTGTTCAACCCCAGTGCCATGATTCATACATAAAGCTTCTAAAGATAAACATCAAACCACCAGCAAAAATGAAAGTACCAAAAAAAATTTACAATTAGATCATGGAGAATCCATCAATTAACTCAAATGATAACAATGAGCAAATGAACCCCATCTTTTCTCAAAATCAAACATAGATTCAAAAGTTTGACTTCTAATTTTCTCCAAACTAAGACATAGCATCACTTGAGAGAACCATTGTGACAAAATGGGAGCTGATGTATCCTTCCACTTCAACAAAATGGCCCTCCTAGCTATCAGTGTAACAAATGCAATAACACGTTGGTCAGACACAGAGTGTTACGTACCCCGTAACTGGGTTGCCAAATCAGCAGAAATTGGACCACTTAGTTGGAGTCTGGATTACTGGAACTAAGAAAGTTTTATTGAAGAAGTAAGTAACACAATACTCTAATCGTAAGGATATAAATGCAACAGGTTAGCAATTATAAAACACACATGTACACAGAACTAGGATAATAGGAATCAATCAAGCTCTATCGCAGTCTAGGGGTAAAATGATCAGTCTCAAGTGACACAGAGTTCAGTTCAGCTGAGTACAGTTCGCAGTAATCGCTGTTGTGCCGTTGGAGAGAGAGAGAGAGAGATAATATGCAAATTCTGATTCACACAGACCTTCGTTCTTTGCAGTTAGCTTTCGGGCGAGCCCTTTTAATGTCTTCTGTGGTCACAGATTGTGACCCCTCCATTCCGGATACGACCGTTCTACCGCGGTGAACCCAGCACCCAGGCAAGGGCGGACACACACACCAGGTTCCCGCTGATTGTACCTTTTTACCCTGTGTGTCTACGGTCGGTCCCGCGACCAGACCTCCAAACTCCTACCAACTTGTGGAGGCACACGGCTTTTCCAGGGTCTCATTATCTCGTGATCTCGTGGTGTCTGTCGTGCCTTAGTGAACCTGTTCCTTTTATCCCCCTGTTGGGGTATTGCCTGTCCATCAAACTTCAAACAGTTCAGGTTCAAAGCAACCGGTCTGTCAGTACTCGGAACTGTGCCTCCTTTCGTTAATCTCTCTCCTCTCTCATTAACATTTTGAATGTTTCTCCATTTGTCTCTCTTATCTCTCTCATCAGCATCAATCTTCTGATAACTTGTTTTTTTCTCACAAGAGATACCATGGATATTTTGAGGAATTATTCCGAAAAGCACAGTTAATTTGTTAGGTTGTAAATTAATTTTAAGTGCTTTAGAAATTGTCGAAAAAACTGACTTCCAGAACTGTTCCAGTATAGAGCAAGACCAAAACATGTGTGTCAGTGTAGCTGTCTCCGTTTTACATCTATCGCAATAACTATCAACATTAAGGAATATTTTAGACAATCTCTCCTTTCGTCAAATGGTAACAATGTACAATTTTAAATTGAATCAGTGAATGACTAGCACAGATCGAAGAAGAGTTAACCAACTTCAGAATCCGCATCCAATCTTCTGTCGTAAAAGTCAATTTGGGTTCCTTTTCCCAATCTTGTTTAATCATAAATAAAGGATGCTTATCCCATCGTAATAGTAAATTACAAATTCTTCCAATAGAACCCTTCATCAAAGGGTTCATACTCATAATAGTATCTAACAGGTCAGCATCCAATATGTAAGGAAAATTGCTTAAATATTTTTGTAAGAAACATCTAAGTTGGAGATATTGTAAAATGTGTGAGTCTGAAAGAGAATATTTATCAACTAATTGTTCAAAGGACATCAGTCTACCTTCTTTAAAAAGAATTAATCCCTTTATTTTTCCAAAGTAAAAAAATTGGATCACTCAAAGAACGCTTAAAAGAGTAGTTTTGATAAATTAAACTACAAAGCTTAAATTTTTTAAAATTAAAAAAACTGTGGATTTGAAGCCAAGTTTGTAAAGAATGCTTAATCACAGGGTATAAACTTAAATTAGCGACTTTTGCTAATTGTATAGGCAAAGCAGCTCCCAATAACGAAGTTAAATAAAACTGTTTCACAGCTTTCAATTCCAAATCTACCTAGATAGGCCAATCCTTCTTATCAACCCAATATAACCAAAAGGACATGTATCGCACATTAACAGCCCAGTAATACATTCTAAAATTAGGCAAAGCGAGACTTCCATCCTTTTTCAACTTTTGTAAATGACATTTACTAATTCTTGGTCTCTTATTATTCCAGATAAAAGATAAATTAATAGAATCAATCCGGTCAAAAAAACTTCTAGTCAAAAAAACAGGAATATTCTGAAATAGATATAAAAATTATGGTAAAATCATCATTTTAACTATATGAATACGACCAACAAGTGAAAATGTAAGTGGACTTCATCTACTAACTAAATACTTCATAGAGTCTACTAAGGGAACAAAATTAGCTTTATAAAGATCCTTATATTTTTTAGTAATTACAATACCTAAATATCTAAAAGAATCTGTGACTTTGAAAGGAGTATTGTCATACATAGAAACGGATTCATTTATAGGAAACAATTCACTTTTGCTAAAATTTATTTTATATCCTGAAAACTCTCCAAATTCATTAAATAATTTTAACAAGGCAGGAATAGATTCCTCAGGATTTGATATATAAACCAATAAATCATCTGCATAAAGAGAAATCTTATGAATGGTCTCATTCACAAAGATCCCATGGATATTTTTAGCTTCACGAAGAGCAATAACAAGGGGTTCTAATATTAAATTAAACAACAAAGGACTTAATGGACAGCCTTGCCTTGTCCCCCGTGAAAGCTGAAAAAAGGAGACCTACAGTTATTAGTAATAATAGTAGCAATAGGAGCTTTATATATCATTCTAATCCAGTTATTAAAATTAACACCAAAGCCAAATTTCTCTAAAATGTTAAATAATTATTTCCATTCGACTCGATTGAACGCTTTTACAGCATCCAAAGAGATGACGCATTGTGAAGGTTTAAAAGAGGATGAAAACATGATGTTAAATAGGTTCCAAACATTTGAAAAAGAATAACGACCCTTTATGAAACCTGTCTGATCTTTAAAAATAATTTTTCCCAAAATATTCTCCAACCGATTGCCCATTATCTTTGGTAGAATCTTAACATCAATGTTCAATAGTGAAATAGGTCTATATGGGGCACAATCAGTAGAATCTTCATCCATTTTAAGAATTAAAGAGATAGGAGCCTCATAAAAAGTAGAAGGTAAATCACCTTTCACAAAAGAATCCTTAAACATTTCCAACATATACGGAGAAAGCAATTTTCCAAATTTTTTATAAAATTCTACTGGATAACCATCAAGTCCAGGGGCTTTATTAGACTGCATCGAAAAAATAGCTTTATAAATTTCGGCCTCAGAAATCTGGGTATCAAGAGTTTTTTGATCTTCAACAGAGATTTTGGGAAAAGCAATCTTCCATAAGAAAACATCCATTTTAGAAGAATCTACTGGACATTGAGATTTATAAAGTTCAGTATAAAAGTCTTGAAAAATCCTATTAATTTCTTCATATTCCCAAGCCAAAGCACCATCTTTCCTACGAATTTTTAATATTTGCCTTTTGGCTCAAGCTGTTTTTAAATTAAGATGCAAGCAGTTTATTATTTTTATCTCCAAACATATGAAATTGGCTCTTTAACTTAAGCAAATAGCCTTCAATAGGATGAGTTAGTAATGGGTTATATTGTGATTGAAGTTCCACCCTTTGTTTGAATAAATCTATATTAAGGGAAACTGCATCTAAGTCTTTAATTTGTTTTGAAATTTTATTTAATTCTACCTTAGTCTGTTTTGAAACTTAGCTGAATAAGAAATGATCTGACTACTTAAAAATGCTTTAAATGTATCCCATATAATTAATTTAGATGTACCCCCTATATCATTAAAAAGAAAAAATTCTTTTATCTGATTTTCAATATAACTGACAAAGTCAGAGTTTTGCAATAATGTCTGAGACATACACCAAGGTGGGCGGGCAAGAATGACATCATCAAATTCAGATGATCAGATATAGCAATAGCATCATATTTGCAATTTTAAACACGAGGCAAGAAGCGAGCATTGATTATAATATAATTGATCCTTGAATATTTTTTATAAATGTGTGAAAAGAAAGAATATTCTCTGTTATCAGGGTGTAGATACCTCCATAATTCATTCAATCTAAAATCGGTCAAAAAGGAGTTGATAAGTGATGCAGAACAATTTGGAAGTCGCTGATTGGTTGAGCTCTTATCAATCATAGGATTTAAGCAGCAGTTAAAATTCCCACATATATCAGCATATATTCATTTAAATCAGGCAGTAAAGTAAATACCTTTTTTAAAAAAAGGATAATCTAAATTAGGACCATTCAAGTTAACCAAAACAATTTTTCTGTTACAGATCTCCCTTAACAATTAAAAATCTACCATTAAAATCTGACTCAATATCCTCTTGAGTAAATATATTAGGTTTAATAAAGATGGACACACCTTTAGTCTTACTCTGAGAAGTGGAGTGGAATTGCAAACCTTTCACCATCCAAAAAAAATCTGTTTTGATCTCCCACCCTGATATGTGCCTCTTGAGCAAAAATTATATCAGGTTGGAATCAGTTAATAATTTTAAAAGTCTTTTTTCGTTTGATAGGATGAATCCAACCATGTATATTCCATCTTATTACATTAATCCGTTTAAGTACTATATTATAATTTTATTCTACTTTACACATTCACAGAGCACCTACCAGTATGGGATGATCAAAAATGGCAGCAATGAAGAATACAACCACATAAAAAACATGTATGCTCTGGAACCACCCAATGGGAAAAAAAATCCTAACACTAACCCCTCCCCCTCCCAAAAGCCTGAAAAGGCAAGCAGACTAGATAGAAAACAAAGCCAGGGACTGCTCTGACTGTTCAGGAGAAACATTTTTTTAAAGGATTATCTCTCCCTCCCCCAGTTTAAAAAAAACTGACTGACCTTGTGAAAGAAACAGTAAAGTATCAGCAAAGGAAAGTGTTTACATTCCAGCATAATAATGTTATTGCTTAAAGAAAAAAAACAGCGCTATTTTTTAGGATTAACATTATGTCTCCAAAAAAAAACTTTAAATTCAATTATAAGACACTATAATAAAGCAGAAAAAGATTAATAGCATGTTAAACCATACTAAATTTCTAAAAATACCAATTAATATTAACATAAGTAATTAAACCCTCCCCTAAATATAAAAAAAAAACCCATTAGTAGGAAAAATTACTAATTAATTAATTAAGAAAGAAACAAAAAAAAGACATCAAACCAAATATTAGGTTAAAGGGACAAGTCCCTTTGTCTTCTTTTACTCAGTCGAAAGTCTGAGTAACTATTTAAACAGTCATACTTGAACCATATATCTTCTTTTAAAAAAATACCAATAACGAACGACTCTCCTTATCTTCTTTCATTAGTCTCTCAATAAAATATCTAAGTCACCTTCATAAATCTTCTTTCCGAAATGCCAAGAATATACAAATAACCAATTTCATACAATTCATTTGGTAACAGCGGCAGGTATAGTTTGAACGAACTCCAATGCAGCTTTTGGAAAAAAAAATGTACGAGGCGGAGAGTTAGGAGGAAAAACTTTAATTCTTGTCAGATAGTGCAAAGAAGGAAACAGTTTCTTATCATACGCTTGTTTCATTACCAGAGCAAATCTTGATCTTTGTTCCATCACTTCCCTCGGGTAATCATCATAAAAACGGAGCTAGGATTCTATAAATTTAAAAACTCTGTTTTCTTGCCTATCACATTATTTGATCTTTAATTTTAAAATGAAGAAAACAGACCAAAACAGACCTTGGTCTACTTGAATCTTTAAAAGGCTCTGTGTGCTCTTTCTATAGTAGGTGGCTTTGATAATATAGTAGGAAATAAAGTATAAAAAAGCTTACCAAAGTAAGCAGTTAAATCTCCATCTTCAACTCCTTCTTGGAGTCCAACAATTCGTATATTTCTCTGGCGAGATCTAGTTTCCAGGTCTATAAACTTAGTTCGATATCTTTCCGAACGAGTTGTAGCTTCAGACAAATTTTGCTTAGTTATCTTCAATTCCTCTTCGTGTGTAACAACTTGAGTTTCCAGGTCTTTAGGTTTTCCCAGAAATGACTTTATTTCAGTACTATTCTTTTCCAGTTGGTCTTTAATTGATCGACTCTGATCTTTAATTGAATTCAGTGTCTGAACGATATCTTCAGCCCGTGGTGGCATTTCATCAGATCCTTCCTTTGGCATCTTTGCTTTCCCGTTACCTTTATTACTAGGTTCAGACAAGTTCTTCCCACTTCTTGTAGACATAGACATATTGTTCCCTCTCAAGAATCAGCAATTAAATTTTTTAAATTGGAAGTTTAAACTAGGGGGAGAGAAACGAAACTATGAGCAGCACAAAATTGCAGTTACTCCATTAACAGACAGGCGCAGCCTTCTCATCTTTGGACAATTTCATTGCAGCCCTTCGATCGACCATGTCATGCACTTGAGCAGTGTAGGTAGCTTTCCACTCGGGTCCTTTCGTTAGTTGCTTTTCCGTCCTGAGAAATGTAGCCTTGTCTGTTCTTTTATTGTTTGTCAAGGAAGCTGTGTCTTCTAACCAAGGATATCTGGCATGCCTATGTGGTTCCTTGCTGTGGCGGTCACCTGTGACATAGGTGAGGCCTCTTCTTACAACTTCACATTCCCTCTGCTCAGCAAGAGTCATTCCTTTGCCGTCCGGCTGGCAGTTTCCGCACCGACAACCCCCATATTTTGGCTCGCATGCTGCGCCAATACTATCCCACTTCAACCACTCCAGGAAGTCCCGGTTGGTGCTTGATGTACCTGACTCCTGGAGCTTGATGCCATCCTGTTTGTTTGGTGGAAGTTGCTCTGGGACTCTGCTGGCGAGCTGCTCGTACTTTACAGCAGCTGCTCTTATTGACCTTTCAAAATGTGTCTTGGACATGTGGGCCGACACAGACAGCTCCTCAAAGAGATCAGGATGTGCTCCTCCAACCGTCTTCCCCAGTGGTCTGTCCCACAGCACGAGGTCTCCAACAGCTCTGGTTCATTGAGAAGCTAGCTGACCTTCTCTACGGCTTATGAGTAAATTTATTTCTCTGGGTCTCACAAGTTCATCAAACGGTATGTCTGGGAAGAATTTCTGCAGTTGCTTTGGTATCACTTATTTGTGGACATTTGCAATGCTGTCTATTCCATAACAAACCAATTGGTGTGATTTGAGAGTGCCCTTGGAGTGTTTACTCAATTTTTAGAAGGTACCGCTTTGTCTCCACCCGAAACTTCATCCCCCCAACTCCATGGGCGACGAGAGTGATTCCCTCACTTCTGAGGTTCAGTCTGCTTGCAGCCTTGTGGGTTATATAATTGGTGTCTGAAGCCAAGTCAATTAACGTCCCGATTTTTTGTCCAGCATTAGCTGTGACCTCGAGAAGCATCATAATCACTGGCAGCTCTTGCAATCCACTTTCCACCAGAAGGCCTGGTTTATCTTTCACAGTGCTGAAGGCTCTGGATGCAATGTTTGAAAATAGATCGCGATATTGTTTGGCCAATTCTGGTGAAAGTTTGCTGAAGAACTCCTCTTGATCCTCTGTTTATTTCTTTCTGCATTTATCTTCCTCTGGACCAAATATGCTTTTTTTCTAACCTGCGCTGCTTTTCTTTATTTCAGCATTGGGAGCACAGATAGTAATGATGCTCAGGAGTATGCTCATCCTTGCCCTCTTGGTTTTTACACAGATAGGTAGGGTTGCAGTATGAACTGTCATCATGAACCTCGAGACACCTCTTGCATGCCCCCAACTTTCTTACTGCAGCCTTTTTATCTAGTAGCTTTAACGCTGGTAACTGTTTGCAAAAGTAGAGCTTCCTTTTGTGCTTTCCATCACTGCATGGTCATCGCCTGACTTGGTGACTTGGCTGTGGCATGTCTTGGCTCACCCCTGGTTTCTCTTCTACTTGGCTCTTCATCCCTCGGTTGCTCGAGCTGCTCATATATACTGTCTTGCCCTTTGAGGAATTCCAAGAGACTGTCATACTGATTATCTGGTGTCACAGCATTTTTCATGCCAGTGACATAAAGCAGCCATTCCTTTTTGAGAGTTTCTGGAAGATTATTTTCTATTGATTTTGTCACCAGCAGATTTTTGATAGCATCCATGTCTCCAAGGTCACTCAAGTCTTGAAGTGCCTTCTCCACAGCTTGAATTAATTCCACATTTTCCGTGACTGATGATTTCTGACAGCTGGTATTTTCTCTAACTCTTCCACTATTTCAATAGCAATGCATGTTTGATTTCCATAGTGGTTTTCTAGAACACAGAAGAAGTCATCTGCAGTGTTATAAGTAGTGAGGCGAAGGTCTCTTCTGATCTTGTCATCAGAGTGTCCAGCAGTTGAACCTTTTTCACCTCTCTTGAACCGGTCGGCTCTCTCTGCCTCTGGAGTGCTTCCCAGTCCTTTCTCCACCTGTGAAAATCATGTTTGCTGCCAGTAAACTTGGGAAGGGCCGTCGGTTTCAATCTGATGGCTAGCGTGGGAAAATTGGAGGAAAAGCCCAACGTCACCTGCGTTAGTCTTTCAGCATCCTCCTTTCTCCTTGCCTGTATAAAGTGGCCCTTCTTGGAAACCAACTTGGGGATGTGCAGTTCGAGCCCCTTTAGATGATTCTGATCCCCTGGCGGGATCCATTGTTTCCACCGACCATGCACCTCCTTTGCTATCTTTACCAGTCCTTGAAGGTGGTTAAGCATGAAGTTATACGCCTCCTGGTTGCCATAGGGTTGTACAGCAGCAACATTTTTACTTTCATCCTTTGCTGCTTGTAGTGCTGTGAACAATTCAACATTTCCAAAGTTGGTCCAAAGAGTCTCCTGGAGTAGGCTTCTGACCTCCTTTAGTTTCAACTCACACTCGTTTGCCATCTTTGCCAGGTCGGCTTTTTGTTGTTCAGTTAACACAGCTACTTCCTCTGTGTTCAGCTCTGCCTCCAGTTCTGCAGTGAATCCGGCCTTCACATCATCACTGGCTTCCATGACTTTCTTGGCTTCTATAGTGAGTTTATTGAAACTGACTCTGACTTCCTCTTCAGACATGTCTTCATAGGTCCTGGTAATACTGTTGACCAGATGAGAAAATAAGCTTTTTGCTGTCGTTCGCTCTGCCTTGGATTGCTCATCTGATTTCCCAATAGTTTGATCAGCCATGTTTGATTTCCTCTGCAGGCTGTTCACAGGTGAGAAGGTAAGTACAACATTTTAATGATGCTTTGACGTTGTTTTATCTTAATTTGATTTTCTTCCCTTTTCAGGATTCCAGGTCATTGCTCCTGCTGTTCCAGCTCAAAGCTCCCAGATTTCTGTTTCCCGGTTCTCTAGCTTCCCGGCCAGCCAGTTTTTCACTGTCAAGTCAGATTTCTGTTTCTTCTTTGAACGTGTGCAGCTTCCCCATTTGAAAGAGACTGAATGCGTCCACCCGAAGGTTTTTTAACTAGATTCCACTCAATGCCAAACAACTTTTCCTTTTTCCTCCTTTTATTTTTCGCAAGTGCGGCAGTTTGATAGTTCCATTAGTTCCATCAACCACTAGCCATTAGCCATGAGACATTAGTCATTAGTCACTAGACATTAGTCACTAGACATTAGTCACTAGACATTAGTCACTAGGTGAAAAAAATGGCTGGCTCTCTAGACTTTGTAGGTGGATTTGACCTGCACCTCTCCCCTCCATCATAGACCATTATGTTATGTTTTCAAACCCGGCGACCCTTCCCGAAGGTTCCCAAGCTCTTCTTAAACCTTGCGCCATTTCCCAGAAGCGCGCAATGATCCCCGTGACAAAGCTAGCGCAAACCCAAAACGCGGTGACAGTAGAGCTCCTTTCCATGAAACAGTCTCTCAAGTTATTTAAAGTTCAGCATTTTACCGCAGATTCCAACGCTGCTCCCGGACTGCCGCTGTGATGCTGCTGGGTCCTCCCGATGTTCTGGGCAGAAGCAGCAATCAGGCAGTGGGTTGCATCTGGTCTATCAGTGGATTCTCGCTATTACTTTTAAATTTTATTTTCTTTTGCCTCTAGGTCCCGATACTTTCTAGAAGCTGTAGTTTGACTTGACAGGTAGAAAGTGGACAATTCATAGGTTCATTAAAAGTAAGTATCGAGTGATGATAATAATAATAATAATAATAATAATAACAACAACATTTTAAAAATGCAGAAATGGCTGGCTACACAGTGAAGATAAATGTGTTCAATTACACAAAGATAACCAGAAGATGTACACTAAGGTAATTGTGCAATATTAAAACATGTATCAGATTTGCTCAGTGCCTGGGATTAAAAGCATACAGTTTGCTTAGAAGTTTGATTACTCCAACTAAAACAGCCAAAATGAGTTTTGCTGATATTGTGAAAGAAATGCAGGAACATTTAGAACTTTTGTTGATTACAGAACACTTTAGGCTTCATAAGCGCAAAAGGAAGGGAAGATTATTTCAGCATATGTAGCTGAATTACAGCAGTTGTCTGAGTATTGTCAGTTCAGTAATGGGTTTAATGATGCACTGAGAGATTGTACAATGTGTGGAATCTTAAAAGAAAACATTTAAAAATAGCTCCTCACTAAGCAGAACTTACAATTGAAAATAGCAGTTGAAATAGCTCTATCAATGGAAATAGCAGTGACACAATTGAGTTTTTTCAGGAATGAAAATGATCATGAACAAATTTGCCATGTCTAAACAGAAACCTACCTAGCCAAATATATTGCATTATCATTGTTACAGTGGCTCACATACAATGGACCAATGCAGATTTTAAGACAAAACTTGTAGAAAATGCAACAAAGAAGGACACACAAAAACAAATGGACTGTACACAGAAGAAAAAAAAAATATGGTCAAGTGCAGTTTCAAAAAGAGCACAAGAGTACTAATCTGCATGCTATTAGTGAAAAATCTGGTGACAATGACTCAGTACTAAGGTGCCTAGAGATTTACAATGTGAAAACTAACATTAATAAGAAAACTAAATGAACCTTGCCAAGAGCAAGATGTATAAACTAGAAAGAAGAAAAAGGAAAAGATAGGAAGGATAACATAAGGATGGATCAATGAGACCTAATTTGTTGAGAAATTAGCTAATTCAGATATACTCACAATAAAGTAGATGAAGGAAAAGGAAGGCAAGGAAAAAATAGATGTAAGTTGAAAAGGTAGCGGGAAAGAAACAAAGAGGGAAGGAATGTTGAAAGAAAAAGAGCAAGATTGGGACTATGAATGATACCATAATAGGGAACATGACAGTCCCAAGGATAAGGAAAGGAAACAAAACTGAGAAAGGGGTTGAGAGCTAGATAAAGAGAGACAAAGAAGCAGGACCAAGTGAGAAACAAGGACTAAAATAGTTCTAAAGAGAAAAGCTGAGAAAAAGTGAAGAAAGGTGTCCAGAGTATTAGAAAAACTTACTGCAAACCAAGACCAAACCCTTACAATCATCATGGAGGAGGCCCCAGAACATGAGATTGTCTTCCCAGTCACAAGTATCACCTGCAAACAGAGTGATCCCTCCTTGTCAGGAAAGATATTATCCCACAAAAGTAAGAAATTCTCCACAGTGATTAAATATTCAGATATGAATGCAACAAGTAAAAATTTACTATGTGGTCTATATAACTGAGATGCATTCTATATCGTTGGAGTTTACAGCTAAGCAGCAAGGAGTGTTGTGTATTTAATATTTCAGTAATATGTGAGTAATATTGTAAATATATTGTTTGATTAAGCATTCTTGTTCATTTAATTGATTTATTTTCAGCTATATGTAAAAATATGTTTAACTACATACGTCATGATGCTACCACCGTGAAAGCAAAAACAAAACTGTGAGGGTACGTGTGATTTCTCCTGGCTTGTTTCCTTTCAATAACTTTTCAATTTTAAAAGTTTCAAAAATTAACAATGATTGGTGAAGCTGGATGTGTGGGAAATGGGAATGAAGTAAGAAGCTGGAAGGTGACAGTTGAAAAGGTAAAGGGCTAGAGAAGAAGAAATCTGACAGGAGAGGGGACTGGACCTTAGGAGAAATGGAAGGAATAGGGGACCCAGAGCTAGACAATAGCCAAGTAAGGAGAAGCAGCAAGAGGTCAGGCAAAGGGGGAGGGGAAAAATTACAGAAATTTGGAGAACTCAATGCTAATGCCATTAGGTTGGAGGCTACCTAGACAGAGTAGTATAGTTATTAGCAACACTTTATTACAGCTCAGACATCGGAGTTCAGGGTTCAATTCCAGCATCCACTGTAAGAAAGTTTGTATGTTCTCCAGTTACTCTAGATTGCTCCCACAGTCCAAAGATTTAGTGCTTATTAGGTTAATAGGTCATTGTAAATTGTCCTGTGATTAGTCCAAGGTTAAATGGGTGGATTGCTCATTGGGCTGGAAGGGCCTGTTCTGCATTGTATTTCTAAATTTATTAAATAATTAATAAAAATAAAAAATAAGTAATTTTGAAATAAGTGGATCTCCTGAGATTATCACACACAATGATCTCTAGAGTTTAAAGAGAATGGTGTGAGAAGCATAAAAGTTATTCAGTGAGTCGCAGTTCTGTGGGTGAACATATCTTGTTAATGAGAGAGAAACATAGAAAATAGGTGCAGGAGTAGGCCATTCGGCCCTTCGAGCCTGCACCGCCATTCAGTATGATCATGGCTGATCATCCAACTCAGAACCCTGTACCAGCCTTCTCTCCACACCCCTGATCCCTTTAGCCACACGGGCCATATCTAACTCCCACTTAAATACAGTCAATGAACTGGCCTCAACTGTTTCCTATGGCAGAGAATTCCACAGATTCACCACTCTCTGTGTGAAGAAGTTTTTCCTAATCTCAGTCCTAAAAGGCTTCCCCTTTATCTTCAAACTGTAACCCCTCGTTCTGGACTTCTCCAACATCGGGAACAATCTTCCTTCATCTAGCCTGTCCAATCCCTTTAGGATTTTACACATTTCAATAAGATCCCCCTTCAATCTTCTAAATTCCAGCATGTATAAGCCTAGTCGATCCAGTCTTTCATCATACGAAAGTCCTGCCATCCCAGGAATCAATCTGGTGAACCTTCATTGTACTCCTTCTATGACAAGAATGTCTTTCCTCAGATTAGGGGACCAAAACTGCACACAATACTCCAGGTGTGGTCTCACCAAGGCCTTGTACAACTGCAGTAGTACCTCCCTGCTCCTATACTCGAATCCTCTCGCTATGAATGCCAGCGTACCATTCGCCTTTTTCGCCGCCTGCTGTACCTGCATGCCCACTTTCAATGACTGGTGTATAATGACACCCAGGTCTCGTTGCACCTCCCCTTTTCCTAATCGGCCACCATTCAGATAATAATCTGTTTTCCTGTTTTTGCCACCAAAGTGGATAACCTCACATTTATCCACATTAAATTGCATCTGCCATGAATTTGCCCACTCACCTAGCCTATCCAAGTCACCCTGCATCCTCTTAGCATCCTCCTCACAGCTAACACCCCACCCAGCCTCGTGTCATCCGCAAACTTGGAGATGCTACATTTAATTCCCTCATCTAAGTCATTAATATATATTGTAAGCAACTGGGGTCCCAGCACTGATCCTTGCAGTACCCCACTAGTCACTGCCTGCCATTCTGAAAAGGTCCCGTTTATTCCCATTCTTTGCTTCCTGTCTGCCAACCAATTCCCTTTCCACATCAATACCTTCACCCCAATACCGTGTGATTTAAGTTTGCACACTAATCTCCTGTGTGGGACCTTGTCAAAAACCTTTTGAAAATCCAAATATACCACATCCACTGGTTCTCCCCTATCCACTCTACTAGTTACATCCTCAAAAAATTCTATGAGATTCGTCAGACATGATTTTCCTTTCACAAATCCATGCTAACTCGTCCGATGATTTCACCGCTTTCCAAATGTGCTGTTATCATATCTTTGATAACTGACTCTAGCATTTTCCCCACCACTGATGCTAGGCTAACTGATCTATAATTCCCCGGTTTCTCTCTCCCTCCTTTTTTAAAAAGTGGGGTTACATTAGCCACCCTCCAATCCTCAGGAACTAGTCCAGAATCTAATGAGTTTTGAACAATTATCACCAATGCATCCACTATTTCTTGGGCTACTTCCTTAAGCACTCTGGGATGCAGACCAGCTGGCCCTGGGGATTTATCTGCCTTTAATTCCTTCAATTTACCTAACACCACTTCCCTACTAACATGTATTTCCCTCAGTTCCTCCATCTCACTAGACCCTCTGTCCCCTACTATTTCCAGAAGATTATTTATGTCCTCCTTAGTGAAGACAGAGCCAAAGTAGTTATTCAATTGGTCTACCATGTTGCTTGTTCCCCATGATCAATTCACCTGTTTCTGACTGTAAGGGACCTACATTTGTCTTAACCAATCTTTTTCTTTTCACATATCTATAAAAGCTTTTACAGTCAGTTTTTATGTTCCTTGTCAGTTTCCTCTCATAATCTTTTTTCCCCTTCCTAATTAAGCCCTTTGTCCTCCTCTGCTGAACTCTGAATTTCTCCCAGTCCTCAGGTGAGCCGCTTTTTCTGGCTAATTTCCTTGTCAGTTTCCTCTCATAATCTTTTTTCCCCTTCCTAATTAAGCCCTTTGTCCACCTCTGCTGGAAATTTCTCCCAGTCGTCAGGTGAGCCGCTTTTTCTGGCTAATTTGTATGCTTCTTCTTTGGAATTGATACTATCCCTAATTTCCCTTGTCAGCCACGGGTGCACTACCTTCCCTGGTTTATTTTTTTGCCAAACTGGGATGAACAATTGTTGTAGTTCATCCATGCAACCTATAAATGCTTGCCATTGCATATCCACCATCAACCCTTTAAGTATCACTTGCCAGTCTATCTTAGCTAATTCATGTCTCATACCTTCAAAGTTACCCTTCCTTAAGTTCAGAACCTTTGTTTCTGAATTAACTATGTCACTCTCCATCTTAATGAAGAATTCCACCATATTATGGTCACTCTTACCCAAGGGGCCTCTCACGACAAGATTGCTAATTAACCCTTCCTCATTGCTCAATACCCAGTCTAGAATAGCCTGCTCCCTAGTTGGTTCCTCGACATGTTGGTTCAGAAAACTATCCTGCAGACATTCCAAGAAATGGAATGACAAGGGAAGTAATGGACAGTATAAAAATAAAAGAGAAGAAGTATAACATAGCAAAGACGAGTGGGAAGCCGGAGTATTGGGAAACTTTTAAAGAGCAACAAAAGGTAACTAAAAAGGCAATATGCAGAGAAAAAATGAGGTAAGAAGGTAAACTAGCCAAGAATATAAAGGAGGATAGTAAAAGCTGCTTTAGGTATGTGAAAAGAAAAAAAATAGTTAAGACTAAAATTGGGCCCTTGAAGACAGAAGCGGGTGAATTTATTATGGGGAACAAGGAAATGGCAGATGAGTTGAACAGGTACTTTGGATCTGTCTTCACTAGGGAAGACACAAACAATCTCCCAGATGTAATAGTGACCAAAGGACCTAGGGTAATGGATAAATTGAAGGAAATTCATATTAGGCAGGATATGGTGTTGGATAGACTGTTGGGTCTGAAGGCTGATAAGTCCCCGGGACCTGATGGTCTGCATGCCAGGGTACTTAAGCAGGTGGCTTTAGAAATCGTGGATGCATTGGTAATCATTTTCCAATGTTCTATAGATTCAGGATCAGTTCCTGTGGATTGGAGGGTGACTAATGTTGTCCCACTTTTCAAGAAAGGAGGAAGATAGAAAACAGGGAATTATAGACCTGTTAGTCTGACGTCAGTGGTAGGAAAGATGCTGGGTCAATTTATAAAAGATGAAATTACGACACATCTTGATAGTAGTAACAGGATTGGTCCGAGTCGGCATGGATTCACGAAGGGGAAATCGTGCTTGACTAATCTTCTGGAATTTTTTGACAATGTAACTATGAAAATGGACAAGGGAGTGCCAGTGGATGTAGTGCATCTGGACTTCCAGAAAGCCTTAGTGGGCAAAATTAGGGCACATGGTATTGGGGGTAGAGTGCTGACATGGATTGAAAATTGGCTGGCTGACAGAAAACAAAGAGTAGCAATTAATGGGTCCCTTTTAGAATGGCAGGCGGTGACCAGTGGGGTACCGCAGGGTTCAGTGCTGGAACCACAGCTGTTTACAATATATATTAATGATTTAGTTGAGGGAATTAAAAGTAACATTAGCAAATTTGCCAATCACACAAAGCTGGGTGGCAGTGTGAAATGTGAGGAGGATGTTATGAGAATGCAGGGTGATTTGGACAGGCTGGGTGAGTGGGCAGATGCAGTTTAGTGTGGATAAATGTGAGGTTATCCACTTTGGTGGTAAGAACAGGAAGGCAGATTATTATCTAAATGGAGTCAAGTTAGGAAAAGGGGAAGCACAACAAGATCTAGGTGTTCTTGTGCATCAGTCACTGAAAGCAAGCATGCAGGTACAGCAGGCAGTGAAGAAAGCTAATGGCATGCTGGCCTTCATAACAAGGGGAATTGAGTATAAGAGCAAAGAGGTCCTTCTGCAGCTGTACAGGGCCCTGGTGAGACCACACCTGGAGTATTGTGTGCAGTTTTAGTCTCCAAATTTGAGGAAGGACATTCTTGTTATTGAGGGAGTGCAGTGTAGGTTCACGAAGTGGGAATTCCCGGGATGGCGGGACTGTCATATGTTGAAAGATTGGAGTGACTGGGCTTGTATACTCTGGAATTTAGAAGGCTGAGAGGGGATTTTATTGAAACACATAAGATTATTATGGAATTGGACACGCTGCAGGTAGGAAGCATGTTCCCGCTGATAGGTGAGTCCAGAACCAGAGGCCACAATTAAGAATTGGGGGTAGGCCATTTAGAACGGAGTTGAGGAAAAACTTTTTCACCCAGGGAGTGGTGGATATATGGAATGCTCTGTCCCAGAAGGCAGTGGAGGCCAAGTCTCTGGATGCTTTCAAAAAAGAGATGGATACAGCTCTTAAAGATAGCAGAATCAAAGGTTATGGGGATAAGGCAGGAACTGGATACCAATAGTGGATGATCAGCCATGATCACAGTGAATGTCGGTGCTGGCTTGAAGGGCCGAATTGCCTACTCCAGCACCTATTGTCTATTGTCTATTGCCTTTTGCCTTTGAAGAATCAAAGGCCTGCTGTCTAGTTGGTTCCTCGACATGTTGGTTCAAAAAACCATCCTGCATACATTCCAAGAAATCCTCTTCCTCAGCACGCTTACCAATTTGGTTCACCCAATCTATAAGTATACTGAAGTCACCCATTATAACTGCTGTTCCTTTATTGCATACATTTCTAATTTCCTGTTTAATGCCATCCCCAAACTCACTACTACTGTTAGGTGGCCTGTACACAACTCCCACCAGCGTTTTCTGGCCCTTAGTGTTATGCAGCTCTACCCATATTGATTCCACATCCTCCCAGCTAACGTCCTTCCTTTCTATTGTGTTATCACCTCTCTAACCAGCAATGCCACCCCACCTCCTTTTCTTTCATGTCTGTACCTCCTGAATACTGAATATCCTTGAATATTGAGCTCCCATCCTTGGTCACCCTGGAGCCATGTCTCTGTGATCCCAACTATATCATATTCAGTAATAACAATCTGCACTGTTAATTCATCCACCTTGTTACGAATGCTCCTCGCATTGACGCACAAAGCCTTCAGGCTTGAGTTTACAACACTCTTAGCCCTTATACAATTATGTTGAAAAGTGGCCCTTTTTGATTTTTGCCCTGGATTTGCCGGCCTGCCACTTTTACTTTTCACCTTACTACTTTTTGCTTCTACCCGCATTTTACCCCCCACTGTCTCTCTGCACTTGTTCCCATCCCCTTGTTGTGAACTAACCTCCTCTCTCCTAGTCTCTTTAATTTGATTCCCACCCCCCAACCATTCTAGTTTAAAGTCACCTCAGTAGCCCTCGCAAATCTCCCCACCAGGATATTGGTCCCCCTAGGATTCAAGTGTAACCCGTCCTTTTTGTACAGGTCACACCTGCGCCAAAAGTGGTCCCAATGATCCGAAAACTTGAATCCCTGCCCCCTACTCCAATCCCTCAGCCACGTATTTATCCCCCCACCTCATTGCATTCCTACTCTCACTGTTGTGTAGCACAGGCAGTAATCCCAAGATTGTTATCTTTGCAGTCCTTTTTCTCAACTCCCTTCCTAACTTCCTATATTCTCCTTTCAGGACCTCTCCCCTTTTCCTACCTATGTCATTGGTGCCTATATGTACCACAACCTCTGGCTTCTCACCCTCCCACTTCAGGATATCTGAAGTGATCAGAGGAGAATAGCCAGAGTGGTTCAAGCTGACAGGAAAATGATCGTAACTCAAATGACCATGCTTAACAATGGTGTTGAACAGAACAGCATCTCTGAATGCACAATATGTTGAACCTTAAAGTGGATGGGCTACAGCAGCAGAAGACCACCATCATCTCGTATAAGAATTTCAGCAAAGCATTTGATAAGGTACCCCATGCAAGGCTTATTGAGAAAGTAAGGAAGAATGGCATCTAAAGGAACATTGCTTTGTGGATCCAGAACTGGCTTGCCCACAGAAGGCAAAGAGTGGTTGTAGACAGGTCATATTCTACATGGAGGCTGGTGACCAGTGGTGTGCCTCAGGGATCTGTTCTGGGACTCTTACTCTTTGTGATTTTTATAAATGACCTGGATGAGGAAGTGGAGGGATGGGTTAGTAAATTTGCTGCTGAGACAAAGGTTGGGAGTATTGTGGATAGAGTGGAGGGCTGTCAGATGTTACAGCAGGACATCAATAGGATGCAAAACTGGGCTGCGAAGTGGCAGATGGAGATAAGTGAGGGATGGTTCATTTTGGTAGGTCAAATATGATAGCAGAATATAGTATTAATGGTAAGACTCTAGGCAGTGTGGAGGATCAGAGGGATCTTGGGGTCTGAGTCCATAGGACACTCAAAGCTGCTACCCAGGTTGACTCTGTGGTTAAGAAGGCAAACGGTGCATTGGCCTTCATTAATCGTGGAATTGAATTTAGGAGCCGAGAGGTAATGTTGCAGCTATATAAGTCCCTGTTCAGACCCACTTGGAGTACAGTGCTCAATTCTGGTCGCCTAACTACAGGAAGGATGTGGAAACCATAGAAAGGGTGCAGAGGAGATTTACAAGGATGTTGCCTGGATTGTGAAGCATGCCTTATGAGAATAGGTTGAGTGAACTCAGTCTTTTTTTCTTGGAGGGACGGAGGATGAGAGGTAACCTGATAGAGGTGTACAAGATAATGAGAGGCATTGATCGTGTGGATAGTCAGAGGCTTTTTCCCAGGGCTGAAATGGTTAGCATGAGAGGGCATAGTTTTAAGTTCCTGACGAAGGATCTTGGCCCAAAACGTCAACTCTACCTCTTCCTATAGATGCTGTCTGGCCTGCTGCATTCACCAGAATTTTGTGTGTGTTACCTGAATTTCCAGTATCTGCAGATTTCCCATGTTTACAGTTTTAAGGTGCTTGTAAGTAGGTATAGAGGAGCCATTGGGGTAAGTTTGTTATACAGAGAGTGGTGAGTGTGTGGAATGGGCTGCCGGCGACGGTGGTAGAGGCGGATATGACAGGGTCTTTTAAGAGGCTCATGGATAGGTACATGGAGCTTAGAAAAATAGAGGGCTATGGGTAACCCTAGGTAGTTCCAGTTAAGTACATGTTTGACACAGCTTTGTGGGCCAAAGGTCCTGTATTGTGCTGTAGATTTTCTATGTTTCTACTCAGTGGCCTGTTTATTAGGTACAATAGTAACAATTGAAAGATATATGGGCAGGTACATGAATAGGAAAAGTTTAAGGGGTATGAGATAAATGTGGGGAAATGGGAATAGCTTAGATGGGCATCTTGGTCAGCATAATTTGGAAGAATTGTTTCTGTGCTGTATACTCTACGACTATAAATATTTACCATGAACAGGACAGAAAGTTCTGATCTGAACATAATGCCAAATTAAACCAAATCTCATAATGCATTTCCTTCCATTCTCTGCATATTAAGAGGGGATGTTGGTTAAGGAGGTAGGTGAGGTTGGATGGCGGAGAATTGGGGTGATGGAGGAGGTTTGGGAGTGAAGATTGGCAGAGGAGATTGGAGGATGACTTAGAAGCTTCGTAATCAATCACCCTCATTTTTAACTAACCGACTATCCCATCCCCCATTGCTTTCAATTACTTTTACCCAGCCTGCCACCTCACAATCTCACTGCTTCATCTCACCAATTTTTCAACTCCCCTACTCCCCCATCCTACCAATCCCTCCTTCACCCAAACTCTCTAACTACACAACCAATTGTCCCACTTCCTCAATTACCTCTCGGCCTCACTAATCAATATCACAAATGTCCACCAGAGGCAGCACAGAGGAAAGACTCCAGACTTCCACCACCCTTGGTGTGTAGGTTATGGAGGCCCTTCAGCTCACCACATTCAAAATAATCCGCCCATTGTCATTGTTTCTAACCCTATAATCACCATTGGAATTAAATCTGAATAAAAGTACTGGGCGAAACATAAGAACATCAGCCTTCAAGATGGTCCAAAATTTGAATTCAAATAAATGTGCGTGGAATTCCTCCCTGCATTTCTATAATTTAAAAAATGTCTAAGTTATTGTAATTTCCTCATCAACAGACTTACCTGAATTCAAAATGCTCAACAGAGTGTAATGGGGGAGAAACGTACCTGAAGATACAGGGGATTTGAATTTGGTCCAGTAATTTTGTGTTTGATTATCATTACTAAAACTCAAAAATTTGCTAGCACTTGTTCTAAGTTATGCTATTTTTTAACTTACCTTTCCCTTTTAATATTGTCTACACTTCTGTTGTTCTTTAAATAATTTTTTACATGACTTTAACAATGGAATGATTGGTGATGCCTAACAAGGGGGTTTGAATATTTCAGAATCTGCTGATTTCCTCAGATTTTCACACATAGTCTCTAGAGTTTACAGAGAATGTTGTGAAAAACAAAAGAAAAACATCTAATGATGGTTATTCTGTGGGCAAAAATGCCTTGATAATGAGAGAGGAGAATGGTCAGAGTAATTCAGATTGACAGGAAAGTGACAGTAACTCAAAAAACCACACAACAGTGGTGTGCAGAAGAGCACCTCTGAATGCACAATACATCAAACTTTGAAGCGAATGGGATAAGACAGCAGAAAACCACAAACACTCACTGATCACTTTATTAGGTGTAGGAGATACTTCACAATTCTTAAATGTGGCTTAAAGTCCTAAAAATCATTGCTGATTACAAGTACACCACATACACAGCTTGAGGAAATATTGGATGCACTACGTGGCAAGCCTATATCATTTCCCTTGATATCCAAGTAACCATCAATCTGTATAAGGTTGCAAATACATTGTCATTGATACTCATAAATCGTTGACTCTAATAAAAAGGTACAGTTAATTTAATTTAATTCCTTCAGTATTTTTCAGAAAGAAATTTGGCTATTTGGAATGCAAATAGTTTCACATTCAATGGTACATTTGAGATCAAGAATTCTTTTTTTTTCTAATTTTTTATTGCAACACCAACAAATTACATTCAATACAACCACTTGCCACTTACATTTTGACTGTTTAACCCAGCCACCCCGCCAACCTTCATCACCATCCCCCCTCCCCCCCTCTCCCCCATCCCTCTCCCCTCTACCAACCAACCGAATAGTAGTGCATACACAGACAAAGCATTCCTATTTTAACAAAACATCTTTTAATTTAGATATCAAATTTGTCCACATTAAGATTGTGTTTGGTCCTGCATCATTTGCTCTTGCTGATGAAAATTCTGGGTAAGAAATGTCCAAGTGATCACTCCCTAAGCGACTCCCTTGTCCATTCGTCCCCCCCATCCCTTCCCACTGATCTCCCTCCTGGCACTTATCCTTGTACGCGGAACAAGTGCTACACATGCCCTTACACTTCCTCCCTTACCACCATTCAGGGCCCCAGACAGTCCTTCCAGGCGAGGCAACACTTTACCTGTGAGTCGGCTGGGGTGATATACTGCGTCCGGTGCTCCCGATGTGGCCTTCTATATATTGGTGAGACCCGACGCAGACTGGGAGACCGCTTTGCTGAACATCTACGCTCTGTCCGCCAGAGAAAGCAGGATCTCCCAGTGGCCACACATTTTAATTCCACATCCCATTCCCATTCTGACATGTCTATCCACGGCCTCCTCTACTGTAAAGATGAAGCCACACTCAGGTTGGAGGAACACCACCTTATATTCCGTCTGGGTAGCCTCCAACCTGAAGGCATGAACATTGATTTCTCAAACTTCCGCTAATGCTCCATCTCCCCCTCGTACCCCATCTGTTACTTATTTATTTATACACACACATTCTTTCTCTCACTCTCTTTTTTCTCCCTCTGTCCCTCTGACTATACCCCTTGCCCATCCTCTGGGTCCCCTCCCCCCGTCTTTCTTCCCGGACCTCCTGTCCCATGATCCTCTCGTATCCCTTTTGCCTATCACCTGTCCAACTCACGGCTCTATCCCTCCCCCTCCAACTTTCAAATCCCTTACTCACTCTTCCTTCAGTTAGTCCTGACGAAGGGTCTCGGCCTGAAACGTCGACTGTACCTCTTCCTACAGATGCTGCCTGACCTGCTGTGTTCACCAGCAACTTTGATGTGTGTTGGTTGTTTGTGGTGACACATGCTCAATGTGGGTTAAGTGGAAGAGTTCACTTTGGGCAAATAGGGAGACGCAGGCTCCTGGAAAATGCTTAGTTATTGATTGATTTTTGTTAGTTATTGGTTGTGCAATGTCATTGTGCTCTTATTGTGATGACTGTATTTACGGACATTTGTGATTGTGAAGAAGGATATGAATTCCTGTGTTTTGGTTTTTAATTAGTTATTCAGGCTCACAGTAACAACTTCTCTACATTCTCTAAAATGGACTGTTCCTATTTTCCTAAAGTAAGGAGATCCTTACTTAAAGGCTCATTACTTAAAGAGAGAGAGAAGGTGTGTTGTGTTACTTCAGAACTGATGTTTTGGAGCTCTCATCCTCATAGTATACATCTGCATTTTCTCCTTTATCATTTTGTTATTTTGCCATTTCTTTGCACTATAAATATTTTTGCACTTTTTCTTAATGTTTTCACCTTTGGCACATAATAAACACCTTTGTACCAAATGTGCTGCTGTGGCCTGCCATTTGATTTTTAAACTCACTCCTTCGTAAGGGCATGTGAGCTTCACCAAAATCCAATGGTGTGACATTACAGAATCCTGCAAAAGTACTTCCAAGTCACTTAACAACTTAGATTTTTAATTTTCTCTCCATTTAGAAAATAGTATACACTTTTACTATTTCTACCACCGTAAATGGAGCTCATCAGCCTGGGAAGGCAGTCAACCTATGAGAGGGAAAACTCTGAGTTCAAACCTCCGCTGCCTTGCAGCCATACCCACTCATGCGAAAGACTTCGGGAGTAAACCCTGAGGACAAGTGCGGAGCTGGAGTCCCTAAGGCAGTCCGACGTTGCCTTCAACCTTGTTCTGGCAACTCCGGCGACAACACTGGTGCCAAGCTGATTCGGCCCTTGCCCTTCCCTTGGACAACATCGGTGGCATGGAGAGGGAAGACTTGCTGCACGGGCAACTGCCGGTCTTCCATACAACCTTGCCCAGGCCTACGCCCTGCAGAGACTGAAGCAAAACTTTCCAGGTGCAGATCCATGATCTCGCAATACTAACGAATGCCATCCACCCCAAAACCACATCCTTAACTATCAACATCTTCCAAACCACTGAGATCAGACTAGGTGGCATTAAGTTTCCTTTCTTCTGCATCTCTCCCTTTTTGGAGTGAAATTTGCAAATTTTCAGTCTTCTGGAACCATTCCAGAATCCACCGATTCTTGAAACTTTATGCCAAATGCCTCCACAATCTCTTCAACCTCCTCTTTCAAAAATCTAGGGTGTATACCATCTGATCCAGATGATTTATCTACCTTCGCAACCTTTCAGTTTTCCAAACACTTTCTCCCATGTGATGGCAATTTCACTCACTTCTGACACCAACACCCCGCCCCCATGCCGGACACTCAAACTTCCACCACACTGCTAGTGTCTTCCAAGGTGAAGACTAATGCAAGATACCATTCAGTTCATTCACCATTTCCTTGTCTCCTTTTTCTACCTCTCCAGTGTCAAATTCCTGTGGTCTGATACCTACTCTTACCACTCCATTACTCTGAAGAAACTTTTGGTGTTCTCTTTAATACTATTGGCAAGCCTTGTATTCCATCTTCTCCCTCTTTATGACTTTTTAGTTGCCTTCTGTTGGCTATTAAAAGCTTCCTTATCCTCTCACTATGTTTTGCTCCATTTTATCTTCTCTTTGACTTTTATGTCAGCTTTGACTTCTCTTGTTAGCCTCAGTTGTGTCCTGCTGAAGGGTCTCAGCCTGAAACATCAACTGTACTCCTTTCCATTAATGCTGCTCGGCCTGCTGAGTTCCTCCAGCATTTTGTGTGCGTTGCTTTGAATTTCCTGCATTTGCAGATTGTCACTTTGTTCAGTTGTGTTATCCTGCCTTTAAAATACTTCTTCTTTGGAATGTATATATCCTGCATCTTCTGAATTGTTCCCAGAGACTCCAGCAATTGCTGCTCTGCTGTCATCACAGCTAATAAGCCCTTCCATTAAGCTTTGGTCAGCTCCTCTCTCATGCCTCTGTAGTTCTCCTTCCTCCACTGCAATACTGATACATCTGACTTTAGCTTCTCCCTCTCAGATTCAGGATGAATTCGATTATATGATGATCACTTGCCACTGAGGGTACTTTTACCTTACAGTTTCTAACCAATTCCAGTTCAATGCTCAACACCCAATCCAGAATCACTGATCTTCTAGTGGGCTCAACCAACAGCTGTTCTAAAAAGCCATCTTATAGTCATTCCATGAGATTCAACACCAACCTGATTATCCTAATCAGCTGCATACCAAAATCCCCAATGAATATCGTAGCATTGCCCTTCTGGCATGCATTTTCTATGTCCTATTGTAATTTGTAGATCATGCCTTTGCTATTGTTCAGAGGCCAGAATATAACTCCCATGAGGGTATTTTCACCCTTACAATTTCTTAGTTCTACCCACAGCAATTCTACAGCTTCAGATCTTATATCATCTCTTTCTAATGATTCAATTTCATTTTTTATCAAGAGAACCATGCTACACCCTGCCTGTCCTTTCTATACAATGTGTATTGTTAGACTTCAAACTCCCAGCTATAATGTTTATGTGGCCACGACTCTGTGATGCGTACAATGTCATACCTGCCAATCTCTAACTGTGCTATGTTCATCTACCTTATCCATATACTTCATGCATTCAAATTTAACACTTATGTCCTCCATTCATCACCTTTTTTGATTTTGTCTATGGCTTACATTGCAACTCATCCCACTGACTGTAAATTTACCCTGTCATCAGCGTCTCTTTGCTACCAGTCTCACTAGAACATGCCTCAATATGTAAACCATCGGCCCCATCCTCAACCCTATCATTCCTGTTCCATTCTCCTGCCAGATTAGTTCAAACCTTCCAAAACTCTAGCAAACCTGCCTGTAAGGATGTTGGTCCCCCTCATGCTCATGGTTAATCCATCCCTTTTTTTCAAGTTGTACCTTCCCCAGAAGAGATTCCAATGATCCAGAAATCTGAATCCCTGCCCCCTGCACCAGTTCCTCAGCCACACATTCTCCTGCCAAATCATCCTTTTCTTACCCTCACTGGAATGTGGCACAGGTGGCAATCTAGGGATTGGTACGCTGAAGGTACTGTTTCTCAACTTTCTACCTAACTCCCTAAAATGTCTCTTCAGGACCTCCTCTCCTTGTCTACCTATGTTTTTCATGCCAATATGCACCAAGACTTCCAGCTGCTCACCCTCGCCTTTGAGAATGCTACGATCCCATCAGAGACATCCCTGATCCTGGCACCAAGGAGACAACACACCATCCAGGTGTCTATATTTTGCGCACAGAATCTCAGCTCTATTCCTCCGACTAAACAATCTCCTAACAATTCTGTAGTCCTCTTCACCTCTCTGCTCTTCTGAGCCACAGTACAAGCCTCAGTGCCAGCAACCCAGTCACTGTGGTTGTTCTCCTTCATAGTATACTTACTACTGAGGGAAATGGTCACAGGTGTACTCTGCACTGTTCCTTTCCCCTCCTTCTCCTGACGGTCACCCACATACCTGGTTCCTGCAACCTAAGGGTGACTCCCTCTCTGCAGCTCCGATCTATCACCCCCTCATTCTCCCATATGAGCTGAAGGTCACTGAACTGCAGCTCCAGTTCATTCTGTCAGGAGCTGCATCTCAATGCATCTGGTGAAGATACAGTTATCAGGGAGACTGGAGATCTCCCGAGGTCCCAATGTGTCACACACAATACAAAACACTGTCCCCGGAGCCATTCTCACTGTCCTATCTGCATCTTAACAGATGAGGAATGAAGAATAAAGAAGAAGAAACTTACCAGATACATACCTTAACCAGGCTTGATGAGCCAAAGTCAAGGCTTCCCCACTCTAACACTGGCCCACTCACACAACTGCCGGAGAACATGTCCTTGCCTTTTTTTTATTCACCTTTACTAATGAATCCTGTTTACCGATTGGATGCAGTTTGAGCTCCAAAATCTACCATGAAGCTTTTTAAATCTTCAATTTGTAGTCATCAGTGAGACATTTGCAGGAGGGACGGGTCTGGCAGCTCAATGTTACTGGGTTCCACGACAGAATGGGAGGGATTAAAGGGAGAGGGGTAATGGTACTAGTCAAAGAAAATGTCATGGTAGTACTCAGACTAGGGAACTTGTCCACTGAGGCTTTATGGGTAGAACTGAGGAATAAGAAAGGTGTGACCATGTTAATGGGAATATATTATAGACCAGCCAACAGTCCACAGGATATACAGAAACATATTTGTACAGTGATCACAAAATGTTTTAAGACATAACGTATTAATAGTAAGTGATTTTTAAACAGGTTCAGCTGTGAACATTACCCCCTCCCTTTAATCCCTCCCATTCTGTCGTGGAACCCAGTAATACTTTGCATCTAGTGATGATAATGCCATTAGTTTCAAAGTATGCAAAGTAAATAGGTCTGGTCGGTGGGTTGAAATTCTAAATTGGAAAAAGGCCAATTTTGATGGTTCAGACAGGACAGAGCGTGGATGTTCAGCGAAGCAGTCTTGCATCCTGCGTTGGGTCTCACCAATATATAGAAGGCCACATCGGGAGCACCTGACGCAGTATATCACCCCAGTCGACTCACAGATGAAGTGATGCCTCACCTGGAAGGACTGTCTGGGGCCCTGAATGGTTGTAGGGGAGGAAGTGTAAGGGCATGTGTAGCACTTGTTCCACTTACACGGATAAGTGCCAGGAGGGAGATCAGTGGGGAGGGATGGGGGGATGAATGGACAAGGGAGTCGCGTAGGGAGCGATCCCTGCAGAAAGCAGAGGCAGAGGGAGGGAAAAATGTGCTTAGTGGTGGGATCCCATTGGAGGTGGCAGAAGTTGGAGAATTATACATTAGACCCAGAGGCTGGTGGGGTGGTAGGTGAGGACCAGGGGAACCCTATTTCTAGTGGGGTGGCGGGAGGATGGAGTGAGAGCAGATGTATGTGAAATGGGGGAGATGTGTTTGAGAGCAGAGTTGATGGTGGAGTAAGGGAAGCCCCTTTCTTTAAAAAAGGAGGACATCTCCCTCGTCCTAGAATGAAAAGCCTCATCCTGAGAGCAGATGCGGCAGAGGTGGAGGAATTGCAAGAAGGGGATGGCATTTTTGCAAGAGATAGGGTGGGAAGAGGAATAGTCCAGGTAGCTGTGAGAGTCCGTAGGTTTATAGTAAACATCAGTAGATAAGCTGTCTCCAAAGATAGAGACAGAAAGATCAAGAAAGGGGAGAGGGGTGTCGGAAATGGACCAGATAAATTTGAGGGCAGGGTGAAAGTTGGAGGCAAAGTTAATGAAGTCAACGTGCTCAGCATACATGCAGGAAGCAGCACCAATGCAGTCGTCGATGTAGCGAAGGAAAAATGGGGGACAGATACCAGAATAGGTTTGGAACATAAATTGTTCCACAAAGCCAACAAAAAGGCAGGCATAGCTAGGACCCATACGGATGCCCATGGCTACACCTTTAGATTGAGGAAGTGGGAGGAGCCAAAGGAGAAATTATTAAGAGTAAGGACTAATTCCACTAGATGGAGCAGAGTGGTGGTAGAGGGGAACTGATTAGGTCTGGAATCCAAAAAGAAGTGGAGAGCTTTGAGACCTTCCTGGTGGGGGATGGAGATATATAGGGACTTGACATCCATGGTGAAAATAAAGCAGTGGGGGCCAGGGAACTTAAAATCATCGAAAAGTTTCAGAGCGTGAGAAGTGTCACGAACATAGGTCGGAAGGGATTGAACAAGCGGGGATAAAACAGTGTCGAGGTATGCAGAAATGAGTTCGGTGGGGCAGGAGCAAGCTGAGACAATAGGTCGGCCAGGACAGGCAGGTTTGTGGATCTTGGGTAGGAGGTAGAAATGGGAAGTGCGAGGTGTGGGAACTATAAGGTTGGTAGCAGAGGATGGGAGATCCCCTGAACGGATAAAGTCAGTGATGGTGTGGGAGACAATGGCCTGGTGCTCCTTAGTGGGGTCACGATTGAGGGGTAAATAGGAGGAGGTATCCGCGAGTTGTCGCTGTGTCTCGGCAAAGTTGAGGTCAGTACGCCAGACTACAACAGCACCCCCCTTATCGGTGGGTTTTATAACAATGTTAGGATTAGTGCTGAGGGAGTGGAGAGCAGAGCGTTTGGAAGGAGTAAGGTTGGAATGGGTACAAGATGTGGTGAAGTCGAGATGGTTGATGTACCGTCGGCAGTTACCAATAAAGAGATCCAGAGCAGGCAGAAGACCAGAGTGGGGTGTCCATGAAGAGGAGGAGGATTGAAGATGGGAGAAGGGGTCATTGGTGGAGATGGGATCCCACCACCAGCTCCTGGGCCCTCAGAGGCTCCATCTTCCTCTCACCCCAACCCTCCCCCCTCCACTGACACTCCCAGCCTCCCCCCTCCCCCCTCTGATCCCAGCTCTCATGCATTCCTGGTCTTTACCATTCCCCTCTGACCTTCAATTGTCTGAGGCAGAGCACTCAGTCCTCAGTAAGGGCCTCACCTTTGTCCCCCTTCGCCCACACCTCAGTGAGTTCCACGTTCACCATGACGTTGAACTCTTCTTCCGCTGGCTCCACCTCCGAGCTTACTTCTTCGGCAAGGACTCTTCCACACCCACCCTTACACTTCCTCCCTCACCACCATTCAGGGCCCCAGACAGTCCTTCCAGGTGAGGTGATACTTTACCTGTGAGACAGCTGGGGTGATATACAGCGTCCGGGGCTCCCAGTGCAGCCTTTTATATATTGGCGAGACCCAACGCAGACTGGGAGATCGTTTTGCTGATCACTAATGCTCTGTCCACCAGAGAAAGCAGGATCTCCCAGTGGCCACACATTTTAATTCCACATCCCATTCCCATTCTGATATGTCTATCCACAGCCTCCTCTACTGTAAAGATGAAGCCACACTCAGGTTGGAGGAACAACACCTTATATTCCGTCTGGGTAGCCTCCAACCTGATGGCATGAACATTGATTTCTCTAACTTCTGTTAGTGCCCTACCTCCCCTTCTAACCCCATCCCTTTTCTCCTCTTTCTTTCTTTCTTTCTCTTTCTGTTTTTTCTCCCTCTGTCCCTCTCACCATAACTCCTTGCCTGCTCTCCATCTTCCTCTGGGCTCCCCTCCCCCTTTCTTTCTCCCTAGGCCTCCCGTTCCATGATCCTCTCCCTTCTCCAGCCTCGTATCCCTTTCACCAATCAATTTTCCAGCTCTTGGCTCCATCCCTCCCCCTCCTGTCTTATCCAATTATTTTGAATCTCCCCCTCCCCCTCCCATTTACAAATCTCTTACTATCTCTTCTTTCAATTAGTCCTGACGAAGGGTCTCAGCCCAAAATGTTGACTGCACTTCTTCCTATAGATGCTGTCTCACCTGCTGTGTTCCACTAGCATTTTAAGTGTGTTCCTTAAATTTCCAGCAACTGCACATTTCCTCATGTTTGCCGATCCAAAAACAAAGCTTGTGAAGAATACAACAGGGAAAATTCAAGAGTTTTGAAACGTATTATCCAGAGCTGTACTCTCAACCCCATATCTTCAATGAGAATTCTTTATAACTACCCAAACTCACAGATTTACAAAATGAATGCCTATTAGAACCAGTAACTGCCAAAGAACTGAACTGAATGTGGCCAGAAAGTCTCCAGGCTGTGATGGGTTTACCTGAGTGGTACAATCACTGAAGTCACAGTTAGTTCCATTATTACTTAACACCTTTAATTGGATCTTACAGACAGCAGAAATCCCACCTTCCTGGAGAGAGGTGATTAGCTCAGTTATTCCTAAACAGGGTAAAAAGATAAACTAGAATGTGGTAATTACCGGCCAATCATGTTCCTAATTTGGATTATAAATTATTTACATCTATATTAGCTGGAAAAGCTTCTACCTGGCCTCGTCCACTTAGACCAGACTGCATTCATCCAACAAAGACAAACTCAGGACAACATAAGGAGAACTTTACACATATTAGAACAGGTTACTAAGAATGGGACAGAGACAATGGTAGTGGGATTAGAGATTTTGATTCAGTTAGAAGGGTGTTCCTATATAAAGTGTTACAAAGATTCCGCTTTCAAGAAAAATGTATTAAAGTAATCCAGACTTTATTTGACAGCTCTACAGCTCGAATTAAAATAAATGGGGATGTCTCTGACTCTTTTATTTTAGAGAGGAGAACTAGACAGGGTGGTCCAATTTCCCCTCTCCTTTTTGCACTATACATTCAACTTTTTGCCTAACTAATAAGACACAGTGAAATTGTAAAAGGTATCAAGGTGGTGCTATTTGCAGATGATGTTTTAGTTTATTTGAGAGAACCAGAAAAGTCATTTATAGGATTGTTTACACTGTTGGATGAGTTCAGGCAAATATCAGGTTATAAAATTAATGTAAAGAAAACGCAGGTTATGTCCCTAAATTATACAGCATCCAAAAAACTACAGGATTCATACGATCTTAAATGGGAAGCTAAATCATTAAAACATTTAGGAATAAACCTGCCAAAAGAGCTTTCAATGCTGTCACAGGTAAACTATGGGCCATTAATCTCAGAGATAAAAGCAGATATACATAGCTGGAATCTTATCCCCTTTTTAAGTCTAAATTCAAGGATAAATACCATAAAAATGAATATTCTCTCTCGGTTACTTTACCTTTTCCGGACTTTACCTGTGGAGGTGGACGATAATCAATTCAGGGAATGGGACAAATGGATTTCCCGCTTTATCTGGCAAGGAAAGAAACCTAGAATTCGATTTAACACTTTACAGTTAGGAAAGGAAGGAGGAGGTATGGCACCTCCTTGCTTGAGAAATTATTTTTATGCTTCACAGATAATCCCTCTGTTATATTGGTGTAATGGGGAATACAAGGCATAAATGGTGTAATGGAAGGAAATAGAATTGGATTGACAGTTTTCCTCCACAGGCCTCAATAGCAGACAAAGAATTGATGGCCCAATTGGAAAAGATTAAAAACAGCTGGATAATTCTGACATTAAAAGTACGGCAGAAAGTGGCTAACTCATGTGGAATCTACAACATGTTAAAACTTGTCAGATGGTGTGCTTATGATACCAAATTTCTTCTCAGCAGAGGAGATAAAAGATTTGAACTATGGATAAAGAAAGGTCTTACAACCTACCTGTCATTCACACATAAAAGTGCATTACAAAGTTTTCAATCCCTGCAGGATAAATACAGCCTAGAACACAATGATTTTTTTAGGTAACTTCAAGTACGACACTACTTTAACCAGAGTTGTAGATATACAGACTTATCAACAGCAGAATTAGAATTTTCCAAGATTCTGAAATCAACCTACAGCTCAACACCAAGTAAATCAATTTCCCAATTTTATAATGCCCTCCCTCATGCCAAGAATGAAAACACATTGTATATTAAAGAGAAGTGGGAGAAAGAAGCGGGGTTGGTACTTTCAGAGAAGGCTTGGGGGAAAATATGAAGCTTCCAGTGGTCCTCGACTAATTCTTTGATTTGGAGAGAACATTGTTGGAAAAATAATATAAGATACTTCAAGATCTCATACCAGGAAAAATATAAAGACACAAATATGGCGTGTTGGAAAAGGTGTGGCTCCAAGGAGGCAAATCATTTCCATATTTTTTGGGATTGCCCTAAATTAAGTTTATATTGGGAAGGTATTCACAGAACATTAGTTAAGGTACTTCAGACTCAGATACCTCTGAACTTTGAGACTCCCTACTTGGGGCATGTATTGTTTTTGGAACAGAAGAAAGATATAAAGCTGCTGCAGGCCCTTTTAGTGCCAAGTAAGAAATCAATCACCAGAAAGTGGTTAAATCCGATATCACCCACATTAGAAGACTGGCATGAAATCATTTTGGAAATATTTAAAATGGAAGAGATGACCTACTCTCTGATAATTCAAAGGGAAAAAATTTATCAAATTTGGAATAAATGGACTGAATTTATAACCACAATGCCAGCAGACTTTAGACGACTCTCCTTAAGGTTCCTACTGATTTCCTCATCAACATAGTAATAGTGTTAACGTAAGCTCCCTTGGTTTGAATTATGGAAAATGTGGAATTAATACAAGTAAAGAAAAAGATTTAGGAAAAAATGATAAAATGAAGTAAATAAGTAGACAGGGTTTGGATAAATATGTCTGTGGGTAGGAGCAAACATGAACGTGTACTTGTGAATGTATAAATAAATATTGATTTATACATATATAAAAAATGGAAAAGGTTTTATATGTAAAGAAGTTTGTGTAATACTTGCAAATACCTCATCCAAATAAAAATAAAATAAATATTCTGTCTTCACATTTGACCTACCAAAATGAACCACTTCACACTTAACTGGGCTAAAAACCTTCTGCCACTTCGTATCCTATCGATGTCCCTCTGTAACCTCTGACAGTCCTCTACACGATCCATAACACCACAAACTTTATGTCACTAGCAAACTTAGTAAGACACCCTCCTACTTCCTCATCCAGGTCATTTATAAAAATCACAAAGAGTAGGGGTCCCAGAACAGATCTCTGAGGCACACCACTGGTGACCAACCTCCAAGCAGAATATGACCTGTCTACAACTACCCTTTTGCCATCTTTGGGCAAGCCAGTTCTGGATCCACAAAGCAATGTCCCCTTGGATCCCACGCCTCCTTACTTTCTCAATATGCCTTGCATGGGGTACCTTATCAAATGCCTTGCTGAAATCCATATACACTACAGCTCTGTTACACCCTCAAAGAATTTAATTAGGCTCCTAAGGCAAGACAGTCCTTTAGAAAACCATAGAAAACCATAGAAACTACAGCACAGAAACAGGCCTTTTGGACCTTCTTGGCTGTGCTGAACCATTTTCTGCCTAGTCCCACTGACCTGCACACGGACCATATCCCTCCATACACCTCCCATCCATGTATCTGCCCAATTTACTCTTAAATGTTAAAAAAGAACCAACATTTACCACCTCGTCTGGCAGCTCATTCCATACTCCCACCACTCTCTGTGTGAAGAAGCCCCCCCTAATGTTCCCTTTAAACTTCTCCCCCCTCACCCTTAACCCATATCCTCTGGTTTTTTTCTCCCCTTGCCTCAGTGGAAAAAGCCTGCTTGCATTCACTCTATCTATACCCATCATAATTTTATATACCTCTATCAAATCTCCCCTCATTCTTCTACGCTCCAGGGAATAAAGTCCTAACCTATTCAACCTTTCTCTGTAACTGAGTTTCTCAAGTCCTGGCAACATCGTTGTAAACCTTCTCTGCACTCTTTCAACCTTATTAATATCCTTTCTGTAATTTGGTGACCAAAACTGAACACAATACTCCAGATTCGGCCTCACCAATGCCTTATACAACCTCATCATAACATTCCAGCTCTTATACTCAATACTTTGATTAATAAAGGCCAATGTACCAAAAGCTCTCTTTACGACCCTATCTACCTATGACGCCACTTTTAGGGAATTTTGTATCTGTATTCCCAGATCCCTCTGTTCCACTGCACTCCTCAGTGCCTTACCATTAACCCTGTATGTTCTACCTTGGTTTGTCCTTCCAACGTGCAATACCTCACACTTGTCTGTATTAAACTCCATCTGCCATTTCTCAGCCCATTTTTCCAGCTGGTCCAAGTCCCTCTGCAGGATCTGAAAAACTTCCTCACTGTCTACTACACCTCCAATCTTTGTATCATCAGCAAATTTGCTGATCCAATTTACCACATTATCATCCAGATCATTGATATAGATGACAAATAACAATGGACCCAGCACTGATCCTTGTGGCACACCACTAGTCACAGGCCTCCACTCGGAGAAGCAATTCTCTACTACCACTCTTTGGCTTCTTCCATCGAGCCAATGTCTAATTCAATTTATCACCTCTCCATGTATACCTAGTGATTGAATTTTCCTGGCTAACCTCCCATGCGGGACTTTGTCAAAGGCCTTACTGAAGTCCATGTAGGCAATATCCACTGCCTTCCCTTCATCCACTTTCCTGGTAACCTCCTCGAAAAACTCCAATAGATTGGTCAAACATGACCTACCACGCACAAAGCCATGTTGACTCTCCCTAATAAGCCCCTGTCTATCCAAATGCTTGTAGATCCTGTCTCTTAGTACTCCCTCCAATAACTTTACCTACCTCTGATGTTAGACTTACTGGCGTATAATTTCCCGAATTACCTTTCGATCCTTTTTTAAACAACGGAACAACATGAGCCACTCTCCAATCCTCCGGCACCTCACCTGTAGACAGTGACATTTTAAATATTTCTGCCAGGGCCCCTGCAATTTCAACACTAGTCTCCTTCAAGGTCTGAGGGAATACCCTGTCAGGTCCCAACACCCTGACAAAACCATGTTGACTATCCTTAATCAGATTATGTCTCTCCAAAAATTCAGAAATCCTGCCTCTTAGGATCTTCTCTAGCAACTTACCCATCACTAAAGCAAGTCTCACTGGTCTATAACTTCTTGGTTTATCTCTACCCATTATTCTTGAACAAGGGAACAACATTTGCAATCTTCCATTCCTCTGGAAGCAGACCGTAGAAGGAAGAAAAACTCTCGGGCCATGAACCTCCAGCGCCACAAACTTGCCGATGCAGCACCCTAGAAGCACCCGACCACAGTCTGACTCTAAGTTCGTTTGAGAACTTCGAGCCTCTGACCAGCCCTCCGACACCAAGTACCGAGCACTATCTCTGCTGAGCGCTTCGACCCCCAGCCCCAGCCGCTAAGCAACAGGCAAAGCTGAGGATTCAGGGCCCTCCCCTCCGGAGATTTAGGATCACACAGTAGCAGCAGCAGTGAAACAGGCATTTCAGAAGTTTCACAGATGTTCCTCCATGCCTCACAAGTAAAGTGTTGCCTCACTTGGAAGGACTGTTTGGGGTCCTGAGTGGTGGTGAGAGAGGAGGTGTAGGGACAGGTGTAGCACTTATGCTTACACGGATAAGTGCCGGGTAGGAGATCCATGGGGAGGGACGTGTGGATAAGGGAGTCGCGGAGGGACCGATCCCTGCGGAAAGCGGAGAGGGGTGGAGAGGGAAAGATGTGCTTAGTGGTGGGGTCCTGTTGAAGGTGGTGGAAGTTGCGGAGGATAATGTGCTGGATCCAGAGGTTGGTGGGGTGGTAGGTGAGGACAAGGGGAACTCTGTCCCTGTTGTGGTGGCGGGAGGATGGGGTGAGGGCCAAAGTGTGGGAAATGGAGGAGATGTGGGTGAGGGCATCATTGATGATGGCAGAAAGGAAACCACGATCCTTAAAGAAAGAGGACATTTGAGATGTCCTGGAATAGAAAGCCTCATCCTGGGAGCAGATGCAGCAGAGACAGAAATTACAAAAAAAAGAAAAATGAGGAATTACCTCATTGTGCACCTTGTTCCTGTTGTCTGAGTTAGATGGATTTATAAGGTAACTATGGGGTCTTGTCTCAAAATACCCCCGTGGCTGGGCATGTGACTACGGGGGTAGCTAAAAAATTGTTCCCTGCGTACGTGACAAAAAAAAGGTATAAAAAAACTCTGTATATGTGTACTTGGGGAAGAGAGACAGCTGGTATGGGCCCCTGTGTGTACCTAAGAAGTTCTCGTTCTCTCTCTCTCTCTCTCTCTCTCCAGTAGCGAGCTACTAAATAAAAAGCTGTTGCTTTATCCTCCATAGTACTGTGTGTTCTTGCATCAGGTAACAGGTGATAATTTAAAGTAAGGTTAACCATTTGGCGAGCCAGCCAGGAGTCCAAGACAAGGCATCCCCATGAGACGGTGACAGCGATCAGATTGGTGGCAATGACCTGAGACGGATGGGCCCACAAGGTAAGGGTTACCTTAATCTCGCTAATTAATTGTCCACCTTGACAACCCCTTCATCTGGCAGGTAATCATCTGATGGACTCCTAAAGAACCACTAAGATTACCTGAGTACTATGGTAAGAAGAGTGGGCTTGAGGATTCGCCCTGGTACAAGAACAGTGGGTTTGAAGATTCACCCCGGATAAAGGTTAGAGGATTCACTCTGGTATAAATATGTTTTGAGGTAAGCTTACAATAATTTGCCTGTCTTGGACACCCTGCCTTAGACCAGTTGTTAAGAGGGGAAATTCCCCACGCGAAGGTCAGGACCCTGAAGTGGGTGCAGAGAGACACGGCACAAGAATAACAGCTTAAAGGAAAATGGCTCAGACCCTTGATAAGTCAGAACCAGACACCCCCTTGTTCAAAATTTGTAAGGAGAATCCCAGGGACGAAAATGTAAATTATCTGCCTCATTAAATAAGAAACTGGAAATGGAATGTGGCCATTAGGGTGGACCTGGGATGTGGAAAAATGCATTCAAGTAGAAGAGGCAATGTGGAAATGAAATTCAGGGGAAAAATGGAAAGTTTTAATGTCAACATGGAGAAAAAACATCTGAGGAATTAACCAATAAGTCTAGACAAAGTAGTTGGGAACACAATGCACGTAGAAGAGGGATTAGTATATGTGACAGGAAAGAAAAACACAAGCCATAGGAACTGTTGAAGTATCACTGTAAGGAGCATGATAAAGGACAGAAAAGGAGGAAGAAAATGGGAGAAGGAAATGGACAGGACAGGAGGGTGCTAATTACCAGGGTAAAACGGAGGTACCTCCGGACATGTCTGGATTACCCATGTTGTTTCAGAATGAGACTGATGATACAGATGAAACTGAGGAGGACTGGCTAGTGCGCCCCACGGCCCCAGTTTACCCTCCACTTCCTCAGCCACAAGCAACCCAACCACCTCCTCCTTACTCATCTCAGAGATCTAATGGACAGGAGCAGGGACAAGGGCCGGAGCAGTTTAGTGACTCAGTAGCAGCCAGAACTAGAAGTCACACTAAGCAGCAGTCAAAGGAAAAACCCTCCCAGCGGCCAGTACCTAAAACCCAGGCCTAAAAAAGAAACTGCCTAGTAGGGGACGGCCCCTTGATAGACCCAGATGAGGAATATGATAATGTTGACACTTTTGGACCTGCGGTACCGAATGCAAGCACTCCACATTTGCTCCTAACCTGAATTGTCCCCAATCCCCATGGAAACGACGAAGCTCCTACTCTGCAGGTTTATAGCTCCTGGAAACCATATCAGATGTGTATGATTATGAGTAAGGCACCCAACCGCAAGATGAATCCTGACAATTTTATAGACTATATAATAGGTACCATTCAAATGTATCAGGCTACTCCCCAAGATCTTTTCAGTCTGTGTGCATGGCCCTCACTCAGGATGAACAGACTAAGTAGTATGAAGAGCTGGGCAATCGTAAGATTTGGCCCCCGTTTGCGGCAGCAAACCCGGATCCCCAGCAACAGGTAGACAAGATTAAACAAGCTCTTAAAGCAACCCTTCAGCAACCCATTAACATGACTGAAGTCTTAGAATGTAGACCAAACGATAAAGAAGACGTTAATGACTTTTGGGACCGTTTCTTTTCCACATAGGCGACTTATGCTGGGGATACCGACTATAATGCTGGTGACCCCTCACCCTAGTTTAATGCAATTCTCTTGCAATACATCCCTGAGAATATCGCTACTGCTATAAGGGCCAACAATATGAACTGGTTGGATAACTCGCGACCCAAAATGAAGCATGCGCTCATTTTTACTGGAGCCAAATCAAAGAATCAAAATCTACAAAGGTGAAGTATGAGATGGTCCAAGGCACTGTCCACCCATAGCACTACTATATGGGCTGCCTTATGCTCTAAATCAGCAGTCCTCAACCACTGGGCCGCAAAATATGTGCTACTGGGCCGTAAGGAAACGATATGAGTCAGCTGCACCTTTCCCCATTCCCTGTCACGCACTGTTGAACTTGAACATAGGGTTGGCAACTGTCCTGTATTTGCCGGGACATCCCGTATATTGGGCGAAAGTGGTTTGTCCCATACGGGACTGCCCTTGACCCGTATTTCCCCCACTAAGGTAGAGCTTTCCTATGAAACCTTTTGTGCTGAAATGGCGTAAAGCAAAGAAGCAATTACAGTTAATTTATATGGGAAAATTTTTTGAGCATGCCCAGACCCAAAAATAACCTACCAAATCATACTAAATAACACATAAAACCTAAAATAACACTAACATATAGTAAAAGCAGGAATGATATGATAAATACACAGCCTATGTAAAGTAGAAATAATGTATGTACAATGTAGTCGGGAAGATGAAGCCAGAACCGATTCGCAGAAAAAAATTGGCATGTACACGCGTGCGCACGTCACATATGTTCACGTCACGCATGCGCACACAGGTGCCCAAGCAAGTCTTCATGGTCATGGTAGTCTTTCTCGGGGTAAACACAAGAGTCCTGCCACCACACAAAAAATGCTGGTGAACGCAGCAGCCCAGGCAGCATTTCCAGGAAGAGGTACAGTCGACGTTTCGGGCCGGGATCCTTTGTCAGGATTTGACTGCTACTTTTGCGCCTTATTTGGGAGTGAGAAAGTTGGCAACCCTAACTGTAAAAGACATGCTGAGGTGAGTTTAACCCTACATGAGCACCCCCGCCCCCCCCACCGGGTCGGCCGGTCCGCAAGAATATTGTCAATATTAAACTGGTCCACGGTGCAAAAAAGGTTGGGGACCCCTGCTCTAAATTCTTGGCCCCGTGGTGATCGAAGACCTCCGTTCCCCCACCCTTCTGACCCGGCTTTGACCTGTGTCCGGTTGGTGGGATGTTTTTACTGTGGTACCGCGGACCACTGGAGAAAGGATTGCTCCTACTACTTAAAGAACCCACCTGGAAGGCCAGAACATACAGGCAGACGACATCCTTTTACCACGGATAACCCATTTTCGGCCTGACTAGATGAGACACTGATGCCCACCTACATTTCCTACCCAGAAGATGAGCCAGTATTTAATTTGTTAGCAGAAGGTACTAATATACCCTTTATGGTGGGTACTGGAGCAAATACTTCAACCTTTGAATGTTCATGTATTACTCAACATAGTTTTACAATGTTAGGTGCCTTGGTCACTCTGAGCAGTCTGATGGGACAACGAAGATCTTACCCATTGACAGCGCCTTTATAGATGCAATTTGGAGACCAGTGCACTGAAATTCAGTTTGTACAAACTACAAATCTTGGAGTAAATCTAGCAGGAAGCAATCTATTATGCTCCCTTGGCCTCAGTATCCAGTGCCTTGACAGTGGCATCACTGTTACCAGCCCAGCAACTGGAAGAATCCTCTGGACCCACCATCCGCCCAAATGGTGGTCCGTAGACCTTCAGCCCAGAGATTTTGACCCACCCCTCAAGGTGTCCGATCCACATGCGACGCTGACATATGACCCCCTCAGGGGTCTCAAAGGAATTGGAAACCCAATATGCTCCCTTTGTGGGTAGCATGGTTGGAGTCAAAGTTCTCGGGGGAGGTGCAGGACAAGGAAGAGACAGCATTACATATTCAAGTGCCTGCTGGAATTTGGAGTCAGTCAGGGCTTGTATTCCCCCCCATGTTACCTTGTCAGTGGCAGCTGGACACAAGCCAAAGGAACTAGGCTTCCTAGCCCATCGACTGCAACAGCAGGCAAACCCGTACATCTTAGGAGTACACCAGACGCTAACAGATGGTACCCATATCCATTACCCTATCCCCTTTTCAGTGCAGGGACTAATCTACCACCATCAGCCACACCGTCCTCCTTCAGATGAACCGGCCCCTGACTTATGTGCTGCATCAAAGGACGAGGTGGGATTGACTTCAGTGGCCCCGGTGCATATTATGGTAAAACAAGGCGCACAATTACTCTCCATTCCACAATATCCCCTTTGGAAGAAAGCCGTTACTAGTATTACTTCCCTAATAGACGGCTTCGGTAAACAGGGAATTTTAGTCCCTTGCCAGTCACCTTGTAATGCTCCCATTTTGCCTGTCCCTAAACCTGGAAGAACAGACTGGCACCTAGTACAAGAATTGCGTAAAATTAATGAATTAGTTGAACCCCTGCATCCTATTGTCCCTAACCCTGCTACCATTCTTAGTAATATCCCAGCAGATGCCTGTGTATTCACTATTATTGATCTGCAACATGCGTTCTTTGCCATTCCACTCTCCCACTACTCGCATTATCAATTTGCGTTCACTTTTCAAGGTCAACAATATACCTGGACGCATCTTCCCCAGGGATTTGTCCATTCACTGACTATTTTCTCCCAGATACTGCATAACCATCTAAAAGACTTGCAGTTTCCTGGCGGCTTGACGGTAATATAGTAAGTGGACGACCTTTTGCTGGCCAGCCCCTCCAAGTCTGCCAATGAACAGGATAAGAATCGGCTCCTTAATGCCCTCCATTCCTGGGGATATGTGGTTCCTTGCCACAAGGTGAAACATGGCCAATGCCAAGTAAAATTCCTGGGCACCCTACCTAGTGCGTATGAGAGAGAGCTTCCCTCTGAAAGAATAGCGCCCACTCTGGCGACCCCACCACCAACTACTCCCAAGAGTATTAGAGCTATCCTGGGGCTGGTAAATTTCTGCAGGCAATGGCTGCCCAATGTTGCCCTCTTAACCAAACACCTCTTGCCCTTGGCATCGAGCCAGACGGCAGGACCCTTTGAGCTCACTCAGGAACAAAGAGATGACTGTGATAACTGGCTAGTGCCCCCACCCTAGGACGCCCCCTCTATGGTTGTCCTTTCCAGTTATTCGTCAATGTCTTGGAAGACTGTGCTATAGCAGTTCTTACTCAAATTCACAGGGGATAGGAAACGGCCAGTAGTGTACTTCTCCACGCGTCTAGATCCAGTAGCAAGGGGCCTGCCACCATGCTCACAAATACTCCCAGCCATTTATTCCCTGGTAATGGCCACCTTTAATATCACTTTGCAGCAGCCGGTGATCATATATTCCTCGCATACTGCACTTTTGACCTCCCATCACACCCAACACCTCACCCAAGCTAGGTTGAATAGATATGAAATAGCTCTCCTTAATAACCCACTTCTCACCTTTGCCTACCGTACTACCATCAACCCTGCCACCTTTCTAGAAAGCCCACCTGAAGACCTCACGGACTCACCCCATGACTGTTTAAGGAGAAACCATTTCTTGACCACACCTCGCCAGGAGCTCTCCGACAAGGCTTTTTCATCTGCGGATTTCACTCTCTACGTTGACGGTACCTCCTCTATTTCTGAGCAGGGAACCCGCCTTGGTGGCTATGTCATTGTGAATGACTCGGCTGTGGTCAAGTCAGCATCCTTACAACCTTCTGTCTCAGCACAAAAGGTGGAACTATTTTCCTTGACGAAGCCAGTGATGTTGTGGGGATGGAACTGGACTCTCTCACGGTGGTGTCTGAAAAGAGGATGCTGTCTAAGTTGCATGCCATCTTGGTCAATGTCTCCCATCCACTACATAATGTACTGGGTGGGCACAGGAGTACATTCAGCCAGAGACTCATTCCACTGAGATGCAATACAGAGGGTCATAGGAAGTCATTCCTGCCTGTGGCCATCAAACTTTACAACTCCTCCCTTGGAGGGTCAGACACCCTGAGCCAATAGGCTGGTCCTGGACTTATTTCATAATTTACTGGCATAATTTACATATTACTATTTAACTATTCATTACTATTTTTCTATTACTAGTTATTATTTCCATGACTATTACCATTTACTATTTACTAATAGTAATATTACTATTACTATTTCTATTACTATTTATTATTTATGGTGCAACTGTAACAAAAAGCAATTTCCCCCGAGATCAATAAAGTATGATTATGACTATGACTATGACTATGATTGGCCAAGGATAAAGTGGCCAATATTTTTACTAACTCCTGTTATGCTTTTGGGGTGGCTCATGACTTTGGGCAATTATGGGCCCACTGGGATTCCTCACTTCCGCAGGGACCCCTCTCCAGAATGCCTCGTATGTAAAGAACTTCCTCAGTGGTATCCTCCTCCCAAAACAATCGGCTATCATTAAGTGCTCAGCGCATCTCCCCGACTCCTCTAGTCACCCAAGGTAATAATCGTACGGACAGGGAAGCCAAATTAGCGGCACAGACTGCCACTTATATCATCTATACGGCAGAGAAATTGGCCTTGGCTTTCAATCTGACCACAGCAATGAAGAGTATTCCACACATGGACACAGTACAGCAACTACAGAGGGATGCCTCTGATTCAGAAAAACTAACCTGGAAGACGCATGGGTATTCACACTCTGCATCCGAGAGCCTCTGGCTCACTCCAGTTGGCCAAGTATGTATACCTGATGCTTTGTTACCAATGCTTGTTGACTGCCTGCTTACTGATCCGCACCTTGACAAGGAGGGAGTAAGTAACATTTTACTATGCAGCCGGTGGCATCCTAGATTGAAAGAGGCAGCACAAGAGAAAATACGATCATGCCTGATATGTCAACAAGCAAATGCGGGAAAAGGTGTGAAATGTGTCCCAGGAAAAACCCCCTTGCCAAGTGGCCCTTTTGAATGTATTCAGCTTGATTTTATCGAACTACTACGCATACACTGTTGTAAGTATTGTTTAGTGATTGTAAATGTGTTCAGTAGATGGATTGAAGCCTTTCCAACCACCAATAATAAATGGTGGTACGGTTGTTACTTACAGAGATTATACCAAGATTTGGGGTACCCAGACAGATTAGTTCAGACAATGGTCCTCATTTTGTGGGAAAAATAAATAAAGAGTTATGCGAGGTGCTGCACATTGAACAGCAGTTTCATTGTACCTACCACCCAAAGGCTGCAGGAATAGTGAAACAGGCTGACACCCTGAAAAATAAGCTGGCTAAGTTACTGTCCCAGACCGGACTGAACTGGCTGACATCTGTAGGAATAGGTGCAGTCGATGTTTCAGGCCGAGACCCTTCGTCAGTCCTGAAACGTCGACTGCACCTCTTCCTACAGATGCTGCCTGGCCTGCTGCGTTGACCAGCAACTTTGATGTGTGTTGCTTGAATTTCCAGCATCTGCAGAATTCCTGTTGTTTGAAGGTCCTTCCGTTAGCTTTGTATCATATGAGAATTACTTCCCATTCCACTACTGGAGCATCAGCAGCTGAAATTGTTTATGGACGTCCTGGAAGGACCCCATGGGATGCTAACATGCAGCCTCCATCCAAGTTGACCTTAATGTTATGGGGGATGCACTGCAAAGGTATTTCAAGCAATTAACATCCTCTCTAAAGTTTCTTCATTCTCAGGTGCAGGAGGCATTTAAGCCACAGGTAAAACCAGAGGTGGAGTGGCCGGATTTGAAAATTAGAGATTCGGTACTGATAAGGGATTGGCAGCGGTCCAAGCTTGGACCGCTGGATTGAAGTCCGGATCCTTCTCCAAACCCCCACAGCTGTAAAAGTACAAGGTCACAACATGTGGATTCACCTAAGCGATTGTAAGCGATGGTCGCCGGATGAAAAGTGATTGTTGTTACACTTGGACTCTTTATGTTTGTACTAACAGAAAGTCATCTCTTTTATGAAACGTGTATGCGATTATATGGTAATAGAAATGTATATTACCCCTTAGCTCAACCTGTGGAGGCACTACTCGTGGCTAACCCATCTGAAAGGAGGTGGGAGGATTTAGTGGAAGAGGACAGGTCAGGCAGAGATTGTAAAGGTGATAAGGGAAGGTTTGCAAGGGGGAGTAGAGGACGGTGTGTGGAATACCTGAACAGTACCTTTGGGTGGACCTCTGAGAATTGACAATCCCAAGTGCTGGGGAAATCAGTACTGTCTAAAGGCACGAATGCAACAAGGGATGCATGCCATAGTTGGGGATAAGTGCATTACTCATGTCAGAGACGAGTCCTATAACATCTCTCACGCAATTCTAGAGATTCAGGAGCAGTTAGATAGTTTTAGGCAAGGGTCTGCCAGAGGAGAAGGGTGGCTCAACTGATTGCTAGGGGGATCGTGGGGCTTTTCTCTCCTTCATGGGCTAATCATTCTTGTCGTGATTATCACTGTGTGTTGTGTACTGTTAACCTGTTTAAACACTTGCTGCAAGGCTTTTGCTACCAAAATAGCTGCACTGTTTTCAGCCCCAATTTAATTGTATTATCATGGAATGATAAAAGGAGGGAATGAGATGGTAAAGGACTAGTCTATTCTGCTGGCATGTAAAAATTAAGAGGTCAAATTCAGTGCTGCCTTATAAGGTAACTAAGGGTCTTTGTGTCAAAATACCACTGTTGCTGGGCATGTGACTGTGGGGGTAGCTGAAAAATTGTTTCCTGCGTACGTGACAAAAAAGGTATTTAAAAACTGTATCTGTGTACTTGGGGGAGAGAGACAGCTGGTACGGGCCCCTGAGTGTGCCTAACGAGAACGAGTTCCTGTTTTTCTCTTCTCTTCTCCTCTCCTCTCCTCCTCCTCCTCTCTCTCTCTCTCTCCCTCCCTCCCTCCCTCTTCCTCTCCAGTAGCAAGCTACTAAATAAAAATGCAAACACGAGGAAATCTGCAGATGCTGGAAATTCAAGCAACACACTCAAAAGTTGCTGGTGAACGCAGCAAGCCGGGCAGCATCTCTAGGAAGAGGTACAGTCGACGTTTCAGTTAGTCCTGACGAAGGGTCTCAGCCCGAAACATCAATTATACCTCTTCCTAGAGATGCTGCCTGGCCTGCTGCGTTCACCAGCAACTTTTGTGTGTGTTGAATAAAAAGCTGTTGCTTTATCCTCCATAGTACTGTGTGTCCTTGCATCGGGTAATGTGTCCCTGCATCGGGTAATTAGAAGTAAGGTTTAACAGGTTGACACAACATGGCTCCTTATCTCTAGCCAAAGCGAAAACAGCAGGACCAATTGCTTTTACAGAAAACTTCTAAAATAAATTCATCTCACAGTATAGCAGTAGAAATTTTAACCAGGGTTTGAGTATATTACAAGTAATAGACCATAGAGGCAAACAAGCTGTCCATGATACTATGTCAATGTAATTGTACTTGAGGATTATACTTCTTCTGAACATTAGTGGGCAGGTCTCACGGCAAATAACAAGACCACCATTAAATGAGGTTCTTATACAACATCTTTAAATATAAACACATGATGTGTATGTCTATCACAAACTTCTATAAAAGTGAAGAGCAAGAGGATAAGATGTGAAAGAACAGGACCAATCAAGTGTGACAGTGGAAAAGTGTGTATGGAACTGGAGGAGATAGCAGAGGTACTTAATGAGTACTTTGCTTCAGTATTCACTACGGAAAAGTATCTTGGTGATTATAGGGATGACTTGCAGCAGACTGAAAAGCTTAAACATGTAGATATTAAGAAAGAGGATGTGCTGGAGCTTTTGGAAAGCATCAAGTTGATAAGTCACTGGGACCGAACGAGATGTACCCCAAGCTACTGTGGGAGGCGAGGGAGGAGATTGCCGAGCCTCTGGCATGATCTTTGCATCATCAATGAGGACAAGAGAGGTTCTGGAGGATTGGAGAGTTGCGGATGTTGTTCCCTTATTCAAGAAAGGGAGTAGAGATAGCCCAGGAAATTATAGATCAGTGAGTCTTACTTCAGTGGTTGGTAAGTTGATGAAGAAGATCCTGAGAGGCAGGATTTTTGAACATTTGGAGAGGCATAATATGATTACGAATAGTCAGCATGGCTTTGTCAAATGCAGGTTGTGCCTTACGAGGCTGGTTGAATTTTTTGAGAGGTGACCTGATAGAGGTATATAAGATGATGAGAGGCATTGATTGTGTGGATAGCCAGAGGCTTTTTCCCAGGAATGCTAGCTGGGGAGTAGGTACAGAGGAGATGTCAGGAGTAAGTTTTTTACGTATAGAGTGGTGAGTGCTTGGAATCAGTTGCCGGTGATGGTGGTAGAGGTGGATACAATAGGGTCTTTTAAGAGACTCCTGGACAGGTTTTTGGAGCTCAGAAAAATAGAGGGTTATGGGTAACCCTAGGTAATTTCTAAAGTAAGTACATGTTTGGCACAGCATTGCGGGCCAAAGGGCCTGTATTGTACAGTAGGTTTTCTGTTTCTACGAGTAGTGCAGAGTATATTGACTGCCTGTATCACAGCCTGGTATGGAAGCACCTATCCCTTTAAATGAAAAATCATACAAGAAATAGTGCATATGGCCCGATCCATAATGAATAAAGCCCTCCAAACCATTGAGCACATCTATACAGAGCAGAATAGCAGCATCCATGTATAGGGACCCTCAGCACCTAAGCCATGCTGTCTTCTCGCTATTGCCATCATCAGGAAGATGGTACAGGAACCTCAAGAATCACACCACCAGGTCAGGAACAGTTATTACCCCTCAACCATCAGGCTCTTAAACCAAAGGGGATAACTTCCCAACAGTTCATCATTGAAAATGTTCCCACAGCCTATGGACTCAAGGAATCATCACATGACCTTCACCATATTTATTGTTTGTTTATTTATTATTATTATTTCTTTCATTTCGTATTTGCAGTTCATCTTTTGCACACTGGTTGAAAGCCCAAGCTGATGTAGTCTTTCATTGATTATGGTTATTATCCTATTGATTAAGTGAGTATGCCACAAGAAAATGAGTCTCAACATTGTATATGGTGATGTATATGTACATTGCTAATAAAATCACTTTGAACTTTGAACTTCAACTTTATCTATTCACATTATTTTGGTCAAGTCCTGAAATAGTTTCTTAAACAGAATGCACAGCAATCAATTTAGTATTCCCACAAATTTTGATACCAGTGTCCCCCGCTTTTCGAACGTTCGCTTTACGAAACCTCACTGTTACGAAAGACCTACATTAGTACCCTGTTTTCGCTTTCAGAAGGTGTTTTCACTGTTATGAAAAAAATCAGCGCGCGCCCCGAACAGCCGCTCTCCCCCGGATTCGGAACGGCATTGCTTAAACACGTTGCATTGAGCAGCCATTAGCAAGATGAGTTCTGAGGTGTTGGAAAAGCCTAAAAAGCCCGTAAGGGTGTTACATTTAGCGTAAAACTAGACATAATTAAGCATTTTGATTGTGGTGAACGAAGTAAGGACAACGTGAGTTTGGTTTGTGGAAGCTGATGAAGATGATGTTGAAGAGTTTTTGGCATTCCATGACCAAGAACTGATAGATGAAGAGCTGATGCAATCGGAAGAGGAAAGGATAACAATCAAAACCAAATGCAGTAGTGAAATGAACGTGAAGCCACTGCGTGAGATTTTCGCTGCAATGATAAAGTACAACTTTAATTTTGAAAGGGTACGTCGGTTTACGGGACATTTGCAAGATGGTTTCAGTCCTTACAAAGAACTGTATGATAGAAAAATGCGCGAGGCTCAACAGTCAAGCAAGCCTTCTACATCAGTCACAGCAGATGACGAACCTCGAACTTCGACATCGAGGCCGGCAGTGATAGGAGTAGATGAGCCACCTGCTCTAATGGAAACAGATGACGAAATGACATGTATATGTCGGCCCAGATCAGAGGTGATGCAATCGGCAATCGGCACTGATCTGAGCCGACAATTACGTGTCGGGTGGCATCTAATTAATTAGCATGTTTATTTCGGCTTTTTTCTTAAAGATGTGCTGTGTACCTCCTGGCTACCGCTGGACTCCTGCGTGCTTCTCGGCAATGTATTGCTCAGCGGCCCGGAGGGTGGGGGCCACTGCACCACCCAAACTCCAACAACTCAGTCTAACACGCCATCATCAGTGTGCTCGGCGCTGTCCCGATTCCCGTAAGTGATACTACACTGTACATACATTATTTCTACTTTATATAGGCTGTGCATTTTTACGTGCTATTTGCTATGATTTGGCAGCTTCATAGCTTGAAGGTTACTGGAGAGCGTTTGTGCCGTGTTTCTGTGGAGAGCGCTTGTGTGAGATTTTCTGCTGACGGCGCTTCCGTGAGATTTTCGCTTCGGCGAACAGTGCCGGCAATGATTGTGGAAAAATATTTCTACTTTATATAGGCTGTGTATTAATCACATCATTCCTGCTTTTACTGTATGTTACTGTTATTTTGGGTTTTATGTGTTATTTGGCATGATTTGGTAGGTTATTTTTGGGTCTACGAATGCTCACAAAATTTTCCCATATAAATAAATGGTAATTGCTTCTTCGCTTTACAACATTTCGGCTTACGAACATTTCATAGGAATGCTCTACTTTCGGATGGCGGGGGAAACCTGTATTTAGACAATCTGAAAATGTTTATTCTGAATAATATCCTTAATTGCAATAATTAAAATTAGCAATTTCTAAAGAGAAGTATTTTAATAATGATTTCAAAACCCTGTTTACAACATTCTGTATGCCACTATAAACCTTACATTAAAATCTAATTACAATTACTTTATCAACCAATTATTAACTCACTTAATAGACTATTATGATACAAGATAATACCACATATTGACTTTTTAACACTGGGACAGAATCATCACATACAAACTATCTAAAGAGTGGTAAACAGTTTGTTAGCCTTAAAAGAAAAAAGCTACTTTGAATTATCTTCAAAAAGCGGGCCTTAACAGCCATGATTTATTCATTTCACTATTCAACACTTTACAAATCAGCAGCACCCACTCCTCATTCCCTGCTCCTTCTCCACAATTCACTCCACCTTTCACCCCACCTCACCTTTCCCTACCTACTCAACCTACAGCGCTCTGCCTCATGTTCCTCCCTCTGCTCCACTTCACCCAGTCCACCACACTCTTCTCCATGTATTCCTTCCGTCCCATCCCTCTCTGTCGCCAATATCCGCTTATCTTCCTCTACCAACCTATTCCTCCCTCTTCTCCCATTGCACAACATTGTTCTTAAAAACCTTCATCCCCATCCTCGAGCAACTACAACCACCTCATCTTCTCCTGAACCCCTCTTTCCCCTTTTACACTCCTACCTTCTCCTCCTCCTGACACACAATAACCTTTCTATCCTCATCCATAACCTCTCATCCCGGCTTCTTCCAATACCCGACTCATCCCAACCAACTTCCCTCTGCCTCTTCTGATCCACTTCAACACCACTCACCTCCTGCCAAAACCTCCAATCCACATCCTTTCTTTCCATATCTCTAACCTCCTCCCCCTCAGTCCTGAAGCTTCCAATGCCTCTTATCCCGTTTCAAACCTATCCTTCCCAAATCCCTATCTCCCCCTTGCCAACTTGTCTCCAAGCCCCTTTCCCACTCTGACTCCCTTCACCCTCATTCACTCTAACCCTCTTTCCCCCTCCAATCTAGTTCCTCACCACTAAACCTTACCACTATGATACCCTTACCATTTCATTATTCATCACATGCCACATCCTTGTTCCCTCCCAAAAAACCTCCCTCCCTTCCCCTTCTTTCTCAAACTCATTTCCCTCCCCTCTCGAACGCACGGCCGTAAAGCATTTTCCAATCAAGTTTCAATTAATTTCACCAACTATTCCTCACCCTCTTTCCACAAAGGCTCGGCTTTGGGAACCGCTGCTGATATCACACAAACATGCAACCCAGATTGCCCGCCCCGGAGACAGAGTAAGTAAACCCTTCTCGAGCAGGAAAACATGTATGTCACGAAGTCTTTCGGCCTGAAGCATCGACTGTACTCTTTTCCGTAGATGCTGTCTGGCCTAATGAGTTCCTCCAGCATTTTGTGTGTTGCACAAGTCAACCTATCTGTACAGCAAAACTTTTATCCCCTCCTACTTCAAATACAAAATCTCGACACCACCAGAAAACAGAGACAAAACCGTCTTCAGGCAATAAGGGGTGTGTAATCCACAATTAGTCCGAAGGCTTATTTAAAAGCTACAAATATAAAATTAGTACTTCTTGTTGCGGGCGGCTACATGCCGCTTATGGTATCTGACTTCCGTCTGTTTTTAGTCGGAACCCGGGAAAAAAATTACCTTGCTTTTTTAAAAATTAAGGTAAATAAAAGCTGGCTTTATAAAAAATAAAATGTGCAAGTGGTCGCGCATCAAGTAAATGGGCCGGGCGATTGCGCTGCCTCCTACCTAGCTGGTAAAAGCCGCCTGTTGTGGTCTGCGCAATGGTTTTGCTTGGAGTTTTACTTTTATTTTTCTTGCTGGGTTAAATGTGTAGTTTTTTTCTCTCTCAGCTCCTCGGTTGAGCCCTCGGCCCTGCTCATGCTGACGCAGTCCTGCCGCTTCCCTCCACTTCCTCTCCTTAGTGCTGGGTTACTTAATGCCTCAGGGCCACTCAACCGGCGTCCCCAAATCCACGACAAATCAGTGTTTCATCCGAAAGCAACGATACATGTCACCCCACTAGGAATAGGGTTCCCCTGGTCCTCACCTACCACCCCACCAGCCCCCGGGTCCAACATATTATTCTCCGTAACTTCCGCCACCTCCAACGGGATCCCACCACTAAGCACATCTTTCCCTCCCCCCCCCGCATTGCAGGGATTGCTTCCTACGCGACTCCCTTGTCCATTCATCCCCCCATCCCTCCCCACTGATCTCCCTCCTGGCACTTACCCTGGTAAGCAGAACAAGTGCTACACAGGCCCCTACACTTCCTCCCTTACCAGCATTCAGGGCCCCAAACAGTCCTCCCAGGTGAGGCAACACTTCACCTGTGAGTCGGCTGGGGTGATATACTGCGTCCGGTGCTCCCAATGTGGCTTTTTATATATTGGTGAGACCCGACGCAGACTGGGAGACCGCTTTGCTGAACATCTACGCTCTGTCCGCCAGAGAAAGCAGGATCTCCCAGTGGCCACACATTTTAATTCCACATCCCATTCCCATTCTGACATGTCTATCCACGGCCTCCTCTACTGTAAAGATGAAGCCACACTCAGGTTGGAGGAACAACACCTTATATTCCGTAGGGTAGCCTCCAACCTGATGGTGTGAACATCGGCTTCTCTAACTTCCGCTAATGCCCCACCTCCCCCTCGTACCCCATCTGTTACTCATTTTTATGCACACATTCTTTCTCTCACTCTCCTTTTTCTCCCTCTGTCCCTCTGAATATACCTCTTGCCCATCCTCTGGGTTCCCCCCCCCTTGTCTTTCTTCCCGGACCTCCTGTCCCATGATCCTCTCATATCCCTTTTCCCTATCACCTGTCCAGCTCTCGGCTCTATCCCTCCCCCTCCTGTCTTCTCCTATCATTTTGGATCTCCCCCTCCCCCTCCTACTTTCAAATCCCTTACTAGCTCTTCCTTCAGTTAGTCCTGACGAAGGGTCTCGGCCTGAAACGTCGACTGCACCTCTTCCTACAGATGCTGCCTGGCCTGCTGCGTTCACCAGCAACTTTGATGTGTGTTGCTTGAATTTCCAGCATCTGCAGAATTCCTGTTGTTTGCGTTCTCAAAATTGTCGCTTGTGTAGATTCAATAATCATAGTACTTAGACCCGCCCATAAAAATACATTTACGAGACACAATAAAATGACATCGACAAGGAAAAGATGATAGGATATACGGCTGTCAGTTGGATGACGTCTGTAGACAGGATGTGTAGTTTTAGGGCGCGCGGTGACGAGGAGGGTGATTGACGTAAAAGTCGGCGAAGGGAAAAATGGCGGTGGTGGTGTTAGATGAGTTTCAGCGCGCCCAATCCTTGATCAGCACTGACCGTAACGCGTCTATAGACATCCTGCACAGTATCGGTAAGTGAGTTGCGGTGATAGATGTGGTCATTGGAGGGATAACGGGTAGAAAGGTGCCTGGTCGAGCAGCTAATGCTGCTGACTCACTGTTAGTGCTACCTGGGCCTAATCGGCACTTACCGTCCTTCTCTCACTGCCTGAATGTCGGTTGACGGATATACCGACCAATACAGAACTCGCACAGAGCAATCGGGCTCCTAATAAAATGCGAGGCGGTGTGTGCAGGAGCATTAGCGCCAATCCGTTAAATGAAATTACTATAGGGGGAGAGGTTTGAAACTGCTCGACAACCCGGAGCATACAATTCAACCAGGTTTCCTTTAAGGTTCTGTTGCTAATGCAACAACTTCATCTGGATTCCGCTTAATTGGGCCATCGGTTAATAGGTGCAGCCATTTTTTTTTTCGCGAACAGCTCTTAAAGAACAAATACAGATCGGAAAAAATAGCCGTGCTTTCCTTCATTTGTTTGGGAGACAGTCACGTGCACTTGTGTGGTTGTTAGACGCTAACTACAACATGCTTAGAGTGAACAGTTCCATTTGCTGCTTATTCTTGCGTTAAGTTATCCATTTGAGTCGACGGATGCCAATTCAAAAACAAGATTTTTTTTTGTTTTTTTAGAACCTTGCCAGATGTCACGCCGATAGTTGTTATGACACATTTGTTCTCTATCTTTTAAATACTTATTCAGAATTATAGTATTTCGTATACTGTTTGGAATGTCACAGGGGTGCATGTATACTCATTTGGGGAACTACATAGTACTGCAAGGGTATGCTTGACTATGTGTGGAAAAAACATTTGGAAACTAGGCCCAAAAGTGACAATTGAGCAAGGTATATTTAACTCTGAAACTAGCTAATTGGAGCAGCTGCTTAATGGGCCAAATTGTGCTGGTCCTGATGTGTCCCTATTAACTAGAATCCACTGTACTCAAACTGGGAATTTGAAATGTATTGTTTTGGAGGAAAAAAAAACCTATATATACATATCAGTATTGTCAATGTACTGATTTAATTATTTTGGAAATAACTTAAAGTTGAGACACAGTCAGAATCTTTGTCTCATAAAATGCAAATAAGTAGTCGGGATTCAGTTTTTCCTGTCTCCTAGAATGCAAATATAAAAAATGTTTGAAATCAAAATATGATTGGCAAAATGCAAATAATTTGACTACAGCTCTGTCTTTAATACCATCATTCCAAATAAACTGATTCCTAAGTTCCGGAACCTGGGCTTTAGCACTCAGATCTGCAGCTAGATCTTCAACTTCCTCACAGACAGGACCCAGGCTGTAAAAATAGGGGACAAGCTCTCCTCTACAATCACTCTGAGCACCGGTGCCCCACAAGGCTGTGTACTCAGTCCCCTGCTGTACTCACTGTACACCCATGATTGTGTAGCCAAATGTCTATCAAACTCAATATGTAAGTTTGCTGATGACACAACAATTGTAGGCCGTATCTCAGGTAATGATGAGTTTGAGTATGGAGAGGAAATTAAGAACCTGGTGGCATGGTGCGAAGACAATAACCTATCCCTCAATGTCAGCAAGATGAAGGAATTGGTTGTTGACTTCAGAAGGAGTAGCAGACTGCACGACCCAATTTACATTGGTGGTGCGCAAGTGGAACAGGTCAAAAGCTTTAAGTTCCTCGGGGTCAATATCACAAATGACCTGACTTGGTCCAAGCAAGCAGAGTTCACAGCTAAGAAGGCCCACCAGCACCTTTATTTCCTGAGAAAACTAAAGAAATTTGGCCTGTCCTCTAAAACCCTCACTAATTTTTATAGGTGCACAGTAGAAAGCATTCTTCTAGGGTACATCACAACCTGGTATGGAAGTTGTCCTGTCCAAGACCGAAAGAAGCTGCAGAAGATCGTGAACACGGCGCAGCACATCACACAAACCAATCTTCCGTCCTTGGACTCACTTTATACCGCACGCTGTTGGAGCAGTGCTGCCAGGATAATCAAGGACACGACCCACCCAACCAACACACTTTTCGTCCCTCTTCCCTTCAGGAGAAGGCTCAGGAGCTTGAAGACTCGTAGGGCGAAGGGAAGTGGGTGTCGGTTACATCTTAGGGGGAGGGACCAGGCTGTGGGTCTCCTCTAACTTTGGCTTCTACTTCAGATAGGCATTAAGATTTGACTTCCTTTTCTTAAGTTTCCTCTCGTGTAGCAGGAAATTATGTCGGGAATGTCTCTCTCTGCCTTGTTGCTGTGCTCTCAGTCAAGGTAATTACAGGTGTCCCCCGCTTTGGAACGTTTGCTTTACGAAATCTCACTGTTATGAAAGACCTACATTAGTTACCTATTTTTGCTAACAGAAGGTGTTTTCACTGTTACGAAAAAAGGCAGCACGTGAAAAAAAGCGGCTGCTCTCCCCCGGATTCGGAATGGCATTCTTGCCGGCATTGCTTAAACACCTGCCTGTGAACAGCCGTTTGCAAGATGAGTTCTACGGTATTGGAAAAGCCTGAAAGACCTCGTAAGGGTGTTACACTTAGCGTAAAACTAGACATAATTAAGCGTTTCGATCACGGTGAACGAAGTAAGGACAAAGTGAGTTTGGCTTGTGGAAGTTGATGAAGATGATGTTGAAGAGGTTTTGGCATCCCATGACTAAGAACCGATAGATGAAGAGCTGATGCTATTGGAAGAGGAAAGGATAACAATCGAAACCGAACACAGTAGCGAAAGTGAAGTCATCCTGGAACTGAAAGTGAAGCAACTGCGTGAGATTTTCGCTGCAATGATAAAGTACGACTTTAGTTTTGAAAGGGTATGTCGGTTTAGGGCATATTTGCAACATGGTTTGAGTGCTTACAAAGAACTGTATGATCTAAAAATGTGCGAGGCTAAGCAGTCAAATAAGCCTTCCACATCAGCCATAGCAGACGACGAACCTCAACCTTCGACATCGAGGCGGGCAGCCATAGAAGAAGATAACCTGCCTGCCCTGATCGACGATGAGGGTGACACCACAGTGTCCCACCACCCCAACCCCTGGGCCCCAGACAGATACCAATTCGCGGAGAATGAAGCGGTAGCTGGAACGCACTCAGCACATTTTTAAGAAAAAAAGCCGAAATAAACAAGCTAATTAATTAGGTGCCGCGTGGCATTGTTAATGTTGGCCCAGATCAGAGGTGATTGCCGATTGCTTCGCCTCTGATCTGGGCCGACATACGTGCCGGGTGGCACCTAATTAATTAGCATGTTTATTTCGGCTTTTTTCTTAAAGTTGTGCTGTGTGCCTCCCGGCCACCGCTGTACCCCTGCGTTCTTCGAGGATCGGTATCGGTTTGCTGCCTGGAGGGTGGGGGCCACTGCACCACCCCATCCTCCGACGACTCAGCCTAACACACCATCATCAGTGTGCTCGATGTCTTCACGATTCCCGTAAGTGATACTACACTGTACATACATTATTTCTACTTTATATAGGCTGTGTATTTTTACGTGTTATTTGGTATGATTTGGCAGCTTCAGAGCTTAAAGGTTACTGGAGAGCGCTTGCGCCGTGTTTCTGTAGAGAGCGCTTGCGTGAGATTTTCGCTACGGAGAACAGTGCGGGCAATTATTGTAGAGAAGTATTTCTACTTCATATAGGCTGTGTATTTATTATATCATTCCTGCTTTTACCATATGTTACTGTTATTTTAGGTTTTATGTGTTATTTGGCATGATTTTGTAGGTTATTTTTGGGTCTGCGAATGCTCACAAATTTTTCCCATATAAGTAAATAGTAATTACTTCTTTGCTTTACGACGTTCTGGGTTAAGAACCGTTTCATAGGAACATTCTGCCTTCGGATGACAGGGGAAACCTGTGTCAATAAACTGGTCCATGATTTGTGTGTTCGTGGTGATGCTACTGCTGAGGAACTTCATGGTGAGATTTCCCTTCTCCATCTTTGTCTTCAGATTCACCCAGGATGTGTTACTCTGCTAATTATAGAATCTCTTCATTATTAAAGTTCTCAACATGAAAATGCAGTGACTCTTCAATGTTACTAGCATTAACATCCTCTAAACCCACTTCATTGTCCAGTTCAATGATGTTTTGGATGGCTGGTTCTGCCTGAAATCCTAGGATGCTGTTGCGTGCTTGTGGCCATAGCTTCTTCCACATTCCATTCATGCAGTTTCAAATTACTTCATCCCAGGCTCTCTGATATTGTCTACAGCTTTTGTAGACGAGGCAGGGCATGAAGTAATACCTGATTGGGTGTGAGTGGCTCAGACCTTTCATTGGCTGATTAAATGTTTACTGTAATGATGTATGCTCTTGAGAAGTTTTAAATGTTGGAATTAATTTTTGTCAATAAAAAAGATCAATAAAAAATTGCATAACTGCATTGTAAGGAATCAGCGCTGTGTGGGTTCTGTTTATAGATAAGTTTTAGAATAAGCTGCGATTTAACCAATAAGGGAGCCCAAAAAGAATGCCTGCTTGTCATGAAAAATAAAGACTTCAATAATCACCAGCTTCATTGTCTCTCCAGTGGCTTAGAGCATAGTCATAGCTGAGCTTGACTATTGTCTCTATATTAAAATGAATAGTGGTCTGTGGAGTCTGAGTATTGGGGGGGAAAGCATCAGTTTACAAGGAGATATTTAGAAAGGGGAAAATAAATTCACATAAGGACCGTAGAGAAGCTTGAGAAGAAAAGGGCTTCAATAGTTAGAGAAGCATCAGGAGATTCTGTGGCTGTGAAAGGCACCCAGATGGTATGTTGCCTCCCAAGTGGCAGATTCATGGACATTTTAGATTGGATCCATGGTATTCTACAAGGGAAGACTGAGCAGCGGCAGTTGTACATATTTATACCAATGACATAGGTAGCGAGAGTGAAGAGATCCTGAAGAGTCCATATAGGGAGATAGGTAGAAAACTGAAAAACAGTACTCCAGAGGTACTAGATTACCTATTCTGCCATGCACCAGTGAAGGTAAGAAAGGAGTGATATAGGAAGTGAATACGTGCCTAAGCTATTAGTTCAGCGGACAGATTTCAGATTTCTGGATTACTAGGATCTCTTCTGTGGAATATATAATCAGAAGAAAAAGGACAGGTACACTTAAACTTGAGCTAGACCAAATCCTTGCAGGTGCATTTGTTAGAGCTGTGGGGAAGGGTTTAAATTAATCTGAAGAGGTATGGGAACTGGAGTGATAGGGCTGACTATGGGGTAGTTGGTACACAAATTAATGCAGAATGTAGTGAGATTATGAGGAAAGAAAAGGAGGTTGGTATGGCAAAATTGTAGTTAGTGGAATGAGTTAAATTGTCTTTAAATACTAGGGGAGTGGCTATCGGAATGCTGGAAAATGCTCCTGGAGAAGTACTAATTGGTTACAAAGAAATGGTGGATACATTCAATAAGCATTTTGCATCATACTTTGCTTACAAAGTCACCAGTAATATGCCAGAAATTTGAGAGTGCCTGGGGGCAGAAGTGAATATAGTTAATGTTTGAGTTGAGCCTAGCCATATAGTCATAAGTATGGCCATATAGTCATGGTTGGCTCTTGGTGACTAGTGATGTTCTACAGTGATTTCTGTTGTGTTGCAACTGTTTTGTTTTCAAGTTATATGTTAATATCTTGGTTAGAGAAAGAGAAGCAGAATAAACAGTGTAAAGGTACTAAGGTAGAAGGGCTGAAATGTGTGTACCTCAATGAAAGAAGCATCAGGAACAAAGGTGATGAACTGCGAGCTTGGATACATACATGGAATTATGATGTACTGGCCATTACAGAGACTTGGCTGGCACCAGGGCAGGAATGGATTCTCAATATTCCTGGGTTTTAGTGCTTTAATAGAGATGGAGGAGGTAAGGGGAGGAGGGGTGGCATTACTGGTCAAGGATACTATTACAGCTACAGAAAGTGTGGGTAATGTAGCAGGATACTCTTTTGAGTCAGTATGGGTGGAAGTCAGGAACAGGAAGGGAGCAGTTACTCTACTGGGGGTATTCTATAGGCCCCCTGCTAGCAGCAGAGTTACAGAGGAGCAGATTGGGAGGCAGATTTTGGAAAGGTGCAAAAATAACAGAGTTGTTATCATGGGTGACTTTAACTTACCTAATATTGATTGGCACCTGATTAGTTCCGGGGTTTAGATGGGGCAGAGTTTGTTGAGTGTGTCCAGGACGGATTCCTGTCACAGAATGTGGGCAGGCCGACTAGGGGGAATGCCATACTAGATCCAATACTAGGTAATGAACCGGGTCAGGTCACAGATCTCTCAGTGGGTGAGCATCTGGGGGACAGTGACCACCGCTCCCTGGCCTTTAGCATTATCATGGAAAAGGATAGAGTCGGAGAGGATAGGAACATTTTTAATTGGGGAAAGGCACATTATGAGGCTATAAGGCTAGAACTTGAGGGTGTGAATTGGGATGATGTTTTTGCAGGGAAATGTACTATGGGCATGTGGTCGATGTTTAGAGATCTCTTGCAGGATGTTAGGGATAAATTTGTCCCGGTGGGGAAGATAAAGAATGGTAGGGTGAAGGAACCATGGGTGACAAGTGAGGGGAAAATCTAGTCAGGTGGAAGAAGGCAGCATACATGGGGTTTAGGATGCAAGGAACAGATGGGTCTATTGAGGAATATAGGGAAGCAAGAAAGGAGCTTAAGAAGGGGCTGAGAAGAGCAAGAAGGGGGCATGAGAAGGCCTTGGTGAGTAGGGTAAAGGAAAACCCCAAGGCATTCTTCAATTATGTGAAGAACAAAAGGATGACAGGAGTGAAGGTAGGACCGATTAGAGATACAGGTGGAAAGATGTGCCTGGAGGCTGTGGAAGTGACCGAAGTCCTCAGTGAATACTTCTCTTTGGTATTCACCAATGAGAGGGAACTTGATGATGGTGAGGACAATATGAGTGAAGTTGATGTTCTGGAGCATGTAGATATTAAGGGAGAGGAGGTGTTGGAGTTGTTAAAATACATTAGGACGGATAAGTCTCTGGGGCCTGATGGAATATTCCCCCAGGCTGCTCCATGAGGCAAGGGAGGAGATTGCTGAGCCTCTGGCTAGGATCTTTATGTCCTCGTTGTCCACGGGAAAGGTATCGGAGTATTGGAGGGAGGCGAATATTGTCCCCTTGTTCAAAAAAGGTGGTAGGGATAGTCCGGGTAATTATAGACCTGTGAGCCTTACGTCTGTGGTGGGAAAGCTGTTGGAAAAGATTCTTAGAGATAGGATTTATGGGCATTTAGAGAATCATGGTCTGATCAGGGACAGTCAGCATGGCTTTGTGAAGGGCAGATCGTGTCTAACAAGCCTGACAGAGTTCTTTGAGGAGGTGACCAGGCATATAGATGAGGGTAGTGCAGTGGATGTGATCTGTATGGAGTTTAGTAAGGCATTTGACAAGGTTCCACATGGTAGGCTTATTCAGAAGGTCAGAAGGCATGGGATCCAGGGAAGTTTGGCCAGGTGGATTCAGAATTGGCTTGCCTGCAGAAGGCAGAGGGTCGTGGTGGAGGGAGTACATTCAGATTGGAGGATTGTGACTAGTGGTGTCCCACAAGGATCTATTCTGGGACCTCTACTTTTTGTGATTTTTATTAACGACCTGGATGTGGGGGTAGAGGGGTGGGTTGGCAAGTTTGCAGACGACACAGAGGTTGTTGGTGTTGTAGATAGTGTAGAGGATTGTTGAAGATTGCAGAGAGACATTGATAGGATGCAGAAGTGGGCTGAGAAGTGGCAGATGGGGTTCAACCTGGAGAAGTGTGAGGTGATACACTTTGGAAGGACACACTCCAAGGCAGAGTTCAAAGTAAATGGCAGGATACCTGGTAGTGTGGAGGAGCAGAGGGATCTGGGGGTACATGTCCACAGATCCCTGAAAGTTGTCTCATAGGTGGATAGGGTAGTTAAGAAAGCTTATGGGGTGTTAACTTTCATATTTTGAGTGATAGAGTTTAAGAGTTGCGAGGTAATGATACAGCTCTATAAAACTGTGGTTAGGCCACACTTGGAGTACTGTGACCAGTTCTGGTCTCCTCACTATAGGAAGGATGTGGACGCATTGGAAAGGGTACAGAGGAGATTTATCAGGATGCTGCCTGGTTTAGAGAGTATGCATTATGATCAGAGATTAAGGGAGCTAGGGCTTTACTCTTTGGAGAGAAGGAGGATGAGAGGAGACATGATAGAGATAATAAGATAATACAAGATAATAAGAGGAATAGATAGAGTGGATAGCCAGCGCCTCTTCCCCAATACAAAAGGACATAGCTTTAAGGTAAGGGGTGGGAAGTTCAAGGGGGATATTAGAGGAAGGTTTTTTACTCAGAGAGTGGTTGGTGCGTGGAATGCACTGCTTGAGTCAGTGGTGGAGGCAGATACATTAGTGAAGTTTAAGAGACTACTAGATAGATATGTGGAGGAATTTAAGGTGGGGGGTTATATGGGAGGCAGGGTTTGAGGGTGGGCTCAGCATTGTGGGCCGAAGGGCCTGTAATGTGCTGTACTATTCTATGTTCTGTGTTAATGGAATTGATGACTTTGTAGCCAATTTTGTATACAAAACAAAGATAGGTGGAAGGCAGTCAGGAGAATGGGTGCACCAGTGCTGATTGTCAGCAGGTTATTTATGTTATTTCTGCTCTGCACAGACTGGCATTCTGGTGAGGAATTAGAGGTACAGAGGTCCAGGTTTTGGAGCTTTTCAATCAAATCTGATTATGTAGGAATTATTGTGTAGTATTAGTGGCGTGACTTCAGAGAACTGGGAAGAAGGCTGAAAAGCAGGACTTCCAGGGTGGTTATCTCCGGTTTGCTTCCAGTTCCTCGCGCTGGAGGGGGCAAGGACAGGGAGATAATGGATCTGAATGTGTGGCTGAGGAACTGGTGCAGGAAGCAAGGATTTACATTCTTGAACCATGGGTATGTTTCGGGGTAAGGATGAATTGTACAAAAGGGACGGGGGACCAGCATTCTGGCAGGCAGGTTTGCCACTGCAACACGGGTGTGTTTAAACTAAGTAGTGCGGGGGAGGGGACAATCTGGAAACATAAGGATGGCGATAAAGAGAAAGTGAGAATAAGAAAAGTTAAGAAAGACAGCAGAATCAACGGAGCAGAAAGCTCAAGAAGGGATTGTACAGTATGGCCAAGTGAAATAGGAATTGATATGGGAGATGAGGGGAGTAATGAATTAAAAGTATTGTATATGAACACACGGAGTATAAGAAATAAAGTGGACGAGCTTGAGACACAGTTGGAAATTGGTAAGTATGATATTGTGGGAATAACAGAGACAGGGCTTCAAATGGACAGGCCTAGGAAATGAATATTCAAGGCTATACGTCCTATCGAAAGGACAGACTGATGGGCAGAGGGGGTGGGGTGGCTCTGTTGGTGAGGAATGATATTCAGTCCCTTGCAAGGGGGGACATAGAATCAGGAGACGCAGAGTCAGTAGGAATGGAACTGAGAAATTCTAAGGGTAGAAAGACCCTAATGGGAGTTATCTACAGGCCTCCGAGCAGTAGTCTGGATGTAGGGTGTAAGTTGAATCAAGAGTTAAAATTCGCATGTCATAAAGATAATGCTACAGTTGTTATGGGGGACTTCAACATGCAGGTAGACTGGAGGAATCAGGTTGGTACTGGACCCCAAGAAAGGGAGTTTGTGGAGTCCCTCCGAGATGGATTCTTAGAACAGCTTGTACTGGAACCTACCAGAGAGAACGCAATTCTAGATTTAGTGTTGTTCAATGAACCGGATTTGATCAGGGACCTCGAGGTAAAGGAGCCATTAGGAGGTAGTGACCATAATATGATAAGTTTTAATCTACAATTTGAGTGGGAGAAGGGAAACTCGGAAGTGTCAGTACTACAGTTGAACAAAGGGAACTATGGTGCTATGAGGGAGGAGCTGGCCAAAGTTCAATGGAACAATACCCTAGCAGGGATAACAGTGGAACAGCAATGGCAAACGTTTCTGGGAATAATGTAGAAGGTGCAGGATCAGTTCGTTCCAAAGAGGAAGAAAGATCCTAAGGGGAGTAAGGGGAGGTCGTGGCTGACAAGGGCAGTAATGGACAGTATAAAAATAAAAGAGAAGAAGTATAACATAGCAAAGACGAGTGGGAAGCCGGCGGATTGGGAAACTTTTAAAGAGCAACAGAAGGTAACGAGAAAGACAATACGCGGAGAAAAAATGAGATACGAAGGTAAACTAGCCAAGAATATAAAGGAGGATAGTAAAAGCTTCTTTAGGTATGTGAAAAGGAAAAAAAATAGTTAAGACCAAAATTGGGCCCTTGAAGACAGAAGCGGGTGAATTTGTTATGGGGAACAAGGAAATGGCAGACAAGTTGAACAGGTACTTTGGATCTGTCTTCACTAGGGAAGACACAAACAATCTCCCAGATATAATAGTGGCCAAAGGACCTAGGGTAATGTGTGAACTGAAGGAAAGTTATATTAGGCAGAAAATGGAGTTGGATAGACTGTTGGGTCTGAAGGCTGATAAGTACCCAGGACCTGATGATCTGCATCCCAGGGTACTTAAGGAAGTGGCTTCAGAAATCGTGACGCATTGGTAATCATTTTCCAATGTTCTATAAATTCAGGATCAGTTCCTGTGGATTGGAAGGTGGCTAATGTTGTCCCTCTCTTCAAGAAGGGAGGAAGAGAGAAAATGGAATTATAGACCGGTTAGCCTGACGTGGAGGGTGGGAAAGATGCTGGAGTCAATGATAAAAGATGAAATTACGACACATCTGGATAGCAGTAACAGGACCAGTCCAAGTCAGCATGGATTTATGAAGGGGAAATCGTGCTTGACTAATCTTCTGGAATTTTTTGAGGATGTAACTATGAAAATGGACAAAGGAGAGCCAGTGGATGTAGTGTACCTGGACTTTCAGAAAGCCTTTGATAAAAGTCCCACGTAGGAGACTAGTGGGCAAAATTAGGGCGTATGGTATTGAGGGCAGAGTACTGACATGGATTGGAAGTTGACTGGCTGACAGAAAACAAAGAGTAGCGATTAACGGGTCCCTTTTAGAATGGCAGGCGGTGACCAGTGGGATACCACAGGGTTCAGTGCTGGGACCGCAGCTGTTTACAATATATATTAATGATTTAGTTGAGGGAATTAAAAGTAACATTAGCAAATTTGACGATCACACAAAGCTGGGTAGCAGTGTGAAATGTGAGGAGGATGTTATGAGAATGCAGGGTGACTTGGACAGGCTGGGTGAGTGGGCAGATGCATGGCAGATGCAGTTTAGTGTGGATAAATGTGAGGTTATCCACTTTGGTGGTAAGAACAGGAAGGCAGATTATCATCTAAATGGAGTCAAGTTATGAAAAGGGGAAGTACAACGAGATCTAGGTGTTCTTGTACATCAGTCACTGAAAGCAAGCATGCAGGTACAGCAGGCAGTGAAGAAAGCTAATGGCATGCTGGCCTTCATAACAAGGGGAATTGAGTATAAGAGCAAAGAGGTCCTTCTGCAGCTGTACAGGGCCCTGGTGAGACCACACCTGGAGTACTGTGTGCAGTTTTGGTCTCCAAATTTGAGGAAGTAGGTTCACTAAGTGGGAATTCCTGGGATGGCGGGTCTGTCATATGTTGAAAGATTGGAGCGACTGGGCTTGTATACTCTGGAATTTAGAAGGCTGAGAGGGGATTTTATTGAAACATATAAGATTATTAAGGGATTGGACACGCTGGAGGTAGGAAGCATGTTCCCACTGATGGGTGAGTCCAGAACCAGAGGCCACAGTTTAAGAATAAGGGGTAGGCCATTTAGAATGGAGTTGAGGAAAAACTTTTTCACCCGGAGAGTGGTGGATATATGGAATGCTCTGCCCCAGAAGGCTATGGAGGCCAAGTCTCTGGATGCTTTCAAGAAAGAGATGGCTAGAGCTCTTAAAGATAGCGGAATCAAAGGTTATGGGGATAAGGCAGGAACTGGATACTGATTGTGGATGATCAGCCATGATCACAGTGAATGTCCGTGCTGGGTCGAAGAGCTGAATGGCCTACTCCTGCACTTATTGTCTATTGTCTATTGCCTTTGAAGAATCATTAGATCCTGGAGTGTTTGTGGAGGACTGAACTTAGTTCAGTGTGTGAAGCCGTGAGACATAGTGTGTGTGTGACCTGTGTGAACTTAGCCCTCGTATCATTCCCAAAGAGACAGCTGTAAGTTGTTAATCTAAACAAGCTGAAGGCAGATTCTTTGGCCAAGGACAGACTCTGCACACTTTCACAGAACAGAGTACACACAGACTGGCAACTAATATTAACCCGTCATTTAGAAGAGTCCAAGAATAATTTCTTGTGTCCCCCGATTCCCTTCAAACTTTATCAGTAGTCTCCCTTCTTCAAGCTTAATACATTAATTTTAGATCAAACTCTTTCATCCTCCATCTGTATGTGAAATTCAATCATACTGTGATCACTCTTTCGAAGACTACAAGACTACAAGATCGTTAATCTTACCTGTGTAAACGTAACTTTGCTAGATGAAATAACGACAGCACAAAAAGATCGTTACTTATCTTTCCACTTGTTTATTTTTTTGAGCTCAGCCGGCGAGTGAACTTAGACCTGACATCAGGGAAGACCCTTTCTCATCTCCCCGGCGGTTCTACAAGTTCACTGCCCAATGTCAGAATTGTCAGAAGTTATAGGGCCACCGATACAAAGAACAATCAGTTTGATAACCATTCCGGTCAAGTCAATGGACTATTGATACAGAGAACAATCAGTTTGATAACTATTCTGGTCAGGTCAATGGACTATTGATACAAAGAACAATCAGTGTGATAACTATTCTGGTCAAGTCAATGGACTATTGGTACAAAAGTACAATCAGTTTGATAACTAATCTGGTCAAGTCAATGGACTATTGATACAAAGAACAATCAGTTTGATAACTATTCTGGTCAGGTCAATGGACTATTGATACAAAGAACAATCAGTTTGATAACCATTCTGGTCAAGTCAATGGACTATTGTTACAAAAGAACAATCAGTTTGATAACCATTCCGGTCAAGTCAGTGGACTATTGATACAGAGAACAATCAGTTTGATAACTATTCTGGTCAAGTCAATGGACTATTGATACAAAGAACAATCAGTTTGATAACTATTCTAGTCAAGTCAATGGACTATTGGTACAAAAGTACAATCAGTTTGATAACTATTCTGGTCAAGTCAATGGACTATTGATACAAAGAACAATCAGTTTGATAACTATTCCAGTCAAGTCGTCGGACTATTGATACAAAAGTACAATCAATTTGTTAGACACTCCTGTCACCTTAATTAAAGAAAAGAATGTCCTACCTGGTTTGCTGGAGCCACAACTTAATTACAAAGATAAGAACATCCGTCAAATTTATACTTTAATTAAGAAAGGAATGTTTTGTCTAATTTCCGCTTGGTACTGTTTTTGTCAAAATCAAAAGGTGTGAAAAGCCCAGAGACATCTCATGTGGATCTGGGTGAACTTTAATCATCTTGCTCCAGAGAAAGCAGCAGTGAGACATTATTCAAACACACTGCAGTCACAGACATAGTGCTTAATTCATTGTTTACAGAAACCTTGAGAATCCCCCATTCCCTTAAACTTTATCATTCCCTCCTTTTTATCATTAAATGATAACTTTTAAGAACAGATTGTTGCTTCTGCAACATGATACAAACATACCCAACTTGCTCCTCATTCTACTTGCTTAGCCTAGTAGGGACCGAAAAGTGTTAACATGGGGGCCTCCCGAAACAGGAGCAGGTCCCCTTAGGGTCATTAAAATCATCATTAACCAATGCATTTTTCAGTCCTTATCAGTTCCACCATGTTTACAGTCTGTTCGATGTATCCACTGGACCTGCCCTTCCACCTTCACTGCAGTAGGTGTTGTCAGTAGCACTTGGTATGGTCCTTCCCACCTCGGTTCCAGCTTCTGACGATCCCATTTCTTAATCAGAGCAAAATCTCCAGGTTCAATGGTGGGGTAGGCTGGGTGCCGTCATCTCGATTGCATGTCGTACCTGTGAATGCAAGCTTTGGAGAGTTTTAGTTAACTTGCATAAATATTTTCCCATCTCCTCCCCTAGGGTACGCATGTTCATCCTTTCAGGAAAGGGGCTTCCCTTCCTCCACCATCAACTCTGCTCTCAAACGCATCCCTCCCATTTCACGCACATCTGCTCTCATTCCATCCTCCTGCCACGTCACTAGGAATAGGGTTCCCTTTGTCCTCACCTACCACCCCACCAGCCTCAAGGTCCAACATACTATTCTCCGTAACTTCCGCCACCTCCAACGGGATCCCACCACTAAGCACATCTTTCCCTCCCCCCCCCGCTTTCTGCAGGGATCGCTCCGTATGTGACTCCCTTGTCCATTCATGCCCCCCATCCGTTACCACCGATCTCCCTCCTGGCACTTATCCTTGTAAGTCGAACAAGTGCTACACTTGCCCTTACACAAGTGGTCCCCAACCACCGGGCTGCAAAGCATGTGCTACCGGGCCACGAGGAAGAGTCAACTGCACCTTTCCTCATTCCCTGTCATGCATACTATTGAACTTGAATGCACGCGAGGTCATTACCCATGCAAGGACATCAGTAGGTCATTAACCTACAGCTACTCGATGAGTAAAAAACAAGAGTCGCTTGAAGAGTTTTTTTGGAAGAGGTGGTAGGAGACATAAAAGACTAATGATGATGATAATGCAGAGACAGCTGAGGCCGAGACTGCAAAAAGAAAGCTTCCCTCAACAGAAAATACGATGAGTCTTACATAAAATATGGTTTTATTGCTACCGGTGACTCGCACACTTCACGCCTCCTCTGTGTGATATGTGGAGACAAGCTGTCTAGTGAGGCATTGAAGCCCTCAAAACTGCTTTGGCACCTTGAGTCGAAGCACCCTGCACTTAAAGACAAACCCGTTGAGTGTTCTGAGCGGAAGAAAAACGTGAGCAAGGGGAACAGAAGCAAGAGCTGAGAGCCACCATCTCCACAAATGCTGCTGCTCTGAGAGCGTCGTAGTTATACTTAGTGGCTAGCCGTATTGCTAAGGCTAGGAAGTCTTTCACTGTTGGTGAAGAATTGATTCTGTCTGCTGCCAAGGACATGAACTGTTGGGAGAAGCTGCAGCTAACAAGATGGCACAGGTTTCTCTTACAGTTTCAAGGAGAATCGATGACATAGTGGAGGACATCGAAGCACAGCTGTTGGAACGGCTTAACGAGTCTGGTTTCACTACCTGAGTCAAAGGGGTTGCTCCTGAATGCCAGTCTACACACTGTGTCACACACAGGGAAATGCTGGCTAGCTGAGAAATGTCATCTGATCGTAACAGCATTTTGAGTGACGTTCTTGAAGTTATCAGTCACATCAAAGCAAAAGCCCTTAACTCACATCTGTTTGAGCAGCTTTGCGAGGAATTCGATGCAGAGCATAAACACCTTCTCTTACACACTGAAGTCAGCTGGTGTATCAAGGGGGAGAGCCCTGGCCAGGGTTTTTGAGTTAAGAGAGCAGCTATAGAGATTTCTTTCAAGAAAAAAGGCACCACTGGCAGCACCCTTCAGTGACGAGGAGTGGAGAGCAAAACTCGCTTATCTGTGTGACATCTTCAACCAGCTCAATGAACTCAATTTGTCACTTCAGGGGAGAATGACAACTGTCTTCAAGTTGGCAGATAAAATGTCTGCTTTCAAAGCCAAACTGGAACTGTGGGGACGGCGGTGGACAGGGGCATATTTGGCATGTTCCCAACATGAGCTGGGAATTTGTGAGAGACTGAAGCTGCACCATCCTTCTCACAGTTGGTGTGCGATCACCTGTCTTCGTTGTCGACAGAATTTGAGCGTTACTTGCCAACTGCAAATGACCCAAGATGTGCAAAGGAATGGGTCCGTGACTCATTTGTGAATGTTCCTGGTGAATCATCCATGTCAGCACGGGAAGGAGATCAACTCCCTGAGCTTGCAAATGATGGTGGGCTGACAAGTATGTTTGACGTAACATCTCTGCCTGCATTCCGGATCAAAGTCAAGGCTGAATATCCTGAGATAGCCACGAAAGCACTGAAAACTTTGCTTCCATTTCCAACATCATATCTCTGCGAAGCGGAGTTTTCTGCAATGAATGCAATGAAAACTAAATTGCAGAATAGACTAGACATAAGGAACCCCTTCATGACTTATAATTGACTTATCACTATATTCATGCGAGGAAAATATGTGCTGTGTGTTTAATATTAAATTTGTTAGATAAACCCTTTTTGAAACGAAATTGAGTGTATTTGCCACTGATCAGTGACTTATAGTTGACTTATCACTTATAGTCTGGTTGTGATTAACACCCCCTCCCCCCGTCGGCCAGTTCGCAAGAGTATTGTCAATATTATATCGGTCCGTGGTGCAAAAAAGGGTGGGGACCCCTGCCTTACACTTCCTCCCTCACCACCATTCAGGGCCCCAGACAGTCCTTCCAGGTGAGGCGACACTTCACCTGTGAGTCGACTGGGGTGATATACTGCGTCCGGTGCTCCCGGTGCGGTCTTCTATGTATTGGCGAGACCTGACTCAGGCTGGGAGACCGCTTTGCTGAACACCTACGCTCTGTCTGCCAGAGAAAGCAGGATCTCCCAGTGGCCACACATTTTAATTCCACATCCCATTCCCATTCTGACATGTCTATCCACGGCCTCACCAACTGTAAAGATGAAGCCACACTCAGGTTGGAGGAACAACACCTTATATTCCGTCTGGGTAGCCTCCAACCTGCTGGCACGAATATTGACTTCTCTAACTTCCGTTAATGCCCCACCTCTCCTTCACACCCCATCTCTTATTTATTTATTTAATATATTTTTAATACATTTTTTATTCCTCCTTTTTTTTTCTCTCTTTTCTCCCTCTGTACCTCTCACTATAACGCCTTGCCTGCTGTCCACCCTCCGGGCTCCCCTCCCCGCTTCTCTTTCTCCCCAGGCTTCCCGTCCCATGATCCTCTCCCTTCTCCAGCCCTTTAGCTCCATCCCTCCCCCTCCTGTCTTCTATCATTTCAAATCTCTTACTATCTCTTCTTTCAATTAGTCCTGACCAAGGGTCCTGGCCCGAAACGTGGACTGTACCTCTTCCTAGAGATGCTGCCTGGCCTGCTGCATTCACCAGCAGTTTTTGTGTGTGTTGCTTGAATTTCCAGCATTTGGAGATTTCCTTGTGTCTTTGTTGCATTTTCAGTAAGTTTTGCTTTTAAACCTGCATTGGTGTGGTGTATTTGTTATTTTTACCTAGTTGTCACATTGACTTCCAAACTGCGCCTTGTAAAGCATGAAAATGCCCGACATAGGCCACTCATGGTCTGAGTGGACGTTCCCTCCCCTCCCTTTCTTTAAATGAGTGTGCCAGATGTAGTTTTCTGCACCTCCAACCCACCTCCGTAGCCCTGTACTTCTGATGATCTCTGTTTGACAGTGCTGAAGTTATGCTTTATCAGGTGTGCATAGCTTGGACACTTTTGTTTGTAGTTGAACACTCCAGGACAGTAGCATTCTTTGTTGCGTCCTATTCATTGTTCCTTCCAGTTTCAGGGATCGAACCGACTGGTGGGTGGGCTGTCTTAAAAAGGTGCACATTTGTGTTTGCACATGCTCAGTGTGGGCTAAGGGAAAGAGTTCATTTTGAGGGATGGGAAAGAGTGCTGACTTCTGGAAAACAGGTGGTCATTGATTTTCTTGCACAATGTCATTGTAATCTTATTGTGATGAATATATTTGTGGACATTAGTGACTATGAAAGATATAAATTCCTGGTGATTTGTTTTTGTGGAATAGTTCAGGTTCATGGTGACAGCTCCCTTGCATTCCAAAGAATGGGACATCCTTTTTCCCCTACAGTAAGGAGATCCTTACTTAAAGGTTCATTTGGTTGTAAATGTGGAAAGGGAGAGTGTGTGTGGTAAGGCGAGGTATTTTATTTCAGACTGATGTTTTGAAGCTGTAGTCCTAAAGGTCTGATGGTAAATACCTGTACTTTCTCTTTTGTCGTTTTCGTTACTTTGCCTTTTGTTTTGCACTGTAATTATTTTTGCACTTTTTAGAAATTTTTACCTCTTTTCATATAAACACTTTTTCATTGAACGCAAACAACAGGAATTCTGCAGATGCTGGAAATTCAAGCAACACACACCAAAGTTGCTGGTGAACACAGCAGGCCAGGCAGCATCTATAGGAAGAGGTGCAGTCGACGTTTCAGGCCGAGACCCTTCATCTGGACCTGAGGCGACTGTACCTCTTCCTACAGATGCTGCCTGGCCTGCTGTGTTCACCAGCAACTTTGATGTGTGTTGCTTTTTCATTGAATGTGCTTTTGCAGCCTGCCAACTGATCTTTAAAGTATGCACCTTTGTAAGGCTACATGTTCCTCACCAAAACCCACAGTGTGACAGCGAGGCATGACTTAGTGGCGTGATGTCATACAATTACATTTAACTCATAATGTATTATTTGAACAAAAATGCTTAAATAATGTGTTTACAATATTACTGAAATATTAAATACCCAACACTTCTGAGATCGCTTAGAACCTAGAATTTTGGCACTATGAGTAACGTAGCTTGACTTACCTATGTTACTGTGCCATTTGTAGCTGTGGTCTTTTGTGATGTCTCCTGGAAATCATACAAAGACAGACCTTCGATACTGAGAAGATGGCATTTAAAGGTTAACACTAGTATTTGTTAATGTGATACTGTGACACCTTTCCTGAAGTTTAGGTAAATGGATTATCTGATCTTAGATTCAAAACTCTTTGAAGATCCTTTATTTATTCAGTAGCTGAAGTGTACCTAGCACGTTGAGTAAATTTGAGGCTGCACTCCCATCATACCCAGCCATTTCCCCACCACCACCAGTTTCCTCTGTCTGGTGGAATTTGTCCTCATTCTCAGTAATTTCTCCTTTGGCTCCTCCTACTTCCTTTAAACTAAAGGTGTAGCCACATGGATCCTAGCTATTCCTGTCTTTTGGTTGGCTATGGGGAACAGTCTATGTTCCAAGCCTTTACTGGTGTCATTGTCCAACATTTGTTTACTCTACATCGATAACTGCATTGGTGCTATTTCGTGCACTCATCAACTTGACCAACTCACTGACTTTATCAGCTTTACATCCAGTTTCCACCCTTGCCTCAAATATGCCTTGTCCATTTCTGACACCTCCATTCTCTTTCTCAATCTCTCTGTCTCTATCTCAGGAGATAGCTTATCCGCTGATGTCTGTTTTAAACCTACTGATTTTTGTGGCTACTTGGTCTGTACCTCTTCCTACCCTCTTGCTTGTAAAAATGCAATCCTCTCCTCTGATTTCCCATGTCTCTGTCACATCTGCTCTCAGGAAGAGGCTTTTCATTTGTCCTCCTTCTTCAATAGAAATGGCTTCCTTTCGTCCACCATCAATACTGCCCTCACTGCATATCCTCCATTTCACGCAGGTTTGACCTCACCCCATCCTCCTGGCACCCCACCAGAGATGGTTCCTCTTTTCCTCACCCACCATCATACCAACCTCCACGTCCAGCACATAATTTTCCTCCATAACTTCTGCCATCTTCAGTGGTATTTCACCAGTAATCACATCTTCACTTCCCTCTCCCCAACCTTTTTGCTTTCTGCAGGGATCACTCCCTATGTTTCTCTTTTGTCCATTTGTTCCTTCCCACTGATCTCCCTTCTGGCACATCCTTGCAAGTGGAACAACTGCTATATCTGCTTCTGTACCTCCTCCCTCACTACCATTCATGGCTGAAAACAGTCCTTCTGCATAAGGCAGTACTTCACCTGTGAGTCTGTTGGGGTCATATACTGTATCTGGTGCTCCTAGTGTGGTCTCCTGTATATCGATGAGACCTTTTGTAGATTGGGAGAATGCTTTGCAGAACACCTACATCCAGGAGAAAAAGCAGAATCTCCCAGTGGCCTCCCATTTTAATTCCACTTCCTATTCCTATTTGGACATGTCAATGCATGGCCTCCTCTACTGCTGCAATGAGGCCACACAGCTTGGAAGAGTAACATCTCATATTCCGTCTGGTAGCCTCCAACCTGTTGGTATGGACATCAATTTCTCTAACTTACAGTAATGCCCACACCCCTTTCACCATTCCCCATCCCTTTTCCATCTCATTTTGTCTCCTTATCTGCCCATCACCTCCCTCTGGTTCTCCTCTCCCTCTTCACTAGCCTTGTATCTCTTTCACCAATCAACTTCACCTTTTCACTTTTCACTTTTCAAAATCAGCTTTTCACTTCACCTCACCTTCCCAGTTTCACCTATCACCTTTTGTTTCTTCTACCCCTTCCCCACCTTCTAATCTGATTCCTCATTTTTGTTTTCTTCAGTTCCGATGAAGGATCTCTGCTGATGTAAACTTAAATTTGCAGGACCACATAACTACATCACACACAGTTCTTTACTGTAACCTTTCACTAGTTTAGTTGTTCAAACTCAGCCGGCGAGAAAGACTCAGAGCCGATCATCAGGGAGACAGAGTATCTCTTCCTGGCGGCTCGAAACGAGCTTTCTGTCTAACACTCAAACACTACAATTTATAGGACTATCAGTACAAAGAGCAATCAGTTCAACAGATATTCCAGCCAAGTTAGTTAGAGCAGAACTTAATTACTTAGATAAGAGAGTCCACTACATCCGAGTTTTAGTTAAAATGTTCTGTCCAGACTTTATCAGTTAGAGACAAAGGAGAGATCTTTGTTCATTGGTATAGAACAGAAAGGCATGGTGTGTGAATCCAGCCCCCATACTGTTCTCAAGGGACAGCTTTGAATCGTTAATCTAAACAAGCTATAGGCAGTACTGTAGTGAAGGACATTATTCAGAAAAGAGCACACATAAGTTTGCACTTAATTTTAACCGGTTATTTACAAGAGTCCAAGAATCCTTTCTTACATCCCCCAGTATCCTTAAAACTTCATCATTGATACGTTGACTGTACTTTTTTTCCATAAATGCTGTCCAGCCTGCTGAGTTCCTCCAGCATTTTCTCTGTGTTGTGTGCATTACAAAACTTATTACCTTGTTTGTGGATGTGCTCTTTGAAAATAAGATACTCAGCATTATGGGGGTAATTGGGGCCATTATTGAGGCTTCCTTATTCTTAACAAAATCATATTTTTGAAATAATGAAATATCTCAAAAATATGTAATTTCTTCTATGTAAATGCAGAAAATTATCTACTCACTTTTAAAAGGCAATGCCTCGAAAAAGCTGGATCTATCATTAAAGACATCCCTTTGCTTAATGAACAATTAACAAGAGGGTTCAGGAACCTGAAGACATATACTCAACATTTCAAGAACAGCTTCTTTTCCTCTGCTATCAGATTTTTGAATGGACATAGAACCCATGTATTCTACTGTGCTATTTGTTACACTCTCTTTTTGCACTACTCATTTAATTTACTTTTTTCTATTTGCTCTTACTGTAATTTACACTTTTTATCATGTATTGCAACATACTGCTATCACAAAATAATAAATTTTATGACATAGGCCAGTAATTTTAAACCTGATTCTAATTCATGATTTAATGAATATGCGAGCCAATACATTTTCCAATGTTACTAAATTTGATGCCTTTTTAAATTTGTCAGTGAAACGTGATTTCCAGCAAGATGATGAAGAGGCTGTACGTGTTAAAGAGCAAAGCATTCTGGAGCTTGGTGGGCTTCTTGCCAAGACAGGGCAGGCAGCAGGTAAACGTAGCACTGATTGTTATGTTACTATTTTATTCTGAATGTCAATGCTCAAACTATTTCTGGCAGCATTATTAAATAATTAAGTCTAGGCCTAGTATTCAGTGTTCTAGGCTCAATGTGGAGGATTGAAGCCTGCACATGAAATTGAAACTGCAGAAAGTTCAAAGTAAATTTATTATCGAAGTAAATATATGCCACCCTATACAACTCTGGGATTCATTTTCTTGTGAGCATATCTTATAAATCCATAGTAGAATAATAACCATATTAGAACCAATGAAAGATCACACTAAATGAGCATTCAACCTGAGTGGAAAAGGTAGTTTTCTTTGCAAATAGAACAAAAAGAAAAAAAAAAATACATATTGAGAGCATGACATGAAAAGTCCTTAAAAATGAGTCCATAAGTTGGGGAATATTTTAGTGACAGTGTAAACTTAAATTTGCCGGACCAATAACCACACCATACAGTTCTTTACTTTATCCTTCATCAGTTTATTTCTTAAAACTCAGGCGATGAGAAACTCTGAACCAAACATCAAAGAGACAGAAATTCATTCTCATTCTCTCTCTCTCTCTCTCTCTCTCTCTCTCTCTCTCTCTCTCTCTCTCCCCCCACCAACAAAGAACACTCAGTTTAACGGATATTCCCACCAAATCAGTTACAGCAAAGCTTAATTACTTAGATAAGAGAGTACACTAATTATCGAGGCTTTAATTAAAGAAATGTTTCTGTCTAGTCTTTATCAATGACTCCCTTTTGTTAAAACTAAAGGAGGGAACTTAATTCAGTGGTGTGAAGCCGTGAGACATGGTCTGTGTATGACCTGCGTGAACTTCGCCCTCGTATCGTTCCCAAAGGGACAGCTGTGAGTTGTTAATCTGAACAAGCTGAGGGCAGATTCCTTAGCCAAGGATGGTCTCTGCACACTTTCACATGTCAGAGTACACACAGGCTGGCACATAATTTTAACTGGTTATTTACAAGAGTTGGAGAATCATCTCTTAGTCCCCCAATTCCCTTAAAACTTCATCATAAGTACAGTTGAGATAAGTTATCTCTACTAGTTCAAGAGCCTAATGGTTGAGGGGTAATAACAAATCCTGAACCTGGGGGTATGTGTCATGAGGCTCCTGTACCTTCTACCTGATTGTAGCAGTGAGCAGATAGCCTGTCCTGAGTAGTGGGGGTCCTTGATATGTAGAATTCTACTTTCCTGCGACATTGCTCCCTTTAGATGTGCTCAATGGTGGGGATGGTTTTACCTGTGAAGGACTAAGCTGTATCCACAACTTTTTGTAGGATTTTCCATTCGAAAGCATTGGTGTTTCTATACCAGGCCGAGATGTAACTAGTCAAAATATTCTCCACCTTAGATCTATAGAGGTTTGTCAAAATTTTAGTTACCATGCTGAATCTTTACAAACCCCTAAGGAAGTAGGGGCACTGTTGTACTTACTTCATAACTGGCCTTACTTGCTTGATCCAGGACAGGTCCTCTGAAATGGTAATACCAAGGAATTTTATGTTGCTGATTCTGTCCATCTCTAATCCTTCGATAAAGACTGACTCATGGACTCTGGTGTGCTTCTCCTGAAGTCAATAATCAGCTCATTATTTATTGGTATTTATTTCATGCTCGTTATTCATTACTGTTTATATTACATTTGCACTGTTCGTTGTCCATTGTTTAGATTTACAGTTCTATAGATTTACTAAGTTTGGCCGCAGAAAAATAATCTAAAGTGTTGTATGTGGTGACACGTATGTATTCTGATAATAAATTTTACTTTGAACTTTGAGCTCTTTGGTCTTGCTGACACTGAGTAAGGGATTGTTGTTATGGCACAACTCAGCCAGATTTTAATTTACCTTCTTATACATTGATTTGTCACAACCTATGATTCAGCCTATGAAAGTGGTGTCACCAGCAATGGTGGCATTGGAAATGGTCTAGCCACTCAATCATAAGTATTAATCAAATAGAGTAGACAGGTTTTGGCTCAGAAGAGGTATCTGCTCTGTGTAAAGCATCTGTTAAGGTTTCCTTTTTCGTTTTCTCCCCCCTCTGTTACTGTGACATTTAAATGCCTGTGGTGTGCTCTTCGTGCCAGATGTTGGAGAACTGGGAGACCCAGAGTGCCCCAGGGAACTACATCTGCGTGAAGTGCATCCAGCTGCAGTGTTAGGGTTCTGGAGCAGCAACTGGATGACCTTGGGCTTAAATGGAGAGCGAAGATATAATTGATAAAAGTAAGTTAGAGCAGAGCAGCCCTGTAGTCATTCCCCTTTGGATACTTTTGTGGGGTATGACCTCCTGGGAAAATGCCGTTGCAACTGGGTTACAGGTGTAAATGTAACTTTGCTGGATCAAATAACGACAGCGCAAAAAGATCGTTATTTATCTTTTCACCCATTTACTTCTTCGAGCTCAGCTGGTGAGTGAACTGGGACCTGACATCAGGGAGAGAACCTTTCTCATCTCCCTGGCGGTTCTATAAGTTCACTGCCCGATGTCAGAATTGTCAGAACTTATAAGGCCACCGATACAAAGAACAATCAGTTTGATAACTATTCCGGTCAAGTCAATGGACTATTGATACAAAAGTACAGTCAATTTGTTAAGACACTCCAGCCACCTTAATTAAAGAAAAGAATGTCCTACCTGGTTTGCTGGAGCCACAACTTAATTACAAAGATAAGAACATCCGTCAAATTTATACTTTAATTAAGAAAGGAATGTTTTGTCTAATTTCCGCTTGGTACTGTTTTTGTCAAAATCAAAAAGTGTGAAAAGCCCAGAGACATCTCATGTGGATCTGGGTGAACTTTAATCATCTTGCTCTAGAGAAAGCAGCTGTGAGACATTATCAAAACACTCTGCAGTCACAGACATAGTCAGTGCTTAATTCATTGTTTACAGAAATCTTGAGAATCCCCCATTCCCTTAAACTTTATCATTCCCTCCTTTTTATCATTAAATGATAACTTTTAAGAACAGATTGTCGCTTCTGCAACATGATACAAACATACCCAACTTGCTCCTCATTCTACTTGCTTAGCCTAGTAGGGACCAAAAAGTGTTAACGTGGGGGCCTCCCAAAACGGGCAAGCCCATTTAGTGTCATTAAAATCAGCATTAACCAATACATTTTTCAGTCCTTTTCAATTGCACCAGTAACATGTTTACAGTCCGTTCGATGTATCCACAGGACCTGGCCTTCCACCTTCACTGCAGTAGGTGTTGTCAGTAGCACTTGGTATGGCCCTTCCCACCTCAGTTCCAGCTTCTTACGATCCCAGTTCTTAATCAGGACAAAATCTCCAGGTTCAATGGTGGGATAGTCACCCTTAGGCTGGGTGTTGTCATCTCGATTGCCTGTCGTACCTGTGAATGCAAGCTTTGGAGAGTTTTAGTTAAATTGCATAAATATTTTCCCATCTCCTTCCCTAAGGTGTGCATGTCCATCCTTTCAGGGAGGGGAGATTCGGCCAGATCCAACCCCCATGAGGTTCACATGGGCTTCCTGTAGATAATCTCGACGGCGGATAACTCTGTTTTAACTGAGGGTGTGATTCTCATGTGGAACAAGGCTAGAGGCAAAACCTTAAGCCCGGTTGGCCCAGTTTCTTGCATAAGTTTAGTTAGCTTATTCTTTAAGATTTTATTTGCTCGTTCCACTATACCAGCTGTGAATGGTGAGCACAGTGAAATTACTGTTTTATTGCCAATTATTTTACAGATTTTCTCATTTATCTGAGCAATAAAATGAGGTCCATTGTCTGAGCTTATTGATTCAGGTAGTCCATAACGGGGAATCACTTCTGTTAATAATATTTTTATAACGGTATTATCCGTAGTGGGTATAGCCTCTCTCTGCTAAATACATCTACTATCACTAAGCAATATTTACAACAATGTACTCTAGGTAGTTCTATGAAATCAAGTTGCAGACAAGAAAAAGATCCACCAGGCAAGAGAGCAGTTCGGGAAACACAAGGCATCCCCTTTCCAGCATTCGTTTTTTTTCATGCTGTGGCTCGCTTTGCAACTGCTTGCTGGAAATCAGGGTGCCACTGCCACCAAGATATTAACCATTCCCTCCTTGCCCAAGTGTGTACAAATTATTTACATAATCTATCAGGATAGATAAGAAAAAACACAGAGGGAACACAGACCTATCCCGCAGGGGTCACCCATAAATTGGTCTGAGGTTCAAGGTGGCAACTATTTGGGACCATAGTCTGCGCTCTCCTTCAGGGGCGACCTCCTAGAATTTACATATTTCCCCCATATCTGGCATACCCGTCCTTAGATTTTTGTCTAATAAGAACTTGTTGGGCTCCTGAGGGGACTAAAAGTGTGGGGTCCAAGGCTGTCTGTTTTGCTGCTGCACCAGCCTGAGCATTACCCTTAAATATCTCATCAGATTCCCCAGTACAGTATGGGCTGCACATCTAATGATAGCCAAAACTTGAGGTAGCTGTAGAGCGGTGAGTAAGTTGTTTATACTTTATTGTCTCCAAACAATTAGTACTAGAACGTACAATCATCACAGCGATATTTGAATCTGCACTTTACACTCCCTGGATTACAAATATTAAATATTAAAAATAGTTAAAATTAGTAAATATTAAAAATTTAAATTATAAATCATAAATAGAAAATAGAAAAATTGGAAGTAAGGTAGTGCAAAAAAAACCAAGAGGCAGGTCCGGATATTTGGAGGGTACAGCCCAGATCCGGGTCAGGATCCGTTCAGCAGTCTTATCACAGTTGGAAAGAAGCTGTTCCCATATCTGGCCATATGAGTCTTCAAACTCCTGAACCTTCTCCCGGAGGGAAGAGGGGCAAAAAGTCTGTTGGCTGGGTGGGTCGTGTCCTTAATTATCCTGACAGCACTGCTCCGACAGCGTGCGGTGTAAAGTGAGTCCATGGACGGAAGATTGGTTTGTGTGATGTGCTGTGCTGTGTTCACGATCTTTTACAGATTCTTCCAGTCTTGGACAGGACAACTTCCATAACAGGTTGTGATGCACCCTAGAAGAATGCTTTCTACGGTGCATCTATAAAAATTAGTGAGGGTTTTAGGGAACAGGCCAAATTTCTTTAGTTTTCTCAAGAAGTAAAGGTGCTGGTGGGCCTTCTTGGCAGTGAACTCTGCTCCTTTGGACCAAGTCAGGTCATTTGTGATATTGACCCCGAGGAACTTAAAGCTTTTGACCTGTTCCACTTGCACACCACCGATATAAATTGAGTCGTGTGGTCCACTACTCCTTCTGAAGTCAACAACCAATTCCTTCGTCTTGCTGACGTTGAGGGATAGGTTATTGTCTTCGCACCATGCCACCAGGTTCTTAATTTCCTCTCTGTACTCAAACTCATCATTACCCAAGATACGGCCTGCAATTGTTGTGTCATCAGCAAATTTATAAATTGAGTTTGATGGAAACTTGGCTACACAATCATGGGTGTACAGTGAGTACAGCAGGGCGCTGAGTACACAACCTCGTGGGGCACCAGTGCTCAGAGTGATTGTAGAGGAGAGCTTGTCCCCTATTTTTACATACATCAAAGTTGCTGGTGAACGCAGCAGGCCAAGCAGCATCTATAGGAAGAGGTGCAGTCGACGTTTCAGGCCGAGACCCTTCGTCAGGACGAAGGGTCTCGGCCTGAAACGTCGACTGCGCCTCTTCCTATAGATGCTGCTTGGCCTGCTGCGTTCACCAGCAGCTTTGATGTATGTTGCTTGAATTTCCAGCATCTGCAGAATTCCTGTTGTTTGCCCCTATTTTTACAGCCTGGGTCTTGTCTGTGAGGAAGTTGAAGATCCAGCTGCAGATCTGAGTGTTACAACACAGGTTCCAGAGCTTAGGAATCAGTTTATTTGGAATGATGGTATTAAAGGCAGAGCTGTAGTCAATGAAAAGGAGCCTTACGTATGCGTCTTTATTCTCCAGGTGTTCTAAGAAGGAATGTAGATTACATTGTTTACAAAGGTAGCATTACTAATGGAGGGTGCAGAGGAAGTCAGGAATCCTCAGAGCTCTGTAGTCAGGGCATAACGGGAGTCTATGTAAAAGTCCTCACTTTAATCTGTTTGAGATTTCTTTTCCAGAGGCTTTTTCATTTTAAGATTCAGAACGTTAATCAAAGAGGATTCCAGCTTAGGCTTGTATTTTTGGCTCCTCCACTGAAGCCCTCATTCAGGCCCTTTTTATTTTGTTCCAAATAGTTGTGGACTCCCTCTTCAAAGTCATCTTCATTTATGACTTTGCGTTTTTTTTTAAGGTCTTCTACAAGGAATTGGTTCTGTGGTGGATTCTTCAAAATCAGAACTGAGTAGTCTGTTGCTGGGATACAGGCATGAGTCAGAGCAAGTAGCTCAGCTTTCTGGGTGGAGACAGCTGCTGCAAAGGAGGCTTGCTCAATTACTTCACTGTTGTCACTTATCGCGTAGCCAGAACATCGTTTACCTGCTGGATCCACAAAAGAGCTTCCATCCTCATAAAATGTTGCCTCGGGCTTGAGGGGGTATTGCGGAAGGGATGGGAGAGTCTGTTCTTCTTTCAAGGTGATGTCGGGGGGGTGGGTGCATTTGGTGCGACCGACTTCATGGCCTGAAATTGCCCAGAGATGGGGTACAACCTCTTGGGTTCAGTCAGTATTAAAAGAGTGTCTTACCAGCTGTCTTGTCTTCACCTTTGACTCCTTCCGGTATCGGAGTTGGCCCACGGCCAAGTCCCACCAGTCTCCCTCAGTGCTGAAGGCTTGTTTCGTCAGGGTGTAAGCAAGGAACCCAGGCTCTTTGGCTTGAACCCAGGGCAAAGCCCAACGGTGGTGTGGGGAACCACCGCTCCTGTCTGACACCAAAGGAAATCCGGAACTTCAGGCAATAATGCACTGCCCCCTCTTCCTTTAACCTCTCCAGACACCGTGATTGGGAACTTCTGTCCCTCGAGAGGTGCATAATACTGGTTTTCCTCAGTGGAGCCTCCAGTAGGATCATAGCACAGAGTCACATGAGGGTCTGCCTCTGGCAGAGGGGATTCAAAGTAAGTGGAGTCCAAATTAACTGCCCACCACTGGGGGGGTCAGTTGTTCGCTAGTCCCAGGGTGATGCCCTTTTCAGTGCATAGAATCTCAATTTACAATGGACAGAGCAAGTCTCATTCTGCTAGATTACACCTCAGACTGGTGGTGACTGTAAATTAAACCTCACACTGGGTCCCCTGGAATTTCACCTGCAGTAGCTGGGTACGTGAATACATACGTTCTGTGTCTTCGAACCCAGCGTGATTGTAGCGTCTGATAGCCGGTATCTCTTTTCATATACCATCATAAATGCAACTAGAGTTGCAGCATCTTGCAATATTATACTGGGCTCTTCCTGAGGGGTGGTACTCATGGTAGGAAGCATCCTTCTTCCTGCTGAACATATTTGCCTTTAATGTTATTTCCCTTTGGGATTGATTGGGATTCGAAAGCTGGGTCCCAGTAATATGTCAAAGTTCGTTGCATTTGATTTTGCTCATTGTCAGGCTGATCCATATTATTAGTTTTAATCCTGTTGGCTAATTTAGTTGGTAAACACTTGAGCAGTAGGGTAGTAAACTGGGGGAATGGATTCCCATTATTAAAGGCTTGGTCTCCTGCAAAAGTGCCGTAGCAGGCCATAAATCCTCCCAATAGTCTGGTCCCGATTTTCCAGCCTTAGGTTTGCATTTGAGTACTTTAGTGATATTTACAGGTTGTTGGAGAGCCTTCTCCAAGACTTGAGTAATCCGGTCATTCTGTTCGTTCTCATTATGGATTCCCGCCGGTAACTCCTGATAGGTTTGGTATCTTAATTCTGCCTTCCATTCCCGCCCCTCATCAGATGAGAGAATCATGCAGCAAAGACAAAATAAATCTTGTGGGGTCGCATTATACATTTGTATAGTACTGTGGACATACCAAGCAAACTGTGCTGCTTTTTCTTTTCTATCAGGGGCCTGATTCATGATCGTTACCATCTCTTGAGGCTGTCAGGCTGCATACAAGAGTTACTGAGGGCTGTCTGTCCCTCCTCTGATGCTTGTGGTCTGGGCAGCAGCTGGATAGGCAGTTGTCTCTGTGGAGCCCTTAACTCTGGGGTTTTATTGGATTCTTCCCTCCCCGTCTTGGAATAATCGCTGGTATTCCCTTTCTGGATCTCAGGGTATGGGGAGCCTTCCCTTCCCTGCCGCCGCTGTTTTACCTGAGCGGCCACTGTATCTGAGTACTGGGAGGATTGGGGTTCGGAAGCACTGTGTGCACTTGACCTTAGGTAAGGTGGGGGATGAGGTGGGTGCCCAATCCTCATCGCGGTCACTGTCCTTAAACAGGGTCGGTATGCCAGACATGCGTTCGGGATCCCGTATTGGCCTTAGATCTTCACGTGTGGCACTGCCGATTTTAAACCTTCCTGTCTGTCCATATCTGCTTTTGCCTGTTTTCTTTGTGTTACGAGAATACACATAAAATTAAGATGTTTGCTGGCCTGGGCTAGCATCGGTGGCATCAGCAGTTGGTCTGCCACCTGCCCTCAGGGGAAGGAGAGATAAGGAACAATGGAGCAGCGTCTGGAGATGTGTAATGAAGGGATGTGGGAGGAAGAGCTGTCTGGAGCGGCTCCCCCCTTTGAACCCTGAACTGTTTGAAGTGATGGACAGGCGATACCCCAGCAGGGGGATAAAAAGGGACAGGTTCGCTAAGACAGACACACACGCCACCCGAGGTAACGAGACCCTGGAAGCGGTGCGCTTCTCACGAGTGGGTGAGAAGTCCCAGACAACGACAAGGGTGGAAAGGTACGATCAGCGGGAACCCGGTGTGTGTCCGCCCTTGCCTGGGTGCCGGGTTCACTGCAGAGGATCGACCGCATCTGGAGGAGGGGTCACAGTCGGTGACCTCAGGTGACATCACCAAGGACCTGCCCAAAAGCTGGTTGTGAGCCATCCCGCTGGTCTGTGAGTGAAGCTGTGCTGAATGATGAGTTGTTCTCTCCGTCTCTCTTCCCCCACCTTGTCCATCGCCATGGCAACGATTACTGCGACCTGAACTTTGAGTCATTTTGAAATTGGTCATTTACCCCTAGACAACGATAGAGCTTGATTGATGCTGTTATCTTAATTCTGTGCACATGTGTGGTTATCATTGTTGAATTGTTGCATTTATTATCCTTTCGATTACTGTGTTACTTGTTTCTTTAATAAAACTTTCTTAGTTCTAGTACTCCAGACTCCAACTGAGTGATCCATTTCTGCTGGTTTGGCAACCCAGTTACGGGGTACGTAACATTTGTTTCTCGTTCTCTCTTTCTTCTCCCTTCTACCCATTAGCACTCCAATCCGTCTGCAGTGTCTCCCAACTCTTGGGAGTCCCTTCTGTCGCCATAGCTCTATCCCTTTATCACATGCATTATTCCTCTAGCTGGCCAGTAAGGTACCATTCCATTTAGTATAGGCTCTACCTTTCCGTTCTTTAATCAATAATTTCCACTTTTTACCGCAATTCTTTTCCCAAATTAAATTTACTGCTTGTTTCCTCTGGTGGCCACATTGTTTCCCTAGTTTCTTTGTTAGTGCTGCACTTAACATCTGGAGGTCCTTTTCTTATCCGGTATTCGTTCACATGTAGCCGTATCAAGGGCCTGTCCCATTAGTGCCCTTATCACTTGTTCTTAATTATCAAGTCAAGTCAAGTATATAGCACATTTAAAAACAACCACGTTGACCAAAGTGCTGTACAAAGTAGAGCAGGTAGCCAAAATCACAAATACACAAAACACACACAAACCAACAAGACAAACAGTTTATAGACACAAAACACACAATACAAGGCCTAGGCACGAGCCACTGGGTGAGAAATTTAGCCAGCCTGCCTCCCCCTTAATCAATTTCAACCAAGAGGCAGCTGATATGGTCAAATCCATCAGGTAGCAGTGGCCGCCTCTCCTGACCGGGGTCCCCAGTCCCGATTCTTTCCTTAGGAACAATACAGAACACCCAATGTCACCGGCAGCCTTTAATTCTCACAAAAACTGCCAGCCTATTTTCCGTTAATACTCACAAAAAAAACAACTCTCACATACTCTGGACGCCCTTCCTCCTTTATCCTGAACTTGTCTCATTAAATTTCAACTGGCCATATTTCCGCTGCTAAGGTGAGAATTTAACCGGGCTGCCAGTCTTGTATTAATTACAAATTTCAACCGGCCATGTACTGTCACCCGTAGCAATGGAAAAGAGACAACTGCGTACCTTAAATCCTGTGTCTAAACGGCTCGTCCGATCGCGTCAAGGTATCAGTCCCAATGGGCGAAGGGCAAAAATGCTTGGTTGGACACGGAGTAGCCAGAGGTAAACTACCTCGGGATGCCTGCCACTCAATTGTGTTCGATTCCAGTTCCCTGTCACTTACTCAGCCCAGAGAGACGTTCCCTATGTTGGGATCCGAGTCACGTCATCAAATGTAAGCTTAACTTTGTTGGATCAAATAACGACAGCACAAAAAGATCGTTATTTATCTTTTCACCCGTTTATCTGTTTTGGGCCCCTCATCTTAGACAAGATGTGCTTGCATTGGAGAGGGTCCAGAGGAGGTTCACAAGGATGATTCCAGAAATGAAAGGGTTATCATATGAGGAATGTTTAATAGCTCTGGGTCTGTACTTGCTGGGATTAAGAAAGATGAGGGGGGTTCTCATTGAACACGTTGTAAATGTTGAAAGGCCTAGACAGAATAGATGTTTCCCATGGTGGAAGAGTGTAGGACAAGAGTGCACAACCTCAGGATAGAGGGACGCCCTTCCATAACAGATGCTGGGAAATTTCTTTAACCAAAGGGTGGTGAATTTGTGGAATTTGTTGTCACATGCATCTGTGGAGGCCAGGTTAAAATGTTTTATTTAAGGTAGAGATTGATAGGTTCTTGATTTTACATGGCATCAAAGGTTATGGAGAGAAGGACGGAAACAGCATTTGAGGGGATAGAAAAAATATCAGCCATGATTGAATAGCGGAGCAGACTCGATGGGCCAAATAGCCTAATTCTGCTCCTATGTGTTATGGTGAGTACACTGCCTTGAGGTGTACCTGAGCTAATGGAGATTGTGGTGAAGATGTTGAAAATCTGAATTGACAGGTTGTGCAAGTGACAAAATTGAAGATCCAGTTGCACAAGGAGCGAGGGAATTCAGGGTCTATTTTGGATGGAGCTGTGCAAGGTCACTGGGAAGATCAAAGCCTAGTGTCTGTAGGTCCGAGTCTTTGCCTGATGAGGATGGCCTGTCCTGGGGTTAAAGAACTGTTTATCTGTATGGGTAGAAAGGAAGAACTTTTTTTTAACTGACACAGTGTAATTTTTGTTCTGTCTAGCTCTGTGGGCATGCTGTGTTGGCGCTGGAATGTGTGGTGTTATTTAGGGGCTGTCTTGTGAGTTGGTTGTTAATGTAAATTATACATTGCATTGTTCGGATGAACTTGCGACAAGTAAATTTGAGCCTTGAATCTGGCAGCATGCTTTGTGTGGAGCAAGCTGTGTCCTATTTACTTGATTAGGTTTCCGAAAAGATGATGAAGATGATTGATGAAACTCAAGCTGTGGATCTTATTTACGTGAATTTTTCTAAGGCATTTCATACAATTCCTCATAATATGCTCATTCAGAAGATTATGGTGCAGGGGATCAATTATGAAATATATATGGTAGCATATGGTGGTAAGCACTATTCTATTGTATTCTATTGTTGGAGTTTGGAGTGCAGTTCTGAAGTTATCAGTACTGTGTACATCCTCCCTGTGAATGCATTGGCTTTTTATGACCTTCACAGGGTTTTCTCCTGTAAACTTAAATTTGCCAGACTAGTAACCACAGCACACAATTTTTACTTTATCCTTCACCAGTTTACTTGTTCGAACTGAGCCGGCGAGGAGCTTGGAGCCAAACATCAGGGAGACAGAATACCTCCCTCTCTCTCTCTCTCTCTCTCTGGTGGCTCATGACGAGGTTCTATCTAACATGCAGAACGTTACAGTTTATAGGATCAGAGAAACAAAGAGCACTTAGGGAAACTGGTATTCTTACCACGTCTGTTGGAGCAAAACTTAATTACTTAGATAAGAGTCCACTAAATCAGGGCTTTAATTAATAAAGGAATGTTCTGTCCAGCCTTTATCAGTTACCCCCTTTCGTTAGGAGTAAAAGAGGGAACTTAGTTCAGTGCTGTGAAACCATGAGACATGGGTGTGTGTGAACTCAGCCCTCCTTTTGCTAAAGGGACAGCTTCAAGTTTTTAATCTAAACAAGCTGAAGGCAGGTTTCTTAGTGCAGGACAATCTCTGCAAACTATCCAGAACAGAGCACACACAAACTGGCACTTAATTTTAACCCGTTATTTACAAGAATCTGAACATCATTTCTTACGTCCTCCAATTCCCTTAAAACTTCAGTATTCTCTCCTTTTTATCATTCCATGTTAACTTTTCTTCTACAACATGATATAAAACATGGCCAAAGGCACCGTAGGATACTGACAATAATCAAAGTTAATACAATTAGAATTCCTAAATGCAAAAATGCAAAAGCAATGGAGAGTTTTAGTTAACTTGCATAAATATTTTCCCATGTCGTCCCCTAAGGAAAGCATATCCATCCTCTCAGGAAGGGGAGGTCGGGCCAGTTCCAACCCCCATGGGGTTCACATGGGCTTCCCGTAGATAATCTCGACAGGGGATTACTCCGTTTTACCTGAGGGTGTGATCCTCATGTGGAACAAGGCCAAGGGTAGAACTTTAACCAGGTCGGTGCAGTCTTCTGGGTAAGTTTGATCAATATACCTTTCAAGATACCATTGGCTTGTTCTACTATACCAGCGCCGTTGGGTGGTGGGTGCAGTGGAACTGTTGCTTTATAGCGAATTCCTTGCAGATTTCCTCATTTATTTTGGCTACAAAGTATGGTCCATTGTCTGAGCTTATCATTTCTGGGAGTCCATAATGGGGAATTATTTCCCTCAGCAACATTTTTCCCACTGTTGTTGCAGTATTGTCAGTCGTGGGGATAGCTTCAATCCATCTACTAAATACATCTACTATTACTAAACAATGCTTATAACAATGTACTCTAGGTAATTCTATAAAATCAAGTTGCAGACAAGCAAAAGGCCCACCGGGCATCCCTTTCTCCAGAAACACAGAACATCCCTTTTCCAGCATTTGTCTTCTTACAAATTAAGCATGCTTTAACTCGCTTTTCAGCTGCTTTCTGGAAATCAGGGTGTCACCAAGTTTATAATAAAGTATTAACCATTCCCTCCTTGCCCAAGTGTGTACAGTTATGCACGTAATCAATTAAGATAGGTAAAAACACAGAAGTGATGCAAACCTGTCCTGTTCTTCATCGGGCCATGTCCCTGCAAAATATGTATCTCACCTATGTCTGGCATACCTGTCCTTAAGTTTTGTCTATCAGGAGCTTGCTGGGATCCCGAGGGGACTAAAAGTGTGAGATTCAAGGTTGTCTGTTTAGCTGCTGCATCAGCCCAAGCATTGCCTTTTGAAACCTCATGGGATTCTCCAGTGTGAGCAGCACATTTAATAATTACCACACTGGTCGGGAGCTGTAAGGCTTGCAGTAAGTTATATACAAAAACAGCATTGCCAATGGGTTAGCCTTCTGAGGTCAAAACTCCCCTGTGTTTCCACAAGGCACCGTAATCATGAGCCACCCCAAAGGCATAGCGGGAATCTGTATAAATGGTGGCAGACTTCCCTTTGGCTAGTATACAAGCTCTGATCAGGGCAAAGAGCTCTGCCTTCTGTGCGGATATCAGGGTTTCAAAGGACCCTTGTTGGACGACTTCGGAGTTAGTGACGACTGAGTATCCCGAGCAGCGCTGTCCTGTAGGCGCAATAAAAGAGCTACCATCAACATACAAAATCATCTGGGCATCGGGGAGCGGTCGATCTGCCAGATCCTTGCTGGCGGTCGAAAAAAGGTGGTTTCTCAGCATACAATTGTGCTCTGGTGAGAGAAGATGCTCCAGTGGCTCTGTTAAAAATGTGGCAGGGTTCAAGGTTGTGCAATGAGACAAAGTAAGTATCGAGTTGTTAAGTAAAGCCGTTTCATACCTATTCTGGTGTGCCTGAGTCAAATGCTGAGTTTGTTGGGAGATTAATAGTTCAACTACAGAGAGGAAAGTCAGGACCGTAACTTGCTGGTGTAAGGTAATGTTTGAGGCTGCCAATATCAGCATATAAATCGCCGGCAATACTTGCGAGCAGGATGGCACTCCTGCAGCAACTGGATCTAATTTTGTGGAGTAGTACATCACTGGCCTTTTGTGGTTGCCATACATCTGAGTGAGGATGGCAGTGGCACAGCCCTCTCTAATGGTGACATACAGCTGGAAAGGGCGATTGTATGGTGGTCGGCTGAGAGCTGAAGGCTGTCCTTTAGTTCTGTAAGTGCCGTTAATTGTTCAGTCGTTAGAGTAAAACTAGGTTGGAAGATGCCAGAGGGGTTAACAAGCAGGTATAAATGGCAACATTAGGTATCCATTGTCTGCAAAAATTCAGAAGGCCAAGAAAGGCACGTGTTTGTTTGGGGGTAGTTGATGGAGGAGTGTCGACGATGGGTCATATCCGATCTTCTGTCAGTTTTCGTTCCTTGGCTGAGAGTACAATACCTAGAAACTTAACTTCCTCCTGAGAACGGTTCACCTTGAGAGGTGGGACCACGAATCCCAAAGAATGTAAGAGGTTCAGTAATACTGTGGTGTCAGTTTCGCAATCCTGCACATTGTTACTGGCTAGGAGTAGGTCATCTACATACTGGACTACGGTAGGGCCCTTTGGCAGCTCTAGGGTATGTAATTGTTTCTGAAAAATCTGTGAAAACAGGGTAGGGGAGTGGATGAAACCCTGGGGTAATTGTGTCCAGGTGTATTATTGGCCTTGATAGGTAAAGATGATAAATACTGTGAATCTGGATATAGAGGGACAGCAAAAAATGTATGTTGTAAATCTATTATAGTAAAATCACATGCAGCTGCAGGTATGCAGCTTAGAATAGTAGCTGGGTTCGAAACTAATGCATGGAGCGGAGCGACGATTTCATTTATCTTCCTAAATCTTGAACCAGCCGCCAGTCTCTTTGTCCAGGTTTGGGGACAAGGAAAATAGGGGTATTGCAAGGAGAGCTACAGGGAACCAAAATTCCTTGAACCAGGAGCCAATTAGCGCTTCTGCCTCTGGTTCAGGGGGTACTGAAGTATAGAGGGCAAAGCCCGGTTTTCCTTTAACTTAATCTGAATTGGGGCACAGGTAGTACATCCAACCTCATGGTTAGATGTAGCCCATAGCTGAGGAGCAACGTCCTTTGTCTGCTTTTGGTTTGGTTGCTTCCAATATTTTAATTGTCATCTGGAAAAGTCTTGCCAGATCCCCTTAGTATCGGCAGCCAGCTGAATCGGTGTATAAGCAAGAAATCCCAGACTCTTAGCCTTATACCCAGGATTAACGTTCAGGGTGATGTGCAGAACCTTTAAGCCCGTCTGCCGCCAGAGGTTGTCTGGAATAATGGCTAAGTAAGCTGTACCTTCTTTACCCTCTACTTCTGCTGTCAACAAGACCGGGTAGTTCAATCCTTGAAAAGGTGCATAATATCAGCTGTCTTCAATAGAGCATCCGGTAGGATTGTAGCATCTGGTCACATGGGAGTCTAGTGTCGGGGCAAATATCATTCGGTCAATGCTCAAACCCCACCACTGAGAGGCTGCAAACTAGCGGTATTGTCGGTGGCAGAGCAGTCCCAAGGTAATGCCTTCATTGCTGCAGATTATTTCAACTCCCAGAGGACAGAGCAGATCTCTTCCAGCCAGGTTGCATCCTAGGTTAGTGGTCACAGTAAAGGAAACGTTGCAGCAATGTCCACAGTATTCCACTGGTAACGGCTGACAGGATAATGGTAGTACCTGATAGCTGGAATCCCTTCTCCTGATTGAGGGTGGAGGTCGTTGCCCCCCCATCAATCATAAATGAAATCAGGATTCCGGCCACTTATAGGGTTACGTGAGGCTCTTGACCCGGAGACATGCTTACCACTGGGAGGTTTCTTCCTGTGGGTCAGATGCTGAAGAGATTGTTTGTTGAGAATAGAGCGCGTGAGGACCCCTGAGGTAGTGGTGCAGATCCAGATTTCTGTGGGCAGTTGGCCCTCCAATCCCATAGCAGCCGCAATTATAGCAAGGGCCTCTCGGGGATCCTTCAAGTTCCTGGTGATAACCTCCTAGACCTCATGGTGATCCTCTTGGGCATCTGTGAACCATATTGCGCTGGACAATTGCCACCAGTCGGGATGCTGATCCTATGGTTCCCCATCATCCGAATTGGGCCAATCTGGGTACCGCCGGTCATGATCTTCTGCCCTCCTGGAATGTGGACTTCTGTTTCCTTTCGCTTGTCCCCTCCAGGAGGGACGTTGTACATACTCAGATTTTACCTGAGGATGGGGGCAGTACTGAGGCTCATCATGTTTATCCCAGTTATCACCATGTTTATGCCCGTCTCATCTGAGGTTTAGTATTATCGGACCAATCTATATTATTCGTTCTGACCATGTCTGCGATGTCAGAAAGTATACACTGCAAAATCATCAGGGCCATTGTTAGAGGTGGAATAACCTGCAAATGTCCCGTAGCAGGCCACAAATCTCTCCCAATAGTTAGATCCCAACTCCCCTGGGTTGGGCTTACGTTCCAAAACCTTTGTAATATTTACCAACTCTTGCAAGATTTGCTCAAGGGACTGAATAATTCTTTCTACCTGTTGGTTGTCACCATGGACAGCTCTATTAAGATTTTCATAGGTCTGATGTCCCCCTGTACCCTCCTGCCATTTCTGTTCTTCCTCTGGTGATAGTATCATGCAGCATAATCCAAATTGATCCTGTGGAGTGGAATTATATATCTGAATGGTACTTCGGATATATTGAGCGAACATTGCAGGCTTCTCCCTTCTATCTGGTGCCTGATTCATTATCATTATCATCTCCTGGGGTTTCCAGGGAACATAACACTCCAATGGTCAGGTTCTGGTTTGATCCCTGACCGGCCTGGGGCTTTGGCATCTGGTGAATGGGGTATTGATGTGATGGTGACATGGTCATCCCTTCAGACAGGTTTTGGAGTCCCTCTCCCTCATCCCCTTTATTCCCAGGCCATGACAGCTTTCGTCCCTCCCTAATAGGGGGATATAATTTCACTTGTTCGCCCATTCCCTCTTGGGCTGGGCCTTGATAGGGAAGTGGTGGGTGCCGTTGGTACCAGGGCCATTGGCAGGGGTGGTTGTCGAGGATAGCAACCTCATTCCTCATGTCTGTCAGTGTCACCAGAATCATCAAATAGAGTCGATATGTCAGACATAGGTTTGGGATCCCAAGTCTCCTTTCCCTTAAGAGCTTGACATCGACGATCTAATCCTTTCTGCCTGTCCATATCAGTGTTTGCCTGCTCACTCTGCCTTTCCTGCTCTCTCTTCTGTCACCCACTCACACTCTGCTTTCAGTGTCTCCCAAGTCTTGGGAGTCCCTTCTGCCGTACATACCTCTACCACTTCATCACATGCATTATTCCTCCAGCTGGCCAGTAAGGTATTATTCCATTTTACATCCGATTTATGTTTTCATTCCTTAATCAATAATTTCCACTTTTTACAGCAATTCTTTTTCCAAATTAAATTTACTGCTTGTTCACAAGAGGTTATATCCCAAGTTCCCCTTAGTGGCCACACAGCATTTCCCAGTTGCTAGGTCAGTGCTGCACTTAACATCCGGAGATCCTTCTCCTCATCTGCTATTTGTTCACACATAGACTGCAAGGGAGTTCCCTTGCCCTTGTATCCAAAGTTTACCCCATCCTATGCTGATTATTCACTTGTACAGCTTAATCGACCAGGACAAAGATCTGTTGCCCAATTATACAAATAGACCGGGCCCTTCCCTTGCCCATTGTCCAATTCATTAAATCGACTCAATTATACGGTTTAATCAACCAGGCCAGAGACCTTTTGCCCAATTATACAAATAGACCAGGCCCTCCCCTTGCCCGTTGTCCGATTAGTTAAGTGGACTCAATTATACAGTTTAATCGACCAGGCCGGTCACCTGTTGCCCAATTCTTCAGCACCCACAGACTTTAATACTCACAGAGACAACTGCTTACCTTATTCTCCTGGTCCAGGTGGTTCACTAGATCCTGTCAAGGTACAGGTTTCGATGGGCGAGGGGCAGACGCCTGACCAGACACAAGGAGTGGCCAGAGGTAAAACACCTCGGGGCACCCTACCACTGAGTTGTGTCCGATTCAAACGCTCGGTCGCTTACTCAGCCCAGGGCTATGTTCCCTATGTTGGGATCCAAGTCACGGCACCAAATGTAAACTTAAATTTGCCGGACTAGTAACCACAGCACACAATTTTTACTTTATCCTTCACCAGTTTACTTGTTTGAACTCAGCCGGCGAGGACCTTGGAGCCAAACATCAGGGAGACAGAATACCTCCCTCTCTCTCTCTCTCTCTCTCTCTCTCTCTGGTGGCTCATGACGAGGTTCTATCTAACATGCAGAACGTTACAGTTTATAGGATCAGAGAAACAAAGAGCACTTAGGGAAACTGGTATTCTTACCAGGTCTGTTGGAGCAAAACTTAGTTACTTAGATAAGAGTCCACTAAATCAGGGCTTTAATTAATAAAGGAATGTTCTGTCCAGCCTTTATCAGTTACCCCCTTTCGTTGGGAATAAAGGAGGGAACTTAGTTCAGTGCTGTGAAACCATGAGACATGGGTGTGTGTGAACTCAGCCCTCCTATTGCTAAAGGGACATCTGCGAGTGGTTAATCTAAACAAGCTGAAGGCAGGTTTCTTAGCGAAAGACAACCTCTGCAAACTATCCAGAACAGAGCACACACAAACTGGCACTTAATTTTAACCCGTTATTTAAAAGAATCTGAGAATCATTTCTTACATTCCCCAATTCCTTTAAAACTTTATCACTCCAGGTGTCCTTGGGGAAGTCGAATCCGTTTAAAGTCTCTCAGAGACCGTATAAGTACAAACTCTTTATTCAAAGCACCCGGGGATTACTCAGTTAGTCGCTCAAACAGGAACAGTCTGTCTGTGACTGTTCCTGCCCGATCCACCAACTAACTCACAATTCCCCTTACAGAAGAGATATAGTTGCTCACATACCAAGCTGGAGGCAGACTTCCCTATTGTTTGACAGTACCACGAGACAAATTGCAGAATAGGCATAATGGCCTCATATACGAAACAGACTGGGGCTGTCCTCTCTCTACACATGACTGCACAAGGAGATAAGCATCCTGAAACCCTAGCTGGCTACTTTCAAAAAGAAATATTGCTCAGCACTGACTAACAAAATTTGCACATCTGCTGATTGTCAGCAGTGTCTTTCAGAAAAACAGGCTGCTATTGTTTAGGTGAATGTCGACTCAGACCCTGACTGGCCTGCGTCGGGCATTTTCATGCCTTACAAGGCACAGATTGGAAGTCTGTGTTGGGCGCCATTTCTCGCACAGACACTAGAGCAATCTGTGGTTAAGTGCCTTGCTCGAGGACACAATCACACTGCCACAGCTGAGGCTCGAACTAGCGACAAAAGACAATAGGTGCAGGAGTAGGCCATTCAGCCCTTCGAGCCAGCACCACCATTCACTGTGATCATGGCTAATCATCCACAATCAGTATCCTTTTCCTGCATTCTCCCCATACCCTTCACACTGCTATCTTTAAGAGCTCTATCTAACTTTTTCTGAAAGAATCCAGAGACCTTGAGATCACTAGATGAACACCTCAACCACTTGGGCACGTGCCCAACACTATTGTTTAACAAAGTTTTAACCCTTGTAACTATTAATTACTCCTTTTGATCATTATATGAACAACAAAGCAGTCTTTTTTAATAGAGAGAGCAACCGAGTACAGCATTGAGTTGGTGGTGTCACGGGACCGGCAACAATGACTATAGAATTGAATTGAGTCAGGTTTTATGAAAACAGTCAAACATTTATTCAACTCTGCTCAATATATAAAAAAATAAACAAAAATCATAACCAGAAGTTAACTGCTATGCAGCCACTCAACAAACCACCACTCAGTACTAGTTCTTAAAGCGATAAATGCGAAAACAGTTCTTAAGTGGTAAATTCAAACACAGTTCTTAGAATGGTAAATTTAAAAGTCCAAGAGGTTTATACAGTCAATTAGGAGAGACTTTCCTGAAGTAAAGAATTCCTCGAAGCACGACATCACACCAGTCCCAGCCGGATCCTGCCTTGTCCGCAGGATTCACGACGATGGTAAAACGGTTTAAAGGCACTGACCTTTTTCTTCTAGACACTAGATCCTGCACAGCCTTTTCTGCCACTTCTAGCAGAGGCTATCTCATGCAGATCACTCTTTCTTGAACGAATTCAATAATGGTCGATCCTTTCAACCGTCAAATGACTCCTTCAGATTTCTGTCTTCACTCTCCAAGACTACTGACAAAATACATCAACAAACCTGGCAGCGATTGATTAAACTGCCCGGCCCAACACTGTTGTACCTTACAATGGAATGTAAAGCTCCGTTTTAAATCAAAACTGCGTCATAAAGCAAATACGCAGTGAATCTGGCTAACGTTCTAACTGGAAAACTAACTGCATCACAGGAGTCTACGTTTACATACCTGGTGAGAACAGATCATCACATAACCTCACATCGACGGGAAAATTACATGAGGTGACCCTGAAAAGACCATTACATCATCCTCATAAGACAGTCACAAGATATCCATGAGGTATGTAATAGTGAGTAAAACAGTGTACAACAGTGATTATAACAATGATAAGTACAACTATTAGGCCATAATGCAATATCATGCCCACATGTTACTGAACAAGCCTTCGAACGACCACCATTTAGACCCCTTGGTGAACCAGTGTAAATTCTGCCCTATTTTCTTAATGTTGTCAAAATCCTTGGCAATGTGCTGGGAGAGGGACGTAATGTTAGTAGACTCATCAGGGATATAGGTGCAGCATTCTGTACCAGTGATAGTACAGGTTCCCCCTTTCTCAGCTAGGATAAAATATAAAGCCATACGATTTTGTAGGACTGTTTGTGGGATGGCTAACATTTCCGTGGTCACCTCAGCCACCTGAGTCTGGGTGTCTACCAGAGTGCTGGCAGTTTAATTTGACAATTCCTCCAGGGCAGCTGCCAACTTAATGATTTCTCGGGAGTTCCTAGCCGTGCCATAGGATAGGAAGGCAATCAGCCAGAACCTCTCTTGACTCTGTGATTCCCCGTTTCTGCCTCTGCCAGTGGGGGTGATCCCACAACTCGGGCACTACCCTTAGGTTGGGGACTAGGTAAACTAGAAAACAGCACCTGCTCCTTTCTTCTGGGGTGGCTGCAGGTCCCACCTGTTGGTCACTTCCCTGGGTAGCCACAAGTAGGCTTTATCCCCACAAACCCAATAGGGGTGATTCAAAGGACCCAGGAAAAAGCCCACCATTAACATTATAATTATAGATGCTGCAAGTCCTGTTTGCCAGGAAGAGTTTCCCCTGGTGATTACAGTAACAAGTCGTATTTGCCACCCAGGCACGGGGCACACGTAGGTGTTGCCAAGAGGCTTCAGGAGAGGAGGACATATTCACAGGGACCTGAGATATCACCCTTCAAAACACTGACATTTACAATCACTCAGGGTCCTCTTGTAATTCTGGACTTCATTACCCCGGGTGTTATTAGAGAATCCCCAAGCAGAGAGATCCTCACTGGAATTGAGGGGGATCACTGACAACTGTACCATAGTCTTTCCATGCAAGAGTACTTGCACATATATCCAATATTCCCCTGCTTTTTGGTGTTGGGCATATTTGTAACAAAGGGACAGGAAAGTATTCTGGGCAAAATCAGACAGTAGGGGATGTTTTGGCCACGGCACTTGGGGAACTACTCCCTGTGTGGGCCTTGGGGAAAAGATGGTTCTAACCTGTGGGGAGCTGTCCCATCTTCGGTACATTGCTCCTGCCCTTATGTATGACTGTAGTTGACTAGAAGCCCGCATAAAGAAGGCAAAAGACAACGGCCCAGTACATGGTGAAGTCTGTAACAGACTCCTTATTCCGTAAATTTTTACAGTCAGTAGAATGTGTCCACCGCGATTGTCCTTCCAGCTTGACTGCTGTGGGTGTGGTGAGTGGTACTTGGAATGGTCCCTTCCTCTGCTGTTTTAATATGCCAATTTTGTTTTTTAACGTACCATTTGCCCTTTCCACTATACATGCAGCCTGGGGATGGTGAGAGTGATGGAATTGTTGTTGAATGGATAAGGCATTGCAGATTTCCTCATTTAACTTTGCTACAAAGTGGGGACTGTTACCTGAACTCAACTTTTCTGGTAGCTCATACCAGGGGATGACTTCTTGCTGCTGCCAGGGCTTATTAGGAGCTCGAGATTTGGCACATCAGCAAATACAGTCTAAAACTTCTTTAGTTGTACCATGGAGAGCATTCTGACAGGATGCATCAAAGTCTGGTATGGAGGGGCTACTGCACAGGACCGAAAGAAGCTGCAGAAGGTTGTAAATCTAGTCAGCTCCATCTTGGGTACTAGATTATGAAGTACCCAGGACATCTTTAGGGAGAGGTGTCTCAGAAAGGCAGCGTCCAGTATAAGGACCTCCAGCACCCAAGGCATGCCCTTTTCTCACTGTTATCATCAGGCAGGAGATACAGAAGCTTGAAGGCACACACTCAGCGATTCAGGAACAGCTTCTTCCCCTCTGCCATCCGATTCCTAAATGGACATTGAAGCTTTGGACACTACCTCACTTTTTTAATATACAGTATTTCTATTTTTGCACATTCTTTTAAAGTCCATTCAATATATGTAATTAATCTGCTGGTTTATTTATTATTTTATTTATTATTATTATTTTCTCTGTCTGCTAGATTATATATTGGATTGAGCTGCTGCTGCTAAGTTTAACAAATTTCACGTCACGTGCTGGTGATAATAAACCTGACTCTGATTCTGATTATTTGTGGCAAGGATTGCCTCGATCCATCTACTAAACACATCAATGATCACTGAGCAATATTTGTAACTGTGCACTCTAGGTAGTTCAATACAATCAATCTGTAAACATGAAAAGGGGCCTCCAGGTAGGAGAGTGATGCCCAACACACAGGGTGTCCCCTTTCCCACGTCGTTCTTACAGCATATTAAACATGCTTTTGTCCTCTTTGCTGCCACTTGCTGCAATTTCCGAAGCCACTATGTTTGCAGCAAACTGTTTACCCCTCCCTCATTTCCGAGGTGAGCACAAGTATAAGTATAATCAAGGAGGATTGGTAGAGATTGGGTAGGGATGCAGACCTGTCCTGCAGGGGTGAACCAGAGGCCCGTCACAGGACCCTCCTTACAGCCCATCTGTGACCGCAGTCTGTGTTCCTCCTCAGGGGCGTCCCCTGAAACCTACGTATGGCTTGCATGTCTGGCATACCCGTGCTGTCTGAGAGGCGCAGGAGGTTTTGGTGGGGCCCCGGTGGGACTATAATTTCGAGTCTCTGGGCTGTGGCTTTGTCAGTCTCATCAGCCATGGCGTTACTGGTGGAGGTTTTATCAGTCTGGTCTTCAGGGGAGGAGGACATTTGATAATGGCCAATGTTTTTGGAAGCTGCAAGGCAGTGAGCAGAGCCTGTACAAACGTAGCATTGCTAATAGGATGTCCTGAGGAGGTGAGGAAACCCCGGCATTCCCAAAGCATTCCGTAGTCATGAGCTACCCCGAAGGCGTATCGAGCATCAGTGTAGGTGTTTGCATGTTTGTTGGTGGTGAGGATGCAGGCATGAGTGAGGGCAAATAACTCAGCTTTTTGTGCTGTCACAGCTGGTTGAAAGGCTGCCTGCTCGAGCACCATGTCATCTGTGACCACAGCATAGCTGGAACATCTCTGGCCTTGAGGGCCCATGAAAGAACTACCATTAGTTATGTCAGGTTCGGTAAGGGTTAGTCTGTGAGGTCCTCATGGGCTGTAGTGAGGAGTTGATTTCGTTGTACGCAGTCGTGTTCAGAATCATTTGTAACCTGGATGGCGATGTTAGGGAAGTGGCCGGGTTTAAAGTGGAGCAGAGAGAAAACGTCAGCTGCAGGTTGCTCAGTGAGGCTGTCTCATAGCGATTTTGTCGTGCCTGAGTGTGGTGCTGTGTCTGTCGAGAGGTCAAAAGCTCCACCACCAAGTGGGAAGCCAGCACATTTACAGGCTGATGTAGGGTAATATTAGAAGCTGTAGTTACCAGGATATATACTGCCATCCCTGAAACTCCACCCATAGGGGTTGCGTCCGTTGGTATGTTCATTCAGACCCCTTGAACCCTAGGGGGGGAATGGTGGCCCCGGAAAGCCGGAATCCATGTTCTGACATGATCGAGGGTGGAAGTGGTTGTCCCCTTATCAATCATAAATGGAAGCTGAATTCCAGCTAGCTGAAGAATTATTGTGCTGCTGTCTGGGCTGTGTTATTTGTGGTAGGTACTGTCTCGATCCATCTACTAAACACATCTATGATGACTAAGCAATATTTGTACTCTAGGTAGTACAATAAAATCAATCTGTAAACATGAAAAGGGGCCTCCAGGTAGGAGAGTGATGCCCAACACACAGGGTGTCCCCTTTCCCACGTCGTTCTTACAGCATATAAACATGCTTTTGTCCTCTTTGCTGCCACTTGCTGCAATTTCCGAAGCCACTATGTTTGCAGCAAACTGTTTACCCCCCCTCATTTCCGAGGTGAGTACAAGTATAAGTATAATCAAGGAGGATTGGTAGAGATTGGGTAGGGATGCAGACCTGTCCTGCAGGGGTGAACCAGAGGCCCGTCACAGGACCCTCCTTACAGCCCATCTGTGACCACAGTCTGTGTTCCTCCTCAGGGGCGTCCCCTGAAACCTACGTATGACTTGCATGTCTGGCATACCCATGCTGTCTGAAGTCCACAATTAATTCTTTGTTCTTGTTGACATTGATGCTAAGTTCTTGTGGTACCCTCCTAAATGCCTCCTTGGCTTTTGAGTTTTGCTGAGCCACACGGGGATAAGTATAGAGAGAATAGAATAGTGGCCCTGTGATTCTCAGTGAGGAGAAAATGTTATTTGTTGTTTACTGACTGTGGTCTTCCTGATGAGGAAACTGAGCATCTAATTGGGAAGGGAGGAGGTACAGAGAACCAGGTTTAAAAGCTTGGTGATTAGTACTGAGGTCATGATGGTACTAATACTGAAGTGTAATTGATAAAAAACACTGTTGTTTATTTTATTCTTGTGTAGTGCTGGAGACTGGAAAGAGAGAGAGAGAGATTGTGTCCACTGTTAATGTACTGCAGCAATAGGCAAGTTATTGCTCAAGCAGGAGTTAATTCTATCCATGACAAACCTAACAAAACGCTTCATTATAGTAGAGTAGGAGTTAGTAGTTGATAGTCAATGAGGCCCAGTTTTTGGACCTTATTCAGTGTACTAGACGTTTTTTTCACAAAATGATATAGTATTCTTCCTTAGTAAATTCCTCTGTTTAAAAAGAATTAGAATCAGAATCAGGTTTATTGGTTTCGGTGACGTCATCATTCAGAATGGCAACTTAAATTAATAGCTCCTCTGGAAAAATGCATATTTTGCCCCGTTAATCGATCAAATACAAAATCTTTTGAAAATATCTGAATTGATAGGGGGGCAAGAATGGGGAAAAAGAATGGAGATTAAAAAAAAGCATCACTACGGAGTTTGTGGAAGAGAGAGCTGCAGCGTGCAGCTCTCCTAAATGTGCGCGTGGTGGTGAAGCGGTAAATATGATAAGGATTTTGGAAGAGATAAGGGAATTTCAAAAAGATATAAGGCAGCAATTCAGTGATATAAAGTCAGAGCTTGCCAATGTCAATCAGAAAATAGCGGTGTCAGAGACTCGAATTGAGAAGGTGGAAGATCGCGTGCAAAACGTGGAACTATGGAAGAGAGAGGTACAATGTGCTGCTCTCCTACACGTGTGCTGGCGGTGAGGCTGACACTGGGCCTCGTTCAGGCGAAGTGGCAAATATGACAAAGATTCTGGAAGAGATAAGGGAATTTCAAAAAGATATAAAGCAGCAATTCAGTGATATAAAGTCAGAGCTCGCCAATGTCAATCAGAAAATAGCGGTGTCAGAGACTTGAATTGAGAAGGTGGAAGATCGCGTGCAAAACGTGGAACTATGGAAGAGAGAGGTACAATGTGCTGCTCTCCTACACGTGTGCTGGCGGTGAGGCTGACACTGGGCCTCGTTCAGGCGAAGTGGCAAATATGACAAAGATTCTGGAAGAGATAAGGGAATTCCAAAAAGATATAAAGCAGCAATTCAGTGATATAAAGTCAGAGCTCGCCAATGTCAATCAGAAAATAGCGGTGTCAGAGACTTGAATTGAGAAGGTGGAAGATCGCGTGCAAAACGTGGAACTATGGAAGAGAGAGGTACAATGTGCTGCTCTCCTACACGTGTGCTGGCGGTGAGGCTGACACTGGGCCTCGTTCAGGCGAAGTGGCAAATATGACAAAGATTCTGGAAGAGATACGGGGATTCCAAAAAGATATAAAGCAGCAATTCAGTGATATAAAGTCAGAGATTGCCAACATCAATCAGAAAATAGCGGTGTCAGAGACTTGAATTGAGAAGGTGGAAGATCGCGTGCAAAACGTGGAACTATGGAAGAGAGAGGTACAATGTGCTGCTCTCCTACACGTGTGCTGGCGGTGAGGCTGACACTGGGCCTCGTTCAGGCGAAGTGGCAAATATGACAAAGATTCTGGAAGAGATAAGGGAATTCCAAAAAGATATAAGGCAGCAATTCAGTGATATAAAGTCAGAGCTCGCCAATGTCAATCAGAAAATAGCGGTGTCAGAGACTTGAATTGAGAAGGTGGAAGATCGCGTGCAAAACGTGGAACTATGGAAGAGAGAGGTACAATGTGCTGCTCTCCTACACGTGTGCTGGCGGTGAGGCTGACACTGGGCCTCGTTCAGGCGAAGTGGCAAATATGACAAAGATTCTGGAAGAGATAAGGGAATTTCAAAAAGATATAAGGCAGCAATTCAGTGATATAAAGTCAGAGTTCGCCAATGTCAATCAGAAAATAGCGGTGTCAGAGACTTGAATTGAGAAGGTGGAAGATCGCGTGCAAAACGTGGAACTATGGAAGAGAGAGGTACAATGTGCTGCTCTCCTACACGTGTGCTGGCGGTGAGGCTGACACTGGGCCTCGTTCAGGCGAAGTGGCAAATATGACAAAGATTCTGGAAGAGATAAGGGAATTCCAAAAAGATATAAGGCAGCAATTCAGTGATATAAAGTCAGAGTTCGCCAATGTCAATCAGAAAATAGCGGTGTCAGAGACTTGAATTGAGAAGGTGGAAGATCGCGTGCAAAACGTGGAACTATGGAAGAGAGAGGTACAATGTGCTGCTCTCCTACACGTGTGCTGGCGGTGAGGCTGACACTGGGCCTCGTTCAGGCGAAGTGGCAAATATGACAAAGATTCTGGAAGAGATAAGGGAATTTCAAAAAGATATAAAGCAGCAATTCAGTGATATAAAGTCAGAGCTCGCCAATGTCAATCAAAAAATAGCGGTGTCAGAGACTTGAATTGAGAAGGTGGAAGATCGCGTGCAAAACGTGGAACTATGGAAGAGAGAGGTACAATGTGCTGCTCTCCTACACGTGTGCTGGCGGTGAGGCTGACACTGGGCCTCGTTCAGGCGAAGTGGCAAATATGACAAAGATTCTGGAAGAGATAAGGGAATTTCAAAAAGATATAAGGCAGCAATTCAGTGATATAAAGTCAGAGCTCGCCAATGTCAATCAGAAAATAGCGGTGTCAGAGACTTGAATTGAGAAGGTGGAAGATCGCGTGCAAAACGTGGAACTATGGAAGAGAGAGGTACAATGTGCTGCTCTCCTACACGTGTGCTGGCGGTGAGGCTGACACTGGGCCTCGTTCAGGCGAAGTGGCAAATATGACAAAGATTCTGGAAGAGATAAGGGAATTTCAAAAAGATATAAAGCAGCAATTCAGTGATATAAAGTCAGAGCTTGCCAATGTCAATCAGAAAATAGCGGTGTCAGAGACTTGAATTGAGAAGGTGGAAGATCGCGTGCAAAACGTGGAACTATGGAAGAGAGAGGTACAATGTGCTGCTCTCCTACACGTGTGCTGGCGGTGAGGCTGACACTGGGCCTCGTTCAGGCGAAGTGGCAAATATGACAAAAATTCTGGAAGAGATAAGGGAATTTCAAAAAGATATAAGGCAGCAATTCAGTGATATAAAGTCAGAGCTCGCCAATGTCAATCAGAAAATAGCGGTGTCAGAGACTTGAATTGAGAAGGTGGAAGATCGCGTGCAAAACGTGGAACTATGGAAGAGAGAGGTACAATGTGCTGCTCTCCTACACGTGTGCTGGCGGTGAGGCTGACACTGGGCCTCGTTCAGGCGAAGTGGCAAATATGACAAAGATTCTGGAAGAGATAAGGGAATTTCAAAAAGATATAAGGCAGCAATTCAGTGATATAAAGTCAGAGCTCGCCAATGTCAATCAGAAAATAGCGGTGTCAGAGACTTGAATTGAGAAGGTGGAAGATCGCGTGCAAAACGTGGAACTATGGAAGAGAGAGGTACAATGTGCTGCTCTCCTACACGTGTGCTGGCGGTGAGGCTGACACTGGGCCTCGTTCAGGCGAAGTGGCAAATATGACAAAGATTCTGGAAGAGATAAGGGAATTTCAAAAAGATATAAGGCAGCAATTCAGTGATATAAAGTCAGAGCTCGCCAATGTCAATCAGAAAATAGCGGTGTCAGAGACTTGAATTGAGAAGGTGGAAGATCGCGTGCAAAACGTGGAACTAAGTAAGACGATAAAAATATTAAATCACCAGGAAAGTAAATTGCTTGACGAGGATGGAAGATCGCGACGGAAAAATATCGGGATTTATAATGTTCCCGAAGGAGTGGAGGGATTGTCGATGATAGACTTTGTAGAAAAGTTACTGTGGGATGCGCTGGAGATTCCCCCAACTATAGAGATTGAAAATGAAAGGGCACATCGTTCACTCATCCTGCGGCCTCCCGGAGACAGAGAAAGTAAGCTGTGCTCAATAGTACTTAAATTCCTTCGATTCAAGAGCAAGGCGGAGATTATACAAAGGGTCTGGGGTAAGAAGAGGGTGTTTTGGAACGGGGTGTTAATGTACTTCGATCATGATTACCCCCCCGGTGGTCCTACAGAAATGGAAGGAATATTCCAAAGCAAAATGAATATTAAAGCAAGAAAAGATTAAATTCCAAACCCTGTACGCTGCTAAACTGAGGACATTTTACCAAGAAGGGGTACGACTGTACCGGACAGTGGAAGAGGCGGCTACAGACATGAAGAACAGAGGACTGCCCATTAGCGTGATCAAACCAAAGGAAAGTCTGGTTGAGCAGTTATCCTGATCTGCTTGGGAAATAGTAAGAGAACCGAGAAAGCAGGGGACAGGAGCAGGACGAGAGAAGGATAGTAGGAGGAGACTGAGTTCTCCAAAGACAGCCCTCACTTCCTCCAGAAGAACCATCAGGTTTGGTTAACTTTAAAAGTGCTGATAAACTAAACAGGAGCAAAACTAGATGGTGATATACCTATCTTGAGAAATACATATATTATAACGTGGATTTTATATTACTCAGTTTTTAAAAATTCATTCATTCATTCCTTTCTCCCTGCCTAAATGGGAATATATACATGGGAAGAATACACAGGGAACTCATTTCTGTGTAATGGACATAGATTATTTTACTTACTTTTACAGGTACTGTAATGGGGGCCCTCAACCCACAGGTAGGAGGGGCAAACACCCACAGCTAGATGTTTCTTCTAGCTCAACCCAGGGTCATCTAGACACCCCGGCTTTGGAATCATACCTTTGTTACCCTTTTTTTTTATTATTTGTGTTTCTTGGCTCTTATTTGTTCAGGGAGTAGATCGACTAAGTTATATTCTGCAAATTTCAATGATATACTAACAGATAAGTACACATAGCTAAGGACAAAGTAAAATTCATTTCTTTTAATTTTAATGGGCTGTTGAATCCAGTCAAGCGCAGTAAACTTCTATCAAAACTGAGAAAAGAACAAGCCCATGTAGTATATTTACAGGAAACTCACAAGTGATAATGAGCATGAAAAATTAAATAGAATGGGCTTCACTAATTTGTTTTTCTCCTTATATAAATCAGGACATAGAAGAGCAGTTGCTGTTCTCATCTCAAGCAAACTAAATTTTGAAAAAGTATTCGAAATGGGAGATAAAGAGGGCAGATATATTCTGGTAAGGGGGAATATAGATGGAAATCCAGTTACTTTATTGAATATATACACACCCCCAGGAAATGATATTAGTTTCTTCCAGAAAATTACTAATATTATGGTAACAGAAACAAGATCTCTTGATATGTGGGGGAGACTTAAATTTACAATTACAACCAAAGTTAGACACTTCCAATAGAACAACTTATGAAACAAAGTCCTTACATGAGAAAGTTAATGCTTTTTTTGAGGATGTTGGTCTAATTGATATAGGGAGGGACCTTTTTCCTGACAAAAGGAATTACGCTCATTATTCTGCCTCCCATTCTGTATTTACAAGAATAGACTACAGGTCCACAATCCCTTATCGGAAATCCTTGGGGCCAATTGCATTTTGGATTTCAGAATTTTTCAGGTTTCAGAGCCCCCCCACCCCACTGATACCAAAAATATGTATGCTCAATTCCCTTATTTAACCTGTCTCAGTGCGGTGGACGTTAGGACCCGGCAGCGCACTAAACGTATGCACATCCTCCCATATACTTTAAATCAACTCTAGATGACTTTATATAGGCATCCGTTAGTCTCATGAGACCATAGATTTGTGCCTTGGAAAGTTTCCAGGGTGCAGGCCTGGGCAAGGTTCTGTGGAAAACCAGAAGTTGCCCATGCTGCGTTTCCCCTCTCCATGCCACCGATGTTAACTAAGGGAAGGGCATTAGGACCCATACAGCTTGGCACCAGTGTCGTTGCAGAGCATTGTGTGGTTAAGTGCCTTGCTCAAGGACACACATGCTGCCTCAGCGAAGGCTCGATCTAGTGATCTTCAAATCACTAGACGAACGCCTTAACCACTTGGCCACTCACCAAGACTCTAGATTACTTATAATACCTAATACAATGTAAATGCTATGTAAGTAGTTGTTATACTGTGTTGTTTATGGAATAATAACAAGAGAACATTTTATTTCCAACCAAAACGTTCAATAAAACATAAAGATATACAGCTTCAAACAAACCGAATCAAACACATGGTAAATGACTTATTGGAATAAATGTAGAACATCACTGTCACTGTCACTATAAAACTTCAGTAACTTGTCTTTCTGTTTATTTAAATCATGTACAGTGGTAGTTCTGACACTATTTTCTTCAGTAAGATGCCGCAGAGACACACCACGATCAAGCTTCTGCAGTAACTCCACTTTCTGCGTTATTGATAATGATAGATGCTTCCTTCTCTTTTTCTCATTGTTACCCAAGGGGGTATCTGCAGCTCTTTTTGACATTTTCACGGTGAAATTAAACATTAAGTCAACAGTGAACACAAAATATCAGCGAACAGCTTTTTGTATTTCAGAATTTCGGATAAAGGAATGTGCACCTGTATTTCATAACATTTGGAAAAGATAGAGACAAATTAATCACCTGTGGAATTGGGACAATAGATATAAGTGACCACGCACCTATATATTTACCTGTTGATTTTGACCTACAACCTAAGAATACTATTTGGAAGCTAAATTAAAGTCTACTTAATGATCCCTATTTTAAGGAACAAATTAAAAAAAAAATTGTTCTTTACTTAGAATTCAATAATAATGGAGAGGCTGTCAAGAGGGGAAATTATAGCGATATCTTCATGTAAGAAAAAATAAGGAGTAAAACATTAGAGGAATTACAAAATAAGCTGAAGGAGCTAGAAAAAAAACACAAATTGAGTTTGGCACAGGATACACTAGAGGAAATTTTAAAAATTAGGAATGAAATTAATAGTTTGGATGCACAAGAAATTAGAAAAAAGATTAGTGTTTCTGAAACAGAGACACTATGAAAGTGGATCTAAATCAATGAAAATACTGGCGTGGAAACTGATTAAAAAGAAGATAGCAGAAAATACAATTCATAGAATTAGGGATCCAAGAACAAAAATGATAGAAAATAAGCTAAGTGAAGTTCAACATACATCAAAGTTGCTGGTGAACGCAGCAGGCCAGGCAGCATCTATAGGAAGAGGCGCAGTCGCAGCCTGACGAAGGGTCTCGGCCTGAAACGTCGACTGCGCCTCTTCCTATAGATGCTGCCTGGCCTGCTGCGTTCACCAGCAACTTTGATGTGTGTTGCTTGAATTTCCAGCATCTGCAGAATTCCTGTTATCTAAGTGAAATTCAAGAAGCTTTTGAAATGTTTTATAAAACTCTATATTCTAACGTTCCAGGGGGAAGCATAACCCAAATTGACACCTTCCTGAATTCTTTAGAGTTACCCACTTTAAGCAAAGAACAAAATAGAACGATGACTGCTGGCATAACTGAAGCTGAACTAAAAACTGCAATTAGTAGGCTTAAATTAAACAACTCACCAGGGTCAGATGGATATACAGCAGAGTGATATAAAGAGTTTAGAAATGAGTTAATTCCTGTTTTATTCCCCACACTGAACTGGGCCCTAAGAAAGGTGCAAATGCCACCCAACTGGAAGGAGATGATAATCTCAGCTGTATCAAAAGCAGGCAAGGATAAAATGGAATGTAGGTCATTTAGACCAATATCTGTTCTTAATGTGGATTATAGAATATTTACCTCCATCATGGCCAAACGATTAGAAGAGTTTCTACCCACACTGATACATAATGATCAGACAGGTCATACAACAATGATACATAATGATCAGACAGGTTTCATACAACAATGCCAAACACAAGACAATATACGAAGGACACTTCACATTATGGATCATATTTAAAAAATTCAAATTGAAGCAATACTCATAAGCATGGATGCTAAAAAGACATTTGATTCGTTTAATTGGAATTTTCTTTACAGAGTTTTACATAGGTTTGGTCTTTATGACACAATTATTAAAACCATACAGGCACTATATGACAATCCTACTGCTAGGATTAAAATCAATGGATATTTATCTAATAGTTTTACCCTAGAAAGGGGCACGAGACAGGGTTGTACATGGTCACCGCTACTCTTCGCATTATATCTGGAACCATTAGCTCAATACATCAGACAAAATGAAGATATCAGGGGAATTACTATTAAAGGGACAGAGCATAAATTGGCCTGTTATGCGGATGACATTTTGATCTATCTAGGGCAACCAACGTACTCTTTACCTAAATTGATGCAATCCTTTGAACAATATAGCCAATTATCAGGATACAAGATCAACATAGATAAAACCCAACTACTTTCGTATAACTATAGTCCACCAAGAGAAATTGAAAGTAGATATCCTTGGGCATGGCAAACAGAGTCCGTCAAATATTTGGGCATCACTATGCCAACAGATTTGGCAGAAGTATCAGAATGCAGTTATCAGCCTATATATAAAAAATTAAGGAAGATGTAACAAGGTGGAACCTAATTCCTTTTCTTGGTCTCAGTTCAAGGATTGAATCTATTAAAATGAATATACTGCCCAGAATGGAACAAGATACTATGAAGATATATATGGCAAAGTAAAAGGCCTAGAGTTTGTCACAAAACTTTGCAATTAGCCAGGAAAAAGGGGGGGGGATGGGGCCTATTTTCTCTTGGAGATTATTATTTTGCAGCACAGTTGAGAGCCGTAATATGCTGGTGCGACCCATCATATGACGCTCAATGGAAGAACATTGAGGAGAGGATACTTTCCATCCCCATACAGGCAATTTTGGCTGATAACAAACTACAAAGTTACATAAATAATATTGACAACCCGTTGTGAAATGGACTCTTAAAACTATTATAAAAGCATATAAACTAGAGAGAGACATTGCAATTCTTAAATGGTGCGCATATGACTTGGATTTTACGCCAAATAAACTGGCTGCTAGATTTAAGGTCTGGACAGCTAAAGGAATAACAGCTATTTGCAATATAATGAAAGAAGGAATACTGTTCAGTTTTGAAATGCTCAAAGAGAAACACTTATAAGAAAAACAAGACTTCTCTGGTATTTACAGATGCAACAGTATGTTAATAGGACGGTTAAAACTGTAACCAAGGCAAGTACATGTCTGATAGAGCTATTTAGAAAAGCATGTAATTCAGACAACGGTAGTAGAATAATTTCAAACGTGTATACGGGTTTGTCAAATCATAAAACATATTGGACTTCATACATTAAACAAAATGGGAGAAGGAAGAAGGGATTGTAATATCTGAGGAAGACTGGACAATAATATGGAGGTATCAGTGAAAGTGTACCAGTTCACAGAAATGGATGGAGTTCAGGTGGAAGAACTTGATAAGATATTTTATTATACCCTCTCAGAAATCCTATTACGATAGTACACCCCCCCCCCATTTGCTGGAGAAATTGTGGAAATCAAAATGCAAACTATTATCATATTTCCTGGGAATGCCCCATTATCGAAGAATATTGGAGTGGGATACACAATGCCCTACAGGACATCTTTAAATGTGAAATACCATTCGAGAGCAAGACCATGTATTTTAGGGATATACCTCAAGAATGGTTGAAAAGAGATAAATATTTAATGAATATACTACTGGTGGCTGGTAAAAAGATCCTTACCACAGGAGAGCCCAACTTTAAATGTATGGATGGAAATTACAATGGACATTTACAAAATGGAGAAGATAACAGCATCTGTTAATCATAAGTTGGAACAATTTTATTCATACTGGAAAAAAATGGTTTAACTACAAAACACCTCATAGGCGTGATTTTATTCTCACAAGTCAATGAATATTGAAGTAGCCCAAGAAATAGTGGATGCATTAGTGATAATTTTTCAAAACTCGTTAGATTCTGGGCTAGTTCCTGAGGATTGGAGGGTGGCTAATATAACCCCACTTTTTAAAAAAGGAGGGAGAGAGAAACCGGGGAATTATAGACCGGTTAGCCTAACGTCGGTGGTGGGGAAACTGCTGGAGTCAGTTATCAAGGATGTGATAACAGCACATTTGGAAAGCGGTGAAATGATCGGACAAAGTCAGCATGGATTTGTGAAAGGAAAATCATGTCTGACGAATCTCATAGAATTTTTTGAGGATGTAACTAGTAGAGTGGATAGGGGAGAACCAGTGGATGTGGTATATTTGGATTTTCAAAAGGCTTTTGACAAGGTCCCACACAGGAGATTAGTGTGCAAAGTTAAAGCACACGGTATTGGGGGTAAGGTATTGGTGTGGGTGGAGAATTGGTTAGCAGACAGGAAGCAAAGAGTGGGAATAAACGGGACCTTTTCAGAATGGCAGGCGGTGACTAGTGGGGTACCGCAAGGCTCAGTGCTGGGACCCCAGTTGTTTACAATATATATTAATGACTTGGATGAGGGAATTAAATGCAACATCTCCAAGTTTGCGGATGACACGAAGCTGGGTGGCAGTGTTAGCAGTGGGGAGGATGCTAAGAGGATGCAGGGTGACTTGGATAGGTTGGGTGAGTGGGCAAATTCATGGCAGATGCAATTTAATGTGGATAAATGTGAAGTTATCCACTTTGGTGGCAAAAATAGGAAAACAGATTATTATCTGAATGGTGGCCGGTTAGGAAAAGGGGAGGTGCAACGAGACCTGGGTGTCATTATACACCAGTCATTGAAAGTGGGCATGCAGGTACAGCAGGCGGTGAAAAAGGCGAATGGTATGCTGGCATTTATAGCGAGAGGATTCGAGTATAGGAGCAGGGAGGTACTACTGCAGTTGTACAAGGCCTTGGTGAGACCACACCTGGAGTATTGTGTGCAGTTTTGGTCCCCTAATCTGAGGAAAGACATCTTTGCCATAGAGGGAGTACAAAGAAGGTTCACCAGATTGATTCCTGGGATGGCAGGACTTTCATATGAAGAAAGACTGGATGAATTGGGCTTGTACTCATTGGAATTTAGAAGATTGAGGGGAGATCTGATTGAAACGTATAAGATCCTAAAGGGATTGGACAGGCTAGATGTAGGAAGATTGTTCCCGATGTTGGGGAAGTCCAGAACGAGGGGTCACAGTTTGAGGATAGAGGGAAGCCTTTTAGGACCGAGATGAGGAAAAACTTCTTCACACAGAGAGTGGTGAATCTGTGGAATTCTCTGCCACAGGAAACTGTTGAGGCCAGTTCATTGGCTATATTTAAGAGGGAGTTAGATATGGCCCTTGTGGCTACGGGGGTCAGGGGGTATGGAGGGAAGGCTGGGGCGGGGTTCTGAGTTGGATGATCAGCCATGATCATAATAAATGGTGGTGCAGGCTCGAAGGGCCGAATGGCCTACTCCTGCACCTATTTTCTATGTTTCTATGTTTCTAATATGTTGTAAAAAAAAAATCACTCTCCTCTGTACATAGTTTTCTTTCGATTGTTCTTTCTTTCCTCTCCTTTCTATAAGTGTATACCTCAGATAAATATTATGTGGAGATCTGTGACAGATATGATTATATGATATATATGTACAGTATCTGACATACAGCTGATGGAAATGTTTGATGATGAAATTCAATAAAAAAAAAATCAGCTTTATTATCATCGCATGTGTCATGAACTTTGTTAACTTAGCAGCAACAGTACAATGCAATACATAATGGAGAAGAAACAAACCAATCAATCAATCAATCAGTTACAGTATACTGAATAGATTAAAAGATATGCAGAAGAAATGCTGTATACAGGTCCACAATCCCTTATCCGAAAGTCTGTGTCACGTACCCTGTGACGGGTTAAAGAACCAGCAGTAATAGAAAACACTTCGGAGTCTGGTATTACTATTTGCTAATACGATTTATTAGTAACTATACAATACAGTAATATAATTTCTGATATATCAAACAGGTTAGCAGTGTTATGTGTATATATGTGGGCAAATGTAACTCCCAAACTATTGAGCTTGGGGGAACATACATCAAAGTTGCTGGTGAATGCAGCAGGACAAGCAGCATCTATAGGAAGAGGTTCATCCACTGAATAGGTGATGAGACAGAGATATTTGTAATCCAGGTAAATGTTGTGAGAAGGCAATTACGTTGATATTCCACAGATTCCACAACAGCAATACAAAATAACAATAGTAGTAGGTTTTATCTCCAAAGTTGTTCCACGCCTCACACGAAATATCACCAACAGTCATCTTCAACGAATATCCCTTCAACACAAGTGGTGAATTCAGCTACGGGTCTTTCCAAAGTGGTGGCCACAGGATACTCAAACAGAATGCTCAAATGGATTATCACCAACAGTAGCTTATCATTAAGGGGACTCTCTTCAAGGGAACCAACCCCAAACATGATAGCCACTTATCCAGTTCCACGACATACAAAATAACTCCAACAGTGATTTGCCACAGGGGTACCTTCTTCAGTGAACTACTACACCCAAACAAGGGTAACACGGGTAACACACAAGTGGTATTCACAAAGGTACTCCCCTCACCAGAGAACCCACTCCTGTGAACTAAGTACATGACAGTCACACCTTCATATTTGAATGGAACTCAAACTCAACCTTACGGGCTACTTAGAGAGAGAGAAAGTCCAAACAGTGACCTCTTTGTTACTAGGTTTCTTCTGTTTCAAACCTTCCTGTCCCCTCTTCTTTTCCTTTAAATCACCGAGTGTGACCACAACAAAGGAGACCGTCTTCTGTGCTGGAGTTATTAACCCAGGCGAGGGTTGGACACAGTAATAACTCCCCACCGGTCACACCTTTTCCACACTGAGATCCACTGATCAATCCTCCAAAAATCCACCTTTCTGCGGACCCAACAAAGCTCAACCGGTGTCCAAAATCATGTGTCTGTGAGTCTTATCATTTGACCTTGTATTTCTCTCACCATGCTGAATACCAGTTGTCCATCAAGTAGCTCCTCTCTTCAGTCTGTGTAAGAACACAGAAGTGTCCTTGCAAAAGGGTAAACATGCTGAAGAGAAACTATAACACCATCTCAAAGCAATCTTCGCCCCTCTCTCTCTTAATAACAAGGTTTTTGTGTTCTACAACTCTCTCTTTCTTTTTAAAGGTATAATCCATTTAAAAAAAAGACCCCTGGGAGTACATTACATCTGAAATCCAAAAAGCTCTAAAAACCGAAGTCTTTTTCGCCAACAGCTGACGTCACTCAGGTGTGACGTGGCAGCACTGGCAGAGGACACCACACGTCAGTTGTGTCTCAGTGCTCGTATTGGTTACACATGCATTTGCTGTTCGCTGATATTTTGTGTTCACTGTTGACTTTGTGTTTAATTTCACTGTGAAAATGTCAAAAAGAGCTGCAGATACCCCTATGGGTGACAATGAGAAAAAGAGAAGGAAGCATCTATCATTAACAATAACGCAGAAAGTGGAGTTACTGCAGAAGCTTGATCGTGGTGTGTCTCTGCGGCATCTTACTGAAGAAAATAGTGTCAGAACTACCACTGTACATGATTTAAATAAACAGAATGACAAGTTACTGAAGTTTTATAATGACAGTGACAGTGACGTTCTACATTTATTCCAATACATCATTTACCATGTGTTTGATTCGGTTTGTTTGAAGCTGTATATTTTTATGTTTTATTGAATTTTTTCTTTCTTGTCATTATTCCCTAAACAATGCAGTATAACAACTATTTACATTGTATTAGGTATTATAAGTAATCTAAAAACGATTTAAAGTATACGGGACGATGTGTGTAGGTCTGGAGCTCTGCTGGGTCCTAAAGTCCACCGCGCTGAGACAGGTTAAATAAGGGACTTGAGCATGCATGTTTTTTGGTATCTGCGGGTTGGGGGGGGCGGGGGGGGGGGTCCCGGAACCAATAAGGAGGGATTCTAAAATCCGAAAAATTCTGAATTCGGAAATGCAACTGGCCCTAAGGATTTGGGATAATGGATTGTGGACCTGTATTAAACAAAAAGTGAGGTAGTGTACAAGTGTTCAATGTCCATTTAGGAATTGGAGGGGAAGAAGCTGTTCCTGAGTCACTGAGTGTGTGCCTTCAGAATTCTGTACCTCCTATCTGATGGTAACAGTGAGAAAAGGGCATCCCCTGGGTGCTGGGGGCCCTTAATAATGGACGCTGCTTTTCTGAGACACCGCTCCCTGAAGATATCCTGGGTGCTTTGTAGGCTAGTATCCAAGATGGAGCTGTCTAGACTTACAACCCTCTGCAGCTTCTTTTGGTCCTGTACCTCCTCCACCCTCCATACCAGACGGTGATGCAGCTTGTCAGATTGCTCTCCACTGTACATCTATAGAAGTTTTTGAGTGTATTTATGCCAAATCTGTTCAAACTCCTAAAGTAGTATAGCTGCTGTCTTGCCTTCTTTATAACTACATCAATATGTTGAGACCAGGATAGATCCTCAGAGATCTTGACACCCAGGAACCTGAAGCTGCTCACTCTCTCCACTTCTGATCCCTCTATGAGGATTGGTATGTGTCCTTTGTCTTACCCTTCGTGAAGTCCACAATCAGCTCTTTCATCTCACTGATGTTGAGTGCCAGGTTGTTGCTGTGACACCACTCCACTAGTTGGCATATCTCACTCCTGTATGCCCTCTCGTCACCACCTGAGATTCCACCAACAATGGTTGTATCGTCAACAGATTTATGGATGGTATTTGAGCTATGCCTAGCCACACAGTCATGTGAATATAGAGTAGAGCAGTGGGCTAAGCACAGACCCCTGGGATGTGCCACTGTTGATCGTGAGGAGGAAATGCTGTCACCCATCCATACAGATTGTGGTTTTCCAGTTAGGAAGTCGAGCATTCAGTTTCAGAGGGAGGTACAGAGGCCCAGGTTCTGCAACTTCTCAATCAGGATTGTGGGAACGATAGTATTAAATGCTGAGCTATAGTCGATGAACAGCATTCTGACATTAGTGTTTGTGCTGTCCAGGTGGTCTAAAGCTGTGTGGAGAGCCACTGAGATTGTGTCTGCCGTTGACCTATTCTGACAACAGGCAAATTGCAATGGATCCAGGTCCTTGCCGAGGCAGGAGTTCAGTCTAGTTATGACCAACCTCTCAAAGCATTTTATCACTGTAGATGTGAGTACTACTGGGTGATGGTCATTAAGGCAGCTCACATTATTCTTCTTAGGCACTGGTATAACTTGTTGCCTTTTTGAATCAAATGGGAACTTCCACCTGTAGCAGTGAGAGGTTGAAGATATCCTTGAATACTCCCGCTAGTTGGTTGGCACAGGTTTTCAGAGCCTTACCAGGTACTCCATCAGGACCTTCTGCCTTGTGAGGGTTCACTCTCTTTAAAAACAGCCTAACATCGGCCTCTGAGACAGAGATCACAGGGTCATCAGGTGTAGCAGGGATCTTCACAGCTGTAGTTATATTCTCCCTTTCAAAGTAGGCATAGAAAAAGTTGAGTTCATCTGCTAGTGAAGCATCACTGTTAATCATGCTATTGGGTTTTGCTTTGTAGGAGGTAACGTCTTGCAAACCCTTCTAGAGTTGTCATGTATCTGATGTCGCCTCCAAATGTGGAAGTCGAATCCGGGTAAAGTTACTCAGAGACCGTATAAGTACAAACTCTTTTTTCGAAGCCCTGGGACTTGCTCATTTAGTCACTCAAACAGGAACAGTCTGTTTCTGACTGCTCCTGCCCAATCAACCAACTAACTCACAATGCCTCTTACAGAAGAGATATAGTTGCTCAGATACCCCCACACATACCAAGCTGGAGTCAGATTTATCTGTTGCTTGATGGTACTGAGAGACAAATTACAGAATGGGCCTAATGGCCTCATACACAAACAGGCTGGAGTGGTCTATCTCTGTGCATAACTGCACAAGGACAAGGACCCTGAAACATCAGCTGTCTAACTTTGAGAAGAAATATTACTCAGCATTGAATAGCACATCTGTTGATCATCAACGGTTTCTTTCAGAAAAAACAGCCTGCTATATTTAACTGACCATTTTAACCCTTTACAGACTTTATCACAACCTCGAAGATTCAAAACAATCCTGTAGGTGCTCCTGTGCTTTCCTTGTCTGTACCTTCTTAGTCCTCAGTACTGATGCTGCAGTCTTCAGTGTCTGCCTATAGTCAGGGACTATAAGTACAGCCAGGTGATCGGACTTCCTGAAGTGAGGGTGTGAAATAGCATGGTAAGCATTCTTGTTGGTGGTGTAACAATAGCCCAGTGTGTTGTTTCCTCTAGTATTGCAAGTTGATGGTAGTTGCTTAGTGAGTTTTTCAGACTGGCTTGGTCTCTCAAAACAATGATGATGGTGTTAGGATGCACTGTTTCATGAATGTTGATCCCATTGCTCGGATGTTTAAAGACTAATTGATATTGGCCTGAGGCGGAATGTAAACTGCTACCAAAATGACCCCGGAGAATTCCCGTGGTAGGTAAAAAGAGCAGCACTTAACTGCTAGATATTCCAGGTCTGGTCAGCAGAATTAGGACAGCACTGATATATTTGTGCACCAGAAAGAAATGATCGTGAGACATACTCCTCCACCTCTGCTTTTGAGCGACTATGTAGATCTATCCTGACAGTGTTTTGTAAACCTGTCAATCTGAATCACTGTATCCGGTACAGAAGAGATTCCATGATTCCATGAAACAAAGGACACACACGGTCCTATTGTCCCTCTGATTCAGCACTCTAGCTCTGAGATCATCAATTTTATTCACCAGAGTCATCACATTTGCCAGCGAGTTAGTTGGTATAGGGAGTTTAAAATCCCGTTTCCTTAAAAGCATTTGTAACCCTGCTCTGCACCCATGTTTTCTAAGTGGACTCTTCCGTCCACAATCAGTATTTTTTCCATCAGTTTTAAGCAGCAATAGTTCATTTAAATGCATTAATACATTAGTTTCTAGAAAAATAACCATAGCATAATAATAAGAAAATACATTGAATAATTGTATGTATATAGGTAGTTATTCAAAAATATAAGCAAGCATAAGAAAGTTAAACTACAGGAAAAATTACAATTCTACACCCTAAACCCACCCACTCTGTGATTTAAATCATACATTTAAAATCATTACATTTGAAAAGTAGGATGTAAATACTCCATTTTGCAGCGAATGGAATGAGACGAGTTTTTCATGGCGGCTCTACTTTTTATACCTTACATTCCACTGATAGATCCGTTTTAAGTTCGAAGATTCACTATTTTTGTTGAAGGATTTATGACTTAACTATGATGGCAGGAAGTCAATCCGGTATTGAATTACGAGGCAGCAAGACCCTTCCTAAAACGGAACAAACAAAGAAATCAGAGGAACTTTCTACTTTAGAAAGAATACTCTCTTCAGTACAAGATATGAAACTTGAATTTGGTTTGCTTAACAGTAAGATTGTTAAACTGACGGATACTAACGGAAAGCTTGAAAAATCCATCTCTACTGTTGAAGAATCTTTGAAGAATTTGGATTTTCAATTTCAGACGCATAAACAGACTGCTCATCGAATTGAGCGGGAACAGGAGTTATTCAGGCAAACTTAACGAGCAAGAATTGAAGATGTCATCTATGGAAAAGAAAATTAATGAGGTTACTTTGGAATTATCAAGAACGAAGAAAAAAATGATTGACTTAGACAGCAGAACGCACAGGAGGAATTTACGTATATTGGGCTTGCCAGAAAATACTGAAACCGGTGACCTGTTAGAAGTTCTTTTCAGAACTACTATATTCACTTTTTCGTGAGATTCTTGAAGCGAACCCTGTACTCGATAGAGCTCATCAAATTCCACGATCTAAGCCCTCACGCGAACTACGTCCACGACCACTGGTACTATCCCTGCACTATTTTACAACCAAAGAAGCTATACTCTGAGAGGCAAGAAAAAGGGGTAAGCTAATCTGCAATGCAACAAAAATTCGAGTAGTGGAGGACTTTGCCCCGGAGATTTTTGCAGAAAGAAGGAAATACCGGGAAGTGATGGTTGAATTATATAAAATGTTGACTATCGCTTCGTTATCCGGCACGTCTGATAATTTTTCCGCCTGACTCTCAGCCACAAAAGATTAACTCTCCAGATGAAGGTTGGGCATTTATTAAGGGGTTTAAGTCTATGCTGAATGTAACTTGAATAGGTAATTCTGAGCTGGGAGACATTTATAAATGCCTTGAGGAAAGTCTGGAAGTCTGGTCTACGTTTTTTGGACGTTTGTACAGGACTTGACTAATTTTTTTTATTTGTTAATAGTTAGTATATATCTATAGTTGCTTTGAAGAAAGTCTGTTCCACATTTTATGGATGTCTGCACAGGTCCTGGTTGATTTAATACTTTTTTCTTGCTAGCCTTAGTATTAATATAGCTTTGGGTTTGAGATATATATGTATTTACTTATTTTTATGATTTGTAAGTTTTAAAAAAATTTCAGTCATAATATGTTATTTGCTTGGATTTATCCTTTTCTGAATACATGATTAATATACTTTAGGTGAATTTAAGATGGCTGTCGCCAACGACGTTTTAACTATTGTTAGACATAACATTACAATATTTGAAATTTGTTCATCACTTTTATGACGTCTACAACTGGTGGAGTAAACATATAACTTTGTTAATATAGCTGCAAAATGGAGATTGGTGTTAGGGTCATAGGTCAGCATGCCATCTTTCTATTGGATAGCTTCTCGGGCTTTGCGGGAGAGGAGTGGGGCTATTAGAGTAGTTCTTTTCCTTGAATGGGCAGTTCTGAGAGGTTATATCTTGTATCAATCATGTCATCACTTCTGGTCAAGTCAGTGCTGTTTTTTTCCTTTGGATCCAGTTTGCGCTTACGCAATAGCTTTCTTTATAAAATTTAAAACTAAATCTTAAACATGGATGCTAATAAAATTAATATAATTTCTTGGAATTTGAACAGCAAGAATCATCCTATTAAGCGTAAAAATATCTTTAAGAAATTAAAAACACTTCATGCGGATATTATTTTCGTGCAGGAAACTCATGTACGGAGACAGGATGAAGATCGTTTTTTTAAATCCTGGAAGGGATCTTTAGATCATTCTTTATCAAAAAATAAAATTAGAGGGGTACCTATTTTTGTTAACTCTGAAATCCCTTTTGTAAATTTTAATACTGTTACTGATTTGATTGGAAGATATTTAATTATCACTGGTTTGCTATGTGGTCAAAATGTGGCTTTGGTGTGTGTATATGCACCTAATCTAAACAGTCCTGAATTTTTTAAGAAACGATTTTCTGTGCTCCCAAATCTAAATGAATATAAGTTGATTATGGGCGGTGACTTTAACTGCTGTCTTAACCAGTCGATTGACAGGTCATCAACCAATCCATTGCTTCCTAATAAAGCGGCGACTTTCTATTAGAATGCAGTTTGGATGATATTTGGAGATATAAGCACCCTAATGATATAGATTTTTCTTTTTTTTCACACGTACTTCATAAATATTCAAGAATTGATTATTTTTTGCTAGATACACGATTGTTGTATTCCGTTGCTGATTGCACATATGATGTCATTGCGTTGTCGGATCATATACCTATGAAATTAACTTCGAGGTTTTCTGATAATATTTTGAAAATGTCACAGTGGAGACTGAATCGTGTATTGTTACAAGATCCAACTTTGGTTAGTTTAATCAAGGAGCAAAGTTCTTTATTTTTTGAACTTAATACAACTAAAGGTATGTCAAATTTGGTTATGTGGGATACAATGAAATCCTTTGATAGGGGACAGATAATTTCATATTCAGCAGGCATAAGAAGGAAAACCAAAGCGGAACTTTTAATGATTACTAATAAAATTTAAGAGATAGATAAAGCGCATTCAGTAAGACCTAGTGAAGATCTATATAAGGAAAGAGATGAACTCCAAACACAGCATGATCTGCTTTTGACCTTCCCCATTGAGCAGCAACTTTTTAAATCCAAAAGTCCGTTTTATATACATGGTGATAAATCAGGTAAATTGCTGGCTGGTCAGTTGAAGGCAAATATGGTCAGAAGACAGATTTTGAAAATACATAGACCAGATAGAACTGAAACATTAGATCCTCATGAAATTAATAAGATATCTATGGATTTCTATTCTAGTCTTTATAAATCTGAATTTTCTGATAATACTATCTTTATAAATAGATTTTTGCAAAAGTTAAATATACCTAAAATTTCTGTTCGAAATATTAACACATTAGATGTGCCAATTAAACAAGAGGAAATAGCTAGGGCTATATCCTCTATGCAACTAGGGAAAGCTCTGGGACCAGATGGATATACAGTGGAATTTTATAAGAATTTTACTGAAATGCTTACGTCACATGTATGTCAAACTTTCACTGATTCTATATCCTCTGGGAATCTCCTGGAAACTTTTTATAAGGCATCAATCTATCTGAATGTGCCTCCTATAAACCAATTTCCTTCTTGAATGTGGACTTTAAAAATTCTCTCTAAGATTCTGGCTAATGGGCTTGAGAATGTTTTGCCTACTGTTATTTCAAATGATCAAACTGGATTTATTAAAAATAGGTATTCTCATTTTAATATTTTAAGATTGTTAAATATTATTTATTCTCCCTCATTTAAAGGATCTGAATGTATTGTCTGTCTTGATGCAGAGAAAGCTTTTGATGGGGTGGAATGGCCTTATTTATTTCAGGTTTTGGATAGATTTAATTTTGGTCCAGGATTTATTTCCTGGATCAAACTGATCTTTCAAGCCCCGATGGCTGGGTTTATAACTAACAATCAAAAATACCTTTATTTTAGACTATATAGAGGAACACGTCAGGGATGTCCTCCTGGTCCTTTATTACTTAATTTGGCTTTAGAATCACTTGCTATCGCTCTTAGAGATTCCAACTCTGTTCAGGGTATTAAAAGAGAGGATAAAGTACATAAGGTTTCGTTATACGCAGATGATTTATGAGTGTACATTTCAGACCCTAGGAAATCTATTCCCTCTATGTTATCCATATTTACTGAATTCAGTCTAAGATGCCCTCGTGTTTTAAGAAGACAATGATAATCCCAGTGCCGAAGAAGAGCAAGGTGGCATGCCTGAATGACTATTGACCTGTGGCTCTGACATCAATTGCTATGAAGTGCTTCGAGCGATTGGTTATGGCACACACCAACCACAGCCTACCGGTCAATCTCGACGCTTTGCAGTTCGCCTACCGGAACAACAAGTCAACGACAGATGCCATCTCTCTGGCCCTACATTCCTCCTTAGAACACCTGGAGAATAAAGATGCATACGTAAGGCTCCTTTTCATTGACTACAGCTCTGTCTGTAATACCATCATTCCAAATAAACTGATTCCTAAGCTCCGGAACCTGGGCCTTAGCACTCAGATCTGCAGCTGGATCTTCAACTTCCTCACAGACAGGACCCAGGCTGTAAAAATAGGGGACAAGCTCTCCTCTACAATCACTTTGAGCACCAGTGCCCCACAAGGCTGTGTACTCAGCTCCCTGCTGTACTCATTGTACACCCATGATTGTGTAACCAAGTTTCCATCAAACTCAATATATAAGTTTGCTGATGACACAACAATTGTAGGCTGTATCTCGGGTAATGATGAGTTTGAGTAGAGAGAGGAAATTAAGAACTTGGTGGCATGGTGCTGTTACGTACCCCGTAACTGGGTTGCCAAACCAGCAGAAATGGATCACTCAGTTGGGAGTCTGGAGTACTAGAACTAAGAAAGTTTTATTAAAGAAACAAGCAACACAGTAATCGAAAGGATAATAAATGCAACAATTCAACAATGATAACCACACATGTGCACAGAATTAAGATAACAGCATCAATCAAGCTCTATCGTTGTCTAGGGGTAAATGACCAATTTCAAAATGACTCAAAGTTCAGTCCAGTTAGTAGTCCAGTTCGCAGTAATCGTTGCCATGGCGATGGACAAGGTGGGGGAAGAGAGACATAGAATAGGAACAACTGATCATTCAGAACGGCTTCACTCACAGACCAGCGAGATGGCTCACAAACAGCATTTGGGCGGGTCCTTGGTGATGTCACCTGAGGTCACCGACTGTGACCCCTCCTCCAGATGCGGTCGATCCTCTGCAGTGAACCCGGCACCCAGGCAAGGGCGGACACACACCGGGTTCCCGCTGATCGTACCTTTCCACCCTTGTCGTTGTCTGGCACTTCTCACCCACTCGTGAGAGGCGCACCGCTTCCAGGGTCTCGTTACCTCGGGTGGCGTGTGTGTCTGTCTTAGCGAACCTGTCCCTTTTTATCCCCCTGCTGGGGTATCGCCTGTCCATCACTTCAAACAGTTCAGGGTTCAAAGGGGGGAGCCGCTCCAGACAGCTCCCTCTCCCACATTCCTTCATTACACATCTCCAGACGCTGCTCCATTGTTCCTTATCTCTCCTTCCCCTGAGGGCAGGTGGCAGACCAACTGCTGATGCCACTGATGCTAGCCCAGGCCAGCAAACATCTTAATTTTATGTGTATTCTCGTAACAGTGCAAAGACAATAACCTATCCCTAATTGTCAGCAAGATGAAGGAATTGGTTGTTGACTTCAGAAGGAGTAGCGGACTGCACGAACCAATTTACGTCGGTGGTGTGCAGGTGGAACAGGTCAAAAGCTTTAAGTTCCTTGGGGTCAATATCACAAATGACCTGACTTGGTCCAACGAAGCAGAGTTCACTGCCGAGAAGGCCCACCAGTGCTTTTACTTCCTGAGAAAACTAAAGAAATTTGTCCTGTCCCTTAAAACCCTCACTAACTTTTATAGACACACCGTAGAAAGCATTCTTCTAGGGTGCATCACAACCTGGTATGGAAGTTGCCCTGTTCAAGACCAAAAGAAGCCGCAGAAGATCGTGAACACAGCACAGCACATCACACAAACCAATCTTCCGTCCGAGGACTCACTTTACACCGTACGCTGTCGGAACAGTGCTGCCAGGATAATCAAGGACACGACCCACCCAGCCAACACACTTTTCGTCCCTCTTCCCTCCGGGAGAAGGTTCAGGAGCTTAAAGACTCGTACGGCCAGATTTGGGAACAGCTTCTTTCCAACTGTGATAAGACTGCTAAATGGATCCTGACCTGGATCTGCGCCGTACCCTCCAAATATCCGAACCTGCCTCTTGGTTTGTTTTGCACTACCTTACTTCCCATTTTTCTATTTTCTATTTATGATTTATAATTTACTAATTTTAACTATTTTTAAAATTTTTAATATTTAATATTTGTAATCCAGGGAGTGGGAAGCGCAGAATCGAATATTGCTGTGATGATTGTACATTCTAGTACCAATTGTTTGACGACAATAAAGTATGAAGTATAAAGTAAAGTACAGATGACTGTCTGTTTCCAGGTAGAAAAAACAATGTCATTCAGGCCAGGCAAAAAGAAATGATTGTCACAAATCAGAGTGTTAATATTTAAGTTTTTGGGGCCTTAATGTGTAGTTGAATCTGCTTCCAAATTCTTATAACGCTGCCAGCCACGAAGCCGTTACTAAAATGTGACTTATTAACTGCAGTGGGGCTGTTAAGGAGAACTGGTAAGGAAGTCTTCTTACAAAGCACTCGCTCTATGAGTAACCATGCTGGGCACGAGTCTGAGGTAGAGGGTGGGCCTTTTTTCCCACCATGCGAGAATGGATAGGTGGGCAGCCCAGTAATACATTTTAACGTCCGGTAGGGCAAAACCACCTGCTTCCTTGGGCTTTGGCAAGTGCTTTTTAGTAATTCTAATAGCTCTATAATTCCAAATGAATGGTATAATAATTGAAACCAATTGTTTAAAATATGACAGAGGAATAAAACATGGTATTCCTGGAAAAGATGAAGAAATCGTGGCAGTACAATCATCTTGATTGCATTAACCCTCCCCACCAAAAAAATTGGAAGGGTTTTCCAAAAGTCAGTATTGCATTTAACCTGCTCAACTTTGTTTTGCCAACTCACTTGCAAAAGGTCATTTGGGTTTTTTGTAATAGTCACACCAAGATAGGAAAAATCATCGTAAGTTATTTTAAAGGGAATGGACTGTAAATACGCTGTATTAACCACTGCAGTGACTGGCATTAGTTCACTCTTATCCCAATTAATAGAGAAACGTAAGAAACTACCAAAATTATTAATTAGAGTCAGAAGAGCGGGTATTGATGTTTGTGGGCTAGAAATGCATAAAAGGACATGGTCAGCGTATAACGAAAGGTGATGTTTATGTCCCAGCATATCAGTGGGAGATACCAAAGGGTCCAGTCTGACGCTAACAGCCAGTGGCTCAATGATAACTGCAAACAAAAATGGAGAAAGGGGGCAGCCTTGACGAGTCCCACGATGAATTGCAAAAGGGGAGGAAATATTCTGATTAGTGATAATAGAAGCAGATGGGTGTGAATAAATTATGTCAATCCATTTAATGAAAGATGGTCCAAATCCAAATTTCTTAAGTGCAAACATCATATATGACCATTCCACTTGGTCAAACGCACGTTGCGCATCTAATGAAATGACTACAGCCTCTTCTGCATGTCTTGTATATAAAACATTGAAAAGACGACGCAAATTAAAACACATATGTCTACCTGCCGTAAAGCCAGTTTGATCTGGATGAATAATAGAACAAATGCATTCTCTTAACCTATTGGCCAGGATTTTCCCAAGAATTTTGGTTTCAATGGGCAGCAGCGAAATGGGGAGATATGTTGAAACCACCTCGGCACCATGGCCTGGTTTTGGAATCAGAGAAACATTGGCTTTACATAAAGTGGGTGGCAATCTGGAAGTTGTCCTAGAGCAATGGTCCCCAACCACTGCAAAGCATGCGCTACTGGGCCACGAGGAAGCGATATGATTTGGCGATAGGAGTCAGCTGCACCTTTCTTCATTCTCTGTCATGCCCACTGTTGAGCTTGAACGCACGCGAGGTCATTACCCGGGCGTCATCCATGTCAGCGCGGAAAGGAGATCAACTCCTTGAGCTTGCAAATGACGGCGGGCTGAAAAGTATGTTTGACATAACATCTCTGCCGGCATTCTGGATCAAAGTCAAGGCTAAAAATCCTGAGATAGTCACGAAAGCACTGAAAACGTTGCTTCCATTTCCAACATATCTCTTCAATGAAAGCAACGAAAACTAAATTGCGGAATAGACTGGACACAAGGAACCCCCTTCGAGTATCGCTGTCTCCCATCACCCCTCGATGGGACCGTCTTGTTGGAGGAAGACAAGCCCAGGGCTCCCACTGATTCAGCGATATTGGTGTGTTGCAATGATTTTATATGTTCATACGGGGAAAATATGTGCTGTGTGTTTAATATCCAAATGTTACTTAAAATGTTATAAGGCTAGTGACTTATATAACCATATAACAATTACAGCACAGAAACAGGCCCTCTCGGCCCTTCTACTCCGTGCCGAACGCTTGCTCTCACCTAGTCCCACCGACCTGCACTCAGCCCATAACCCTCCGTTCCTTTCCTGTCTATATACCTATCCAATTTTACGTTAAATGATAATATCGAACCTGCCTCTACCACTTCTACTGGAAGTTCGTTCAACACTTACTTCAAGCTCCCCTGTCCTCCCCGATAATTGACTTATCACTATATTCATGCAAGGAAAATATGCACTGTGTGTTTAATATTAAATTCCTTAGATAAACCCTTTTAGAAACAAAATTGAGTGTCTTAGCCATTTACCACCTATATTCCGGTCGTGATTAACACCCCCCCCGTACAGAATCGCCAAAACCGATTTGTAGAAAAAAATGCACTGGTGCCCGCAAGGCTTCATGGTCACTGTAGTCTTTCTCAGGATAAACAGTGTATTTGACTGCTACTCTTCTCCGTTGGCAACCCTACCCACCCCACCCCTCCCTCCCCTGATCGGCGGGTCCGCAGTGCAAAAATGGTTGGGGACCCCTGTCCTAGAGTGATTAAGCATTCGTAAGAGCAGAGGTGACAATTTTGAACCAAATACTTTCAAGAATTCCATGCTGAGACTATCAGGACCCGCTGCCTTATTAATTTTTTCTGGGTCCGTCCATAAATAGCCATCTTTCGCTTTTCTACGATGTATGTCCCTGGAGGCCTGCATCTGTTTTTAACTGACAGACTAATAACCTATGGGACTTTTCACCAAGCTCAAAATACCTCTGTCTGACTTGTGTCAGTAGTTTTGAAACACTCTTGGAAGTTATAGAATTATAGTCATACTGTAAGGCAGTTATCTTATTAAGTAATTCTGCTTCCTGGTTTATTTTGTATGAAGCCTCCAGATTTGCCAACTGATCATCTATTTCAATTAACCTTTTCTTGAATCTTATTTTTTCTGCTGTCTCATATGCTATTACGCAACCTCTAATAAACTGCCTTCATGGCCTCCCAAAGAGTGGAATCATCAACACCGCCCACATCATTGGTGCTTAAGTATAGATTTATTTTAACTGAAAGATAAGAACAATAATCCTTATCCTTTAGCAAAGCATTATTTAAACGCCGACTATATTCACCTCTTTTGTGGTTCAGTTTGAGTATAAGAGAGACAGGTGTATGATCCAATACATATATTATGGTAAGTGCAACCGACTACTGACGAGATCAATTTTGAATCTAATAGAAAATAATCAATCCTAGAATAGGGTTTATATACTGCGGAGAAATATAAAAAATCCTTCTTCGTGGGATTAAGAAGTCTCCAAATATCCACTATGTTATAGGATTGCATGAGATTATTTAGTGTTACACTATTTTTAAGTGAACAAACTTGGGGACGTAGGAGGGAGTTTAAGATGCAATTAAAGTCTCCACCTACAATTATGTTAGAGTCAGACAGATTGGGCATGGCCTTAAAGAGGCTCTGAAAAAAAACTGGATAATCAAAGTTGGGCCCATACACATTCACTAGTGTCAATGGCATAGAATTTAATATTCCACTTACTATTACATATCTGCCCCTCTGGTCAGCAATAGTTTGTGTGTGAATAAATGGTATGGTTTGTTTTTAATTAGGATTGCAACACCTCTAGTTTTAGTACTAAAATTGACTGGTAGACCTGAGATGCCCAGGAGGGACAAAACACTTTCGCTGCTGTTTTCTTAATGTGCATTTCTGGGAGAAAACAAATATCAGCTTTGAGTGTATGAAGATGTGCATACACCTTCCCTCTCTTCAGTGGACTATTCATCTCCCATACATTCCAGCTGACAAGTTTAGTCTCACTAATGCTGTGCATATGCAAATTAGATGTCATATCTGTTGCTTAACAAAAAAAAATGCTGTATGGTCGTGGCATAACACAAACTGTAACTTGAACAAATAGATGTGCTGTAACAACCCCTGGAGAAACACAAAAAACCCTCCCAAAAATAAAAACACACCAGGAGTAGTACTTCCATACCCCTAACCTAGAGTCAAAGCTATATCCAAGAGCCAAGCAACATACATCAAAGTTGCTGGTGAACGCAGCAGGCCAGGCAGCATCTATAGGAAGAGGCGCAGTCGACGTTTCAGGCCGAGACCCTTCGTCAGGACCAAGAGCCAATGTGGCCCGGAATAGTGAGATAACTACCCGTTACTCACTAAACACGGGAGAAACACCTCTTCACAAATACACTATGAAATATAAAAATTAACAATAACAATCAGCCCTCACCCACATCTTAGTGTGAGCTTATTTTTCAATTCTTCATGCGCTGAACATAACAAACAGTCTCCGGATGAAGCTGCTATCGATCAACGACGAATCCAGTGACCCAGTGTTAATCCGTTTTTAGGTTATACGGTGTCCGAATGCCAATCTTTAACTTCTCGGCTCTGGAACTCCTCCGCTATGGCTGTAGTGCTAAATGTATTGGTGGTGTTGTTAACTGTAACCACAAACCTCACCGGATACCGGAATCCACACCTAATTTTCCTGGCTTTGCATTTCTCCTTAATGTGCTGAAAATTCTGACATTTCCTCATGGTAGTCGAGGTTGAATCCGGGTAAATGAACACCGGACGCCCATCAGCGGAGCTCTCTCCCTGGACAACTGTAGCACCAGCTCTTTAACCTGGTAGTGGTGTAGCCTCGCATAATAGCTCTTGGACTATCATTTTTAGCAGGTGCTAGGCTCCGGTGGGCACGGCCCACTTCAGTTGGCTGGTGGAAATGTTCTTCCCCCAGCAATTTCGGAAGCAACGTGGCTACAAATTCTGTCGGCTTATTGTTTTCGGCTTTCTCCTGAATCCCAATAATGCTAATGTTTTGACGGCGAGACCGAGCTTCAAGGTCATCCACCTTATCCTGTAGCTCGTGTTTTGGGATATTAGGCTTTCAAGCCGTCTCTCCAACTCTTCGATTCATCTCTCATATGATTCGGCGGCATACTCCGTTAAAGAAAGATGCTTACTGACTTCGGTTAGAGCCGCTGTTAGGTTCATGATTGACTTATTATCCTCTGCATGTCTCCCGTCTACCACACTGTACAGCTTGTTTACTGCCACCAGGACTTCGTCAGTGGTGGTTGGGACTGGGACACTAGCAGCATTGGCTTTAGTTTCTGGGCCCGCTAGCTTCGCGGAACCCTCGCCAGAATCTGCTTCTCCTACGCCCTTTTCTTGTTTCTTTCCTTTACCTGGCTTCGTCATTTTGTTCAGCCTGTTACAGCTCACTTCAGTCACTTAAAAAATAAGAATTAACTGCTATTTGGGTGAGGCAAAAGCTGAAGGTAGGCGCAGCTCCAGGGACACACGTCTACTCCATACCAAGACCCCATGTGACCATCTTTTTTTCTATAAACTGTTAAGAGGAAAGGTGGTTCTTTTTTTCTTTATATTAGCTTAATACTATATAAGATTTTGACAGTGTGTATTCCTTTCTTTGTACTATTATCGAAATATGTATTTGAGATAACCTCTCCTCTGGTTTGTAGTTATCATTTTTTTTAAATCAATAAAAAAAGATTGAAAGTAAAAATTAAAATGCAGGAAAATGTGGTAGCTGCATTAACTGTAAAATAACCAAAAATTCACCTGTTGTGATGAAAACATCAAAGGGTATTGATAGAATTTTTTAGTTGCTAGGTATATTGTATATGCTACACTTAAATGAGTTTGAACAGCTGATAATAGCATCTACATAAGTAATTAAGATGTAAACTATGATAAGGCATATCATGGCAATTATAACAGCTTCCTAGGTTTAACTGGATCCAGTCAATGACATGCTATCCATCAAATGATGCATCGTAGCTGCTTCTTTACAAATATGGTCAGCTAAATCAGTTATGTTTTCGGACTTGACAGGTATGTAAGTGTAACACTCTTTGCCTTTAACTTCAGTGTTCGCTTCTTAACTGCTAAGAGAAGTTCTAATACCATACGATTTGGGAGAATCATCTTACGCATTGCACCTATTTCTGTTGTTACTTTCAGAAACACCCGCAGTACTAAATGGTAGCAATATTTTTGATTAAATAAGAATGGTGGAAATTAAACAACAATAAGAAGTATCAGAATAAATATTGTTAAGGTCTGTAGGAAGTATTTGGTTGCTTTGAGTAGCTAGCATGTGCACTTATTTCTACTGCTGAATTAGCAAATAACAGGACTTGATAACATAATTCCTATCAAGCTCTCAGTGGTTCCATATGTCTTTTATTAATCAAGACCCACTAACTTGGAATCACAGTGTGTCTTCTATCTATTGGATCACCCGGAGCAGTAGAAAAACTGAATACTCTGTTTTAGTTTTAAAAGTGTTCAGAATATTAGAAGTATATTTATTATGTATAAACTATACAAACTTGAGATTCTTCGGGTTACAGGCAGTCACAAAGCAGGGAACACGTAAGAGCCCAATTTAAAAGACCAACTCTGTGCCCCCCCCCCCCGTGCGCACACAGAATGAGAAAAAAACAAATTATACAAACAATAGAAATGAGCAAAAACAAGAGCATTCTGAACCAAATTGAGTCCTTTGATCTAGATCTTTGGAGCTGCCTGGAGAAGGCCCAAAGCCCCAGTATTCAGTTTATCACTTTGCAGGTCATGTTGCTGCAAAGTTCACAGACCTAAAGTACAACAGCAGGGACAGCCTCAGCCTTAGCACTGTGGAGAAAGGAGCCCCCAGACTCTCTGGGCTCGCATTTAAGTTACCTGAACAGTAGATTATATCTTGCACTAGGTCCCAAGCCCCACCATAATGAATTGGTCTGTGCCCAGAACACATCGCCAACCTATTTGCTTCTGACCTTTCCAAATTGACTTGACGCCCAGAATGAACCAACCTCACTCTACTCTTGACACCTTATGCTTCCAACCTGTCTAGGTTGGTGTTTAAATTGTCCAAATAGCAGACTGTGCCTTGCATTAGGGCCTGGGTTCTGCTGCAGTGAATTGTACTGGGCCTAGTGTCACGTGACCAGCAACAGTGAATATAGAATCTAGTCAGGTTTTATAAAAACAAACAAACATTGATTAAACTCTGCCCAAAAATAGCAAAATGTGTTTAAACAACTAATTTAACCGGAAGATAACTGCTAGGCGGCAACTCTGGAACAGTTCTTAAAAGGGTAAATGCGAAAACAGTCCTTAAAGTGGTAAATTCGAACACAGTTCTTAGAATGGTAAATTCAAAAGTCCAAGAGATTTATACAGTCAATTAGGAGAGTCTTTCCTGAAGTAAAGAATTCCTCGAAGACATCATATTACTGCTGATCCTAGCCAGAACTTGCCTTATCCGCAGGATTCATGACGATGGAAATAAAATGGTTTAAAGCAGGGGTCCTCAACCTTTTTTGCAATGTGGACCGGTTTAATATTGACAGTATTCTTGCGGACTGGCTGACTGGGGTGGGGGGTGTTCAAGTGGGGTTAACCTCACCTCAACATGTCTTTTACAGTTAGGGTTGCCAACTTTCTCACTCCCAAATAAGGGACAAAAGTAGCAGTCAAATCCTGACGAAGGGTCTCAGCCTGAAACGTCGACTGTACCTCTTCCTAGAGAAGCTGCCTGGGCTGCTGCGTTCACCAGCATTTTTTGTGTGGTGGCAGGACACTTGTGTTTACCCCGAGAAAGACTACCATGACCATGAAGCCTTGCTTGGGCACCTGTGTGCGCATGCGTGACGTGAACATATGTGACGTGCGCACGCGTGTATGTGCCAATTTTTTTTTCCACGAATTGGTTCTGGCTTCATCTTCCTGACTACATTGTATATACATTATTTCTACTTTATATAGGCTGTGTATTTATCATATCATTCCTGCTTTTACTATATGTTAGTGTTATTTTAGGTTTTATGTGTTACTTGGTATGATTTGGTAGGTTATTTTTTAGGTCCGGGAATGCTGAAAATTTTTCCCATATAAATTAATGGTAATTGCTTCTTCGCTTTACGCCATTTCGGTATGAAAGGTTTCATAGGAATGCTCTACCTTAGCAGGGGAAATACGGGACAAGGGCGGTCCCGTGTGGGACAAACCAATTTAGCCAATATACGGGATGTCCTGGCAAATACAGGACAGTTGCCAACCCTATGTTCAAGTTCAACAGTGCGTGACAGGGAATGAGGAAAGGTGCAGCTGACTCATGTCATTTCCTCGCGGCCCGGTAGCACATACTTTGTGGCCCAGTACCAGTTCACAGCCTGGTGGTTGGGGACCACTGGTTTAAAGGAACTGACCTTTTCCTCTGGAGAATAGACACTGTACTATCCTTGCTACTTTAGCAGGGGATATCTCAGTTGCAGGTCACTTTTTCTTGAACGAAGATTTAATAAAGGGCGATCCTTTCCAAAACCGCCAACCGATATCAGCTTTACTCGACTCGGTGAATTCTTGTACTTTGGTAAGGTCTTCACTCTCCAATACTACTTACAATAGAAAGTAGAACTCCACTTGAAAATAAAACTGCGTTCATAAAACGAATACACAACATAACGGAGTAACTGACTGATGATCTAAGCTGAAACTAATTGCGTCACCAGGGGTCTCCCTTCATCACGTGACCTCATATCGGCAGGAAAATTACATCAGGTGACCTCCACAAGACCATTACATCATGCTCATCAGCTACTCAATTACATCATGGTCACAAGACATCCATGAGGTATGTAATACTAGAATATGCTACTTAGCGATTAGCTTTGGACCTGGAGTTCACTGCTGAAGAAGCCATTCTCAACCTCTCCAAATCAGCTCGGCACTTAGAGCAATCCTCCCCCTCACCTGACATTGGACAGGAACACCTCTTCCATGTCTTCTCCTCTTTGAATTATTCATTCCAACCAGCATGGCTCCAACTTCAAGTGCGGCAATTTTGCAACACACCAGCAGGGCACATCTTGCAAATTCACTTTGCCTCTATTTGCTTCTTCAGTGTTTGTGGTGATAGTTCACCACAATTCACCTCAAAAGAGTGTGATCAGTATTGTTTTTAATCAAATTCCGTTGCTTTTGAATTACCAGTAAGCTGACTCATGCCTTCAGAGGTGAAGTTTAATAGAATAGCGAAGTGTCTACCGTAATATGTAAACCGGTCTCTTGGAGCTCAAAAGCACCCAGTAGTAACATGGTCACTAACTCCAATATTTAATTTAGTTTTATTGTTTAATTTTGCTCTAATGCTACATAAAAACATAGGAAGGGCTGTAGGTCATAGTAAGCCCTCTTCATGATATAGTCAGTTGTATGATATATGTCTGATCACTCCATTCAGTAGTTTGACTTGTTCTGTTGACTCTGGGTGATGTTATCAATGGAAAGACCATTCAGTATTCATGCTAACTGGCATAACAGTTAATAACAGTAAAATGTGTTTATTTGTCGGAGTCAATGTGACATGGCAATCTCCCACTAGGAATATAGGGTTTGATCCAGATTTTTGCTGTGTATGTGGCTGTAGCTTTCTGTGATGGAATAGTTACAACCTAGCTTGAAAACTTGTCCACTATTACCAACATACGCAAAGTGCAGGAGGAACTCAGCAGGTCAGGCAGCATCTGTGGAAAAAAGTACAGTTGACTTTTAAAGCTGAAACCCTTCTGCAGGATGGAAGAAGAAAAAGTTGAGCAGTAGATTTGAGACGGTAGACAGAAACACCAAGCGATAGATGAAACTTGGAGGGGAAGGGATGAAGCATAGTGATAGGAAGTTGATTAGTGAAAGGGACAGAAGGCCATGGAAGAAAGGGAAAAAAGAGGGTGGGGGGGTGCACCAGAGGGAGGCGATGGGCGGGCGTGGAAATAACATGAAAGAGGGAAAAGGGGATGGGAAATGGTGAAGGGTTGGAAGTTTGAGAAATCAGTGTTCGTGCATTCAGGTTGGAGGCTACTCAAATGGAATATAAGAAGTTGTTCCTTCAACCTGAGTGTGACCTTAGCTTGACTAGAGGAGGTTGTGGATGGATATATTGGAATGGGAGTGGGAAATGGAAGTAAAATGTGTGGCCACTGGGAGATCCCGCTTGTTCTGGCAGACAGAGTGTGGATACTCAGTGAAGCGGTCTCCTAATTTATGCCAGGTCTCGCTGATATACAGGAGGCCACACAGGGAGCACAACAGAGTATAAGATCCCAACAGACTCACAAGTGAAATATTGCCACACATGGAAGGACTGTTTGGGGCCCTGAATGGTAGTGTAGAAGGAAGTGTAGGGGCAGGTGTAGTACTTGTTTCACTTGCAAGGATAGGTGTCAGGAATGAGATCAGTGGGAAGGACAAATGGACAAGAGAATCGTGTAGGGGGTGCGCTGTGCTGAAAGCCACAATTAGGTTGATAAGGCCACAATTAGGTTGTAGGAACAACATCTAATATTCCGTTTCGGTAGCCTTCAACCCAAGGGTATGAACATCGATTTCTCAATCTTCCTGTAATGCCAACCCACCCCCTCACCATTTCCCATTCACTCTTCCCTCTGTCATGTTATTTCCTTGCCCACCCATCGCCTCCTTCTGATGCTCCTCCCCCACTCCATTTTCTTTCTTCCACGGCCTTCTGTATCTTTCACCATTCAACTTTCTAGCTCTTTGTTTCATCCCTCCCCCTCCAAGTTTCACCTATCGCTGGCGTTTCTCTCTCTCCTGCCACCACCTTCCAAATCTACTTCTCAGCTTTTATTTCTCCAGTCCTGCTGAAGCGTTTTGGCCCAAAATGTCAACTGTTCTGTTTTCCATAGATGCTGCCTGGCCTGCTGTGTTCCTCCAGCATTTTGTGTGTGTGTTGCTCAGATTGCGAACGTCTGCAGAATTTCTCTTGTTGCCACTATTACCTGTATGTTTTGAGTATCCTTGACAGGTAAAGAAACTCAGTCCATTTTGTAGATGCAAAAATGATCCAGGTCACAGGAGCGCTTTGTGGTGGTACCCCTTCTGCTTTGCTCCACGATGTTTTCTGGCATGTCATGCTGTGGAAGTGGAATCTGGATAAAGTCACTCAGAGACTGTATAAGTATAAACTATTTATTCAAAACACCGAGGGCTTACTCAGTCACTCAAACAGGAATAGTCTGTCTGTGACTGTTCCTGCCCAATCTAACTAACAATTCCCCTTACAACACAGATACATTTGCTCCGATACCCCCTATACAAGACAGGCTGGAGTCAAAGTTATCCACTACATGACAGCCTTGAAAGACAAATTACAGAATAGGCATAATTACAAAATAGGGAGAAACAGGCTGGAGTGGTCCTATCTCTACACATGAGTGCACAATGAGATAAGCATCCTGAAACTCTAGCTAGCTACCTTCAAGAAGAAATATTGCTCAGCATGGTTTAGCACATCTGGTGATCATCAACAGTTTCTTTCATTAAAATAGGCTACTATTGTTTTACAAAGAGTTAATCTTTTTACATACTTTATCATTCCCTCCTTTTGATCATTACACGATCAACAAAGCAGTAATTCTTTTACAGAGAAAGCGACCGAGTACAGCATTGAGTTATCAGGGGGTAAAAACAGTGTACAACAGTAATTATAACGATGATAAGTACAACTATTAGGCCATAATGCAATATCATGCCCACATGTTACTGAACAAGCCTTCGAACGACCACCATTTAGACCCCTTGGTGAACCAGTGTAAATTCTGCCCTACTTTCTTGAAGCTGTCAGTCTTGTTGGCAATGTGCTGGGAGAGGGACGTAATGTTAGTGGACCCATCAGGGATATAGGTGCAGCATTCTGTGGCAGTGATAGTACAGGTTCCCCCTTCTCAGCTAGGATAAAATATAAAGCCATACGATTCTGTAGGACTGTTTGTCGGATGGCTAACATTTCCGTGGTCACCTCAGCCACCTGAGTCTGGGTGTCTACCAGAGTGCTGGCAGTTTAATTTGACAATTCCTCCAGGGCAGCTGCCAACTTAATGATTTCTCGGGAGTTCCTAGCCGTGCCACAGTATAGGAAGGCAATCATCCAGAACCTCTCTGACTCTGTGATTCCCTGTTTCTGCCTCTGCCAGTGGGGGTGATCCCACAACTCGGGCACTACCCTTAGGTTGGGGACTAGGTAAGCTAGAAAACAGCACCTGCTCCATTTCTTCTGGGGTGGCTGCAGGTCCCACCTGTTGGTCACTTCCCCGGGTAGCCACAAGTAGGCTTTATCCCCACAAACCCAGTAGGGGACCTGAGATACCACCCTTCAAAACACTGACATTTACAATCGCTCAGGGTCCCCTTGTAATTCTGGATTTCAGTACCCCGGGTGTTATTAGAGAATCCCCAAGCAGAGAGTTCCTCACTGGAATTGAGGGGGATCACTGACACTCTATCATAGTCTTTCCATGCGAGAGTACTTGCGCATATATAAGAACATAAGAAATAGGAGCAGGAGTAGGCCATCCAGTCCATCAAACCTGCCCCGCCATTCAATAAGATCATGGCTGATCTGTCTGTAAACTCAGCTCCATCTACCTTCCTTTTCCCCATAACCCTTAATTCCCCGACTATGTGAAAACCTATCTAACTGTATCTTAAATATATTTAGTGAAGAAGCCTCAACTGCTTCCCTGGGCAGAGAATTCCACAGATTCACCACTCTCTGGGAAAAACAGTTTCTCCTCATCTCCATCCTAAATCTTCTCCCCTGAATCTTGAGGCAATGTCCCCTAGTCCTACTATCAAAATTTTGTATGTTTCTATAAGATCCGCTCTCATTCTTCAGAATCCCAGACAGTATAGTCCCAGGCGACTCAATCTCTCCTCATAGGTTAACCCCTTCATCTCTGGAATCAATCTGGTGAACCTCCTCTGTACTGCCTCCAAAGCCAGTATAGCCTTCCTCAAGTATGGAGACCAGAACTGCACACAGCACTCCAGGTGCGGCCTCACCAGTACTCTGTATAGTTGCAGCATGACCTCCCTGCTCTCGAATTCAATCCCTCTAGCAATGAAGGCCAACATTCTGTTTGCCTTCTTAATAACCTGTTGTACCTGCAAGACAACTCTTTGTGATTCATGCACGATCACTCCCAAATCCTGCTGCACAACAGCATGCTGCAATCTTTCACCATTTAAATAATAATCTGCTCTTCCATTATTCCTTCCAAAGTAGATGATCACGCATTTACCAACATTGTATTCCATCTGCCAGACCTTGGCCCACTCACTTAACCTATCTGTATCCCTCTGCAGACTCTCCACATCATCTTTACAATTTGCTTTTCCACTCAGTTTAGTGTCAACAGCAAATTTTGCTAAGCTACACTATGTTCTCTCTTCCAAATCATCAATGTAAATGGTAAACAGCTGCGGGCCCAGCACCGACCCCTGTGGCACCCCACTCACCACCGACTGCCAACCGGAGAAACACCCATTTATACCAACTCGCTGCCTTCTATTGGTTAACCAACCCACTATCTATGCCAATACACTTCCTCCGACTCCATGCATCCGTATCTTATTTATAAGTCTCTTGTGCGGTACCTTATCAAGTCCCTTCTGGCAATCTAAGTATACAACATCCACCTGTTCCCCTCTATCCACTGCACTCATTATGTCTTCAAAACTCTGGTAAGTTTGCCAAACAGGACCTGTCCTTTCTGAATCCATGCTGCATCTGTCTAATGAAACCACTCCTTTCTAAAGGTTTTGCTGTTTCTTCCTTAATGACATATCTAACATGCCCCTGCTTCTCGGCATTTGGCATAGTTGTAGCAAAGGGACAGGAAGGTATTCTGGACAAAATCAGACAGTAGGGGATGTTTTGGCCACAGCACTTGGGGAACTACTCCCTGTGTGGGCCTTGGGGAAAAGATGGTTCTAACCTGTGGGGAGCTGTCCCGTCTTCGGTACATTGCTCCCGCCCTTATGTATGACTGTAGTTGACTGGAAGCCCACAAAAAGAAGGCAGAAGACAACGGCCCAGTACATGGTGTAGTCTGTAACAGACTCCTTATTCCGTAAATTTTTACAGTCAGTAGGATGTATCCACTGTGGTTGTCCTTCCAGCTTGACTGCTGTGGGTGTGGTGAGTGGTACTTGGAATGGTCCCTTCCTCTGTTGTTCTAATTTGCCACAGCTCCAGTTCTTAGTTAGTATGTAGGCCTCAGGTTCAATGTTGGGGTAGTCGCCTTCTCTTGTCATGTTGTCTTCGTCCTTGTATGCCTGACACACCTGTAAATGTAAGGCTTGGAGAATCTTAGTTAGGTAGCCCATTTATATTAAGAGTGGAAGGCCGTGCGGAACCCCATGGAATCCTTAGGGTCTTTCCAAAGATGATTTTAGCTGGTGAGAATCCCGTTTTTTTTCTCCATGGGTGGCCCTTATATGGAGTAATGCTTCTTTTCCAATATTTTTTATTGGTTTGTATATAGAAGAATACAGAGTTCAAGAGAATACATATTATAAAAACAAAAGAAAAGATACAGCAATACCAGATACAGTATATTGAATCACATTAATGAACTCCTTTCTCTATATTCATATAGATTAGATTAACTTGTATATTAGAATATGAAGAATTTTATTAAAAAAATGATCTACACCCACTACCAAAGTTAAAGCTGTTTGGGAAAAAAAAGAAAAAATACTTGCCAGATAATAAAATATACTATTAACCAACTTCTATATTTTAACAAGAAGTCAAAGATTATGAAAATAATTTAAAAATGGCCCCAACAAATTTTGAAAATCTTGGTTAGATTCAGAAATTGAACAACGAATCTTTTCTGAATTTAGGCATGCCATAACATCCCATAACCACTGAACATGATTAGGTGGAACAGCATCCTTCCATTTAAACAAAAGCGCCCTCCTAGCCATAAGAGAAATAAAAGCCAGAATGTGCCGATCCGATGTCTTCAGGATGATATCTTTCCTTCCAACAATACCAAATAGGGCAGTCTAAGGATTAGGCTTAAAATTTACAAGAAAAAGTTTGGAATACTTCCTTCCAGTATTCTCCAAGACCTGAACACATCCAAGACATATGAATAAGTGAAGCTTCTCCATTGTTACACCTATCACAGTAGGGAGATATATCCCTATAAAAACGAGATAACTTATCCTTGGTCATATAAACCCTATGAACCACTTTAAATTGTAGGAGGGAATGACGAGCACATAACGATGAAGTATTAACCAATTAAAAATCTCATTCCAAGTTTCTTCAGAAATTGAGGTCTTTAAATCTTGTTCCCAAAGATTTTTAATTTTGTCTAAAGAATAATTTCTCATTCCCAACAACGCGTTATAAATATTGGATATTGAGCCATTATAGAATGATTTCATATTAAGAATTTCATCTAATACATTTTCATCAGGACCATTATGTATATAATTGAGATCGCAGAAAATCGCTAATTTGTAAGTACCCAAAAAATGGGTTTTTGATAAACTATATTTAGTTGACAATTGTTCGAACGAAGAAAGACTTCCTCCCACAAACAGAGGTAGTGCCCAATCTTTCCCATTGTTTAAAAACTACATCAGTCATAGAAGGCTTAAAAAAATAATTTAAAAAAATGGGACTAGAAAGGGAGAATCTCAGTAAACCGAAGTGTTTTCTAAATTGTATCCAAATCCTCAAAGTGTGTTTGACTACCTCATTTTCAGTTATCTTACTTAAGGATAAAGGAAGTGAAGATCCCAGTAGGGAGATAATAGAAAATTTATTAACCGAGTTAGCTTCTAAAGAAACCCACCCAGGACAGTCCTCGTGATTAATATAGTTTAACCAAAACGTGAGATTCCGTATATTAGCTGCCCAGTAATAAAACCTTTTGGTAAAGCTAAACCTCCATTCTTTTTAACTTTCTGGAGATGGACTTTATTCAATAGACGGTTTATTTTTCCATATGTAGGAGGACAAAATAGAGGCCAGAGAGTCAACAAAGGATTTAGGAATATAAACGGGTAATGCCTGAAAGAGGTATATAAATTTAAGTAAAACATTCATTTTAATAGAATTAATTCAGCCAATCAATGATAACGAAAGGGGCGACCAATTAAATTTTTATATAATTTAATAAAGTAAGAAAATTTTCTTTAATTAAGTTTTTGTATTTCTTAGTAATTGTTACACCCAAATAAATGAATTGGTTTCTTACAATTTTAAAAGGATGGTTAATCTGTTATACTATTAAAACTCCCATGCTCTGTCTGTCTGTCTGTTTGTGACCTCCAATTAGTGCAAACGGTGCATTACAGCCGCACTTTTTTTTGTCTAAATCGAATTAAAATGGGCTAAGTTACAGAATGCAGGCAAAGTTCGGGGTTATATATTCGCATAAAATTGCTCATTCCCCAAAATCAACAGGCTCCCTTTTAACCCGAGAGCCGATTGGCCATCTTGGAAATCGCGACGCGACAGCCTGACGCATGTGCACTGCCAGCCTCAGCAGTTACACCTACTGGAGCAAAAGGGCAGGGCAGCTCTATTTCGAGGGGTCACATTCTGCTAATCACCATCAGCATGTACAGGATTGGGACAGATCTAACTGTCACCCATCAATAAGAGATAATTAAATCTTATTGTAATGATGTACTTTGAGACACCCATAAAACCCTTTGCTGCAGTCAAAGGACAGCGGTGACTATATCACGTCCATTTAGGAGAGCGCCAACCACATCATCAAGAATAATCAGCATCCTTTGGTGTTAGTCCTTTGTTTCTTCTATCCAGCATTAGGGTAAAAAAATGGTCAGCCTAATTATGCTGCGTGGAAAGGAAAGGGGAACATTATGGTCAAGAGATGACGCCAGATGTCGTCGGGAAGTGTCAAGGAGAGGGAGAGAACAAGAATCGGGTGAGGTCAGGACCACACGACTCCACGATCAAAGAGTCAGGACAAAAAAGATGAGAGAAGAAGAGGCAGAGGAGGAGAGGCATGGACATCTCCGGAATGACAACGAGGTGCACAAGGGTGGCAGATAAACCAGAATTGATGCCATCAAAAGTTAAAGGAGGAGCAGCTATATTTGCTTTGCTACGCGTCGGTCTTCTTTAATAAACTGAGGTTTCCTACTTCAGTTTCCAAAGCAAAGTGATACCAATAGCATTCAGGAAAATTTAATGTTCATTCTGGTCACATCAGACTGCACTACCCTTCTCTCAAAGGGTGCCCCAGAAGGTCACCCCGTTGTCTAGTATCAGTTAATAGTAAAATATTCAAAGGAAAAAGTTCACTCTTGTGTAGGTTCAGTTTATATCCAGAAAACTGACTAAAACGAGAGTAAAGAAAGCACAGAATGTAATGAAGTTTCGACATTAGAAATGTAAAGCAATAAATCATCCGCATAAAGTGAAACTTTGAGGATAGTACCCTTCCGTAAAATACCAGTGATATCATTAGATTCTTGAAAAGCAATAGCTAAAGGTTCTAAAGCCAGGTCAAAAAGCAAAGGACTCAAAGGGCAACCTTGTCTGGTTCCACGTTGAAGTTTAAATGGTTTAGAATTTTGAGAATTAGTAAGAACCTGAGCAAAAGGGGATAAATACAGTAATTTAATCCGTTGAATAGAGTTGGAACCAAAATTAAATTTTTCTAAGATTTTAAATAATTATTGCCATTCAACCCAATCAAAAGCCTTCTCGGCGTCTAAGGATATCACACCCTCCAATGTCTCCTTAGAAGGAGAATAAATAACATTTAATAATCGATGAATATTAAAATGAGGATATCCATTTTTAATAAAACCGGTCTGATCGTCAGAAATGATAGATGGCAAGATATTTTCCATCCTATGGGCCAAAACTTTAGATAAGGCTTTAGCATCAACATTAAGTAAGGAAATTGGTCTATATGAAGAACATTCAGTTGGGTTATTTTTTTTTAAGGATAAGTGAAATAGAAGCTTCGTAAAAAGATTGCTGCAACCTACCTGACTTAAAAGAATCTGAAAAAACTGAACATAAATGGGGTGTGAGCAAAGAAAAAAAAAAAGCCTTATAAAATTCTCCAGAAAATCCATCAGGAACTTAACGTATTCTACTCAAGATTTGAACAGAAGAGGAGCGTCCTGCTCCCTCCGGATGAACTGTACCTGGTGGCATCGAGATTCATCGTCACTAAGGAGGACGTTAGAACCGCCTTCCTGAAGATAAATCCAAGGAAGGCAACGGGCCCAGATGGCATTCCAGTACGGGTTCTCCAGGCCTGTGCAAGCAAGCTAGATGGAGTGTTTGCTGACATCTTCAACTGCTCCTTGCTTCAGTCTAAGATGCCCTTGTGTTTTAAGAAGGCAATGATAATCCCAGTGCCGAAGAAGAGCAAGGTGGCATGCCTGAATGACTTGACCTGTGGCTCTGACATCAATTGCTATGAAGTGCTTTGAGAGATTGGTTATGGCACACATCAACCACAGCCTACTGGTCAACCTCATCACTTTGCAATTCGCCTACCGGAGCAACAGGTCAACGGCAGATGCCATCTCTCTGGCCCTACATTCCTCCTTAGAACACCTGGAGAATAAAGATGCTTACGTAAGGCTCCTTTTCATTGACTACAGCTCTGCCTGTAATACCATCGTTGCAAACAAACTGATTCCTAAGCTCCGGAACCTGGGCCTTAGCACTCAGATCTGCAGCTGGATCTTCAACTTCCTCACAGACAGGACCCAGGCTGTAAAAATAGGGGACAAGCTGTCCTCTACAATCGCTCTGAGCACCAGTGCCCCACAAGGCTGTGTACTCACCACTCTGCTGTACTCACTGTGCAGCCATGATTGTGTAGCCAAGTTTCCGTCAAACTCAATATATAAGTTTGCTGATGACATAATAATTGTAGGCCATATCTCGGGTAATGATGAGTTTGAGTACAGAGAGGAAATTTAGAACCTGGTGGCATGGTGCGAAGACACTAACCTATCCCTCAATGTCAGCAAGACGAAGGAATTGGTTGTTGACTTCAGAAGGAGTAGCAGACTGCACGATGCAATTTACATTGGTGGTGCGCAGGTGGAACAGGTCAAAAGCTTTAAGTTCCTCGGGGTCAATATCACACATGACCTGACTTGGTCCAACGAAGCAGAGTTCACTGCCAAGAAGGCCCGCCAGCGCCTTTACTTCCTGAGAAAACTAAAGAAATTTGGCTTGTCCCCTAAGACCCTCGCTAATTTTTATAGATGCACCATTGAGTTTCAACCTGTCTTTTATATAAAACAAGATCTGAAATCAAAGCATATTCTTCATCTAATTGTTTCAGTTGATTGGCTAAATTAATTCTCTCTTTATTAGCTTTTTTCTTAACACTTGCAGTATAAGAAATGATTAGTCCTGTAATATATGCTTTAAAGGCATCCCATATGACAAGGCTAGAAGTCTCCTCCATCGTATTCTCTTCAAAAAAAAAGTGATTTGCCTCTCCAAGAACTTTAAGAAATCCCTGTCAGATAAAAAAGTTAAATTAAAACTCCAGAATCTGTTTAAGGAAAACCAGGAAGATTTATGGATAAAAGCACAGAAGCATGGTCAGAGATAACATTCTTTTTATAGACACAAGATCAAACTAATGGAATCATTTGGTTATCAATTAAAAGATAGTCAATTCTGAAATACATATGATGAACATGAGAGAAAAATGAGTATTCTCTGTCTTTTAGATGTAAGTAATGCCATATATCAACAATACCACATTTCATTAAAAATGAATGGATAAATGAAGCTGACCTAGAAGAGAGCCAGTCTAAAACTGGATCTAACCAGCAATTAAAGTCTTCTGCCATACCAATGAATACACACTCAGATCAGGCAAAAATGAAAAAAATTACTCAAAGAATCCTGGATCATCTATATTTGGGGCATAAACATCAGCAAATACCAAAATTTATTCTCTATCTTCCCTGATACTGTAACAAATCGTCCATTGGTATCAGAAACAACCTTGAGTTGAACAAAAGGAACTGTATTTTCTTTAAAAATCGGAACACTTCTAGCTTTGGCCTGAAAACTTGAATGAAAGTGCCATCCTCTCCATCGGCTAAAAATGCGTGAGTTATCAGAATTGCGTATGTGTGTTTCTTGTAAAAAACTAATTGGGACCTTAAATTTTTTAATATAGGCAAAAATCATATTTTGTTTCAAAGGATGATTTAATCCTTTCACATTAAGACTAAGCAATTTAATATTATCCATTTTATTATTACTTAAAAAAGAAATTAAAAGGATAATCATGAAGAAGATTAATAAAACTAAACAATGACCTATGAGATAAGAAAACCAAACAAGTTTGACTAAAAATCCCAAACAGCTTCCAAGGGAAAAAACCCAAACACCCTCCCCCCTTTCAAAGAGAGAAAGTAGACGCCTACAACTAATGACAACATCCCCCCAAAAGTCCTGCTGGCTTAGCTCCAAATAAATTACAAGGTTAGAATATTCCAACCTAGTCAAAACAACAGGTAATAAAGAGACAGTTAATTCTGGTATCAAAAAAAAACTATAGAAAAGTAAGTATAATATAAAATAATACAGACAGAGGGAATATTGGCTCATTATAATCTTAATCACAATGTAAAACATTAACAGGATCTGAAAAAAAATTGACTGCAAGATTCACCAGAAGCAAAATACACAATTATTCATGTAAGTTTTTGTTAAACAGCTCTAACATGACACTTTTAAGCTTAGCAGACAAAGCAATAGCACATTAAAGTCTTATTCTCAAAATAAGTCCTTAAAAAGTCCAAAAGGAAGAGTTAAGTACAAAGTTTAGCAAAGGTAAAATAAGCAGTTATTCATGTAACAAATAATAAGCAATCACTTTACTGACTCTAAATATTCCTGGGCCTGGAGACTCGAATGGAACCATTTTTGCGATCTATCCTGCAGTGTATGTCCGAGTTTTGCCAGGTACTGTAAAGGTTTAAAATCCTTTTTGTAGAATTCTGACATGACGCTTTTGAACTTAGCATGTTCCCTCATAATCCCTGCTGAGAAATCTTCAACGATTCTAATCTTTTTTCTATTAAAATCAATCATACCTTTTGGACGCGATTCATGAATTATACAGTCCTTTGTTTGAAACTCATGAAATGCAATTAACACTGAACGAGGTTTGCTAGTAAACATTCTGTTCTCAGGTAATCTGTGCACTCTGTGCAGTCGACTGTGCGCTCGGTTGATCATTGGTGTCGATTTTAAAATATCAGGAAATAACTGAGCCAGAAAGTTTGCAAAAAATTCTGTAGGGCGATCACCTTCAGTTAACTCTTCAAGACCAAGAATTCGAACGTTATTTCTTTTACTTCTGTTTTCTAAATCAATAATCTTCTGTTTTAGTTCATCATTAACCTTGGATTGTTTTTCATAACACTTTTGCAGGTCGCCCAGTTTCTCATTCCCAATCGACAAGATTTCTTCATTCTATTTTATTCGTTCTCATGTTCAGTCAGGGTTTCTTGAATTGAATTCAGTTTTGTACTTAATTGTTTAATTTCAGAGCCAAGTTGTAGAAACTCTTTGGAGGATTCCTTTCTGAATCGCTGAAATTCCTCGGAGGATTCTTTTCTGAATCGCTGCAATTCCTCAGAAGTTTCCTTTCTGTGCTTTTGCATCAATTCAATAATAGAATCCAAAGATGTAGAAGAGTCTTCCTTTTTACCTTTAGCAGTTCTCGTAGTCATAGTGTCAGATCAGGTTGGAAAGTAGGAAAAGTAAAGTAAACTAGGAGTGGCTGAAAAATGCTGTTATTCCATCCACCGCCAACAGGAAGTCTCTGGAATAATGCTAAGGGCAATACTTTTCACCAATTAAGCTCGGTTTCCTGGTTTTTTTACGTACCATTTGCCCTTTCCACTATACATGCAGCCTGGGGATGGTGAGAGCAATGGAATTGTTGATTGATGGATAAGGCATTGCAGATTCCCTCATTTAACTTTGCTACAAAGTGGTGACTTATCTGAACTCAATATTTCTGGTAGCTCATACGGGGGATTACTTCTCGCAACAGTATTTTAGCTGCAGTCAGGGCTTATTAGGAGCTTGAAGAAGTTTGGTATGTCAATAAATACACTCAAAAACTTCTATAGTTCTTTTTTCAAATCTTTTTATTGTATATATAGGAAAAATAACATGAGTACATCGAAGTAACAACACTTACAATGCCTCAAAAAAAAACATCATCTTAAAGATTGAAAACAAAATTTTGTGATAACAAAAAAAACCTACTAAGCAAAAAAGTGAGAAAAAAAAAGAGAACCCATTAGGTGTACAACCCCGGACCTATACGTCATACAAAAAGCTTCTAAAAATAAACATCAAACTGCCAGCAAGAAAAGAAAATATACTAAAAGAATTTACAATTAGATCGTGGAAAAATTATATCAATTAACTCAAATGATAATAACGAGCAAACGAGCCCCATCTTTTCTCAAAATCAAATAAAGGTTCAAAGATTCGTCTTCTAATTTTCTCTAAACTAAGACATAGCATCACTTGAGAGAACATTGTGACAAAATGGGAGCTGATGTATCCTTCCACTTCAACAAAATGGCCCTCCTAGCTATCAGTGTAACAAATGCAATAACATGTTGGTCAGACACAGAAATACCATGAATATTTTGAGGAACTCTTCCAAAAAGCACAGTTAATTTATTAGTTTGTAAATTAATTTTAAGTGCTTTAGAAATTGTTGAGAAAACCGACTTCCAGAACTGTTCCAAAACAAGACCAAAACTTATGTGTCAATGTAGCTATCTCAGTTTTACATCTGTCACAATGTCTATCAACATTAGGAAAGATTTTAGGAAGTCTCTCCTTAGTCAAATGATAATTATGTACAATTTTAAATTGAATCAACGAGTGGCTAGCACAAATTGAAGAAAAGTTAACCAGCTTCAAAATCCGCGTCCAGTCCTCCGTCATAAAAGTCAAATTGAGTTCCTTTTCCCAATCCTGTTTAATCTTAGACAAAGGACGCTTATCCCATTGTAATAGTAAATTATAAATTCTTCCAATAGAACCCTTAATCAAAGGATTCATACTCATAATAGTATCTAACAGGTCAGCCTCCAATATGTAAGGGAAATTACTTAAATTTTTTTTTAAATGTCTAACTTGAAGGTATTGCAGAAAGTGTGAGTATGAAAGAGAATGTTTATCAATTAATTGTTCAAAGAACATCAATCTGTCTTCTCTAAATAAATCCAAAAAAGAATTAAGAATTTATTTTTCCAAAGTAGGAAAAGTTGGATCACTCAAAGAAGGCTTAAAAAAGTAATTTCGGTAAATTAAACTACAGAATTTAAATTTTTTAAGATTAAAAAAATTGCGGAACTGGAGCCAAATTTGTAAAGAATACTTAATCACAGGATATAAGTTTAAATTAGCAACTTTAGCTAATTGCATAGGTAAAGGAGCCCCCAATAATGAGGTTAAATAAAACTGTTTTACAACTTTTAGTTCCAGGTCTACCCAAATTGGCCGATCACTCTTAACCCAGTATAACCAAAAAGACATATATCGCAGATTAATAGCCCAGTAATACATACTAAAATTAGGCAAAGTAAGACCTCCATCCTTTTTCCATTTTTGTAAATGACGTTTACTAATTCTTGGTCTTTTATTATTCCAAATAAAAGATAAATAATAGAATCAATCCGATCAAAAAACTTCCTAGTCAAAAAAACGGGAATATTCTGAAATAAATATGAAAATTTCGGTAGAATCATCATTTTAACTATATGAATACGACCAACAAGTGAAAATGTACGTGGACTCCATCTACTAAATAAATACTTCATAGAGTCTACTAAGGGAACAAAATTAGCTTTATAAAGATCCTTATATTTTTTAGTAATTACAATACCTAAATATCTAAAAAAGTCTGAAACTTTGAAAAGAGTATTATCATATATAGAAGCAGAATCATTTGAAGGAAACAATTCACTTTTACTAAAATTAATTTGATATCCTGAAAACCCTCCGAATTCATTAAATAATTTTAACAGAGCAGGAATGGATTCGTCAGGGTTAGATATACAAACCAATAAATCATCAGCATAAATAGAGACGTTATGCATGGTCTCATTCACAAAGATCCCATGGATATTTTTAGCCTCAGGAAGGGCAATAGCAAGGGGTTCTAATATTAAATTAAACAACAAAGGACTTAATGGACAGCCTTGCCTTGTCCCCCGTGAAAGCTGAAAAAAAAGGAGACCTACAATTGTTAGCGACAACAGTAGCAATAGGGGCTTTATATATCATTTTAATCCAATTATTAAAATTAACACCAAAGCCAAATTTCTCTAAAACATTGAATAAATATTTCCATTCGACTGGGTAGAACGCTTTTTCAGCATCCAAAGGTACAACACATTGTGGAGTTTTAGAAGAGGATGAATATATAATGTTAAATAGTCTCCGAACATTTGAAAAGGAATAGCAACCCTTTATAAAGCCTGTTTGATCTTTACAAATAATTTTACCCAATATATTCAACAACTGATTGGCCATTATCTTTGACAAAATCTTAGGGTCAACATTCAGTAATGAAATAGGTCTATATGAAGCACAGTCAGTAGGATCTTTATCTTTTTTAAGAATTAAAGAAATAGAGGCCTCATAAAAAGTAGAGGGTAAGTCACCTTTCACAAAAGAATCCTTAAACATTTCCAACATATATGGAGAGAGCAACTTTCCAAATTTTTAATAAAATTCTGCAGGATAGCCATCAAGTCCTGAGGACTTACCAGATTGCATTGAAAAAATAGCTTTATGAATTTCGGCGTCAGTAATTTGAGCATCGAGAATCTTTTGATCCTCAGCCGAGATTTTAGGAAAAACAATCTTTCGTAAAAAAGCATTCATTTTAGAGAAATCTAACGGACATTGAGATTTATATAGTTCAGCATAAAAGTCTTGAAAAATCTTATTAATTTCCTCATATTCCTGAGCTAAGGTACCATCTTTCCTACAAATTTTCATGATTTGCCTTTTGGCTGCAGCCATTTTTAATTGAGATGCAAGCAGTTTATTATTTTTTATCTCCAGACGTATAAAATTGGCTCTTTAATTTAAGTAAATAACCTTCAATGGGATGAGTTAATAACAGGTTATATTGTGATTGAAGTTCCACCCTTTATTTAAATAAATCAGTATTGGGGGAAATTGCATAAATATTATCTAACTAATTTGTTTTGAAAATCTATCTAATTCTGCTTTAGTTTGTTTTTTAAGTTTGGCTGAATAAGAAATAATCTGACCGCGTAAAAATGCTTTAAATGTATCCCATATAACTAATTTAGATGTACCCCCTATATCATTAAAAAGGAAAAAATTCTTTTATCTGGGTTTCAATGAAAGTGACAAAGTCAGAGTTTTGCAATAATGTCTGAGACATGCGCCAAGGTGGGCGGGCAAGAGTGACATCATCAAATTCAAAAGACAAACTCAGAGGCGCATGATCAGAACACTAGGCAAGAAGCGGGGATGGATTATAATATAATCGATCCTTGAATATTTTTTATAAACTTGTGAGAAGAAAGAATATTTTCTATTGTCGGGATGAAGATACCTTCACAAATCAATCAATCCAAAATCAGTAAAAAAGGAATTGATAAGTGACGCGGATCGATTTGGAAGTTGCTGATTGCTTGAGCTCTTATCAATCATAGGATTTAAACAACAATTAAAATCCTCACCCGTTATGAGCATATATTCATTTAAGTCAGGCAGTAAAGCAAATACCTTTTTTAAAAAAAAGGATCATCTAAGCTAGGACCATACAAATTAACCAAAACAACTTTTCTATTACAGATTGTTCCTTTAACAATTAAGAATCTACCATTAGAATCTGATTCAATATCCTCTTGAATAAATATATTAGGTTTAATGAAAGTAGACACGCCTTTTGTTTTACTCTGAGAAGTAGAGTGGAATTGCAAACCATTCCACCATATAAAAAATCTGTTTTGATCTCCTGCCCTGATATGTGTCTCTTGAGCAAAAATTATATCAGGTTGGAATTGGTTAATAATTTTAAAAGTCTTCTTTTGTTTAATAGGATGATTCCATCCACGTACATTCCAAGTTATTATATTAATCCGTTTGAACAGCATACTATAATTTCTTTCTACTTTATACATGCACAGAGCACATACGAATACGGAATGATCAAAGATGGTGGCGATGACGAATACAACCAAATAAAAAACACGCATGCTCCGGAACCACCCAATGGGAAAAAACTAACTCTAAACCCACCCACCCACACCCGGAAACCCGAAAAAGGCAAGCGATCTACGATAGGGTTCAAAGCTGCTGACCGCTCTGTGTTTTCTTTCCCTCCCCCCAGTTAGTAAAAAAGTAGAGTGACCTTGTGAAAAAGACAATAATGTCTCGGGAAAAAAAGGTATTTACATTCCATCGACTGATAAACAAGAAAGAACCAAAATGATGTTATCTCTTAGAGAGAAAAACCAGCGCCATGTTTAAGTTTAATATCAATTCCCTAAAAAAGCTTTAAATTCAGTTATAAAATGTTATAATAGAACAGAAAAATATATAAAAAGCCCTATTAGTAGGAAAAACTACCAATTAGCTACGAAGTATTAAATTAAAGGAACAAATCGCCTTATCTTCTTTCCTCAGTCATAAAATGTCCAGAGATCATTTGAGCAGAGATACTTAAACCGTAAATCTTTTCAAAGGAAAACCAATAATAGGCAATAAAGAACAATTCCCCATGTTCTTTAATTAGACTGTCGATGAAATATACAAGTGACCTTCATAAATCTTCTTTCCAAAATGCGAATAATATACAATTAGCCAAACAGCCTTTCAGATGGATCATTCAACAGCGGTGTCTGTGACAGCGGCAGGCAAAGCCTGAACAAAATCCAGTGCAGCTTTTGGTTCAAAAAAAGTACGAGGAGGAGAATTAGGAGGGAAAATTTTAAGTTTTGTCGGATACCTCAGAGACGGGAAAAGATTCTTATCGTATGCTTGTTTCATTACCAGGGCAAATTTTGATCTTTGTTCCATTATCTCTCTTGGATAATCTTCGTAGAAGAGGAGCTCAGATTCCATAAATATAAAAACTCTCCGTTTTCTTGCCTGTCGCATTATTTGATCTTTAGTTTTAAAGTGATGAAAGCAAACCAGAATAGATCTTGGTTTACTAGAGTCCTTCAATTTCGAGATAAACGCCCTGTGTGCCCTTTCTGTAGCAGGCGGCTTTGATAGAATGGTAGGAAATAAAGTGTGGAAAAGCTTACCAAAGTAAGCCGTTAGATCTCCATCTTCAGCTCCTTCCTGCATCCCAACAATTCTTATATTCCTTCGTCGAGACCTAGTTTCCAGGTCTGTAATCTTATTTTGATATCTTTCCAAGCAAGTTGTAACTTCAGACAGCTTTTGCTTAGTTATCTTCAATCCTCTTCGTGTGAAATAACTTGAGTTTCCAGGTCTTTAAGTTTTCCCAGAAATGACTTCATTTCATTACTATTCTTTTCTAGTTGGTCTTTAATTGATCCATTCTGATCCTTAACTGAATTCAGTGTCCGAGCGATATCTTCAGCCCACGATGGCATTTCATCAGATCTTTCCTTTTGCACCTTTCCTTTCCCATTACCTTTATCACTAGGTTCAGGTAAATTCTTCCCACTTCTTGTAGACATAGACATATTGATCACCCTCAAGAATCAACAAGTTTAAATTCAAAGCTTAAACTAGGGGGAGAGAAAGAAAACTAAGAGCAGCAGAAAAATACTGCTACTCCATTGGCAGACAGGGGCGGTCCCTCCATAGCAAACTTATATAGTTGTACTGTGTAGAGCATTCTGACAGGATGCATCACTGTCTGTATGGAGGGGCTACCGCACAGGACCGAAAGAAGCTGCAGAAGGTTGTAAATCTAGTCAGCTCCATCTTGGGTACTAGATTACAAAGTACCCAGGACATCTTCAGGGAGCAGTGTCTCAGAAAGGCAGTGTCCATCGTCAAGGACATCCAGCACCCAGGGCATGCCCTTTTCTCACTGTCCATCAGGTAGGAGGCACACAAGTCTGAAGGCACACACTCAGTGATTCAGGAAGAGCTTCTTCACCTCTGCCTTCGATTCCTAAATGGACATTGGAGCTTTGGACAGTACATCACTTTTTTAATATACAGTATTTAACACCTTTGCCCCCAACTGACTCCCGCTACCTAGCGTGAATAGCCGTCGATCCCGCCAAACGGTGCAATTGCTTTGTTGCGGATACGGTGTGAGGCACCCAATGATCAGCCACGACACAAATATCAAACAATATACCAAGTGCGAGTAAAGAATTATACTTCATAGCAAGTTTTGGTGATAGGTTAGTAGAAACAACTACAAGAAAAGGCGCCACATAAGTAACTTATCAGTCTTGTGCACATAATATTTTAATACATTGGAGCTCACGCCTCCGATTCCATCCACAACGTTCTTCCGAGACTCCGGCCACCTTCCAAACCCACAAGGTCCGGTGTCCGCTGCCCTGGAACCGCTGTCCGTTCCTCACACGTCCGTCCTCTCTGCTCGCCTCCCGAAAAAGCCCGTGCTCCTCAACTCAGCACACATATACAAGATAACAGAACATGACTTCCATTGGCTAACAAATGAATACAATTTCCATTATCACACTGTATAACCCAAACATTGCGGTTACAGAGAACCCCTTGCTCAGCAGTTAACAGTACGAGAGACCATTTTAATATAACAATTCAGAGAAGCCATTTTGTAATAGACAATTAACAAGTAACAGTCTAGCTAATATTACTGAGAACCCTACAAGTTTTTGTACGTTCTCTTAAAACTATTCAATATACATAATTGATTTACTTGTTTGTTTATTATCATTATTTTATTTATTATTATTATATCTCGCTGCTAGATTGTGTGTTGCATTGAACTGCTGCTGCTAAGTTTAACAAATTTCACATCACATGCCAATGATAATAAACTTGATTCTGATTATTTGTGGCAGGGATTGCCTTGATCCATCTACTAAACACATCTATGATCACTGAGCAATATTTGTAATGATGCACACTAGGTAGTTCAATAAAATCAATTTGTAAACATGAAAAGGGGCCTCCAGGTAGGAGAGTGATGCCCAACACACAGGGTGTCCCCTTTCCCACGTCGTTCTTACAGCATATTAAACATGCTTTTGTCCTCTTTGCTGCCACTTGCTGCAATTTCCGAAGCCACTATGTTTGCAGCAAACTGTTTACCCCTCCCTCATTTCCGAGGTGAGTACAAGTATAAGTATAATCAAGGAGGATTGGTAGAGATTGGGTAGGGATGCAGACCTGTCCTGCAGGGGTGAACCAGAGGCCCGTCACAGGACCCTCCTTACAGCCCATCTGTGACCACAGTCTGTGTTCCTCCTCAGGGGCGTCCCCTGAAACCTACGTATGACTTGCATGTCTGGCATACCCGTGCTGTCTGAGAGGCGCAGGGGGTTTTGGTGGGGCCCCGGTGGGACTATAATTTCGAGTCTCTGGGCTGTGGCTTTGTCAGTCTCATCAGCCATGGCGTTACTGGTGGAGGTTTTATCAGTCTGGTGGACATGAGCGGAGCATTTGATAATGGCCAATGTTTTTGGAAGCTGCAAGGGCAGTGAGCAGAGCCTGTACAAACGTAGCATTGCTAATAGGATGTCCTGAGGAGGTGAGGAAACCCCGGCATTCCCAAAGCATTCCGTAGTCATGAGCTACCCCGAAGGCGTATCGAGCATCAGTGTAGGTGTTTGCATGTTTGTTGGTGGTGAGGATGCAGGCATGAGTGAGGGCAAATAACTCAGCTTTTTGTGCTGTCACAGCTGGTTGAAAGGCTGCCTGCTCGAGCACCATGTCATCTGTGACCACAGCATAGCTGGAACATCTCTGGCCTTGAGGGCCCATGAAAGAACTACCATTAGTTATGTCAGGTTCGGTAAGGGTTAGTCTGTGAGGTCCTCATGGGCTGTAGTGAGGAGTTGATTTCGTTGTACTCAGTCGTGTTCAGAATCATTTGTAACCTGGATGGCGATGTTAGGGAAGTGGCCGGGTTTAAAGTGGAGCAGAGAGAAAACGTCAGCTGTAGGTTGCTCAGTGAGGCTGTCTCATAGCGATTTTGTCGTGCCTGAGTGTGGTGCTGTGTCTGTCGAGAGGTCAAAAGCTCCACCACCAAGTGGGAAGCCAGCACATTTACAGGCTGATGTAGGGTAATATTAGAAGCTGCAGTTACCAGGATATATACTGCCTTCCCTGAAACTCCACCCATAGGGGTTGCGTCCGTTGGTATGTTCATTCAGACCCCTTGAACCCTAGGGGGGGAATGGTGGATTATTCTGGGTTCCTCTTGTGGATCACTACTTACAACGTGCAACATTTTCAAGAGTCATTTAGCAGAAGGATTGTTCATAGAGAATGGGGAAATGGTCCGGTTTGAAACTGGGCGTCTCTGTTGTCCCCAGGACACCTTGCCTTCCAGTTAAAACACGGTCCAGGCTGAGCTCCCCCGGCATGGGTGCTCGCTGGGGTGGCCCATTTCTTCGCTCAGGGGGAAAAGGTCGTTGGGGTCGTCCCCTTATTGCCATCAGCTGGACGGGTCCTGGGTCATATGGACCATCACAGGAAGTAAGGCCAATCAGTGAACTGATCCCAATCCTGGTTTCCTGGTTCCGGAGCATGTTTACGATGCCGGCAATTATCTGACCCCCATCGGTGTCCCTCACTCCGTTGGACAAATTCATACTTAATTACAACTCCCTTTGAGACAGTTCTGGACTCTGCGCTGGGATCCCAGTAGTAAACTACAGCCCGTCACATCTGATTACGGTCATTATCTGGCCAGTGGTCTTAATAATCGTGGCTAATTTAAAAGGGAGACATCGGAGCAGCAGGGCATTAAATTGAGGGGAAGTATTCCCATTATTGAAGATCTGATCCCCTGCATAAGTCCTGTAGCATGATACGAAGTGCTCCCAATAATCCGACCCTGATTCCCTGGGCTTCAGTTTATATTCTAATACCTTGGGGATGTCAGCAGGCTGTTGGAGTGCTTTTTCCAAGCCCTGGATTATCTGATTGGTCTACTCTTCCTCGTTTAGTGTCCTTCCCTCAGTTCTCGGCACGTCTGGTATCCCGGTTCAGCCTTCCATTTCTATCCCTCGTCCACAGATAATATCATGCAACAAGATCTGAAGAGATCCTGGGGGGTAGTGTTATACATCTGAATTGTGCTCCACATGGATTGTGCAAAAAGCACCAGTTTCTCCTTTCTGTCAGGGGCCTGATTCTTTATTATGATCATCTGTTGTGGTTTCCATGGGACTTCGACAGGGATAACCACCGGCTGGTCTTGGTTCTCCCGCCCTGGGATTTGTCATCAATCGAGTAGGTTACTGTCTCTGAGATTCGGTGGGGGAGTTTTCTTGGGGACTGAGCTTAACTGTTCTTCAGTATCTCCCCGTGGGATGGTTGGATATTGGGACTCTGTCCTCCCCCCTCCCTTTGCTTCACCCTTCCTCCCAAGGTGTTGGAGAACCCTGGAGAATTTTCAGGTCCTGAGGCTAGTAGCGATTTACGATACGGTGGTGGGGGTCTTGTCTCTAGTCAGTCCTCATTGAGATCACTCTCATCAGACAGGGTCGGTAAGCCAGACATGCTTCCGGGATCCTGTATTTCTTTCCCTATTTTATTCCTTGATCAAGGTTTTGCATTTATTATGACTGATCTTTTTCTGGACCATTTTTATGGCTTGTTCACAGTTTGTCGCATCCCAAGTTCCTCCCCATGGCCACACTTCATCCCCCAATTTCTTATGCAAAATACCACAAAGCACTTAAATCTCTCTCTTTATCATGAAACAATTCATACTTTTTACCTAGTGAAGTTCCTGCACCTTTTAAATCACACAACAGATCGTATCCCAGGTTTTTGTCTTTTTACCAGGCACGGTGTCTTCTGCTCAATTCTCCTGTGATTCTTACCGGACTTTAATTTTTACCTAATACCTGCGTACAGTATCTACTGTTCAATTTTCCTGATTTGTTTACCCAAGTTTGATTCTTAGACAACTTCAAATTTTACCTGACCTGTGCCACCTATCCAATTTTATCTTTCCTGTTTTTACCAGACACCTGTCAGCTGTCCAGTTTTCAAATAATTGCCCTACCTTATACGAGTCTCTCAGCAGATTCGATCTGCGTCCCGTCAAGGTCCTGTGCTGAGGTCCAGGTGAGGGGCAGAGACTCACACCGGTATTGTAGGGAGCGACAAAGACAATTCGTCTTTGCGGGCCCGATCGTTCCCTGTAGATGGGATGTTCGGTCTGTCACTTACTCAGCTCGCCTCCATGTCACAGTCCCTATGTTGGTACCCTGCTCACTGTGCCAGATGTGGAAGTTGAATTCGGATAAAGTCACTCAGAGACCGTATTAGTACAAACTCTTTATTCAAAGCACCTGGGGCTTACTCAGTTAGTTGCTCAAACAGGAACAGTCTGTCTGTGACTGTTCCTGCCCGATCCACCAGACTAACCAGCAATTCCCCTTACAACATAGATATATTTGTTCAGATACACCCCACACTAGACAGACTGGAGTTAAAGTTATCCACTACATGACAGCCCCGAAAGACAAATTACAAAATAGGCATAATGAACCGAGCATACACAAAGAGACTGGAGTGGCCCTGTCTTTAAGCATGAGTGCACATGAGATGAGCATCCTGAAGCCCTAGCTAGCTACCTTCAAGAAGAAATATGGCTCAGCATGGCTTAGCAAATCTATTATTCATCAGGCTGCTATTGTTTAACGAAGTTCTAATCCTTTTGCATACTTTATCAATGCATCTTTCCAATTTCTGTTGGCTTTATATCTTAAACTTCCAATTCCACCGTCCTTTGGACAACTGTTGATAAATGTATCTGCTAAGCCAGGTAAGGAAGTACGGTCGTTTCTGCTGATCTGAGACTAGTGTCCTATCTCCATGCTTTATTACTGTTTATTTTTCTACCATCTAGAAAAACTTTTCTTCATTAGAGCATTGAACTTGCATCTATCTTAGGTTTCGTCTGTTTCCATAACTTTATTTGTCGGGTTCATTTCATATATTCTCTGTATCTCTTTTAATTTATCCTTCTTGGGTATGCAGTTTTAAAATTTTGTCTGAATACATTTTCACAACATTCCTTTGTATTCATTTTGTAGTAGTAATGATAGTTTATTAAAGGCACTTCTGACGGTAATTATATAACAGCCAATGTTTTTTGTACTAGCTGGTCATTCTTGAGTGGGATTCCTAGGAATTCCTCTTTTCTTCCATCAGTTTCCAAAAGTGTGTACAACTTCGAATGTTATTGATAATCTGTGTAGATGTTAATTGATTGTCCTTCTACATCTTACATGCTTTCAGTTCTGCCTGTTGTGTAGATGTACCAGGAGATGTGCTTCCTGATGCTAATACCTCTGTTTTAGAAACAATTTAGCCAATTGAACTCCTTCGTTAATTGTTGAGGAGCCATCTGGGAATCAGATCTGGGTTCAATAGAGCTGTTTCTTTGTATTGATTTGCATCCTTATTGCATGTTATTATTTTTGCACGGTCACGTTGACTGGTAGCAAGCAATTCACTCGTTGGGTGATGATATTTGGTGTCTTAAGAACAGTACACCATTTATTAATCTTTTCTGGTTCAGGTTGATGAAAAAACATCAGTCTCCTTTCTTAGATTCTATGTCCAGTCCTTAGTGTCCTCATTTCCTTGGAATTTATAGCAAATTGTGACATGGCTAGCAGCTCTGTTACTGCAATGTTGTGACCCTCACCGGACTTGTAAAGTGCAATCTTAAGAACACTGATAAGTCCCTATCAGGTTCATCCCATAATTCTGTGTTTGGGTGGTAATGCTGTTTCAGAATACTGTCTGATGTAGGAGATGTTTCCTAAATAGGAGTGTCACTGGCAGGACTGAATTTGAGATATCTACTGGGTTTTTTGATACCTTTTCAGTTTGCTGTTAAGTATCTGCACTTTGCACTGATTATACTAGTTCTTTTGTTCTCAGTCAGGTAAAGCAGAGATTTGCTTTTTGCAGTCATTATTGTACTGTATTTTCAGATTATCACTTTTTTCTTTATCATTTAGCTAAAAATTTCAGTTCACTTAATTCACATATTCAGTCTTCTGACTCATTACACACATTTATTTACATGCAAGCACACTTGGATGCTTGGATTTCCAGCGTCTAGATTTTCTCGTTTGAGGTTTTACATTTCTTTAAATGTGAAATATTTATCTAATATCTATCCAGTTTTTTTTCTTTTCCTCATGCATTCCCTGGATTTTACCCACGCCTTTTTGATATTGCCTAAAAGTCAATTTTTGTTAGAGTCAACTTGGATAGCATATTTCGATTTCTGCTGTAATCCTGTCAAATTTAAATAATTTGTTCAGGTATTAAAATTCAAACCCTCTGTCATGTATTCAATTGGAAGTTAAATTTTCCCTTTCTCTGTAGTGAACTTAACTACTTTTGGCCGTGAAGAACTTGTTGCGCAGAACAGTTAATTTGTGCTTGCTTCTACAATTGACTTGTACAGTCTGATAATAATTTTACTGATATTTCACCGGTTCATATAATTTTAATGTTATTGATACTTGGCATCTTGTAACAATTTTTGTTCCCTAGGGCTCTGAATTTGTGCTAATTTTTATCGCTAAATGGCAATCAATGTCAAATATTATGCACTTTTATCTTTATCTAAGAAGAGTATTTTGAAGTATAATAGTTTCCTTTTACTTTTGAACTTTCTGGTGTATTGAAGTAAGAACAAATACCTCATAGCTCTTCACTTTCTCAGAGCAGTGTAGTCATTTTTCTATGAACATCCACATTTCATAAGGCAATTATAAACACGAGGTCTGCTGGAAATCTTGAGTAACACAAACAAAATAACGTTGTGGGCTGTGTATCTTTATCAGGACTGGAAAGGAAAGAGAAAGAAGCCAGAATAAGAAGGTTTGAAGGAGGGGAAGGAGTACAAGCTGGCAGATGATGGGTATAATTCGATGATGGGGAAGGTTGGTGGGTGGAGGAGAGAGTTGATGTGAAGCTGACGGAGGTAATAAGTGGAGAAGGTAAAGGGCTGAAAAGAAGACTGATAGGAGAGGACAGTGGATAATAGCAAAGCAAAGTAGGTGGGATATCAGAGGAAGGTGATAGGCAGGTGAGGGGAAAAGAATGGGTAAGAAAGGAGCTACAGTGGAGAAATGTAAAAGGAGGAGGAGGAAGAAATCAATGTTCATGCTGTCCTATTGAAGGCTAATCAGGTGGAATATGAGGTGTTGCTCCTCTGAACTGAAGAGGCCATGAACTGACATGTCAGGATGGGAATGGGAAGTAAAGTTACAATGCTTGGCCACCAAGGAATCCTGCTTGTTGTAGCAAATGGAAAGAATATGTTTGATGAAGCTCTCTCTAACTTACATCAGGTCCCATCGATGTAGAGAAGTCAGCAATCAAGTACACCAGGTATAGTGTATGATTCCGACAGACTCACGGATGAAGTTTTGCCTTACTTGAAAGGACTGTTTGCAGCCATGAATGATGATGAAAGAGAAAGTGAAGGGGCAGGTGTGGCGCTTGGGTAAATCAATGGGGAGGGATAAATGGACAAAAGAGCCCTAAGGAAAGCGGCGAGTGGTAAAGGGAAACAATGATGCACTTACAGAAGTTGTAGAGAAGGAAGTGTTAGATGCAGAGGCTTATTTATGGTGATGGGAAGACTGGGTGAGCGCCAATGTCTAGTACATGGAGGAGGTGCAGGTGAGGGCAACATGGATGACAGAGGAAGAGAAATCCTGTTTCTTAAAGAATGTGGGCATCTCACATGTACTGGAATAAAAAACCTCACCCTGAGATCAGGTGTGGCAGAGATGGAGGAACTGAGAAAAAGAATAGCAGTTTTATGTATGGTAGGGTAGGAAGAGGTGTGGTTAATATAAAACTTATCCCTCCTTTTTTAATATCTCTGTTTCCATCTCTGATGTTAAATTGTCTATTGATGTCTTTTCCGATTCAAGTTTATTTATCACATGCACATTGAAATGTAGAGTGTTAATAAGCAACATAGTTACTGATGTGCTGTGGGTAGCTCACAAGTGTTGCCATATGTTCCGGCACCAACATAGAATGTCCACAATGCTCTGTACAACGACACAGAAAACAATAAAACGGAATCAAAGAAGCAACAAAACAACAGCAAACTTTCCTTTCTTCCTCCCACTCATACACATGGATAATCCAGGATAGCCCTCCAAGATTTGGCTTTTGGGCTTCTGCACTTCTGATTGGAAGGACTAACTATTCTGGATCTATGTGTTCTAGAATTCAAAACACTTGGGTACACGTGCATAACTTTACTCCTCTCTGTAGTGTGCTTTTCTTTAACTGCAGTGAATTTGCATTTCCAATGTTAATATTTCCAAATCAATAAGACAGTCTTGCACAATCCTGCAATGGGTTGATGTCTGCTGCACAGATTCAATGAGCCATTTTCTTTGCTTTTAATGTGCACAATTAATGTATTTATTTTGTTCATTGTAATTGTGCATTTGCAATTAATTGCCAGTCTTAAAACTAATTGTAGTATCTTGAAAGCTACCATCCAAACCAGTAAATTACCTACTTATTAATGACCTATCCTAGCTGTACCACATTTTAATCACGTTTAATATATATTTTCTGTCAATTGTCTACAACTCCCAAGCATATAAATTCTGTTTGATCTCTTGCACTACCAAAACGTAACTGCACAACTTCCAAAAGGCTCAATTGCTGTCAGTTCTTAGCTTTTTGAATGTATCACTTCTTGCCTTCCCAAATTATCTCTTCTAAGTTTTTAACCATGCTTCTGAATTCAATTTAATTGTTGAATCCTGGAACTAGTTATATATCATAATAAATAATTTGTTTCATTCTTTCTCTTTGACAGCAGTAATTGAAATTTTAACCTCTGATAATTAGATGATCTAAGATAAGGAGATGCATAATCCTGCCAAACTGTTCCTGTGAAAATGATCATTGTTGTAATTACGCGGGGGTGGGGAGAGGAATTCAGTTTGAATAAAGCTTGATTTTGTGAAGATTTGGAAATATTAACATTGGAAATAGCAAAAAATCAGTAATCTAATACCAAATTAATTCTTGATTTACTATTTCCATATATATACTTCTAATTGTCTGAAATTTGTTTCCTCTAAAGAGCTGGGGGGACTGCTGAAATACGTCAGACCATTCCTGAATTCAATCAGTAAAGCGAAGGCTGCTCGGTTGGTTCGGTCGCTGCTTGACATGTTTCTGGATATGGAGGCAGCAACTGGTCAGGAGGTAAGAGCTAACTAACTTGGAATATGGCTAACTAAGGCAACACACACAGAATGCTGGAGGAACTCTGCAGGTCAGACAGCATCTATGGAAGTGAATAAACAATTGCTGTTTCAGGTCAAGACCTTCATCAGGGCTGGAAAAGAAGCCAGGAAAAAAGGTAGGGTAGTGGGGGTGCGGGTGAAGGATTATAAGCTAGAAGTTAGTTGGGTGCAGAAGGGGATTGAAATAAGAAATTAGGAGGGGATAGGTGATAGTTTAACTGATGTTTTGATCTACTTACAATTTTGATTTGGTTAAATTGAATTCCCTAGAGTTCTAATTAGTGCAGGATAAATGTCTGTCATGATCAAAAGTCATTGACATCTCATACATAAACTTACTGTATCTTGGACTTGCTTAGATGGGAATAAAGTTGGTGGCAGGAACCATCTATCATTCCAGCTGTTAATAGCTTGTAATCTTCCCAAAAATTGGCTTTGAAATGCTTTGAAATCAAAACCTGCAAAAAGTGTACCCAGATTTTTAATTATGATATTTAATTATTGTTGGTCTTAAATGTGTTGTTCCCATGTATTAATTATCACTTCTTTTTATTTGGCTGTTGTGGCTTTTGCAAATTATTTTCATGCCCAATTGCTTAATACGTTCTTTTGTCCATGCCATTCATGATTTTACAGGTAGACTTGTGCTTAGAATGCATTGAGTGGGCAAAATCTGAGAAAAGATTATTTCTTCGCCAGGCTTTGGAGGTAGGTTTTCCAGTTAATTATTGTCTTCATAATGGAAGTAAAGTAGATAAACATTTAGCTTATCTACATTCCATGTGCATACATAAGGTGTTCTGCTTTCCTCTGATAGAGGAAGAAATGTAATTTTTTTGCCCTCCGTTTCTGTATAGCCAAGATTTCCTTGGTCATGACAGCAACCTGCTATTTTAATCAGGAAGCTCATTGCGAGGAATAAAGTTTTCATGACTGATTTTTTTTCATTGCAGAACTTTCTTTGGATTAGTGCAAAGATTCTTTATGATGTGACTTGTTGCTAAAAATAAGCTGTATTTTTTAACAAACTGGTCAAAATGAATGTTTGAAATTGTAAGCAGAATTCTTAGGTTAAGTTCCAAATATAGATCATATTTTTTTATTAAATGGAATCACCTCTAAAGAGGTTACTAAGTGAATTGACATTAACTTCAATTAATCTTTGTTATAGGGTGGTTGAAAACTAAAATTTGCTATACCTGGCATTTATTTAAAGCTCAATGATTTGTGGAGTAATAATTTAGAGCTGTATTCTGGTATGTGTTGTAGAACAATAAAGGACTATAAAAAGTGGGGCGTCAATTGGAGAAATTGCTTTATGGATGAATTTGAAAACTAAAGTGAATAATTATGACTCAATTTGAGACAGATTTGCAGTAGAGCCTTCTGATTCAAACTATACTTGTTTTTTGAGTTGAGAGCAATATTGACTTTAATTTTTAGTAGTCAGTGTGCGCAAAATCTCATGTTGTGCAAATTTTTTTCCTGTGATAAAAGTACGTGCGCACTGAATGCACACATGGCACAGTTTATGTAGGTTTACAAAATATTTGACATAAAACTGCACAGGATAACAACAAAAAACATACATATTTAAGTCACTCAGTTATTTTTTCCCTCTCCTGTCTTTGGCATTTACATAGTCATAGTCATAGTCATACTTTAATGATCCCAAGGGAAATTGGTTTTTGTTACAGTTGCACCATAGATAATTAAATAGTAATAAAACCGTAAATAATTAAATAGTAATATGTAAATTATGCCGGGAAATAAGTCCAGGACCAGCCTATTGGCTCAGGGTGTCTGACCCTCCAAGGGAGGAGTTGTAAAGTTTGATGGCCACAGGCAGGAATGACTTCCAATGATGCTCAGTGTTGCATCTTGGTGGAATGAGTCTCTGACTGAATGTACTCCTGTGCCTACCTAGTGGATGGGAGATATTGTCCAAGATGGCATGCAACTTGGACAGCATCCTCTTTTCAGACACCACAGTGAGAGAGTCCAGTTCCATCCCCACAACATCACTGACTTTAGGAATGAGTTTGTTGATTCTGTTGGTGTCTGCTAGCCTCAGCCTGCTGCCCCAGCACACAACAGTAAACATGATAGTACTGGCCACCACAGACTCGTAGAACATCCTCAGCATCGTCCGGCGGATGTTAAAGGACCTCAGTCTCCTCAGGAAATAGAGACGGCTCTGACCCTTCTTATAGACAGCCTCAGTGTTCTTTGACCAGTCCAGTTTATTATCAATTCGTATCCCCAGGTATTTGTAATTCTCCGCCATGTCCACACTGACCCCCTGGATGGAAACAGGGGTCACCGGTACCTTAGCCCTCCTCAGGTCTACCACCAGCTCCTTAGACTTTTTCACATTAAGCTGCAGATAATTCTGCTCACACCATGTGACAAAGTTTCCTACCATAGCCCTGTACTCAGCCTCATCTCCCTTGCTGATGCATCCAACTAAGGCAGAGTCATCAGAAAACTTCTGAACATGACAAGACTCTGTGCAGTAGTTGAAGTCCGAGGTGTAAATGGTGAAGAGAAAGGGAGACAAGAAGTCCCCTGTGGAGCTCCAGTGCTGCTGATCACTCTGTTCGACACAGAGTGTCGCAAGCACTCGTACTGTGGTCTGCCAGTCAGGTAATTAATAATCCATGACACCAGGAAAGCATCCACCTGCATCGCTGTCAGCTTCTCCCCCAGCAGAGCAGGGCAGATGGTGTTGAACACACTGGAGGTCAAAAAACATGACCCTCACAGTGCTCGCTGGCTTGTCCAGATGGGCGTAGACATGGTTCAGCAGGTAGACGATGGCATCCTCAACTCCTAGTCGGGGCTGGTAGGCGAACTGGAGGGGATCGAAGTGTGGCCTGACCATAGGCCGGAGCAGCTCCAGAACAAGTCTCTCCAGGGTCTTCATGATGTGGGAGGTCAATGCCACCGGTCTGTAGTCATTGAGGCTGCTGGGGGGCGGCGTCTTCGGTACAGGGACGAGGCAGGACATCTTCCACAGCACAGGAACCCTTCGGAGCCTCAGGCTCAGGTTGAATACATGGCGAAGTACTCCACATAGCTGAGGGGCACAGGCTTTGAGCACCCTGGCACTGACACCATCCGATCCTGCAGCCTTGCTTGGGTTGCAGCTGTCTTCTCACCTGTTCAGCTGTGAAGCCCAGGGTGGTGGTTTCGTGTGGGGGAGGGGTATAGTCATGAGGGCAGGGTGGGGGACTGTGTGGAGGGGTAGGAGGGGAGAGTGGAGTATGTGTTGGTTGGGGGCCACAGATGAATCGTGTGGGATGGGCAGGGGTCACAATGTCAAATCTGTTGAAGAACAGGTTAAGTTCATTGGCCCTGTCCACACTGCCTTCAGCTCCTCTGTTGCTAGTTTGCCGGAACCCATGATGGTCCTTATCCCCCTCCAGACCTCTCTCATGTTGTTCTGCTGGAGTTTCCACTCAAGCTTCCTCCTATACCTGTTTTTAGCCTCCCTGATCCTAGCTTTCAGGTCCCTCTGTAATGCCCTCCCCTCCTCCCTATATCCATCTCTAAACGCCCACTTTTTAGCATTCAGGATGTCCTTAATGTCCTTTGTTACCCATGGCTTGTTATTTGAATAACAAAGGACAGTTCTTGTCGAAACAATGCAGTCCACACAGAAGTTGATGTAACCAGTGATGTGACTGCAACCAGTAACTGTGAGCCCATCAATACCCTCCCCATGTGGCTCACAGTGTGTCTGCCAGTCTGTCACCTCAAAATAACCCTGGAGCGCCTCATAAGCCTCCGACCATTTCCTCACTGTCCTCGAGGTTGCAGGTTTACTGTTCACCAAAGGCACGTAGCAGGGTTTTAGATGCATCAGGTTGTGATCTGACCTTCCCAGTGGGGGGAGGGGAGAGGAGCTGTATGCATCCTTAACATTAGCGTACATCAAATCCAGAGTCCTCTCCCCTCTGGTTGTATAGGTGTCCTCCACTTTTCGAACATTCACTTTACGAAACGTCACTGTTACGAAAGACCTACATTAGTACCCTGTTTTCGCTTTCAGAAGGTGTTTTCACTGCTACAAAAAAAAAGCAGCGCGCGCCCGGAGCAGCCACTCTCCTCGGATTCAGAACGGCATTCTCGCCAGCATTGCTTTAACATGAGCCTTTGAAGCAGTCGTTTGCAAGATGAATTCTATGGTATCGGAAAAGCCTGAAAGAGCTCGTAAGGGTGTTACACTTAGTGTAAAACTGGACATAATTAAGCGTTTTGATTGTGGTGAACGAAGTAAGGACAATGTTAGTTTGGCTTGTGGAAGTTGACAAAGATGATGTTGAAGAGGTTTTGGCATCCCATGACCAAGAACTGACAGATGAAGAGCTGATGCAATTGGAAGAAAAAAGGATAACAATCGAAACCGAATGAGTAATGATAAAGTACGACTTTAATTTTGAAAGGGTACGTAGGTTTACGGGATATTTGCAAGATTCTTTGAGTCCTTACAAAGAACTATATGATAGAAAAATGTGCGAGACTCAGCAGTCAAGCAAGCCTTCCACATCAGCCACAGCAGGCGACGAACCTCGACCTTCAACATCAAGGTGGGCAGTCATGGGAGAAGATGAGCTGCCTGCTCTAATGGAAACAGACGATGAGATGACACCCCAGTGTCCCACCACCCCAAAACCCAGGCCGCGGACAGATACTGTACCGATTCACAGAGAATACAGCAGTAGTCGGGAGGCACACAGCACATCTTTAAGAAAAAAGCCAAAATAAACATGCTAATTAATTAGGTGCCGCCCCACACGTAATTGTCGGCCCAAATCAGAGGTGATGCAATCGGCACTGATCTGGGCCGACAGTTACGTGTCGGGCAGCACGTATGATTTGGCAGCTTCATAGTTCAAAGATTACTGGAGAGCGCTTGCGCCGTGTTTTTGCCAACAGTGCTTGTGTGAGATTTTCGCTACGGAGATCTGTGCCGGCAATGATAGTGGGAAAGTATTTCTACTTTATATAGGCTGTGTATTTATCATATCATTCCTGCTTTTACTATATGTTACTGTTATTTTAGGTTTTATGTGTTATTTGGCAGGATTTAGTAGATTATTCTTGGGTCTGCGTAAACGGTTTTTCAGCTTGTTTTTGAGTTGATTCATTAGGCTTAAACCTCGCGGACAGTCCGCACTAGACACAAGAAAGTTTCCCCCAATGTCCATCAACTGTGCAAGGTCGCAAAACTGTTCATTTTGAAGTACAAATGCCACCAATTGAGCAAAGTTTACTTTACTTCATACTTCATTGTTGCCAAACAATTGGTACTAGAATGTACAATCATCACAGCGATATTTGATTCTGTACTTCCCACTCCCTGGATTACAAGTATTAAATATTAAAAATAGTAAAAATTAGTAAATATTAAACATTTAAATTATAAATCATAAATAGAAAATAGAAAAGTGGAAAGTAAGGTAGTGCAAAAAAACCGAGAGGCAGGTCCGGATATTTGGAGGGTACGGCCCAGATCCGGGTCAGGATCCATTCTTATCACAGTTGGAAAGAAGCTGTTCCCAAATCTGGCCATACCAGTCTTCAAGCTCCTGAACCTTCTCCCAGAAGGAAGAGGGACGAAAAGTCTGTTGGCTGGGTGGGTCGTGTCGTGGGAGTTTGAAATCAATTTGGATTTAATTTTTACTTGCATGAAAAATTTGAAATCAATAAACTGTCTAACTATTACAGTATTTTCAGCTAGATAATCATGATATTTTAGACATAAGGCATTAATATTTTCATCACCAAATATGAAGTCACAATCTGCAATTGTGGAGAAATCAAAAGCTGACCATTCTTGTACCTCATCTTCAGGAAACCTTTCTTCTAATTGAACACAAAGACTATTTATACAAGTCAACAGTGGACTTGTATCTACTGTGACGTTTTCTTCACGTTGTTGGCTTAGCAAAACTTTAACTTTGTCACTCCACAAAACATTGTCTCCTAGATCCCAGAACAGGAAAGGTGAAATGACGTAAATTAGTGCATTGTGGTATTTGAAAAACCGACGAACTAGTTAACAGAAACATTTAACTAAAAGATTATTTTCAATAAGCATAATTGTTAATTACTACATTATTTTAGGTAACTAACCCTTTGTGCGCACATTAATTTCTTTTGTGCGCTGGTTAAAAAAATGTGTGTGCACACGCGCACAGCTTAGAGGGAATATAGGTTGAGAGCATAGGGAAATTGGAGAGGCCAATTTCTTCAATCTAACAACGTCAGCATAATTTTAAGAAGTAAACTCCACACTTCTGAATAATGAGGAAATTTCTCATTAGTGTTTAGACTGCATTAAACCAAGGTTTTTAAATGAATTATTAATGCTGTTGTTCCTGTAAATGGTAAAAAAAAAATTATTTTGATTGGCCTCTGCAGTGAGAATATATAGATCTATACATCAGAAACTGGGGGCTAGTTGATATGGAGGAGTTTATGACCATGGATTTTAGGAAAAATGATGTGACATAGTGATCTATAATTTCTCAGTGGCCACCCATTTTAATTCCACTTCCCATTCCCATTCCGATATGCCAATCCATGGCCTCTTCTACTCTCACAATGAGGCCACACTCGGGTTTGAAGAACAATGCCTTTCATTCCATCTGGGTAGCCGCCAACCTGGTGACATAAACATCGATTTCTTGAATGTCCGGTAAAGCACCCTGCCCCATCTCCCTTTACCTTTCTACATCTGCTTTCCCTCTCTCAGTTTATATCCTTACCTGTCCATCGCCTCCCTCTGGTGCTGCCCTCCCTATTTTTTCTTCCATGGCTTTCTGTCTGACTCCCTCTTCTTCAGTCTTATATCTCTTTCACCAATCAATTCCCAGTCTTTACTTCATCCCTCCTCCTGCAGTTTAACCTATCACCTTGTGTTATTCTTTCCCCTCCCCCACTTTTTAGATCTACTCCTCTTCTTTTTCTCCTGCTGAAGGGTCTCAGACCAAAATGTCATCTGTACTTTTTTCCATAGTTGGTGCCTGGTCTTTTGATTTCCTCCAGCATTTTGTGTGTGTTGATCTGTAATTGTTTTCTTTTCAAAAGGTGATAACCTTCTGAGGAATGTTACTGATGGCAATATAGATTCACGATTTTCTTTCTCACTGTCTTCTCAAGTTTGTGACAATATATTAAAAATGCAAAAGAAGTAGAACAGATTTAATTTGTGTCTCACACACAAGGAATTCTGCAGATGCTGGAAATTCAAGCAACACACATCAAAGTTGCTGGTGAATACAGCAGGCCAGGCAGCATCTCTAGGAAGAGGTACAGTTGACATTTCAGGCTGAGACCCTTTGTCAGGACTTCTCAGCACGAAACGTCAACTGTACCTCTTCCTAGAGATGCTGCTTGGCTTGCTGCGTCCACCAGCAACTTTGATGTGTGTTGCTTAATTTGAGTCTGATAGTCTTCATCTCATGCTCTCATGTTCTTGATATTTATTGCTCATTTGTTTATATTATTGTTTCTTCTTTTTGAATTTACACAGTTTGTTGTCTTCTGTACAATATTCTATAGATTTGTTGAGTATGCCCACAAGAAAATGAATCTCAGGGCTATATACATACGCACACACACTTTGATAATAAAATTAATTTTGAAATTTGATATTTAAATGAGATGTAGTTTTCCATGAGATTTAATTCAGCAAAGGTTCAGGGAATCCAATTGCATCCCTGTCATATTTTTAGTTAATTGTCTATATTACCATCATGCAGATTTTGGGATTCCATTGCTGAGTTTCAGATTTTCAAGCGTTTAGGTTTGGAGATGCCAGAAGTGATTGGTGTCAATGTGCTGCTAATTCTTTAAGATAACTGACTATTAGAAAATTTACTGGGCTTACTCACAAACCTGTATTCCATCATTTTGTTTGCCTCTATGTTAAGTACAGTGGATTCTAGTTAATTGCAGCATACAGGACCAGAACAATTTGACCCTATTAAGCAGCTGCCTCAATTAGCTGAAATTTCATGGTAATAGTTAAAAACGTATAAAAACCACAAACTGAGTAACAAATTATATACTTAAATTTAAAAAACAGAATAAATTAGAACGCTACGAAATCTACTATTATTACCTAATGACTTCTTTGGGATAAACCAATCCTACATCTTTGGCATTATTCCCGGAAACTCCTCCCATCTGCTGTCCAGCTAGTGTAATTTTCCAGTCAACTTTGGCCAGATTCTCTCTTCTGGCTCTGTAGTTCCCTTTACTCCAGTATAATACCGATATATCAGATCTTATCTTCTCCCTGTCAAACTGCAAGGTTAGGTCTTTATATTTGCTTGGGAGATGGCTACAGAGTTTATAGAAGCTGCATCAACTTCATGGACCCTGTACAGATTACAGAGAGGAGCTATTTGCTACTCTGAGGCAAATCAGGCAGAATAATCCTCAGGACCTGACAGGGTGTTCCCTTGGACCCTATGAGAGGCATGTGCAGGAATTGCTGGGGCCCTAGCAGAGATACTGAAAACATCCATAGTGACAGGAGAGGTACCAGAGGATTGGAAGATAGCCAATGTTGCACTGTTTTTAAAAGGCTCTAAACAGAACCCAGAAAATCATAGGCCAGTGAGTCTGATATCAGGCTTGGGGAAGTAATTGGATGGTATTCTAACAGACTGGACATATGAGTATTTGTGAAATAGGTGTTGTGAAATGAACCAGATTTGATTTTGGCATCTAATGTAAAAGGAATTTTTTTTTAGGAGCAGTGATTGTAATATGATAGAGTCATAGAAGTACAGCACAAAAACAGGCCCTTTGGCTTATTTAGGCCTTGTCTATTCCCAACAACTTGCACTGGGACTATCCCATTGGAATAGCTCCTTCCTTCCCCAATATGGGTGTCAATGTACTATAAATTCAAAACCACTTCTCCAGGTCAAACTTTGAACCACACATTTAATTCTTTGATCTTTTAACCCTTTCATAATTTGCACGTGGCTCACATAACAATCTAGAGATGATTAACTTTCTGGTTCTGCACTTTAATGCCTACCTGTTCAAATTTCCCCAGTAGAACCTCTTTCTTTGTTCTTCCTGCATATTTGGTATCCAATGGATCATGCCCAAGGGATCTTTCCACAGCCTTTATAAACTCCGCTGCAGGTTCGACAAGATCTCACGACAACAGGCAGACATTATAGTCCTCAACACTATTGGTCCTTGTGATAGAGAATTGTGTTTATTCACTTGACCAAACTGTCCCAAATTAAAACATGCTCTTCTTTCCTCCTCCTTTTAAAGGGTTCCTTGAACCACAATTCCACAATTCAATTGCTTATCTTACTTATGCTTCCGGTGTCATCCTCTCAGGGAGGATCAATCTTCTACTTCTTGGGCAAACTCAAGGGCTGAGGCTGCTCCAGCACTATGTCTGAGATACACCCAACACTCATTAGTTGCATCCTCTCGTCCCTGGTCATAGACAGATTTAATTAACTAATCCCTTCTGAAACCCAGTATCCAGGCAAATCTCTTCCTTCTTTATGTACTGCAGTGTTTGAAACTAAGATTCCAAGTGATCAATCTTTGAGCCCAAGATCCACGAGAAGTCAACACATGCTGCATATCTATATAAATAATAAAATAATAATTATAATTAAAATGGTATTTTATAAAGATGTGGGAACTGACCAGCTCCCACGTCTTGTAGCTACAACATGTCATCTGATTCAAATTTGTATTTTATTTGTTGCATTTGGTATCTTTTTAGTTATATATACATTGTGTATATAAAAGGAAATCCTTTATAAAGTACCATTTTAATTATAATTATTATTTTATTATATAGATTGGTGGAGGATATGCATATGTATACACACCTTCAGTGTATCTATATAACTAGATAGTTCTTTTACACCTCAGATTTTTTAATATAAATTTTATTTTAGATGTTTAGTTATATAGTGTGACGAGAATACACATAAAATTAAGATGTTTGTTGGCCTGGGTTAGCATCAGTGGCATCAGCAGTTGGTCTGCCACCTGTCCTCAGGGGAAGGAGAGATAAGGAACAATGAAGCAGCGTCTGGAGATGTGTAATGAAGGGACGGGAGAGAGAGCTGTCTGGAGCGGCTCCCCCTTTGAACCCTGAACTGTTTGAAGAGATAGACAGGCGATACCACAGCAGGGGGATAAAAAGGGTCAGGTTCGCTGAGGCAGGACACACGACACCCGAGGTAACGAGACCCTGGAAGCGGTGCGCCTCTCACAAGTCGGTGGGAAGTATCGGACCTTAAACGCACAGGGTGGAAAGGTACGATCAGCGGGAACCCGGTGTGTGTCCGCCCTTGCTTGGGTGCCGGGTTCACTGCAGAGGATCGACCGCATCTGGAGGAGGGATCACAGTCGGTGACCTCAGGTGACATCACAAAGGACCCGCTCGGAAGCTGCGTGTGAGCCATATCGCCGGTCTGTGAGTGGAAGTCGTGTCTGAATGATCAGTCGTTCTCGATCTCTCTCTCTCTCTCTCCCCCGACGTTGTCCATCGCCATGGCAACGATCACTGCGAACTGAACTAAATTGGACTGAACTTTGTGTCACTTTGAAATTGGTCATTTACCCCTAGACAACGATAGGGCTTGATTGATGCTGTTATCTTACTTCTGTGCACATGTGTGTTTATCATCGCTGAACTGTTGCATTTATTATCCTTTCGATTACTGTGTTGCTTGTTTCTTTAATAAAACTTTCTTAGTTCTAGTAATCCAGACTCCAACTGAGTGATCCATTTCTGCTGGTTTGGCAACCCAGTTACGGGGTACGTAACAATAGTTATGACCTTTGCATTAGTGTGGCAGTAGCAAAAAGGAAACTTTGAGTTTTCAAAGATTCATTTTCCTTAAAAATTAAATGTTACAGAGATTTTTTTCTGTGCAGTTAAAGAAAGTAAAATACTGAGTAATTGACCAGTTTTTAAGTAAAAACTTCAGTACTTTGTAGTACAGCCCGGTCCTTGATTAAACAAAGATAACAAACAGGTGCTAATGATCAATGTCATAATGAGGTGAATGAACTAAACTGATTAACTGAAACAAACATGGGTATGGAAGGAATCAAACTAGTGGAAGGACAACTAAACTAAATGGTGAGGGTGTGGCAGATGTGACAGTTTAACCTTCAAATCATCGATTCTTACATTATGGCAAGAGTGAGCATAAAATAGCAACAGCAAAGTCTCTCCTAAACAGAAATATTGCAGCAAATAGGAATTTCAGGATGTGCTGTTCAAGTTCGTACGAAGAAGCACCAAGAAATGGGCAAGGTAGTGAATCAGAAACACAGTGATCAGCCACGGAAACTGAGTGCAGCAAACAAGAGATCATAAAACTAATGGCCTTTTGATTCAGAAGAAATCAAAGCTGTGTTACCAGATTTGAAATTACAGAAACTACTGGAACCCAAGTATGGCCCTCTACATTCTGGAGAAATCTTGTCAGAAGAGGTCTTGGGAGAGTTGCTGCCAAAAAGCCATTCTTCTGAAGTGAAAATGAAACTAAAAGATTCACCTATGCATAAAAACATGTGACTGGTGTACTAAACATTGGAAGCAAATGCTCTGGACTGGTGAGTCAAAATTTTATATTTAAGCTCAAATAGGAAGCGGAAGCAGTTTGTAGAAGAGCTAGAGAGCACTACGTGGATGAGTATCTGCAGCTAACAGTGAAGAATGACGAAGGTTCCCTTTAGGTTTGGGGCTGTATATCTGCATATGAAGTTGGTGATCTGATCAGAAGTAATGGAATCTCTAATGCTGAGAAGTAAAAGCAGATACAGGTTTCCCCTGCCATCTGAAGGTACAGCGTTCCTATGAAACAGTTCGTAAGCCGAAATGTCGTAAAGCGAAGAAGCAAGCGCTGTTGGCATAAACACGCTCTCCAGTAACCTTTAAACTATGAAGCTACCAAATCTACCAAATAACATGTAAAAATACACAGCCTATATAAAGTAGAAATAATGTATGTACAGTGTTTAATCACTTACCGGAATTGGGAAAACAGCGCTGAGCACACTGATGATGGTGTGTTAGACTGGGTTGTTGCAGGCTGGGTGGTGCAGTGGCCCCCACCCTCCGGGCCGCTGACCCGATACATTGCTATGAAGAACGCAGCGGTAGCTGGGAGGCACCCAGCACATCTTTAAGAAAAAAGCCAAAATAAACATGCTAATTAGGTGCCGCCCGGCATGTAAATGTCGGCGCAGATCAGAGGCAATTGCTGATTGCATCAACTCTGATCTGGGCTGACAATTACGCGCTAGGTGGCACCTAATTAATTAGCATGTTTATTTCAGCTTTTTTCTTAAAGATATGCTGTGTGCCTCCCGGCTACCGCTGCGTTCTTCGCGAATAGGTACAGTATCTGTCCGGGGCCCGGGTGTTGGGGTGGTGGGACACGGGGGTATCACCTCATCATCGATCAGGGCAGGCAGCTCATCTTCTCCTATGACTGCCCGCCTCGATGTCGAAGGTCGAGGTTCGTTGTCTGCTGTGGCTGATGTGGAAGGCTTGTTTGACTGCTGAGCCTCGCGCATTTTCTGTCATACAGTTGTTTGTAAGCACTCAAACCATCCTGCAAATATCCCCTAAACCTGCATACCATTTCAAAATTAAAGTCGTACTTTATCTTTGCAGCGAACATCTCACGCAGTTGCTTCACTTTCTGCATTCCGTTGCATTTGGTTTCGATTGTTATCCTTTCCTCTTCCAATTGCATCAGCTCTTCATCTATCAGTTCTTGGTCATGGGATGCCAAAACCTCTTCAACATCATCTTCATCAACTTCCACAAGCCAAACTCACTTTGTCCTTGCTTCGTTCACCACGATCGAAACACTTAATTATGTCTAGTTTTATGCTAAGTGTAATACCCTTACCCAGGCTTTTCCGACACCATAGAACTCATCTTCATAACGGCTGCTCAATGCAACGAGTTAAAGCAATGCCGTTCCGAATCCGGGGGAGAACGGCTGCTCAGGGGCGTGCGCTGCCTTTTATCGTGCGCTGATTTTTTATCGCACGCTGCCTTTCTTCGTAACAGTGAAAACACCTTCTGAAAGCAAAAACAGGGTACTAATGTAGGTCTTTCGTAACAGTGAGGTTTCTTAAAGCGAACGTTTGAAAAGTGGGGGCAACTGTACTTATCCATCACACAATACCATCAGGGAGGTGACTGATCAGTCCGAACTTCATTCTGCAGCAAACCAATGACCCTAAATACACAGCCAAAGTCATATAAAGCTATTTTCAGTGAAAAGAAGATGGTATGCCCTCCACAGCCCTGATCTCAGTGTTATCAAGGCTGTCTGCGATTACCTGAAGAGACAGAAGCAAATGAGACAGCCAAAGTCTGCAGAAGAACCGTGGCAAGTTCTCCAAGATGCTTGGAACAATTTATCAGCCATTTTAAAAATATTTCTATATAATAGCACACAAAACCTCTGCCACTCATCGAGCTGTTGACCTGTCTTGGGTTGCAGATATCTATACGTTGGAATGGTAAACACTTTGAGTACAGTTTTGTTGTCATTTCCTTTTCAAAGTTTGAAATTATAAAAGATCAGCTATAACTTCCTGTAAGAGTACTATCTTTAGGATGAATTGCTCTAGTAAAATCAATAGTACTTATGCATTTCAGTTAAATGTTTTCAGTTATTTAAATATGTTGACATTATCAATTTCCAAGCATTTATTTAACATGATGACTTGGCTGAAGAGGCTTTGATGAGAAGATCTGGAGGCTAAGATAAGCTTTATTTTCTGTATTTTCTCCTTCCTCCTTTCCTCCCTCCCTTGCTCTTTCCCTCTGTTCTTTCTTGGTTGAGCATGGTGGGACTAATGTTTTGAGATTCTGCTATTTCAATGCAAAGAATATTGTAGGTAAAGCAGTATAGATTAGCAAGTGCAACCATTAGCGAGATGCTGCAGGTGGGACAGAATTGGCAGCACAGTGTTAAAGACGTGATAGAGTGAGAGATATTGAGATCTTACTGGCTGTTGATGGAGTAGCAGCGCTTTTACAGGTGTTCCTGCTCTTTTTAATTTATTGCTTCCAACTTGTTTTGAAAACTTACTTTTAAGCACAATAGTGCTTTATGATAAGTCGTGCTAAAGGTACTAAAAAAGAAGAGGACCCTCCTGTAACTTTGAAATCTATTATGGTGACACTTCTGAAGCATAAGAATGAACTTTCAGAGGAGTTCAAGCAACTCAGCGCTGAAGTTAAACGGATGGATGGAAAATCGGAATCTATTCAAACAACTTTAATTGAACATGATAAACGGATAACAGAGTACGAAGACACTCTGACGATGTTCGACGCGAAGATTGATGCTCTGGCTGGAACAGATCTGTGATAAACAGTTAAAGGTTAATGAAACATCAAGGTAGAAGATTATTGTCCTAGAAAATAGAAACAAAGAAATAATCTAAGTATTCTGGGTTTTAAAGAGTCATTGGAAGGCAATCGGCCTTGGGAATTTTTTGCAAGCCTTTTGGCTAAATTATTTCCGAATATTTTTAAGTCTCCACCTAAAATAGACCAAGCTCACAGATTACCTGTACCAAGAACTCCTCCGGGAGGATGACCCCATTCAGTGATAATTTGTCTTTGCGACTTTCAAACAAAGGAACTTTTAATTCATGAATCTCGTCTGAAAGGTATGATTGATTATGAAGATCAAAAGTTTGGAATAGTGGAAGATTTTTCACCCAAGGTGTTGGATGAACGCTTCAAGTTTAAAAAAGTCATGTTTGAGCTGTATAATGAAGATTTTCAACCCTCTCTTTGAAAACCTGCTCACCTTAGAATCCTTTTGAAAAATGGCTGTCAAAGATGGTTTTGTTCAACTGAAGAGGTGCAAGCTTTCTTTAGTGGTGAATCAATTTCAGAAGTTTAACTGTTCAGTAACTCTTTACACAAATTTATGTTCCGCCTGCCTGATGGATCCTTTTTTTAGAATCAGCAGTCTAACTGTTCCTTACTTTCTCTTATGAACAATTTTTTTTACTTTTGGTATACTTTAGTATCTAATTTTTTTTGTACTTTTAGTTCCTTGTTTAGAAAATTAAGGATTTAATATTAATAAGTTTTCTTTGAGTTAATACTTTCTAAGTTATGTTTTGAACTTTCATATTTCTTTCTAATATTTTATACTATATTTCGTTACGTGATTTTTAAAAAAATGTTTAATTTTATTCTTTTTTATGTGTCTTGTTGGAATGCAGTTTTGCCTTGAAAATTTTTTTTTTGGAGCTCAGCCAGTAGATTGTTTTGGAAGGGTTGGTAGGTTTAGCTTTCAACTGCCCTTTGGTTGATTTTATGTCTTTGGGCGGGGCAGGTGGGGGTGGTTTTCATTTCTCCATCAGCTGTTTGGCTCTCTTAGCTTCATTTGTTGCTTGGTTACTATTTCTTAAAGCTCATTGTTTGGATTTAGTATATATTCCAGCGGTTTTTATTCAAACAGCTCCTTTAAGCAATATTTAAAATGGACCATATTTTTAATTTACTTAGTTTTAATGTGAAAGGATTAAACCATCCTGTGAAACGTAATAAGATATTTAAGAAATTGAATGTCTCAATTATTTTTTTACAAGAAACTCGTGTTTGTAAATGTGATAATTTACGTTTTTTCAGCCATTGGAAGGGTTTATCTTTCCATTCCTCCTTTCAGGCTAAGGAAAGAGGAGTTTTAATTCTTATAGACAATACAGTTTCTTTCGTTCAGCATAACGTAGTGTCTGATACCAATGGGTGTTTTGTTATGGACTCAGGGAAATTAGATAGTAAATTAATGGTTTTTGCTAATTTGTATTCCCCGAATAGAGATGATCCAGACTTTTTTGAACATTTTTTTTCGTTTTTACCAGATTTAATTTTATATTCTTTGGTTTTAGGAGGAGACTTCAACTGTTGTTTAGATCCTATTTTAAATCGTTCTTCTAAACGATTGACTTGTAGTAGATCTGCCTCCTTTATCCAGTCTTTTCTAATGAAATGCGATATTGTTGATTTTTGGCATTTTTTATATTCAACAGATAAAGAGTACTCATTTTTTTCTCATGTTCATCATACGTATTCCAGGATTGATTTTTTTTTGTTGATAGCCAATTGATTCCATTAATTCGATCCGATGAATATAAAGAAATTGCTGTTTCAGATCATGCTCTTGTGCTTTTATCTTTATATCTTCTGGGTATCTCCCAAATAAACAGATTCTGGCGTTTTAATTCAACTCTGTTATCAGATAAAGATTTAAAAAATTTTTTGGAGAGACAAATTATTCTTTTTTTTTAATAGAATACGCTAGAAGAGACTTATAGTCTTATTTTATGGAATGCTTTTAAGGCTTATATTAGAGGTCAAATTATTTCTTTCACTGCAAGTGTTAAGAAAAAAGCTAATAAGGAGAAAGTTGAATTAACCAATCAGTTGAAACAATTAGACCAAAAATATGTTTTGGCCCCAGATCCTGTTTTATATAAAAGACATGTTGAAACTAAAACTAAATACGATCTGCTATTAGCTTATCCAATTGAAATGCAACTTTTAAAAGATAAAAGTCAGTTTTATGTTCATGGAGATAAGACGGGTAAACTATTAGCTAACCGATTAAAGACCTTTATAGTTAAACGTCAAATTAAAGAAATTTGTAAAGCTAATTGTGATAAAACATCTGATCATTCAGAAATAAACGTTGCTTTTAGAGAATTCTACTCTGAACTTTATAATTCTGATCTTCCTAAAAATCATACAATCCAATGAATAATTTTTTAGATTGATTAAACATTCCTACATTTTCTGATGATATTCGAAAATTGTTGAATCACTCTATTTCCTATGAGGAAATTGCCGAGGTTGTTCATTCTTTGCACTTGGGAAAGGCACCGGGTCCTGATAGATTTTCTGGAGAGTTTTATAAGATATTTTCCTCTTTGCTTATACCTCGTTTATATTCAGTCCTTTCTGACTTTTTTAAATTAGGTAAGTTGCCACAATCTTTTTATGAAGCCTCTATTTTGCTTATTCTTAAAAAGAATAAGGACCCAATTGAATACACTTCTTATAGACCTATTTCCTTACTTAATGTTAATACTAAAATTTTGCCTAAACTTTTAGCTCGTAGGATTGAAAATATTTTGCCATCTATTATCTTTGATGATCAGACTGGATTTATCAAAAATCGATACTCCCACTTTAATATTTGTCATTTATTGAATGTTATTTATTCTGCTTTTAAAGAGATTTTGGAAAGTGTGATATCCTTAGATGCTGAGAAAGCCTTTGATCGGGATGAATAGAATTATTTATTTAAAACTTTAGAAAAATTTTACTTTGGGCCCAATTTTATTCAATGGATTAAATTACTTCGTTTATCTCCTTCCACTCAGGTTCTTACTAACTCTCAGTATTCTCAACCATCTAAACTTTATCGTGGAACTAGACAAGGTTGTCCCTTGAGTCCTTTGCTTTTTGATTTGGTCTTAGAACCTTTAGCTATTGCTTTCCGGGAGTCTAAGAATATCACTGGTATTTTAAGAGGGGTATTACCCATAAAGTTTCGCTTTATGCTGATGACCTTTTGCTCTACATTTCTAATGTGGAGGTCTTCTTTTACCTTCTCTACTCTCTTTACTTTCCTGCTTTAGTCAGTTTTCTGGGTATAAACTTTTACTTCCATAAGAGTGGATTTTTTCCTTTGAATTATTTGGTATTAGTTAATTTGCTTATTTGGGTGTAACAATTACTAAGAATTATAAATTCCTTATTAAAGAAAATATTCGTACACTTCTGAATTATGTTAAGAAGGCACTTTCAAATTGGTCACCCCTCTCTTTATCATTGATTGACGGAATCAATTCCATTAAAATGAATATTTTGCCTTTTTTTAATATTTATTTCAGGCCATTCCTGTTTTTATTCCTAAATCCTTTTTTGATACTTTGAATTCTATAATATCATCTTATATATGGGAAAATAAAATTTCTCAATTAAATGAAGTTCATCTTCAAAAAGCTAAAAAGAATGGAGGTTTAGCCTTACCCAATTCTAGGCCTTATTACTGGGCAGTCAGTATATGGAATCTTATGTTTTGGTTATATTATATTAATCGAGAGGACTGTCTGGTCTAGGTTTCTTTAGAAGCTAACTCTGTTAATAAACTCTCTCATTTCTCTTCTCGGGTCCTCAGTTCCTTTACCTTTAAATAATTTAACTGATAACTTTGTAGTTAAACACACTTTGAGGATTTGGGTACAACTTAGAAAATATTTTAGTTTATTGAGTTTTTCACTTTCCAGTCCCATTTTTTCTAACTTTTTTTTAAACCTTCTGTGTCTGATGTAGTTTTTAAAGAGTGGAATAGATTGGGTACTAAATGTTTTCATGATTTATTTGTTGGAGATACTCTCTCTTCGTTTGAACAACTGTCAGTTAAGTGTTGCCTACCGAGAACTCACTTATTTCGATAATTAGAAATTGGAGACTTTTTGTGTTCTCAAGCACGTACATTTCCTAAAGATCAGGTAAAAATTTACTTGATACAATTTTTAATTTGAAACTCTTCCATAATGTATCTATATCTAATATTTATGGTATGTTGTCAGGAATGAGAAATATTCCTTTAGATAAAATTAAAAATCTTTGGGAACAAGCTTTACAGATTTCAATTTCTGAGGACACTTGGAATGAAATTTTTAAATTGGTTGCCTCATTGTTATGTGCCCGTCATTCCCTTCTACAATTTAAAAGTGGTTCATTGAGCCCATTTGTCTAAAGATAAGCTGTCTTGAATATATCTCCCTTTTGTGATAGATGTAATAATGGAGAAGCTTCACTAATCCGTATGTTTTGGACTTGTCCGAGTGTTTAAGAATATTGGAAGGAAGTATTTCAAACTTTTTCAGTGCTTTTTAAAGTAAATTTTAATCCTTTGATTGCCTTATTTGGTATTGTTGGAGGACTGGGAGAAATTCAGAGTTCAGCAGAGGAGGACAAAGGGCTTAATTAGGAAGGGAAAAAAGATTATGAGAGAAAACTGGCAGGGAACATAAAAACTGATTGTAAAAGCTTTTATAGATATGTAAAAAGGAAAAGACTGGTAAAGACAAATGTAGGTCCCCTACAGACAGAAACAGGTGAATTGATTATGGGGAGCAAGGACATGGCAGACCAATTGAATAATTACTTTGGTTCTGTCTTCACTAAGGAGGACATAAATAATCTTCCAGAAATAGTAGGGGACGGAGGGTCCAGTGAGATGGAGGAACTGAGCGAAATACATGTTAGTAGGGAAGTGGTGTTAGGTAAATTGAAGGGATTGAAGGCAGATAAATCCCCAGGGCCAGATGGTCTGCATCCTAGAGTGCTTAAGGAAGTAGCCCAAGAAATAGTGGATGCATTAGTGATAATTTTTCAAAACTCGTTAGATTCTGGACTAGTTCCTGAGGATTGGAGGGTGGCTAATGTAACCCCACTTTTTAAAAAAGGAGGGAGAGAGAAACCAGGGAATTATAGACTGGTTAGCCTAACGTCGGTGGTGGGGAAACTGCTGGAGTCAGTTATCAAAGATGTGATAACAGCACATTTGGAAAATCGTGAAATCATCGGACAAAGTCAGCATGGATTTATGAAAGGAAAATCATGTCTGATGAATCTCACAGAATTTTTTGAGGATGTAACTAGTAGAGTGGTTAGGGGAGAACCAGTGGATGTGGTATATTTGGATTTTCAAAAGGCTTTTGACAAGGTCCCACACAGGAGATTAGTGTGCAAACTTAAAGCACACGGTATTGGGGGTAAGGTATTGATGTGGATGAAGAATTGGTTAGCAGACAGGAAGCAAAGAGTGGGAATAAACGGGACCTTTTCAGAATGGCAGGCGGTGACTAGTGGGGTACCGCAAGGCTCAGTGCTGGGACCCCAGTTGTTTACAATATATATTAATGACTTGGATGAGGGAATTAAATGCAGCATCTCCAAGTTTGCGGATGACACGAAGCTGGGTGGCAGTGTTAGCTGTGAGGAGGATGCTAAGAGGATGCAGAGTGACTTGGATAGGTTGGGTGAGTGGGCAAATTCATGGCAGATGCAACTTAATGTGGATAAATGTGAAGTTATCCACTTTGGTGGCAAAAATAGGAAAACAGATTATTATCTGAATGGTGGCCGATTAGGAAAAGGGGAGTTGCAACGAGACCTGGATGTCATTATACACCAGTCATTGAAAGTGGGCATGCAGGTACAGCAGGCGGTGAAAAAGGCGAATGGTATGCTGGCATTTATAGCGAGAGGATTCAAGTACAGGAGCAGGGAGGTACTACTGCAGTTGTACAAGGCCTTGGTGAGACCACACCTGGAGTATTGTGTGCAGTTTTGGTCCCCTAATCTGAGGAAAGACATCCTTGCCATAGAAGGAGTACAAAGAAGGTTCACCAGATTGATTCCTGGGATGGCAGGACTTTCATATGAAGAAAGACTGGATGAACTGGGCTTGTACTCATTGGAATTTAGAAGATTGAGGGGGGATCTGATTGAAACGTATAAAATCCTAAAGGGATTGGACAGGCTAGATGCAGGAAGATTGTTCCCGATGTTGGGGAAGTCCAGAACAAGGGGTCACAGTTTGAGGATAAAGGGGAAGCCTTTTAGGACTGAGATTAGGAAAAACTTCTTCACACAGAGAGTGGTGAATCTGTGGAATTCTCTGCCACAGGAAACAGTTGAGGCCAGTTCATTGGCTATATTTAAGAGGGAGTTAGATATGGCCCTTGTGGCTACGGGGATCAGAGGGTATGGAGGGAAGGCTGGTACAGGGTTCTGAGTTGGATGATCAGCCATGATCATAATAAATGGCGGTGCAGGCTCGAAGGGCTGAATGGCCCACTCCTGCACCTATTTTTATGTTTCTATGAAATGATATTATTTTGGAGACACATGATCTGCATATTTTGACCTTTATTTCTCTTCTAGCCAGGAGGGCATTGTTGTTTAAGTGGAAGGATGCCACTCTGCCTACTCATATTCATTGGTTACATGATGTTATGTCTTCCTTAAATTTAGAGAAGATTCGCTGTTCACTTTCCGAACCTAGACAAGATTCTTTAACATTGTGGGGACCTTTTTTGAATTATTTTTAAAATCTTTGATTTGCTTTTAAGCACAGATGTTGGCAAATAATATGTTTCAGCTTATGTTAAGGATTTCTTCCTTTTTTTTTAACCTAACAGCTGTTTTTTTTCTGGTAGTGGGTTTAGATATTTTTGTATAATAAAATTAATCTCTTTTCAATATTATGTTTAAATTTAATTTTATATAGAAATGGGGTAATTACACTTTATCTGTACACCCATGATTGTGTAGCCAAGTTTCCATCAATCTCAATATATAAGTTTGCTGATGACACAATAATTGTAGCCATATCTTGGGTAATGATGAATTTGAGTACAGAGAGGAAATTAAGAACCTGGTGGCATGGTGCAAAGACAATAACCTATCCCTCAATGTCAGCAAGATGAAGGAATTGATTGTTGACTTCAGAAGGAGTAGCAGACCGCACGACCCAATTTACATCGGTAGTGCACAAGTGGAACAAGTCAAAAGCTTTAAGTTCCTAGGGGTCAATATCACAAATGATCTGACTTGGTCCAACGAAGCAGAGTTCACTGCCAAGAAGGCCCACCAGTGCTTTTACTTCCTGAGAAAACTAAAGAAATTTGTCCTGTCCCCTAAAACACTCACTAATTTTTATACATGCACTGTAGAAAGCATTGTTCTAGGGTGCATCACAACCTGGTATGGAAGTTGTCCTGTCCAACACCAAAAGAAGCTGCAGAAGATCGTGAACACGGCGCAGCACATCACACAAACCAATCTTCCGTCCGTGGACTCACTTTACACCGCACGCTGTCGGAGCAGTGCTGCCAGGATAATCAAGGACACCACCCACCCAGCCAGATTTTCGTCCCTCTTCCCTCCGGGAGAAGGCTCAGGAGCTTGAAGACTCATACAGCCAGATTTGGGAACAGCTTCTTTCCAACTGTGATAAGACTGCTGAACGGATCTTGCCCCGGATCTGGGCCTTACGCTCCAAATATCAGGACCTGCCTTTCGGATTTTTTGCACTACCTTACTTCCCATTTTTCTATTTTCTATTTACGATTTATAATTTAAATTTTTAATATTTACTATTTGAGGCAAGTTCTATCTTGTCATTTAAAGTTAAATTGGATAGATATATGGACAGGAAAGGAATGGAGGGTTTTGGTCTGAGTGCAGGTCGGTGGGACTAGGATAGGGTAAGAGTTCGGCACGGACTAGAAGGGCCGAGATGACCTGTTTCCGTGCTGTAATTGTTATATGGTTATACTAATTTTAACTTTTTAATATTCAATATTTGTAATCCAGCGAGCGGGAAGCACAGAATCAAATATCACTGTGATGATTGAACGTTCTAGTACCAATTGTTTGGCGACAATATAAGTATAAAGTATCTGTGATTTTAATATATTGTAATCGATATATAATATTATATAACCTACTGTACTCTGTATTCTTTTATGTAAGAAATTAATAAAAATAGTGAAAAAGAAAAGAGTGGGAGATTATTAAAGAAGGAGGGATAGCTTCCTAGTCTGAGAAAATGTAATGTTTAGATAGGGCATACTAAAGGACTTGTTTACTGATGCTATACGGGTACAACTGAGGAATAAAAAAGGGGTTGCTATGTTAATTGTATTAAATTATAGATTACTAGCAGGTAGCAGGATTTAGAAAAGCAAGCTAGCAAAGGTCGCAGACAGGTGCAAGAAAAGTACAGCAGTGATAATGATTTTAACTTTCTACACATTGACCAGCACTGCCATATTGGAAAAGAACAGATCAAGCTGAGGTTTGTTGGAAATGTCAGGGAAGTTTCCTTAAACATTATATAGAGGTCTTAACTAGAGAGTTGCAGGGGGTGGGGTTGGGGAAGTTACTAGATCCCCTGTTAGGGAACAAGACAGGGCAGGTGACAGTTAGGATCTAGTGAGCATAATTCCATCAGCTTCAAGATAAATATACTGAAGGATATGATTACTCCTTGGATTGAGATTTTACATTGAAAGCCATGTTTTATGGCTTTAGTAAGTACCTGGCCGGTTTGAATTGGGATAGGTTGTCTTCTGACAAAAGTGAGTCCTTAGAAGGCTTCCCAAAAGTGAAATATTGAGAGTACAGGATTTCTATGTTCATTTTAGAATAAAAGGTGGGGCTAACAAGTCCAGAGAACTTTAATTTTTGAGAAATCTTGAGGCCCTGGTTAGAAGAAGAATGAGATGCATACTGAGCTAGACAGCAAAGAACAAATGAGGTGTTTGAGGAGTATAAGAAAAGCAAGAGAACAATTATGAGGGAAATCAAGAGGGCTAAAAGAAGGTACACAGTTTCTTTGACAGACAAGGTGAAGAATATCCCAAGAATATCTACAGATATATTCAGAACAGAAGTATAGAAAGGGTCAAAATTGGGTCAAGATTAGTATGGTATTTTCTGTGTGGAACCAAAAGAGATGTGTGAGATGCATTTTTTGCATCTGTATTTACTCAGGAGAAGGACACAGTCTATAGAAATGAGGCAAAATAGCAAAGAGTTCATTGTCTGATAAGGATTATAGAGAAGGACGTGCTTCAAAGTTTGAAGTTCTTCCTCTCTTGAGGCAAATTAGTGTGGATAAATCCCAGGACCTGATTAGGTTTCTCTGGACCTTGTGAGAGGTGAGTGAAGAAGTTGCAGGGGCTGTGGCAGAGTTATTTCAAATGTCCAGGACAATAATTGGGTTTCAGAGGACTGGAGGATACTTAGTGTACTGTTTTTCAAGAAAAGCTCTAAGAGTAAGCGCTGCTGATATATGACTGCATTGCTAGATCCAGTTCAAACTAAATCATCAATTTTACCAATAACACAATAGTAGTTAGCCTCACCAACAACAATGATGAGGCAATGTACAGAGAGGGGGTAGAAAGACTAGTAGAATGGTACATCCACAACAATTTGAATCTCAATGTGGTTAAGAGATGATTTTGGACTTTAGGAAGGTGCAGGCTGACCTTTCCTCACCGTACATACATGGCTTCTCCTTTAAGGGAATTGGAACACCATGTTTCTGGGAGAGCAAGGGTCAAAGATATCTGCCAGGAACACTGCATACACAGGATCCTACATTTTCTGTGATTCTTCCCATGTGTTAATCGATCTATTTGATCTCCTATCAATAGATAGGGGATGGCTTAGAATTAGGGAAAAAACTGTTAGGATGATAAACTGCTTCTTCCCCCAGGCTGGAAGTCTACAAATCTCTCTGCCACCACCTAGGTCTCATCACATAAAATATTGGTAACTTTACTGTTTACTTTTTAACTTGTATAATATATGTTCCTTACTATTTGTTAGTTTGAGGTAATATTACTGTATGTATTGCACTGTGCACGTTGGTCTGAAGCAATGTTATTTCATTTGGCAACATAGAAGTGTATGGTTGAATGAAAATAAACTGAACTTAAACTTAGAAGTATTGAGTACAGAACTTATGATAATATGTTGAAGTTGTTTAAGACTGTTGATAAAATTGGAGTATTTTGTTTCAGGGAAGATATATCAATAAGATTGAAAGAAAGCAAATTTTACAGGATTATTAAAAGGATTTGAGGATCTGAATTGTAGAAAAGGGTAGGTTAGGACTTTATTCTCTTTTCCCTGAAGTGCAGGATAACGAGGGGAGATTTAATAGTGTTTCATACCTCATGGATATCTTGTGATTGTCTTATGAGGATGATGTAATGGTCTTTTGGAGGTTACCTGATGTAATTTTCCCACCGATGTGAGGTCACGTGATGACATGTTCACCACGGGTATAAAAGGAGACCCCTGGGGTGACGCAGTGAGGTTTCCAGTTAGAATGTTAGCCAGATACTCCGTTCCACTGCGTATTTGCCTTATGACGCAGTTTCGATTTAAAACGGAGTTTTACATTCCATTGTAAGGTACAACAGTGTTGGGCCGGGCAGTTTAATCAATCGCTGCCAGGTTTGTTGATGTATTTTGTCAGTAGTCTTGGAGAGTGAAGACAGAAATCTGAAGGAGTCATTTGACGGTTGAAAGGATCGACCATTATTGAATTCGTTCAAGAAAGAGTGATCTGCATGAGATAGCCTCTGCTAGAAGTGGCAGAAAAGGCTGTGCAGGATCTAGTGTCTAGAAGAAAAAGGTCAGTGCCTTTAAACCGTTTTACCATCGTCGTGAATCCTGCGGACAAGGCAGGATCCGGCTGGGACTGGCGTGATGTCGTGCTTCGAGGAATTCTTTACTTCAGGAAAGTCTCTCCTAATTGACTGTACAAATCTCTTGGACTTTCAAATTTACCATTCTAAGAACTGTGTTTGAATTTACCACTTTAAGAACTGTTTCGCATTTACCGCTTTAAGAACTAGTACTGAGTGGCGGTTTGTTAAATGGCCGCATAGCAGTTTACTTCTGGTTAAGATTTTCGTTCTTTTTTTTGTATATTGAACAGAGTTTAGTAAATGTTTGATTGTTTTATAAAACCTGATTCAATTCAATTCTATAGTCATTGTTGCTGGTCACGTGACAATAGGGATTCAAGTTATGGTTTTCCTCACTAATTTTGGGAGAATATAGTAGCAGTCATAGGTTAAAGAGAAATACTTAAGGGAACGTTAGGGGAAATTCTTCAAAGTACGAAGTGTTGAATGAACTGCCAGCGGTTTGATTGGAATACTTAAGAAAAGGTTAGGTAAGTACATGGATTTGCAGGGCTATGGAATGGGACTAGGCAAAATAGCACTTTGATGCAGTCTGAAATGGCTGGAGGGCTCGTTTCTGTGCTCTGGTATCCTTTGACCTGTTTTTCTCCATGTGCATTCAGTGGTGCCTTAAATTTTGCAGTTAATGACCAGACTAGTGAATTCAGAGAAGTATCATTAAAAATTAAAAATGCAACAAAGTTTTGGAAGCGCTCAACAAGACGGGCAACTTCTATGGGAAAATGAAAACATTTGTGCAAAAGCACTTCTGCCAAAACTTGGTCAGCAGCTACCTTACCTTGGATATGCCTTTTTTTGATAGTAGTAATTTGGAGTTGAATTTTGGCAGGTATTTAATTCACTTCATTGAAAAAATAGTCTTCATGGTTCTGTTGACCATTTTTCCCTAAAGAATCTAATTAAAAATTGTTACAGTGTTGACATCGTGTTTACTTTAGGATGGCAGTAAGTACAGTCACTACCACATTTGAACTGTGATGAGTGCACAGAATTTGTCAGCGCAATTATAATGATATTTTGCATCTTTTACTGTCCTTCCAAAAGTGCTACACTTTAATGACCACATTCAGACCAGCTAAAAGCAAATACATGTTAACTATTTTAATATTTCCTATACAGGCTCGTTTGGTTTCTCTGTACTTTGACACTAAGAGGTACCAGGAGGCATTGCAATTAGGTAACTATTGATACTGCTTTTCATCTGTTGGATAGATTATTTCTAGTTTATAAATGACCCACCAGAGGGCAGGGCTCTATAGTTTATTATTATAAATTGCTAATTAATTTCATGGTTTCTTTATCTACAACTATCCAGTAGGGGTCAGTATGTTTTTGCAGCAGGGGTTTTATTGGTGCAGGACAGCTGAATTTACATTTCTGTTTTTAAAAAACAATATCTGACACTTTGAGAGAGGTAAGTATTTATAAATTATTTTCAACTTGAAGAGATCGCCAAGTACTTTATGTACTGAAATTACACAAACTGAGTAAAAAATTGGATTGTTTAGGAGAACAGTAACTCTCAGCACTGGTGAAATTATCTGGTTCATATGGATGATCATTGAAAATAAACATTAACTTTTCTGTCCTTCACAAATACTTCCTGAGCTGCTAAGTATTTCAGCATTTGCTGTTATATGATTTCCTGCAATCGTACTATTTTTGCTTCATATCTTATAATCTTTATATATTTTCAATACTATGTTGATTTTTTTGTACAATATTTTTTTCTGAGGTTACCCACTTGCCACTTACATACTTCCTCCCAGCAATACCATTTGAAAGCCATATTTTCTTTATGTACTTGAATTCCAACCCTATTTTGTCACCTCCGTCAATTTCTCCGTTGCCTCTGCATGGTCAAGTTTGTTTGTTTGACATCCAGTATTGAATGAACAGCGATTTCTATCCAGTTAAGTGGTAAAAACATATAATTTGTATGTTGTCTGTTACAGACTCAATTCCATTTCTTTACCTTGCAATTTCTGAAGCTTAAATCATTTTCTTCGTTTTCTATGACATAGAAACAATGTACCATATCAATAGATTTGTTGATTTCTCTTAAACCAATCCCATTATCTCACATTAGGTCCTTAGCTTATTCTTTATTTGTTGTGATTCTAATTGCCTTTTCTACCACATTCTAGATAGCAACTACACTCTGTGTAAAACAATAAAAATTCTTTGAATCCCCCTGATATATCTGTTGTTGAAATCAAATAATGTCTTTGGAGTGAAGTGCATAGTCTAGGTTTCTGGCTGAGACTTTTCAAGTAAATTGGAGAAAGATTCTAAATTGGAGAAAGGTCAATTTTGATTGGATGGGGAACGGATCTGGCAAGTGTGGATTGGAACAGGCTGTTTTCTTGACAAGTGCTTTTGGTAAGTGGGAGACCTTCAAAAATGAAACCTTGGGAGTACAAAGCTTGTATGTGCCTGTCAGAATAAAAGGTAGAGATGACAGGTGTAGGGAACCTTGGGTTTCAAGAGATATTGAGGTCCTGCTGTGGAAAAAAAAGGAAGTGCATAGCAGGTACAGGCAGGTAGGAACAAATTAGGTGTATAAGAAATGCCAGAGTACACTTAAGAAAGAAATAAAGATGGCTGAAATGGAGTATAAGATGATAAAAGGCATTGATCAAGTGGATAGTCTGAGGCTTTTTCCCAGGACTGAAAATGGCTAGCACGAGAGAGCACAGCCAACAGACTTTTCGTCCCTCTTCCCTCTAGGAGAAGGCTCAGGAGCTTGAAGACTCGTACAGCCAGATTTGGGAACAGCTTCTTTCCTACTGTGATAAGACTGCTGGACAGATCCTGACCTGGATCTGGGCCTTACCCTCCAAATATCCGGACCTGCCTCTCAGTTTTTTTGCACTACCTTACTTTACCTTTTCTATTTTTTATTCATGATTTATAATTTAAATTTTTAATATTTACTATCGATTTCTACTCCAGGGAGCGCGAAGCGCGGAATCAAATATCGCTGTGATGATTGTACGCTCTGGTATCAGTTGTTTGGCGACAATAAAATATGCAGTTTTAAGGTGCTTGGAAGCAGGTATAGAGGAAGTGTCAGATAAGTTTTTTATGCAGAGAGTGGTGAGTGCATGGAATGGGCTGCTGGTGATGGTGATGCAGGTGGATATGATAGGGTCTTTTAAGAGACACTTGGACAAATACATGGAGCTTAGAAAAACTGAGGTTGCCCTGGCATAAAAGGGGAAGCACAGTCCTAAGGAATTCTACAGATATGTTACATAGAAACATAGAAAACCTACAGCACAGTACAGGCCCTTCAACTCACAAAGCTGTGCCGAACATGTCCTTAGCTGAGAAATTAGCTTGGGTTAACCATAGCCCTCTATTTTTCTGAGCTCCAAAATCTGTCAAGGAGGCTCTTAAAAGACCCTATCATATCCACTTACACCACCGTCACCAGAAGCCCATTCCACGCACTCACCACTCTCTGCATAAAAAACTTACCCCTGACATCTCCTCTGTACCTGCTTCCAAGTACCTTAAAACTGTGCTCTCTCATGCTAGCCATTTCAGTCCTGGGAAAAAGCCTCTGACTCTCCATATAATCCATGCCTCTCATCATCTTGTACACCTGTATCAGGTCACCTCTCATCCTCCATCACTCCAAGGGAAAAAGGCCAAGTTCACTCAACCTATTCTCATAAGGCATGCTCTCCAATCCAGGCAACATCCTTGTAAATCGCCTCTGCACCCTTTCTATGGTTTTCACATTGTTCCTATAGTGAGGTGACCGGAAGTGAGCACAGTACTCCAAGTGTGGTCTGACCAGGGTCCTATATAGCTGCAACATTACCTTTCAGCTCCTAAACTGAGTCCCATGATTGATGAAGGACAATGCACCATATGTTTTCTTAACCACAGAGTCAACCTTGCAGCAGGTTGTTAAGAGCAAATGAATTGCAAGGGACAAAATTGGTGTTTTGCAAAATGAGAATGTTAATCCATGTGCGGAGCCAAAAGAGAAGGGGTTATCTTAATTGAATTTCTTTGCTTTTGTATTTACTCAGGAGACACACAGGGAATCTGTAGAAGTGAGGCGCTATAGCACTGAGATTACAGAGGAGGAATTGTTTGCTGTCCTGAGACAATTTAAAATGGATAAATCCCCAGGGCCTGACAAGGTGTTCCCTTGTATTCTTAGGGAGGCAAATGCTGAAATAGCCGGGGCCCTAGCAGTGATATTTAAATTATCCTTAGCTTCAGGGTATGTACCAGAGGTTTGGAGGATAGCCAACGTTGTTTCATTGTTTAAGAAGGGCCCTAAGAATAAACCAGGAACTTATAGGCCGGTGAGCCTGACATTAGAAATGGGTAAGTTATTCGATGGTATTCCAAGGGATTGGATAGCTAAGTATTTGGATAGACATAGACTGATTAAGGATGGACAGCATGGCTTTGTGTGTGGTAGGTCATGTCTAATCAATTTTGTAGAGTTTTCTAGACACTGACCAGAAAAGTTGATGAAGGCAAGGCAATTGATGATGTCTACATGCATTTTAGCAAGGCATTTGACAAGGTCCCGCATGGGAAATTGTTGAAGAAGGGGTGTAGTAGATGGCTGGTGAGGAATGCTATCATCTCTTGCAGTGGGATCTGGAGCAACTGGAAACTTGGGCTGAAGGATAGCAGTTGGATTTTAATACAGACAAGTGCAAGGTGTTCTTTTGTAGGACTACCCTAAGAAGATCTTACACAGTAGGGCACTGAGAAGTATGGTACAACAAAGTGATCCGGGAGTAATGTCCATAATTCTTTGAAAGTGGCATCATAAGTAGACAGGGTCATAAAGAAAACTTTTGAGCATATTGGCCTTCATAAATCTCAAACTATTGAGTACGGGAGGTGTGGTGTTGTTTTGAAGACATTGGTGAAGCCTAATCTGGTGTATTGAATATAGTTTTGGTCTCTTAAGTACAGGAAAGATATGAATAAGTTTGAAAGAGTACAGAGAAATTCACAAGAATTTTGCTGGTTCAGGAGGACCTGTGATATAAGGAAAGATTGAATAGATTAGGATTTTATTCCTTGAAATGTAGAAGATTGAGGGGAGATTTGATAGAGGTATACAAAATTATGAGGGGTAATTGCATGCAGGCTTTTTTGAGTTTGAGTAGGACTACAACCAGAGGTCTTTGGTTAAAGGCGATAGGTGATGTTTAGGAGAACATGAGGAGAAACCTCTTTACTCAAAGGTTTGTGAGAGTTGTAATGAGCTGCCAGCACAAATGCTGCATGTGAACTTGATTTCAACATTTAAAAAAAGTTTGTATAGGTACATGGATGGTAGGGGTTTGGAGACCTGTGGTTCCAGTCCAAATCAATGGGAGTAGGCAGTTTAAATGGCTCAGCACGTAATATTTGGACTGCAGGGCTTGTTTCTGTGCTATACTTTTCTATAACTCTAATACTGAGTCTAGAATCAGAGGGCCCACGTTGACTACAGTTTAAAACTTCTCACCATGCCTTTTTTTTCTTTGTTAGATTTACAATCTTCTTCATTCCAATTAGACAAGCACAAATCTGTTCCCTCCAAATTGTGGTTCTAATGATCTCCTTATTTTGATAGCTTCTTTAGCCTATAATTGGTGCCAAGGTATTGAGCTCTTAAGTTTTCTCTTGATTTCTCCACTTTTAAATTGCTTGAAATCTCTGATCACACTTCCTAATTATTTCCCTTAGCATTGAAGTAACTTGTAAAACTGATATGGATAAATTTGCTTAATCAAAGGTTCTGTAAATCTTAAGTTTACTGTAAATCTTGGAGTTGTTATGATTTTCCAGTTTGGTGCATCTTCCTTTAAGCAATTGCTTTCAACTAAATTGTGCTTTATACCCAATTGCCACTTTCTGAATTTTTAAGTACAATTATAATTTTTGTACAATTTTTGGATTTAACTATTTAATGTTCAGAATAGTGTTACACGTGGTACAATTGGTACTACATAGATGTGTTTTTTACTTGAGCAATGTCCTGCTATGTTGAATGTATGAAGTCTTGCTGGGGTTCACCTTTAGAGAGAAAATGCCTGAGAACTGAGCAGGCGTGATTCTTCCCTTTCAAGCAGCAGGACCAAGGGCAGCAAAAGGGAAATCTAACATGTATGCCCATATAGACAGAATTTTTTTTGAAATATATTTCTCTTAAGTTCCTCACAGTGTTTAGTAGATTTAATCCTATTAAATTGAAATATCTTTATTGTCATTGCACAGTACAATATGTCATGTACTCATACAGCAAAAATGAGTTTGCAACTCTCATACTCAATGCTATAAAACAACAAATGAAATAAATAAACAATAAATAAAATCAGGTAACCAGCCAGTACAAGCAATGTCCAGCAGTACAAAAGCGAAACTCAGATGCATGACAGCCATAAAACCAGTATTAAAGTAGCAATATAACAAATTTTTGGATGATGCTTGATCGATCAGTTCAGAGCAATTATAGCTCTGGGGAAGAAACTATTTTTCAGTCTGGAAGAGCAGGCATAGAAGATCTTATAATGTCTGCCAGATGGAAGAAGTTCAAACAGATGATTGCATGGGTGTGTATTGTCCTAACAGATGCTTGTAGCTTTCCTTAGGCAGTGAGAGCTGTAGGTATCCTCCAGGGCTGGGAGCTGTGTCCCAATGATTTTCTGTGCACTAGAGACGACACGCTGAAGTGCTTTCCTATCAGCTGCTGTACAACTGAGATACCACACAGAGATGGAGTACGTTAAGATGCTCTCTATGGTGCAGTGGTAAAAGGTCACCAGTGTCTGTTCAGGTAGACCAGCCTTCTTCAGCGTCCTGAGGAAAAACGAGCATTGCTGTGCTTTCTTAACTATGGTTGTGGTGTTAGTGGACGATGTAAGGTCTTCTGAGGTATGTATTCCCAGAAACCTGAAACTGGACACCCTCTCCACTATGTCTCCGTTAACGGAGACTGGAGCGTACTCGTCATCCCGTGACTTTCCAAAATTGATAATTAGCTCCTTAGTCTTTGCTGTATTAAGAGACAGGTTGTTCTCTGAGCACCAGCTCACTGAGTTCTATGCCTCCACTCTGTACACTGATTCGTCTGTGTTGGAGATCACCCTGATCACTGTTGTGTCGTCTGTGAATTTGACGATGGTATTGGTGTTAAATGCAGGTACGCAGTCGTAAGTGAAGAGCGAGTAGAGTATGGGACTCAATACACAACCTTGTGGTGTACCAGTGTTCAGAATAGTAGTGGAGGACAGACAGGTGAGGGCCCAGTCTCACTGCCTGTGAACGCTCTTGTAAGAAGTTCAGGACCCAGTTGCAGAGTGCTGAGCTGAGGCCTAGCTGGTGGAGTTTGGAGATGAGCTTGCTGGGGATGACAGTATTAAAAGCAGAGCCATAATCAACAAACAACATCCTCACGTATGTGCCCTTCCCCTCCAGGTGTGTCAGGACTGTGAAGAGCTAATGAGATGGCATCCTCCGCGGACCTGTTTGTTTTATACTAAATAGCATGCAAATTACTGAATTTATACTGGACATATGGTCTAGAAGAATGCTGGTCCTGAAATCATCGTATTCTGACAAAATATCCCATTCTTTCATGTTCCTGATAGTTCAAACTGAAACTGGATAGTCTTCGTGACTGTTGAATTATAGCTTTTTCTGGAAGCGTGTGCTGGGTAAAAATAGTTTTAATGTTGGTTATCCCATATTTCAGCAACCATCCAAAAAATTATTTCTTTAGATTCCAGAGCTGTTCTTTGCCCTACCGTTGCTTTTCCCTGCATTATTCTTTCCTAAGTGATCCTCCCTTTCTTCTTTGGAGGAATAAAGGGGTTTATTCCTTCATGGATCTGTTCCAAGTTGGCCGATTGATGTCTTTTGAGAAATTAGTAACTAAATATTCTCTCTCGTATTCACATTTCCTGCAATATCTTCAGGTCAGACACTTCTTACAAGAATATTTAAGTAATATTCCATGTATACAGGATTTTGACCTGTTAGATATAGTTTTAAAAGTTAACCCTTTAGTGAAAGGTTTTATTGGGAAAATGTATAATTTATTGTTATAACAGCACAATTACCCTTCACTTAAGATTTAAGCAAGATTGGGAGAGAGAGCTTAACATGACCTTGATAACAGAGGGTTGGTTACGGATTTTGAAGTTGGTTATCTCTTCTTCGATCTCTGCCGGTCACTCTTTAATTCAATTTAAAATTGTACATCATTATTATTTGACGAAGGAGAGACTGTTTAAAATGTTTCCTAATGTTGATAGTGTGATAGATGTAAAACCGAGACAGCTATATTGACACACGTTTTGGTCGTGTTCTGTATTGAAACATTTTTGGAAATCTATTTTTTCTATAATTTCTAAAGTTTTAAAAATTAATTTACAACCTAATAAATTGACAGTTTTGTTTGGTATAATCCCTCAATATATCATGGTAATTGCATTTGTTACATTATTGGCCAGAAGGGCTATTTTGTTGAAAGGGAAAATGGTTCTGCTCCTACTTTGATACAATGGTTCTCTCAGGTCTTAGTTTGGCGAAAATCAGAAGTGGAACTTTTGATCCTCAATTTGATTTCGAGAAAAGGTGGGATTCATTTTCCTGCTATTATCATCTGATTTGAGTTAATTAATATGGTTTCCTGCTATTTTTGTTTAAGTGGATTGAGTTGTCGGATTGATGTTTTTCTTTTAACCACAATTTGGGAATTCCCTTACTCTATTTCAAAAAAGTTTCAATTTCTTCCTCTTGCCTCATGCAGTATTGCTAGAAAATTTTCTGTATTTAGCATTAGTAACCACGAGTTGCTAATGACTTTTCCCTATTTTGATCACCTTTCTCTACAACATCATCATTTGTGGCATTTGAGCAGTGAGTGGAAAAATATAAAGTACTACTATTTTAAAAACATATCTCATGCATGTGAATTATTCATCAACATGATTATTACCCTTTCAAAACAGTACTTCCTGAACTTGTTCAGTTAATTGGTACTCAGTGTTAGTAATTAGCTGACCTAGTGATTAGTGGTTAGTGATTAATGTTAGTAAAATTGAACGTGCATTTTAGGACTTTTTTGAAAAATAATCCTTTTGTTTTTCAGGATCACGGTTGCTTCGTGAACTGAAAAAGATGGATGACAAGGCGCTTTTGGTTGAAGTTCAGCTGTTAGAGAGCAAGACATATCATGCACTGAGTAACTTACCAAAGGCACGAGCTGCCCTGACCTCAGCCAGAACAACTGCAAATGCCATCTATTGTCCACCAAAACTACAAGCTGCTCTTGATATGCAGTCAGGTATGGAACAATGAAAAATATTAGTTTTAGCCTTTTTAAAAGCATGGCTTCTGTTTAGGCAGTTTGGGTGAACAGTTAAGAGCTTGAAATTAAGGTTATGCATTAATAATAAATAACAAGTATTTAAAATAGGTAACTGTAGTAAATAATCATTTTTAGGAAATATGTAGCTAACAGGACTAAACTAAGAAGTTACACACATCAAAGTTCTGACGAAGGGTCTCGGCCTGAAACGTCGACTGTACCTCTTCCTAGAGATGCGGCCTGGCCTGCTGCATTCACCAGCAACTTTGATGTGTGTTGGTTGTATTTCCAGCATCTGCAGAATTCCTGTTGTTTGAGCAAACTAAGAAGCTGTTGATTTTTTATTCATTGCTTCCAAATATTTGCTTTGCAACTGGCTGTAAATTTAAGTCACTCAGAGACTTAAGGATAAAATGTAGGTGGGTGCCTTTTAATATAGAGGGGTATTGGCCAAAATGTTGAGTACTGTTTATTTTGAGTCTGAAGCTAGCTCATGTCTTCCTCCTTAGTTAGATACAAATGATTCTGAACCACCAAGCAACATAGAGTCTGGAAATTACGCTTTAACTCATGGTTGACATTTATCTCCCAAATCAAGATTAGACTAATTACCTAGTAATCACATATTGCTTTAGGAATTTTGCTTGGAAAATTGGCTGTCATATTTCAATACTTACATACATAGAAAACCTACAGAAAAGTACAGGCCTTTCAGCCTACAAAGCTGTGCCGAACATATCCTTACCTTAGAAATTACCTAGGGTTACTCTTAGCCCTCTATTTTTCTGACCTCCATGCACCTGTCCAGGACTCTCTTAAGAAAGACCCTATCATATTGGCCTCCACCACCGTTGCTGGCAGCCCATTCCACGCACTCACCACTTTCTATGTAAAAAACTTACCCTGACATCTCCCCTGTACCTACTTCTAAGCATCTTAAAACTATGCACTCATGCTAGCCATTTCAGCCCTGGGAAAAAGCCTCTGTCTATCCACACGATCAATGCCTCTCATTATCTTATACTCCTCTATTAGGTCACCTGTCATCCTCCGTCACTCCAAGGAAAAAGGGCTGAGTTCACTCAAACTATTCTCATAAGGCATGCTCCCCAATCCAGGCAACATCCTTGTAAATCTCCTTCTCACCCTTTCTGTTGTTTTCACATTCTTCCTATATTGAGCACAGTACTCCTAAGTAGGGTCCGATAGGGTCCTATAAAACTGTAACATTACTTCTCGGCTCCTAAATTCAATTCCACGATTGATGAAGGACAATGCACCGTATGCTTTCTTAACCACAGAGTCAACCTGCGCAGCAGCTTTGAGTATCCTATGGATTCAGACCCCAAGATCCCTCTGATCCTCCACACTGCCAAGAGTCTTACCATTAATACTATATTCTGCCATCATAGTTGACCTACCAAAATGAACCACCTCACACTTATCTTGGTTGAACTCCATCTGCCACTTCTCAGCCCAGTCTTGCGTCCCATCAATGTCCTGCTGTAACCTCTGACAGCCCTCCACAATATCCACAACACCCTCAACCTTTGTGTCATCAGTAAATTTGCTAACCCATCCTTTCACTTCATCATCCAGGTCACTTATAAAAATCACAAAGAGTAAGGGTCCCAGAACAGATCCCTGAGGCACACCACTGGTCACCGACCTACATTCAGAGTATGACCCGTCTACAATCATTCTTCGCCTTCTGTGGGCAAGCCAGTTCTGGATTCACAAAGCAATGTTCCTTTGGATCCCATGCCTCCTTACTTTCTGAATAAGCCTGGCATGGGGTACCTTGTCAAATGCCTTGCTGAAATCCATATACACTACATCTACTACTCTACCTTCATCAATATGTTTAGTCACATCCTCAAAAAATTCAATCAGGCTGGTAAAGCACGAGCTGCCTTTGACAAAACCATGCTGACGATTCCTAATTATATTATGCCTGTCCAAATGTTCATAAATCCTGCCCCTCAGGATCACCTGTAACCACTGATCAACTTAGCAACCGCTGAAGTAAGCCTCACTGGTCAGTAATTTCCTGGGCGATATCTCCTCCTTTTCTTAAACAACATCTGTAACCCTCCAATCCTCTGGAACCTCTCCCTTCCCCATTGATGATGCAAAGATCATTGCCAGAGGCTCACCCTCACCTCCCACAGTAGCCTGGGTTACATCTCCACTGGTCCTGATGACTTACTCCAGCACATCCTCTTTCTTAATATCTACATGCTCAAGCTTTTCAGTCTGCTGTAAGTCATCCCTACAATCGCCAGTATTCTTTTCCATAGTGAATACTGAAGCAAAGTACTCATTAAGTACCTCTGCTATTTCCTTCGGTTCCATGCACACTTTCCATTGTCACACTTGATTGGTCCTACTCTCTTAGGTCTTATCCTCTTGCTCTTCACATGTAGAATGCCTTGCAGTATTCCTTAATCCCTTCTGCCAAGGTTTTCTCATGGGCCCTTCTGGCTTTCCTAATTTCTTTCTTAATATATACCACATTTCTTCTGTACATTCCCCTGAGAACATCTGTTTCCAAATTATGCTTCCAAGATCCTGCCTGATAGCCTCATATTTCCCCTTACTCCAATTAAACTCTTTCCTAACTTGTCTGTTCCTATCCCACTCCAATGCTATGGTAAAGGAGATAGAATTATGATCACTATCTCCAAAATGCTATCCCACAGAGAGATCTGATACCTGTACAGGTTCATTTCCCAATACCATATCAAGTACAGCCTCTCCTCTTGTAGGTTTATCTACATATTGTGTCAAGAAACCTTCCAGAACACACTTAACAAACTCTATCCCATCTAAACCCCTTGCTCTAGGGACATGCCAATCAATATTTGGGAAATTAAAATCTCCCACCACGACAATCCTGTTATTACTATACCTTTCCAGAATCTGTCTCCCTATCTGCTCCTCAATGTCCCTGTTACTATTGGGTGGTCTATAAAAAACACCCAGTAGAGTTATTGACCCCTTTCTGTTCCTAACCTCCACTCACAGAGATTCCGTAGACAATCCCTCCATGACTTCCTCCTTTTCTGCAGCCCTGACATTATTACTGATCAACAGTGCCACACACCCACCTCTTTTGCCTCCATCCCTATCCTTTCTGAAACATCTAAAACTAGGCACTTGAAGTAACCATTCCTGCCCCTGAGCCATCCAAGTCTCTGTAATGGCCACAACATCATAGCTCTGATAACATTATAACTTCTCCCTGATCATGTTTTAGAAGTATCTTATTTGTTGTCATACTTCTTGGGATACTTGCACGTTGTAAAAAATAACATATAGCTGCAAGCATCTGACTTCTTTGTCTTTCTAACCCTGAAGCTTGCTTCTCCCTACTCATGTATTAGTGACAACACACATCAAAGTTGCTGGTGAACGCAGCAGGCCAGGCAGCATCTATAGGAAGAGGCGCAGTCGACGTTTCAGGCCGAGACCCTTCGTCAGGACCCTTCATCAGTTAGTCCTGACGAAGGGTCTCGGCCTGAAACGTCGACTGCGCCTCTTCCTATAGATGCTGCCTGGCCTGCTGCGTTCACCAGCAACTTTGATGTGTGTTGCTTGAATTTCCAGCATCTGCAGAATTCCTGTTGTTCATGTATTAGTGATATTATTTTAGTAGATTGCTGCTGATGCTCTAAACAGATAGACAAATCAGAGGCTTGTATATTTCACATCTGTGAATTTGATTACTGATGCTGCAAGGAAATTTTAGATTGTAGCCTGAACTTTTATTGTTCCCCTCCTTTTCTCTCAGTTTCCTCTTATCCTTTCTCCACTGAAGATGGTGACTCATTTTTAGAATTTAGTTCCTTCCCAAGTGGAATTTTTTTTATCTCACCAGATGCCTATCCTTCACCTGTAAACTTTTATCTATTGCCCCCCTTTGTGTGCAGTTTTAGTTGGGCGGGTGACACCAAATGGTATGAAGCACTGTCAACTGCCTTCATTATTTCTTCTCCTGCGTTTTCAATCTACAACTGCTGTTCCAGCTGAGACATGCTAATTATATTAACATCTATATTAAAATGTTTGGCTCACCTGTTCATTATTATCTAGTTTATTCATGAACCCATTTGAAAATTTTTCTAACTGATTTGGAATTTGGTTAAATTTATTACAAATATAAATAATAATATGATATAAATGGTAAAGACTTTTGGTAGTGTGGAGGATTTGAGAGATCTTGGGGTCCATGTTGATAAGACATTCAGCTGCTGCACAGGTTGACAGTGTTGTTAAGAAGTTGTATGGTGTGTTGACCTTCATCAACTGTGGGATTGAGTTCAAGAGCCATGAGGTAATGTTACAGCTATACAAGACCTTAGTTAGACCCCACTTGGAATACTGTGTACAGTTCTGGTCACCTCAGTACAGGAAGGATGTGAAATCTATAGGAAGGGTGCAGAGGAGATTTACAAGGATGTTGCCTGGATTGGAAAGCATGCCTTATGACAGTAGGCTTGAATGAATTTGGCCTTTTCTCCTTGGAGCGATGGAGGATGAGAGGTGACCTGATAGAAGTGTATGATAAGGGATTTTGATTGTGTCGATTACTAGAGGCTTTTTCCCAGGGCTGAAATGGCTAATACTAGGGGGCATAGTTTTAAGGAACTTGAAAGTAGGTACCGTACAAGGGGAATCTTAGGGGTAAGTTCTTCACACAGAGATTGGTGGGTATGTGGGTTGCACTGCCGCTGATAGTGGTGGAAATGGATACAATAGGGTTCTTTAAGAGCCTCTTGGTTAAGTACATGGAGCTTAGAAAAATAGAGGGCTATGCACTAGGGAAATTCTAAGTAGCTTCTAGAGTAGGTTACATGGTTGGCACAACATTGTGGGCCGAAGGGCTTGTAATATGCTGTAAATTTCTAAGTTTTATGATCTATAATATTAATTGGGATACTCCATTTCTAATACGTTTTTGTATAAAATATTAGAAATGAATTGATTTGAATAGAAATGAACAGAAAAGAAGTGCATATACTTCCAAATTAGCTTTTTAAAATTAATGAGTTTGTTCTTTCTGCATGTAGGGATTATCCATGCTGCTGAAGAGAAGGATTGGAAGACTGCATACTCTTACTTTTATGAGGCATTTGAAGGCTATGACTCTATTGATAGCCCTAAAGCTAATACTGCATTGAAGTATATGCTGCTCTGCAAAATTATGTTAAATACGTAAGTTAGAAGCACTCTACTCAAAGTTTGTGTAGAAGTTGTATAGCACCTTTTTGTAAAGGGGATGGGGAATGGTGAAGGGGGGGGGCATTACTGGAAATTAGAGAAGTCAGTGTTCATGCCACCAGGTTGGAGGTTACCCGGATAGAATATAAGGTGTTGTTCCTCCAACCTGAGTGTGGCTTCAACTTGACAGTGGAGCAAGTGCTACATCTGTCCCTACACCTCCTCTGTCACTACCATTCAGAGCCATAAACAGTACTTCAAGGTGGGGTGTTACTTCACCTGTGAGTCTGTTGGAGACATATACTGTGTCCGGTGCTCCCGGTGTGGCCTCCTGTATCAGTGAGTCCCAACAGATTGGGAGACTGCTTTGCCGAGCATCTTTGCTCCATCTGCCAGAGAAAGCAGGATCTCCCAGTGGCCACCCTTTTTAATTCCACTTCCCATTCCCATTCTGATATGTCTATCCATGGCCTCCTCCACCATCATGATGAGGCCACACTCAGGATAAAATTGATGGGCTTGGCATGGCTGCATGAAGCAGCACTAGTGCAGTTGTGAATGTAGTGGTGGAGTTGGAGAGTATTACTGAAGAAGGCTTCAAATGTGGACTGGTCTGTGTAGTCAGTGAAGAGGCTGGTATAGCTTGGGCCCATGCAGATGCCCATGGCTACCCCTTGAGTTCAGAGAAAGTGGGAGGAGCCCACTTGACCATTGTTATACTAATGTTAACACTTACCGTGCCTTCCCACGCCTGCCCTTTAGAAGGTCTAAGAACTTGGTTATCCTTTACTTCTTGTCATCCAGGCAGGGACAACCATAAGTGGCTAGGACCAAGAAGGTAAGTTAAGGGCAGTAGAAAGCACTTAAAGGAGTGTTTTGAATTGGTGGACTGTTCAATATTCTGGGATTCATCTGCAGATATGAATGAGTACGTCACAGTTGAAAACAACTTCATCAGGATTGATAAGGGTGTACCTTTGTGGACACATCAAAAAGCCTTCATCTGCTGAGGTCTGGACTAGTGGCAGACAAGTCCATTGAGCCAGAACTATACAAGAAGTCCAGGAAAAGGTACTGAAGGCTATTTTAGAGTAAAAAAAAACTATTCTAAATAAATGGTAAATGAAAGCATTTACTTGAATCGATGTATGTCACCTCTGATGGACTTTGCAGGTCATTACTTCCTCCAATGGATATGATACGTCAATCTCAGATGATCTAAACGTCTTTTATGAACACTTTGAAAGGAAGAATAAAACTACACCAGTGCAAATCCCTGCAGCATTTGTGACCCTGTAATCTCAGTCATGGAGGCCACCATCTGAACATTGTTTGTGAACCCTCTCAAAGTATTAGGCTCTGATAATGTTCCTAGTAGGGCACTGAAAACCAGTGCCAATCATCTGGCATGAGTGTTCAAGAATTTCTCCAATCTCTCATTGCCTCAGTCAGAGGCTCCTACCTGCTTCAATCCTCTGATTATTCTGAGGGTCTACTCTGGGCCCCACATATTGATGCAATTGTAATGTAGACAACAGCAAAATTTCATTAGGAGTTTGAGGAGACTTGGTCTGTCACCAAAGACTGTCATAAATTTCTACACAAATTCCAAGAAGAGCAGACTGTGCTGCTTTGATAACAATCATCCTATTGCACTCACATCTAGTGCAACGAAAAACTGAGAGGATGGTTATGGCCAGAATTAGTTTCAGCCTAAGCATAAACCAGGAACCAGTGCAATTTGCCTATTATATTCTTACTGGCTCTCCATTCAGCATTGGATCACCTGGACAATAGCAGTACGTATGTCAGGCTGTCATATTACAGCACAGTGTTGAACCCTATCATACCCTGAGTACTAATCAGCGAGCTCTGAAACCTGAGGTCCTATACTTCTCTCTGCAATTGAGTCTTTGATTTCCTCATCAGGAGACCATGGTCTGTACAGATTGGAAATAAATCTTTCTCACGAACAATCAACCCTGGTGCACCTCAGGGATGTGTGCTTAGCCCACTGATCTACTCTCTCTACACACATGACTGTATGGACTAGACATTGCTCAAATACCATCTATATATTTGCTGATGATACAACTATTGTAGGCAGAATTTCAGATGGTGATGAGGAGGCTTACAGGAGTGAGATAAATCAATTGTTTGAATGGTGTCAAATACATCCTTACACTCAATGCTAGTATGACCAAGGAATTGATTGTGGACTTCAGGACTTCCGTGCTCTGAGAATCTATTCTGGGCCCAATGTTTTGTTGCAATTACAATGTAAACAGCAGCAATAATAGGAATTTGAGGAGACTCAATACGTCACCGAAGACTCTCACAAATTTCTACACATTTTCTATGGAGAGCATTCCAAGTGTTTGCAGCTCCATCCAATATGAAGGGCTTCATGTCAGATGAAGCCAATTAGAATAGATCTGAAAAGCTGCAGAAAGTTGCAAACTCAGCCAGCTCCATCATGGGCACTGAGGACATCTTCAAAAGGCGATTCATCAAACAAGAGGCATCCAACACTAAGGTTCCCCCATCTCATTGCTACCTGAAGAAAGAGGCACAGAACCCGAAGACACATACACACACAATGTTTTAGGAACGGCTTCTTCTGATGTCAGATCTCTGTACACTACCTCACTATTTTTTCCCTTTTTGCAATAGTTTATTACGTAGTGAATGGTACTGTTGCCATAGAACAACATACTTAACAACTTATGATAGTGATTAAACCTGATTTTGATTTAAAGAAATGCATATTCCTATGCAATTTAGTGTAACTAAAGATGATTAAAAGTATGATTAATTAGTGATTTTTGAAAATATCAGTGGAAAAAGAGCTGTAGGGGTCTTTCCAGGCTGTAATGGAAATACTGAAGATCACAGGAGTGAGAAGCTTCGGTGTTGGGCTTTTCTATTATTATCTTTGAGTGCTATTCTAAAATTACATTGCTATTTACAGGTAGTATATTTTTTGTCTTTCTTTCAGGCCAGAGGATGTGCAAACCCTAGTGAGCGGGAAGCTTGCTCTTCGATATGCTGGGCGACAGGTAATGCAAAAGTTATTAGGTTTTATTAAAGCCTAGAATGAGGGGATATTTTGATATTTTGTTTTTTATAAGTATATTAAAGTCTTCCGCCTCAATTTCAATGGGGAATGAAACAACATGCAAGTACTGTGCAAAACTCTTAGGCGCGCATGTGCACACACACACACACACACATACATATATATGTTTTAGGTACGTATATATAGTTAGGGTGCCTCATAGGTATATATAGTTAGGGTGCCTCAGACTTTTGCACAGTACTGTACTTGTCAATGTGGAGTGGAGAACAAGTTTGTGAATTTGATGGAAGGGGTTGGGGAGGGGTGTGGTATTTGTGCAGAAGCACCTGGCCCTGGGACACTAGGCAAGGTCATTAGGCAATTGGTTTATTGATCGTTAACAGAATGCCTGTGTGGTGTTTCTTGCTCCCTTCCTCTATTCCCAACCATGATTCCCCTTCTTGCCGCTCTCAATACATCAGAACCCCATAACAGAATCAGGTTTATCATCACCCAGATAGCATGAAATTTGGTTAAAATCACTACTGTACTGTGCAAAAGACTGAGGTACCCTAACTACATATGTTGTGTGTGCGTTTTGCACAGTACGGTACTTAAATTTTTTGAACTGTTAATAAGAAATTGGAGAATGCAAGAGCGATTCTGAACAACCATTTGTTCTGTTGGCTAATTCATATGAATATATATAGTTGGAGGAAAAATGGAATAAAAATGACTGGTAGCTTTGCAGACTTTAAAATGATCCACTTATGACTTATAGTTATTTCCTTTTCTAGGTTTGCTTAGCTGTGTTGCTAGACTGTTATTACTTCAATGCTACACGCTTATTGTCTTGATCCTTGTACCCACTGTATCTTTATTCCTGAGCAACCTTTGATCTTTTAGCCAAGCATCTTAACAAACAGCAGTTGCAAATGATTTTATTGGTTATCCAATAGACGTCCTTCAACTGAAGTTCTGAATGTTTCAGATTTTCAATTATAGCTGGTTTATTGTTGTGTTAATATTGCTCAGTGTTCCATCAGAAATTAACTGAGTATTATTTCTAGTCTAAATAGTATGATATTGCTATTAGTGCTCTACCACTGAAGATACAGAATAATTTTTGGAAGAAAAGTGCACCTTGAAGAAAGAAAGTAGACTGGCTGATGGATATTTGCTTGGGCATCTTCACTTAGCTTTTTTCAACACAGAACATTTTTAGGTCTGCAGATAATACTAGAAGGTAAAAAGAATCGCACAACTTTGGTTAAAAAAAAAACTAGTGCTGGTAATGGTTTATTAATTATCAGCAAACAAGCTAGCAAAATTCTTGCAATGTGTAGATGGAGCAGGCTGCTGAATTGGGGCGATAGCAAGTTAAGATTTTACTGTTCTTTGTCCTAAAATGCAAGTATAGTTTAGATGCAGAACTAACTTGAATTAATTGCGGTTTGCATAAAGATGAACCTGGATAACCAATGAATAAATGTGAATGGTGATTTTATGTTTTGTTAATTTTGCATCTTCAGACCAATTCACTAAAATCTGTGGCCCAGGCAAGCAAGAATCGGTCATTGGCTGATTTTGAAAAGGTAAGCTGACTAAATGGTATTGATACATTGAGATTTTTCACTGTGTACAGCATTCAGTGCCTCAGAGTGAGGATGGTTTAGGTAATTGAAGAATAGGTTAATTCTGGATAGGTTTATCCCATTAAGGCAGGGAAATGATGCAGAGTAGGAGAACTGAGAAATGGTTGAAAAATGGCAGATAGAATTTAACATGGACAATGTTAGGTGTTGCACTCTGGTAGGACAAACCAGAATAGGTTTACATGGTGAGTGATAGGGTACTGAGGAATGCAGTAGAACAAAGGGATCTGGGAATACAGATCCATAATTAATTGAAAGTGGAATCACAGATCAACATGTTGTTAAGAAAGCTTTTGGCAGATTGGCCATCATAAATCAAAGTATTAAGTACTGGAGATGGGATGTTCTGTTTAAGTTATGTAAGGCATGGGTGAGGGATAATTTGGAGTATTGTGTGCAGTTTTGATCATCTTCCTACCAGAAAGATGTAAATAAAATTGAAAGAGTATAGAAAAAAATTAGGATGTTGCTGGGTTAAAAGGAAAGATTGAATAGGTTAGGACTTTATTCCTTGGAATGTAGAAGGTTGAGAGGAGGTTTGATAGAGGTATATAAAATTATGAAGGGTATGGATAGGGTAAATGAAAGCAGTGTTTTCCATTGAGGTCATCCAGAAGTCATGGGTTAAAGGCGAAAGGTGAGAAGTTTAAGGGGAACATGAGGGGAAATTTCATCACTCAGAGGACGATGAGTGTGTGAATGAGCTGCCAGCCCAAGTGGTACAAGCATGTTCAAGTTCAACCTTTAAGAGAAGTTTGGATATGTACATAGATGGTAGGGGTATGGAGGGCTGTGTCCTGGTGCAGATTGATGGGAGTTGGTAGTTCAAATGGTTCAGCATGGACTAGAGGAGCTGAAAGGCTTCTTTCTGTTTTTTTATGACTTTTTAATGATTCTGTCGTTATCAGGAGATACTGAACAGTTAACTAGCCAAGGGGAAGAAAATTGGGAAGCACTGATCAAACACAGCTCTAGAGAATTACAATGTATCCAGAAGGAGCTTCCCAATGGACTTAGGGGAGCTTGTAGGAGGCATGAGAAGCCTAGTCTAATTATGGATGGTCAACATCAGCTTGTGAGAGCTAGGATTTCCCTGACTAACCTGATAGCTGGTACAGCTATATAGGACCCTGGTCAGACCCCACGAAGCACTGTGCTCAGTTCTGGTCACCTCACTACAGGAAGGATGTGGAAACTATAAAAAGGGTGTAGGGGAGATTTACGAGGATGTTGCCTGGATTGGGGAGCATGCCTAATGAGAATACGTTGAGTGAACTTGGCCTTTTCTCCTTAGAGCGACAAAAGATGAGAGGTGACCTGATAGAGGTGTATAAGATAATGAGAGGCATTGATTGTGTGAATAGTCAGAGGCTTTTTCCCAGGGCTGATATGGCTAACACAAGAGAGCACAGTTTTAAGGTGCATGGAAGAAGGTACAGAGGAGATGTCAGGGGTAAGTTTTTTACTAAGAAAGTGGTGAGTGCATGGAATGGGCTGCCGGCCACAGTGGTGGAGGTAGATATGCTGGCACAAGGATTCTGCAGATGCTGAAAATTCAAGCAACACACATCAAAGTTGCTGGTGAACACTGCAGGCCAGGCAGCATCTCTAGGAAGAGGTACAGTCGATGTTTCGGGCCGAGACCCTTCGTCCTGACGTTGACTGTACTTCTTCTTAGAGATGCTGCTTGGCCTGCTGCGTTCACCAGCAACTTTAATGTGTGATCTGTAGATATGCTAGGATCTTTTAAGAGGCTCCTGGACAGGTACATGAAGCTTACGAAAACAGAGGGCTATGGGTAACCTGAGGTAATTTCTAAAGTAAGTACATGTTCAGCACAGCATTATGAGCCTAAGGGCCTGTATTATGCTGTAGGTTTTCTATGATTCTGTGTAAATATTCAGCAGTACATTAGTTATATATTGATTTTTAATTGATATACAGTGCAGAATAGGCTCTTCTGGTCCTTTGAGCCATGCAACCCAGAAATCCCCTAATCTAATTCTAGTCTAATCCTGGAACAATTTACAAAAACCAATTAACCTACCTCTGGTATGTCTTTGGACTGTGGGAGGAAACCACCGCTCACGGGGAGAATGTATAAATTCCCTACTTGCAGTGGTGGGAATTGAATCTGGGTTGCTGATACCATAAAATGTTCTGCAAACCACTATGCTAACGTTATTATAACCTCATGATTTTTAGGACGATCAACGTATGTCATCTAGATTTTTTGCCAATTACCGTACTTTCTGATGACAAGTCTTGACCTGAAGCATTGACTGTTTATTCCTCTTCATAATGCTGGCTGACCTGCTGAGTTCCTCCAGCATTTTACATGTTGCTTTGGATTTTCGTTATCTGTAGTATTTCTTGTGTTGACCTTAATTCTATGTCTCATTGGCTTTGATTCTGGGTAGCTTTACCTGCAAAGAAATACTGAAGAATCTGAATGTTAAGTGATCTCTTTGATAAAATATTTAATAAATTCTGAAAGATTTTGATAAAATACTACTTTCAGTGTTCAAAGTTGATTTTCCATTTTCTGAGCTAATATCAGGATTGGGGTAAATACCCCAATTGGGTTGGTTTCGGTATAGGTATACAATCTGGATACTGACTCAGTTGTATTTCTAAGGGAATTGGATAAATGGAGTCGTAGAGTCCTGCAGACCATAAGACATAGGAGCTGAAATAGGCCATTCAGGCAATCAAGTATGTTCTGCCATTCAGTCATGGCTTTCAACCCTTCCTCCTGCCATTGCACTACAGCATTTGATGCACTTACTAATTAAGCACCTACCAACTACCGCTTTATGTAAACCCAATAAATTGCCCTCGACATGATGAATTTTACAGATTCTCCACCCTCCGGCTAAAGAAATTCATCCTTATCTGTGTTGTTCACACTATTTAGGACTTTCAATATTCAATAGGTTTCAGTGAAATCCCCCTGCTCCTTTCTCTGAACTCGTGATTTCAAAGAAGGTACTTGACTTTGAAAGTAATTTACTTTCTCCACAGTAGCATAGTGGTTAACATGATGCTATTACAGCTTGGCACATTCCAGAGTTTGGAGTTCAATTCCAGCACCATTTTTAAGGAGTCTATGTATTTTCTTCATGTAATATACCTTGGTTTTCCCTGCATTCTCTGGTTTCATCCCACTGTCCAAAAACCTACTTGATAAGTTAATTGTTCGTTATAAAATGTCCTTTGAATGGGTTACATTTAATCAGGGTTATGGAGTTGCTGAGGCTGCATGGCACAAAGGATTGGTAGGGCCTAATCTATTATTGCTAAGTAAATAAAATATTTATCAAGGTATGTTTATGTCATCATATGCTAGCTTGAGATTCAATTTTTTCAAGGCATTCACCATAGAACGAAAATACAATACAATCAATGAAAAGTTAAACACAAAGACTGACTGCTAATGTGTAAAAGAAGACAATCTGCAAATAAACAAACAAATGAATAAATAATAGATCATAAGTAGTAGAGTTCTTGAAAGTGAGTCCATATTTTGTAAAATCAGTTCAGTGATGAGAAGTTTCAAAACCGGTTTGGAAGCCTTATAGTTAAAGGATAATAACTTCCTGAACCTGGTGTTGTGGGACCTAAGTGTACTTCCTTTTCAGTGGCAGCAATGAGAAGTGAGAATGACCTAAATAGTGGAAGTTCTTGATAATGGACGCTGCTTTATTATAGCAGTGTTCCTTGCAGATGTGCTCAATGGTGGGAAGGGCTTTGCCCGTGATGAACTGGGCTGTGTAGGGTTTTCTGTACTTGGCCATTGGAATTTGCTTACCAGGCCACAGTAAACCAGTCAGGATACTCTCTGCTGTGTATCTAATGAAGACTGAAAGTTTTAAATAATGTGCCAAACTGTGCAAACTTCTAAGAAAGCAGAGGCACTGTCATGGTTTCTGAAGGCACTTACCTGGTCCCAGGCCAGGTCCTCTGAATTGATATCAGACAAGAAATGAAAGTTACTGACACTTATCACCCTCGATCCCTAAATGTAGACTGGGTCACAGAGTTCAGTTTTTTCATCTAAAGTGAATAATTAACTATTTGGTTTTGCTGACTTTGTATGGAAGAGTATGGCATCATTCAACCAGATTCTCTGTTTCCTTCCTGTATCACACACAAAATGCTGGTGAACGCAGCAGGCCAGGCAGCATCAATAGGAAGGAGCACAGTCGATGTTTCAGGTCATGACCCTTTGTCAGGACTAACTGAAAGATGATAGGAGAAGACAGGAGGGGGAGGGATGGAGCCAAGAGCTGGAATGTTGATTGGCGAAAGGGATACAAGACTGGAGAAGGGGGAGGATCATGGGATGGGAGACCCGGGGAGAAAGAAAGGAGGAGGGATGCACCAGAGGAAGGTGGAGAGAAGGCAAGGAATTACTATGAGAGAGACAGAGAGATAGGGAAAAAAAGGATAAATAAATAAATAAATAGAATGTGGGATGGGGTACGAAGGAGAGGTGGGGCATTAACAGAAGTTAGAGAAGTTGATGTTCATGCCATCAGGTCGGAGGCTATCCAGACGGAATATAAGGTGTTGTTCCTCCAACCTGAGTGTGGCTACATCTTTACAGTAGAGGAGGCCGTGGATAGACATGTCAGAATGGGAATGGGATGTGGAATTAAAATGTGTGGCCACTGGGAGATCCTGCTTTCTCTGGTGGACAGAGCGTAGGTGTTCAGCAAAGCGGTCTCCCAGTCTGCGTCAGGTCTCGCCAATATATAGAAGGCCACATTGGGAGCACCGGACGCAGTATATCACCCCAGTCGACTCACAGGTGAAGTGTCTGGGGCCCTGAATGGTGGTAAGGGAGGAAGTGTAAGGGCATGTGTAGCACTTGTTCCGCTTACAAGGATAAGTGCCAGGAGGGAGATCAGTGGGGAGGGATGGGGGAGACGAATGGACAAGGGAGTTGCGTAGGGAGCGATCCCTGTGGAATGCGGGGGGGGGAAGATGTGCTTAGTGGTGGGATCCCGTTGGAGGTGACGGAAGTTACGGAGAATAATATGTTGGACCCAGAGGCTGGTGGGGTGGTAGGTGAGGACCAGGGAACCCTATTCCTAGTGGGGTGGCGGGAGTTTGGAGTGAGAGCAGATGTACGTGAAATGGAGGAGATGCGTTTAAGAGCAGAGTTGATAGTGGAGGAAGGGAAGCCCCTTTCTTCAAAAAAGGAAGACATCTCCCTCGTCCTAGAATGAAAAGCCTCATCCTGAGAGCAGGTGCGGCGGAGATGGAGGAATTGCGAGAAGGGGATGGCGTTTTTGCAAGAGACAGGGTGAGAAGAGGAATAGTCCAGATAGCTGTGAGAGTCAGTAGGCTTATAGTAGACATCAGTGGATAAGCTGTCTCCAGAGACAGAGACAGAAAGACCTAGAAAGGGGAGGGAGGTGTCGGAAATGGACCAGGTGAACTTGAGGGCAGGGTGAAAGTTGGAGGCAAAGTTAATAAAGTCAACGAGTTCGTGACGCATTGGTAATTATTTTCCAACGTTCTACAGATTCAGGATCTGTTCCTGAGGACTGGAGGGTAGCTAATGTTATCCCACTTTTTAAGAAAGGAGGGAGAGAGAAAACAGGGAATTATAGACCAGTTAGCCTGACGTCGGTGGTGGGAAAGACACTGGAGTCAATTATAAAAGATGAAATTACGACACATCTGGATAGCAGTAACAGGATCGGTCTGAGTCAGCATGGATTTACAAAGGGGAAATCATGCTTGACTAATCTTCTGGAATTTTTTGAGGATGCAACTATGAAAATGGACAAGGGAGAGCTAGTGGATGTAGTGTACCTGGAATTTCAGAAAGCCTTTGATAAGGTCCCACATAGGAGATTAGTAGGCAAAATTAGAGCAAATGGTATTGGGGGTAGGGTACTGACATGGATAGAAAATTGGTTGGCAGACAGGAAGCAACGAGTAGGGATTAACAGGTCCCTTTCAGAATGGCAGGCGGTGACTAGTGGGGTACCGCAAGGCTCGGTACTGGGTCCGCAGCTATTTACAATATACATTAATGATTTAGATGAAGAGATTAAAAGTAACATTAGCAAATTTGCAGATGACACAAAGCTGGGTGGCAGTGTGAAATGTGAGGAGGATGTCGTGATAATGCAGGATGACTTGGACAGGTTGGGTGAGTGGGCAGATGCAGTTTAAAGTGGATAAATGTGAGGTTATCCACTTAGGTGTCAAGAACAGGAAGGCAGATTACTATTTGAATGGTGTCAAGTTAGGAAAAGGGTACAATGAGATCTAGGTTTCCATGTTCATCAGTCACTGAAAGTAAGCATGCAGGTACAGCAGGCAGTGAAGAAAGCTAATAGCATGTTGGTCTTCATAACAAGGGGAGTTGAGTATAGGAGCAGAGAGGTCCTTCTGCAGATGTACAGGGTCCTGGTGAGACCACACCTGGAGTATTGTGTACAGTTTTGGTCTCCAAATTTGAGGAAGGACATTCTAGCTATTGAGGGAGTGCAGTGGAGGTTCATGAGGTTAATTTCCGGGATGGCGGGACTGTTATATGTTGAAAGATTGGAGCGCCTAGGCTTGTATACACTGGAATTTAGAAGGATGAGAGGGGATCTGATTAAAACATATAAGATTATTAAGGGATTGGACACGCTAGAGGCAGGAAACATGTTTCCGATGTTAGGGGAGTCCAGAACCAGAGGCCACAATTTGAGAATAAGGGGTAGGCCATTTAGAACGGAGTTGAAGAAAATCTTTTTCACACAGAGAGTTGTGGATCTGTGGAATGCTCTGCAACAGAAGGCAGTGGAGGCCAATTCTCTGGATGCTTTCAAGAAAGAGTTAGATAGAGCTTTTAATGGTAGCGGAGTGAAGGCATATGGGGAGAAGGCAGGAATGGGGTACTGATTGTGGATGATCAGCCATGATCAGAGTGAATGGCGGTGCTGGCTCGAAGGGCCGAATGGCCTACTCCTGCACCTATTGTCTATTGTCACTCACTCCTGCTCCATAACACTAATGGGCTTCTGGCACACTGCTAGTGTTCTCCACAGTAAAAACAAACTCAAAGCACCCATACAGTTTACCGCGCCATTCCTTTGTCCCTCATTATTACTTTACCAGCATCATTTTCCAGTGGACCAGTATCAACTCTCACCTCTTTTTTACTGTTTATATAATTGGAAAAACTTTTAGCATCTTTATACTTTATCACATTGACTAGTATAGAAACTTTATACTATTGGCTACTTACTTATTAGCTTCATCTTTTTTTAAAATCCCTCATTACTACCTCACCAGCATCATTGTCCAGTGGTGTAATATCAAATCTCACCTCCCTTTTACTCTTTATAAAACTGAATAAAAACTTTGGTATCCTGCCTTACTTATTGGCTAGTCTGCCCTCACATTTCATTTTTTTCCCCTTCTTATGGCTTTTATAGTTGCCTTTTGTTGGATTTTAAAAACTTCCCAATCACCCAACTTCCCACTTAGTTTTGTAACATTATATTCCCTTTCCTTGGCTTTTATGTAGTCCTTCCCTTCACAAACAAAAGAAAACCTGCAGATGCTGGATATCCAAACAAGATACATGAAATGCTGGAGGAATTCAACAGACCAGGCACACTTTTTTCTGTGGAAAAAAGATGAGTTGTAGATTAAAAAGATCAGGGAGGGGAAGGGAGAAAAACTCTGATTTCGGAAAACAACACACATTAAAGTTGCTGGTGAACGCAGCAGGCCGGGCAGCATTTCTAGGAAGAGGTACAGTTGACGTTTCAGGCCAAGACCCTTCGTCAGGACTAACTGAAGGAAGAGTTAGTAAGGGATTTGAAAGTTGGAGGGGGAGGGGGAGATCCAAAATGATAGGAGAGGACAGGAGGGGGAGGGATGGAGCCAAGAGCTGGACAGGTGATTGGCAAAAGGGATATGAGAGGATCATGGGACAGGAGGGCCAGGGAGAAAGACAAGGGGGGGGGAACCCAGAGGATGGGCAAGGGGTATAGTGAGAGGGACAGAGGGAGAAAAAGGAGAGTGAGAGAAAGAATGTGTGTATAAAAATAAGTAACAGATGGGGTACGAGGGGGAGGTGGGGCCTAGCGGAAGTTAGAGAAGTTGATGTTCATGCCATCAGGTTGGAGGCTACCCAGACGGAATATAAGGTGTTGTTCCTCCAACCTGAGTGTGGATTCATCTTGACAGTAGGGGAGGCCGTGGATAGACGTATCAGAATGGGAATGGGATGTGGAATTAAAATGTGTGGCCAGTAGGAGGCACTCCTTGCTTGCTGTCCATCTTCCTCTGATGCTCCCCTCCCCCTTTCTCTCTCCCCAGGCCTCCCGTCCCATGATTCTCTCCCTTCTCCAGCCTCATATTCCGTTTGCCAATCAACGTTCCAGCTCTTGGCTCCATTCCTTCCCCCCCCCACCGTCTTCTCCTATCATTTCCGACCTCCCCTTCCTCCTCCCACTTTCAAATCTCTTACTATCTCTTCCTTCAGTTAGTCCTGACGAAGGATCTCGGCCTGAAACGTCGACTGTACTTCTTCCAATAGATGCTGCCTGGCCTGCTGTGTTCACCAGCATTTTGTGTGTGTTGCTTGAATTTCCAGCATCTGCAGATTTCCTCATGTTTGCTCCTTCCTGTATGTCAATTTGTCAGCACCTTTGATTCAGCCGACAGCTGGTGTTATCAGCAAAATTAAATACGACATTGGAGCTGTTCTTAGACACATGATAAAATGAGCAGAGAGCTAAGCACTGTGGTGCAGCTGTGATGATGGTGATTGTGGAGGAGATGTTGTTGCCAATCCGTACTGACTGGTGTTTATTGCACAGGAGGTGTCAAAGCCAAGGTTTAGGAGCTTACTGAGTAGTTTTGAGGGTATCATAGTGTTCAACACTGAATTGTAGTCAATGACGTGCATCTGCAGTATGCATCTTCATTGTCCTGATGTTACTGAACTGAGTGAAAATTTAATGAAATTGCATCTGCTGTAGACCTGTTGTGCTGATAGGCAAATTGGAATGGATTCTAGTCACTCCTCAGACAGATATTAATATATTCATTGACCAACTTCTCAAAGCTCAGTCATCACAGTAGATGTAAGTGTCAGTGGATGATAGTCACTGAGGTAGATTACTGTGTTCTTAACGGGCAATAGTATGATTTATGCCTCCTTGACGCAGGTTAGTTGAAGAAAAAGATGGAAAAAACAACCAGATGATTAGCACAGTACTCAGCCAGGCACACCTACTGGACCTGATGCTCTCTGTCTTTACACTGTCCTGAAGGATGCTCTCACTTTGGCCTTAGAGACCAAAATCAAAGAGTGTGTCTGGAAGTTCCTAAAAGTGCCTCTATATTATGTCAGTTAAAGAGAGACATTCAGTTCATCTGGGAGCAAGATCTTCTTTATTTTGTTTGTTTGGCTTGATGGGCAGTGATGGCATTGAAGTCTTGACAGCTGTCCATCCTTTTGTGATTCAAGGTTGGTCAGGAATTACCATTTCACATGTGAGATAGCTTTCTGCAGGTCGTACCTAGGCCTTCTGTATCTTCCTGTGTCAAACTTAAATACCATTGATCTAGCCCTGAGCAGATTGCAGATCTTTTGTTCATTCACGCTTTGTTTGGGGAAGGCTTTAAATAACTTAGTCCCTTTATAAAGTCAGTGACAACCATGGCATATTCACTTAGGTTCACAGATAATTCCTTGAATATGGTCTACTCCTATGTGTTTCATGTCCACCTCTTGTTGAACTTACACTGCTGCCTTGATCTTTAGCTTCTGCCTCTATGAAGGAAGGAGAGCAACCAGATAATCAGATTTCCCAAAATGTGATATAGAGTTGGAACAGTAGACGTTCTTGATGGTAGTGCAGCAGTGATCTAGTTTGTCTTGTTCTTTTGTGATATAGGTATGTGTTAATGGTAATTGGGCAGAAATTACATCAAGCTAGCCCTTTTGAAGCCCCCTTTTGCAAACAACAATAGTGTATCCCATTGGCATCAAACAGTATATAAGGAGCCAAAACTGTTCACTGTACTCCAAATGCAGGCTGATCAATGCATCCTTGGTTTTATATTCTGTTCGGCTCAAAATTAATGCTAAAATTGCATTTGCCTGCCTTATAACTGATTCAACCTGCAAGTTAACGTTTAGGGAATCATGCATTAGAATGCTTAAACCCTTTGTATCACCTGTGCAAGTTCATAGCATCCCAATTCTTGTAGTCAGTGTATTGATATATGAAGGTGTTATGTACCCCTAGGGGTCATAGTTTTTATGAACTGTGCTTTCGAAAAGAGAGAGAGAAAGAGCGGGGTCCAACACAGACACTTTGCTATTAAGAGAGAGAGAGAGGCGAAGACTGCTTGGAGATGGTGTTATGGTTTCTCTGCAGCATGTTTACACTTCTGCAAGGACACTGGCAGCTTCTGAGTTCCTACAGAGAGAGAAGGGAGGAGGTACTTGATGGACAGCTGTGTTTACCATGGTGAGGTAAATAGAAGGTCAGATGATAGACTCACAGACACATGGTTTTGGGCACTGGATGAGCTTTGTTGTGTCCACAGAAAGGTGGGTTTTCAGAGGATCGACCAGTGACTGTTGCAGTGTGAAAAGGAAGTGACCGGTGGGGAGTTATTAGTGTGTTCAACCCTCACCTGGGTTGATAATTCCACCAAAGAAGAATGGTCCCCTTGTTCTGGTCACATTCGGTGACTTCTAAAGGATTTTGGAGGACAACAGGAAGATCGGCTGCATCAGCTCACCTGTAGAACTAAACACCTCTCTCTCGCTCCATCACAACTCAACTGAATACCACCAAATGAACTGAACTTTACTCATCACCGTAAGACTTTATCCATTTACCCCTAGGCTTGAAGAAGTTTGATTTCTATATTTCCACACTTTCATACATATAATCTTTGCTAACCTGTTTGATATATCTGAATTTATATTACTGTATTGCGTAGTTATTAATAAATTCCATTAGTTAATAGTAATACTGGACTCCAAAGTGTTTTCCATTTCTGCTGGTTCTTTAACCCATCATGGGGTATGTGACAAAGGCCAATGTGCCAAATAATATTTTTTTGACCTTTTCTACCTGTTACCGCATTTTTAAGGAGTTATGTATTTATATTCCGAGGTCCTTTTGTTCTTGAACATCTAAGATCCCTGTGTCACATTTAAATGTTAAACCATCTGAGGTGTGGAGTGGTTAGATGGCTGTCTGTTTGAAGCAAGCATGATCTGGTAACTATCCATATACGTTTCATCCTTATGATATATATACATCCTTATGATTCCTATTTTTACAAGCATCTGTAAATACTAGCATGGAAGGAAAATACCTTATGTTCAGCGAAATCTCTTGCCCTACAAAAACAGCAAATTTCTTTTTTTTTCGCGTGGACCTGCGTGCATGCGAGTCTCTGCGTGTGCATCCCTGTGTGCTTCCATGATAATGTCTTTTTCATGGCTTTTTTACAAGGTGCAGAGCGAGAGAGAGACTGTAGCGCACCACTGCTCACACAGACATCCTCACAGTATTTTTCCCCTTATTTTACGAGGTCGAGTTGTGATCTCGATACTTGACCCAGCACGGATGGAAAGCATACTTAGGAGCGGACCCAACTGGTTTCGAACCTAGGAACCTCCGCTCCTGGGTCTGGCGCCGATGTCATTGGCGGCCCCAGAACAGTAAATTTCAAAGTAAGTTTACCATAGCCTTGTGATTCATTTTCTTGCAGTTATTTACAGGAAGTTAAATATGTAATATATATAAGCTATTTTATGTATTTATATATATTTTCTTTTTTTGTTATTATTGGATTGTTAGGTTTTGTGCTATATTGGATCCAGAGTAACAATTATTTCATTCTCCTTTACACTTGTGTACTGGAAATGATATTAAACAATCTTGAATCTTGAACAAAGATTGACCAGTGTGCATAAGAAGACAAATTGTGCAATAATAGAAAATTCTGATATTCTGCCCCCGCTCAAGAGTTTTCCCTGTTTTCTAAAGCTAGGCAGAATGATAACTCCAGTCCTGGTGTAGCTGTACTTGAAAGAAGTTTTATTATTCATCAGTGTGTTACAATATCCAAGGAATCAATGTAAAAAGTACTTTTTGACATTCTCGTGAAAGGCACCAATGCAACCTTTTAGGATACTCTCCATTGTGCATTTATTGACATTTTTCAGAACTCTAAGTGACGTGCCAAAAGTATGCAAACTTCTAATAAAGTAGAGGTGCCGTCATGCTTTCTTTGTTTCTTCCATTTGTATGGTGGTGTCAGGGCAAATCCTCTGAGAGGCAATTTAAAGTTTCTGATCTTCTTGATGTTATTAATTTAAAATATCTTTGCCTTTAAAAGTGGCATCAAGCTTCAGGTTTGCTTCACATTATGAATATGTTTTTATTTCTTGACATATACTGGATTCTGTCAGTCAATTTCTGTTATTGTTTGGTTTGCAGGCTTTAACAGATTTCCAGGCAGAGCTGCGGGATGATCCAATCATAACAACACATCTGGCAAAGCTATATGACAATTTACTGGAGCAAAATCTTATCCGAGTGATTGAACCCTTTTCCAGAGTTCAGGTAAAATTGTTTGGTGTGGATGATATAAAAGCCTCATTGTATTACTTGTAGAGCAGTTTTGAGGGACTGTAGTGTTGTATTCTTCCATATTGCTTGAGTAGGTATTTATGGTTGTCAACTGATTTAAAAAAACTATTACTGTAGGTTTTGTTTTGTAACAAGGAGAGATAGAGAGAATAGAGAAGAATACCTAGTGTCAGTTTATATAGTACGATATCTATATTTTCTTGATTTCAGAGGCATTTCATAACAAATTTAGGTAATAGAAATTAATGTAGATGAATACAATGTTTGACATGTCTTTGGATTAGAAAATTTTTTCCAAACTATCCACCCTTTTTTGTGACTGTGATTCTAGTTCAAACACACGATGGAAAGAAAAATTCAATTTAACAGCCTCTAGTGCTATATGAAGTTTGTATATTTTGGTGGGATTACCTCTCCTGGGACAAGCTCACCATTCTAGAATTCAATCTAGTGAATCTTACTGCGTTCCTTTAATTGCAAGCATATTTGATCGAATGCAAGCTGTTTCTACTCTTTTTGTCAAATCCTCTTTATGTAAAGGCCAACTGCCCTCTTAAACAATGTTTAGGTTCTTTTAATATTAAATATTCTACATTTTCAGCATAGTGGTTAACTTTATATAAAACGAAATTGAATGTTCTGAAGAAATATTTAATTAGTGATACTTATCTAATATAAATTTAATAGCTTTAAATACTGATAATGGCATCTACCTAATGTCCAAGCAGCTTGTAGAATAGTTTTATTTCTTGAAGCATCAGCTATAGTTATTGTCCATATTATCAGTCACTAATTAATAATTTATATTGTACCATAACAAAAATCTTAGTAATATTTATGTAGAACTA